>NW_025763504.1:1269775-1904662 GCF_020744385.1 Fusarium flagelliforme | reverse complement strand
ATGGGCGACAAAACACGACACAGATCAGGAACTCAGCGACATATACCATATTTGACCTTATTCATTTGATAGATTCATTGCTCATAAAGGCTCTTTGCGAGCACGGTATCATGATAACCTAACTCCCCCAAAAATCCAAGTGACAAAACGCCGGTTGACAGAACGTTGCCAAAAGGTTGGCAGATAAAATACAAGAATCAAAATATCGCCCACAGCCCCAATGACTTTCATTCCGCACGCAGCAGCATATCAGGCGGCACTGGAGAGTCCCTCTTCAAACTAGCGCCACCAAGGTTGTGATCGGGCAACAGGAGTATATCTGAACTTTCCCTCTCGTCTTGCTGGGCGATCGGCGTTTTTATGTCCAGGTCCATCTCGTTAACAATATACCGAGGCTCTTCTGGTATCGTAAGACAGCTACTTGTGTCAGACATTTCGACGTCGTCGTTACCACACAACATGCTATCCAGACTTTCAAAACTATCCGTGCTCGGTGTTGGTATTGTAAGAAAAGTGAACGGAGGTGATTTGATAGCAGTCACAGGTGTTTTGATATCATCGACATCCTTGGCCTTGGCAGCCTCAGCTCGCAAGGCAGCGATAGATCCTCCCACATGCTCATCGTCATCATCGTCTTCTTGTCCGATCGTCCATACCCAACGGCGCTTCTTTTCCTTCTTCTTTCGCTTCGAGATACCCTTTGGTCCTGAAGGGGACATTGGTGAGGCCGGTGTATTTGAAGCACCTAGGCCGGTCATTCGGCGACGCATATCCTCGAAAGGCCCAGGGGTCTGTCCACCATCCTGGATCTCATTGGGCATGAATGCAAGAGCGAGATCGATGGCGGTTTGGGGCTGTGGGGGAACACATGGGGGCGAATGAGGCGAAGCTTCTTCCACAAGCAAGTCAATGTGAGACTTTGTGTACTTGTTGGTCACAATCTCCTGTGTCAGAGGGTTGTTATAGCATACCCGTCTATTGGCCTTGTCCTGCAGACGTCGTGATTGTCGTCGAGGAGAAGGTGGAGGAATGGCAGTGGGCGGAGGAAGAGGTGAGTTGCGCAGGATGCTATGAAGTGAACGGGGATGTGTGTAAGGTGCTTGCAGGGTCAGTTCCGCGAGAGTTGATGGACGAGTGAGGGTGCGCTTCTCGGGATGTGAGTGAGCTTTGTGGGCTGGGGCCGCTGATATATCGGCAGGCGAGAAGCTAAAGGCTTTATGGGTGTGTGAATCGACTGGACCAGCAGAAAGGGGAGGCGTAGCTGTCATGGTGCTTGGATAATTAATCTCCAAGCCCGGGTGTGGTGATGGTGCAGTGTCGGATGAAGGAGTTTCGGGATATGAAGCAACGTAAGGCGTGACAACTCTGTGCTTTGGATCCTGACGCTCCACGGGAGTTGTAAGACTGAAGGCCTGGAAAGTGTTTATGGCAGTGATCGGTTCAGGCTGAGCTGGAGTAGCTCTTTCAATGGTGGTGACATAGACATTAGATAACGTGTTGAAGGCAGTTGGATCCTTGGGATCAACTGCATAACTCCTTGATGATCTTGTGGCCGGGCTGCATGTTGTCTTGATCTGAAGAGAGAGCCGAGGCTTCTTGGGCAGAGCTTGAGAAGAGGCCATGATGACGGACCAGTTCGATGTATGGATCAAGAAGACTGATATACCAAACACTTGAGAGATGAGTTGCTGAATCCCCTCGTGCTGTTGCAGGTGGCTAAGTGTATCAACCAACAGGCAATCAACATCAAACAGGACTAGCCAAAGACGCTGTTACCGAGAGACCGGAACCGTCAGGGATCAGGAAATTGATACAATGTCAAAACGCAGAAACATCACGAACAAACAGCCCAGAAACGAGGACATTGCGTCTATATAGGATGATAGACATTGAGACATGCATCACACTGGGTCAATAATGGGCGGGGAGGTAGAACCAGGGCAATCAGCCTTTCTTTGACCCAGTCCTGGCATCCAAACAAGCGCCCCTAGCCATGCATGCAGTGTGACAATCCTCTTATGGCGTAGACGCGGAGCTGTCAGGGGTTGAGAAGGATTTTGCCCTTGGAAGCCCGACCTGACAAAAGGTGTACCGACTTGGTGAGGATATGTCATTGAGAGATGCTGTGGTTGGCTCGTTACAGTAACTTGGTGGGAAACGTTGGAGGCGCAAGCGCCCAAGCAGAAGTATGATCCTGGCCAGCTTCCAACCAGACCCAATCACGCGGCTAATCGGTCGGCTCTTTTCACTCGCGCTGGCGTCTATGCAAGAGGGCTGGCATCGTCCCCCCGCCCTTCGAACGGTAGTGCTTAAGGTTAAGAAAGAAAGGCTGGTCGTGGATGTTTATCGTCATGTTGTATACTTTCTTCTGCACTCATCAAGAACAAAGCCGACGGTGTGCAGGTCAACAATAATCCTGCGATAGTTGCCTGTGCTCAAACAAAGACCTAACGCCAGTGGAGACGTTGCTCAGCCATGCTCCAAGCCATGGTTCAAACAAGGCCAGCCCTTGTTCTCAAACCCTCAGCCATGCTCTTTGAAATTACGTTCGTTTAGGGCTGACAAAGGTCCTCATTTCCCAACAACCACGACAATGTGATTAAGAGCGATTGTTGACGAAAACCAAGAGTTCAATGATAAACTCAAATTGCGGTAAGCATCTCATGCCTGCATCAATCAATTCACGTCTTGCAAAGCCGGGAGTTGATGTGATTGGAGGAGCCAGACAACCTTCTAGCTGCAAATCAAGCACGCACTTGGGCGGCTATAGCTCAACTGTGGATGGTCGAAACTGGATGGTAACGTTTTTCTGACAAGGATCAGAGCGGGGGGCCAGAGTGAGATGAGCTTGAACTGATAGAGGATCGGAAGCGAAGTCGGGGTAAATGAGAATTGACTGGGCTGCAGATGTTCATTCCTCCTGCGGGTTTAGAGAAGTTCTCATAATATCCGACCGGCCAAGCATCGCGTCTATCGTGTTATCCAAAGCGAGGATGAGGCGTTCATGTTTGCAGGAAGAATATGACTGACATAGCATCGAGCATATACTATCTTGCACCATGCATCTCCACCGCTATATCGAACTGGTGCGCTCGTTGAAAGGCCTTGTGGTGAGGTTGTCAACATTTGATACTTCTGAGCTTGAATATGATGCCAAGGTAATAATATGATATGAATGGTTACGATACAAGTTCTAAGCGACAGGATTGCTAGAAAATGCAAGCATGTGCTGTAATCACATTCATCCGTGTCTTCCTTCCTTTCTTTCATCAATTCAGATAGGTGCTTTCCTTTATGGGCAGGGACGCATCGACACCTCAGGCAAAGATTGCAGCGGCCTCAAGGCAGACCTACCTACCTAGTGGGAAGGGAAGGAAGGTCTCAATTGTAAGATGCCTGAATGATTTATTTGTTGAAAACATCTGATGACTCACTAAATGTTGTGTTTCGGTTCAATTTTTGTTTGTTTCCTATTCATTGTCCCTCAATGCTCAATTTTATGGCTTTAAAGTGTTGTTGTTTTCATGATAAACGCCTCTCTTAAACCCCGACTCACCCAAGACACCATCCTCAATTCTAGACTCCTGCTCCTGGTCTACATCAAACCTGAAACTCACAAGACCACGGTCCCCATTCCTCCATCTTCTAATTGCCAGTCAGCGTAGGCATGGAACCGCCCAGCAAGAAAAGGCCTCGGCGGAATGATGACCGAATCATCTTACAATTCGTTCGTTCAAGTCACCCTGACCGTTCACAATCGTGATCCAGCTCTTGCTGACCTATCGAAAAGGACTATGATTGTTTCTACGCGCAGGTCTTTGAGAACAAGAAACCAGAGCTCAAAAAACTGCCATTGGGTGTCAAACAGAAGAATTGCCTAGCAACATGCAACTACAACGCTCGTGCCCGTGGTCTCACAAAACTTATGTCCGTCTCTGAAGCGAGACGCAAGTGCCCGGAGCTCGTCCTTGTAGACGGTGAAGATCTCACACCTTTCCGTGACATGAGCAAAACCCTCTTCAACTTCTTCAAGACCTTTTCTTGGAATCATAAGGCCGAGCGTCTGGGGTTTGATGAGGTGTTTATGGGTATGTTGTCGTATTGCGCCTCACTCAAATTACAATACTGACCAAGCGTGTTGCCTTTCAGATGTAACCGACATCATCGAATACAACATTTCCTGCCTCAACCAGGCATCCCTAAATAATTCGTTCTTTTGTCTTTCCAAAGATGACCCCGAACGGGGTTTTCAGTGCAATCTCACGAGCATCGCGGGCTGTGTCGAAGGCACAGCCTCTTCAACCCCTGACCCTAAGGACCCAGCTTATTTACGCCTCGTATTAGGATCGCATCTTGCCCAATTTCTACGACTTCAAGTAGAAGAAAAATATGGATTTACCTCCACCTGTGGAATTTCAACTAACAAGATGCTTAGCAAGCTTGTGGGTAGCAAGAATAAGCCTCGTAATCAAACGACGCTACTAGCGACTACCGAGGATGAGGTGATAGCTTTTGTAGACACCCACAAGCTACGAAGGATACCTGGGCTAGGATCCAAGACTGTTCAGGCGCTGGGAACCCGTATTGGAGCTGACATGAGTAAGGGCGTATCCGAAATCCCCGAGTTAAGTGACAATCCTGTCACCGTTGCCGATATTCGACTCCATCCTGACATCTCGCCCGGGACTATAGAGACTCTATTAATGGGGCCCGGAGCAGAGAAAGGGGTAGGTATGCGGATCTGGGGCTTGCTGCACGGAGTTGACGCAACTGAGGTCAAGGAAGTCAGTGATGTGCCGAGTCAGATTAGTATCGAGGATACGTACAAGGGCTTGGATACCATGGCACAGATTACAGAAGAACTGCACAAGCTCTCTTGTTCTCTTCTTCGAAGAATGAGGATAGACCTCCTTGTGGTTGGTACTGGGGCAGACGCTCCAGGAGCACAAAAATGGATTGCGCGACCCAAGACCTTGCGCTTGTCACTGAGGTCCTGGGCATATCTACACTCAGCCCAAGGGCATGCGTATGGTCGGGTTTCCCGCTCAGGACCATTGCCAAACTATGTATTTGACTTCAAAGATGACATAGAACATATCGCAGAGAGGCTCGTCTCCGATACTCTGCTACCACTGCTACGCCGCCTATCGCCCGAAAAGGGGCAACGGTGGAACTTGCAGATGCTCAACATCTGCGTGGCAAATATGGTAGTTGGTGCAGCGGATGACAAGACGGGAGCAGGCAGGGACATTTCTGTCATGTTTAAACGTCAAGATGAAGTGCTTAGGCCCTTCCAGTTAAAGGAAGAGCAAGACGTCGCACAAGATGATGAACCTAGACACCATGTGTCAGAGGGTGATGATGAGGATGGAGGGGACGACGATGGTGATTGGGACATGGAAGACAACATCTCATGTCCTCTTTGCGGAAATTGTATCCCGCTATTTGCTGTATCGGCACATCAAAGATATCATGAAATGGAAGGATGTTAATATCTTTGCTGCGTACCGCATTTCTTCTTCTGTTAAAGAGATGACTCAATCTTATTGGTTGAACACCAGAAAAAATGTCGACCGTAAAGCTTCTGTGAGAGTTCCATAATGCAAGACGGTCGATTTCCATTCATTATCACCAATTGTTTGACGAAGTATCCGCAGATACCGCACAGTCCCAATCGTGCTCACCGATGGCTCGACCGAGATATGGTCACACAACACTCTGATTTGTACGTGGTTTAGCCACGATGCACCAAGTATCGTCATGATCAAGAGCTCAAGTGTCTATATTTATGATAATCTATATGGCTGTGACATGAGTACCTAATGTCTTCTACTGCCATTATGGTTGCTTCCCTAATAGATCGCAAACAAGATGCTTCATTGGATGCTTGGTATTCTTTCCAACCGATATGGAACCTAGTACTGAGCGTCCTCCCGGCTGAAGTAACACAACGTTACGGAGTCGCAGCCCCCTCCCTTCGTCCAGAATCAAAGGTATCTTTTGCTGCCGCTCGATAAATGCGATAAACCTTTCTTTGAGATCACTGTAAGCAAAATGCAGTGATACTAGATGAAATACGGCAGCAAACATAAAGATTTTGTCGAGTTACACAGAGCTCTACAGTAACATGCAAGATTTTGGCACATGTAGCTGAGCTGAAGCAATTCACATCAACAGTTTCTGTGCGCACAATAGAGGTACTTGAGTAGCAGACACACGTCAGGCAAAGGTCGTAAGGAGGTAGGCAGGTAAAGTGAGGCGAATGACTATCTGCATCGCACACTGTCACACTTGATTGCCCCCCATCGCTAGAGGCAGGCAGGTATATAGAAGCGATCGCGGTAGTCCAAATGGCAGGAGCACTGGCTGGCACTGCCGGTGACATCCGCCTGCCACCTGGCGACACTGTCAAAAACGCCGGTGAAGCATCATCCTCAAGGTGCACCGCATTCACTCCTGCCCTCCCATCTTGATTTCGTCGCTCTCCTTCCTTCCCTCTCTCATCTTTCCTTCTGATTCTTCTAACCACATCATTCCTTCCGTATCTTCATTCCCCAAATTATCTGCGGCTTCCAACATGCACAACAAGAAAGATACTGAAGCAACTACGCGACTACATCTGTATCTCTCCTTCCATTTAGGACGCAGCATTCCTTCTTCTTTTTCTTTGTAAACACCTTTCATTTTCACTTGAGCCTCTCCTGTTTGCTTGTGTTCTTTCTTCTGCCTCTCTGCTTTCTCTTACTAGCCATTTCCCTCCATTGTTCACTCGACTTTGCTATACCAACTGCATACGGATCGACCGACCGACCACTTGTTTACGACCTCTGTTTGTCCTTCAATTCTTGTGAATGAGATATTTCTCGCGAGCAACATTTCTATCTACTAAACAAAGACATACCAGATAGTCTGTATCTGATGGCTCTTCTTCCTCGCTGACACTCCAAGGTCGGTCTCAGGAACTGAATCATCTTATTTCCAGTCACCATCACACACTGAGCCTCTCCTCACGACCCTCCACTGGATAAGGATCAAGGAGAACGCTTGAAACAGAAATCTTCGCATATACTGCAGCCTCTCTCTCATCGACACTAAGTGGCTACCAAAGCTATAGAGGACCGACATCATGACCCGCGGCGGGCGAACGAGTTCGGCCCCTCGGAGGCCAGTTGACTTGACTAGCAACCTCTCTGTCGCCGAGAAAACCGATCTGACGACCTTGATCACAGCTATTACTGAGAAATTACACAATGATATCAGTATCATCTTTGATTCGCCTCCAGTCACCCCTACTCTCGGGGACTTGAGCTTAAATAATATTGACCAGGTTGATATTGGACATCATCACTGGCTGGCTCTATCCCTCCAGACAAATGGCAAAGAGAATGTTGACCCAAGGCACTCGAATGCGGGAAATGGGATGCCCAAAATCACACGAACAGACGACACTGCGGCTCCATCTCCTGATAAGGAGGAATCAGAGGCCATCACACCCCAACTGAGGGAGCTAAAGAAGGAAGCTCTGGTATTCTTCAGAAAGTGGCAGTCAATCTTTCTGCAGCGCCTTCGTGATATCAGCGTCACGGAATCTAACGGTTCTCAGTCTAACATGCGGGGCCGTGGCCGTGGCAATGCAAGAGGTGCACGAGGTGGTCGTGCCGCTCGTGGTGGACGAGGAGGGGGTCGTGGAGGTCTGACCTTGGCTACTGGTAAGTTGACAGATACCACTGTCTACTTGACAGTGTTACCTCATACCTCTCGGTGGCAAGTTCAGCAGAATCAATACTTACGAGAATAGGTCCCCCCAAAGTCCCATCAGCGCATGTCGATCGCGAATTGTCCCGACGGTTTCCCCCAATCCCAACCTCTCTCTGGACTCTACCATTGGACAAACGGAAGCTTCTACTCCATATCTCACTGTTGATTGTCATCTCGCTCCAGGAGTACACTGCATATTCACGAATGACACTTCTCAACCTTACCTCATCGCTCAACCTTCCCTTGAGAGTGCTTCACGAGGAAGAGAAGCGAATCGCTCAAGGTTTCAGTCAACTAGCAGTTGATTCAGCCATTGAACAGGCTTCGCAGCAGAACCAGGATGAGAACAAGCCGGTTTTGAAGTCAAAGGCACGTATAGCCGCCATGACTGGTCCTTTCAGACTTGGAACCCAACTCATCGCTGTGGGCATCGGGACAGCTCATGGCGGACACGGCTTGAGACTTCCAACAGCTGCAGGCTTATTGGGGCCCATGGCGGATAATGGTCCATCTACTGGCTCTATGCTAGGAATATACACAGCGAGACCGACTAACAAGATGATTGAGTCTTTTGCTCGTGAAATTCAAGATTTTGGCCTCGTGCCTCTTCGGGACGAATTTCAGGGGGATTATGTAGATGCAACAGCAATCCCTTCTACGTCTCGACGCCTTCGCCTAGTCATTGCTATCAACGGGTGGGTGACTGATCAAGACAACCTCACAGGATCTTGGAAGATCCTTGGTGATAATGCGGAGGTGTATATCTTGCGATGGGAGATGACCGTTCTTAGCAACATAGGCACTGCACTTGAGACAGTTGTCAAGAGTTCAGCTTGGGCTACAGCAAAGCAAGCTATCTCTTCACGAACAAGTGAGTTACAACGAGCAAGCTTTGGATGAAAACAACTGACACTATATTAGTTTTCAAGAACCTGATCGAGGCAACTTGGCCAATGGAACTTATGAAAGTGAGCAAGATCATCGATAACCCCTGGAGCATGGGGATGGTTCGCGCTGAAAAAGCTGGTGCCATTCTTGCGGACGCAGTCATGCGCAGCAAGATCCAGGGCGATCGCCCCGTGTCTCTTGTTGGGTTCAGCCTAGCGGCTCGAGCTATCTATGTATGCCTCATGATACTCGCTGAACGTCGTCAGTTTGGCCTCATCGATTCTGTGGTCTTGATGGGCACGCCAGCTCCTTCAGAGAGCCGTGTTTGGTTGACCTTGAAGAGTGTTGTATCCGGTCGTCTGGTCAATGTGTACTCGGAGAGTGACTATCTTCTCGGGTTCTTATATCGCACTTCCAACATTCATTTCGGACTGGCGGGACTCCAAAAGATACAAGGTGCAGACGGTGTCGAGAATCACAACGCTAGCAACCTTGTGAATGGACACTTGCGCTATTCGACTCTTGTTGGCAAGATTCTTAAAGACATTCATTGGGAGGACCTGGACCTGAACGCCTGGAAAGCGGAGAAGCTGCGCAGGACCACTTAGCACGAGAATAGTGTCGGCATCATATTAGGCAGGACTGGACAAGATGAGGATAACTTCGCTACGAAAAGCTTAAGGGGATTGTGGAACCAAGTTTTACGTGTAAGATTAGCACTGAGGAGCTGCATTTTAAGTATGCATTCTGATGAGGATAGAGCAATCATTAACAAATTCCTTTGTGTAAATCGCACAGCCAATAACTCCCCACCCTTGCCTTTGATAAGTGCAATACCATTCCTATATGCTGATGCTGATGCTAGTATGTCCGCTGTACGGATGTATGTGCGTAATTTTGTGGAATGTTAAGCCCAAACAGCTAGCCATTTCAAGCAGATCGGGGATCCAAATAGTGTCTATCATGGACGAGACTCAGTGCCCTCTGTTTCTTTCTCTTTCTTCCTTTTCTGTCTGCTCTACTGCCGGTGCTTATCACACAACACTCAGCAGTTCTACCTCTTATAGCCTTTCCCATTGACTACTTTTCTCACTCTACCAACTTCCTCTTGGCCTGCTGGCTGGATTTCTCTTCCTCTCCGCTCCTCTCGTCATTATCACCTAGATTATTACAAAACGTGGTATCGTACATAATAATTCTCCTGCTTTTGCTTTTTGAATTGTGATTGAGTCTGCCTCATTTGATGAGGGCGAGGGTGAGACTCAGATTGGGAAGTACTCGTCACAACTTATCATTGTGTCGAATTGCCTGTGGTTGGTTCTTCAGACTCCCAGTTCTCAAGTGGGCGGCGTCGTGCCGAGCATGCTTGGTACTTGCTTGCGAATGAGTCCACGTGTGCCTCGCGGCTCTACCCGGGGCATCCCTTGAATTGATCGAGGCTCTCGCATCAGAGATCGATCAAGACGGGCGGGAGTCCGAGTGACGACAGTTCGATACTCTCCAGGAAAATTGCCTTTGGGTAGCGGTACTGAAGCAGTCCTCCAGATGTGATCAGATGTGTCACCAAGGAAAGCAGGGATCTTGCTGTTGGAACCGCCGCGAGGGCCAAAGCCACCGTAGGTCGAGGCGCCATGAGAAGCACGGATCGTGGAAAGGCGGGAAAGACCAGTCGACAAACCAGAACGGCCTCGGGCTTTCTTGGCCATGATAATCTCATCGAATAACCGGATTTCAGCGTTGTTGGCCGGCTGCATCTCACGATCATGGATGAATTCATTGAAGCCTGTTTAACTGTGTTAGAACCACATCGTCCCAGTAGAAACGCTCAGAAAAGGGTTAAAAATTGACTCACATTGTGTTTCTCGCATCATCGCGGCATAGTCATGTTGATCATGCGGTAGGCTCTTGATGAAACCATCCATATCAAAGGCATACAATTGACCGTTGGACTTTTGCTGCTTCGAAGGTCGTCCGAGATACTTGCGGTAAGTGTACAAAAGACTGGCCAGGCAGCGAACAAATGCCGCGCGTACGCGGTCAGCATGGAATGCCTCCGGGCAGACAAGTGAGCAATGGCCAAGGCATCTGCCATGGGAGATGATTTTGCAGCCAGTGCATTTATAAACGCCATCTCCTTCAGCATGGTCATTACAGATGGTACAGATCGAAGTGTTGTCTTTTGGCATGTAATTGAAGCAATGCCCTTCAACCCACACTGTGGTTTCTGTGTTTCTCACAGGCTGGATCTGCATGCTGGGCATGATAGTTGATGCCGCAAGTGTTGATTGCGCATAAGTTGACGGAGCATAACCCCCATTTCCACCACCTCCATAGCCACCATTAGTCCCACCCACAACAGAATTCTGAGATTCAACTGAAATGGCTGAAATCGACAGATTGGCTTGATGGCCGTTGAGGAAGGGCATGCCCGGCTTTTGGAACGGCGGGTGCTTGTCGATACCAAAGGAGGAGCTGCGTCGCATCTTTTCTTCGCCGAAGTGACCCGAACGCTTCTCTCGAAGCGTAGCTGCAAGAGCAAAGCCTGAGTCGCTTCGAGAGACGGGCGTAGAAGGCATGGGAGGGAAGTTTATGGAAACAGGTGATACAGACGATTGAGGACTTGTCTTACCAGACTTACTTGTGCTGGGCCTGTCTGATTTGCCATTCTCAACATGTGCCGAGGCGAAAGCGTTGAAAATTGGGGGCTGGATCTCGTTTGGCGGATCAGGCTCCCCAAATCCTGAAGAGCTTTGAGACACCCACTTGCCAAGAGTGCTCTTAGGAGTTCCGGATCTGAACAGTGCACCGTTCTCGGTCGAGAAGGCGTCATAGGGGAACGACTCCATAGCGTAGGGAGGAGGTCCAGTTGTAACTCCATATCGAAGCTTATGAGGGGCCGCGACTTGTAGAAGAGACATAAGTTTCCTGCGTGCTTGACGAGGAAGTCGAACAGGCTGTGAGGTAGCATCAATAGTGTCTTGATCCAAGTCAACGAGCACATAATCATCTTCGGGTAGCTCAATTCTATCGTAACGACGCTCAATACCCACGATGTAAGGACAAGGCGCTTCGAGGGCCGACAAGAGTCGTGCAGGAAGAATAGGGATGAAAATGCTAGACCATTTCAGTGGATATAAGAGGTTTGCCAATGCGTGACAAGCAAGGTGTAACATGCTAGTGTGAGATGATAAGAAGATAATGCGGGATTCCGCCATGGCATATTCGAACAGGGCGACAATATTCTCGAGAGATAGACAACGGAACAGAGCATAGAGATCGATGGACCGAGAGCCGGGAATCTCATTGTCGGCTTCTTTCCGAGCATAAAGTCGCAGTTCCCGCACTCCTAATTCAACCTGAGTTTTGGATCCTAAGGGGTTGAACGCTTCTGTGCAAAGATTGACGACATATCGTTCTAAAGGTTGCCAGCGTCCAACTCTTGGCGAGCTTGGGGGTATTCTCAGGATGCCTCCATCAGTCATGGGCGTGACAATAGCCTTAAGCCATTCTTTCCAGAAAGACATATTGGCTACATCTCGGCCTAGAATACCATAGGCACGAGGCACCCAAAGCCCACTCTCGCCGGCAGTGAGACCCTCAATCTTGGACGCAGCACCATGTCTCAGGGGCCTAAGCATGTCCGTCATGAGAGTGATCTTTTCTTCTACCGTGCTAATCTCGTCTTCGAGCCTCTCGCGAGCTGGGGAGCCTGATGGGATCGTAGGTAGTTTTGCCAGGAGCTGCGACAGGTGAGTGCGTTCGCCTGCCAGTCGGACACCCAGGCTTGCTGCCAGCTCTCGTTCTTCTTCGGACATGTGGCTTTGTCGCCATTGCTCGCACTTCTTCTCAACTTCCTCGGCCACATCTGCGTTAAGAGCAGTCCAGATGATGATGGTGATGCCGTACAACTTAGAGTTGTCGTCTGAAGTCATCGTAAAGCCGTGCCATGTAGATCGCGGTCTGTCATCAGACGAAACTATCTGGATATCGTTGGGGAAAGCAAACATGGGCACGTAGTCGGGAAACCTTCCACGCCGGGAGATTTCATCTCCTGCCTCTTGGGGAGGGTATCGGTCGAGAAGAACCGGCTCGAAGCGTCGTTTGAGTGGATGCATATCTGGATCTGTGTTGAGAGGTTCGGGAGGAGGAATCACGGAGTTATAGTTACTCAGCCTCCTCGTTGTTCGAATGGAGGCTGCGATTGTAAGTTAGCAAATTTTATTGAACGGGGTTTGCTTCGTCATAAACCAAAGCGTAGAACGGGAGTACCAACCTGCACGGCTTGTGCTGATCCTGTTACTGGGCTGTTTGCGCACGCTGTTCATATCTCTAAAGCTCATCTTGCGGCGGATGCTACCCTTAATGCTTCTGAGAGGACTCAGTCTGCCGCTGTCACTTTCTTCTGCCTTGATTCTCTCCATTCGAGGATTCACCATTGGTGCCCGAGCCTGTACTCTTGCACCCGCACTGAAACTTAGGTCTTCGAGAAAGACTTCGCGCTCGGCTGCAAACTTGACCAAGGCCTTATCAAAATCGAAGTCGCCCATGAGCATGGAACCCTCGCCCATGATGCCGGTGGGGGCAGGACTCTGGCCATTGGCATTGCTGTTGTCATTGCCATTGCCATTAGTGAAGTCGGGAGGGTTTACAGCACGGATGGTGGCACTGCTGCGGTTGCTTTTGGTGTTACCGTCAGTATCGTCGAGGGTTTGTATCGAGAACCGGTCGGTGAGAGATATCCTAGAAAGGCGGCTGGCGGAGTTTTGTCGCGAGTGTCGTGCGTTAGTCTTTGGCTGGTCACCGTTTGTCCACTCATCCTCGGGCTCGCCATCTTCGATAATGGTGGACTCGACAGGAATGACGACGGGTGCGGGTTGCGAGTTGGGATCGTGGTAGGACACCGACTCTACGCCAGCGATCCAGAAATAATCGGCGAGAGGGGTCGATGAGCTCTCCATGACATGTCAATAGTGGTGTCTAGGCCACCAAGCAGGCAGAGCTGAAACGAATAGGAGGGCGTAGAGGGAGATGAGTCAAATAAGCCGTCAGGCTGCTTTGCTCTGGGTTGCTCTGCTCGTATGGCTGTGATTGTGGCCTGAAGAGGTGGGCGATCGACAAAATCAGGTCGCGGGTTGCTGGGGTTGCCAATTAGGTCATGAATGATAGGACCGTTACCAGGGCCTTTTTTTATCAGGCGAGTACGAGGTAAGTAGCGACAACAGGAGATCCAACTGCGGACGGTTCAAAGCCAACGGAGCTATGTCGCTATTCGAGGTCGGATTGGGACCAAAAAGAGACTCGAGACGGGGTGAATAAAGGGGATCCGATCGAAAAAAGCGAGTAACAGCGATGAGCCAGTCGCCCAGACGTCGGTTGTAACGGGAGCCAAAAGTTAGCTTCAAGGTGGAGAGACGAGTCAACGGCCAACTGGAACCTCAGAGACTTGATGCAAAGAGGAGAAAATATGCGATTGAAAAACACCAGGAAGCCACCTGAGCAAAACGATCCAGAAGATGAAACAGAGAGGAAAGGAAAAGATGATGATAGAACAGAGGGTTGAGTTAGTCTAGAGCAGAGATGAGAGAATGGTCCAGGAGAAAGAACGAGGATTCAGTGTCGATCTGCCCGTGCCCGTTCGCAACTTCTGGGTGGGCAGGTACAGTGCAGTGCAGTGCAGTCTCGTACAAGTACAGGAGGTACTTGTGAAAGGTGGTATCGAATACCTCGATTCAAGCGCAGATACGGCGATGGTCGATGGGGATATGAACCAAACCAGGATGTACCTTTTGAGTGATTGTAGGCAGGGTCCAGGGCCAAATCTTGTTAGCTCTCATTCTGTTGACGGCTTCGACCCTCCCAAAGTTGGAGAAGGACGAGCTCCAGCTTCCTTCGGTCCAGGGGTTTCCTGGGATGGCTCGTAGCAGCTGCCACACCGTCCACACGCCAAAAGCCGTGGGGTTGCAGCGAGGTAGGGGACCGTTTTTAGGGGACCACTGAGAATTGCGCGCCCGGGCTTCAGCTACCTAGGTACAAGCCCAGCCCAGTACAGTATCCGTACACACTACTAGATCATTCATTCACTGGAGGCGCGATACTTGCTGCCATCCACCATCCATCCATCCATCCATCATGGAACCAACCAACCATTCAATCAACAACATCAGTCTCACCGCCGACTTTCGTCTAAAATGCCAACTTCACTGAACTGGAAGGTGTCTGCCTACACAATACAGCAGGGTATATCAGATATCTGGGCCGACAGGGATTCTTACATACATTGTACCATCTCAGCCGAGTAAGCGACATCAAGATGCGACCAACACAGCATCCAGATCATATCGACTGGCAGTAATAGTCAGCAAGTCAGTCTCGCTCTTGCGAGGCTACTAACAAGCACTAAACGTATCTTGTACCTTACGACTGACTGATCTATCTAACTTTTTGGGTGTCGTGGGAAATTGACCGATTCCGCAAGCAAGCAAGCCGTCGATCTTGAGGCGCACGCCGTCGCCTTTTTAGGCTCTGCTATTCGATAGATGCGTCCATCAACGAACAGCTATCAACGCATTCGGATGCAGTAACTTACAATACATGCTGGCCGTCTGTACCTGGAGTGTGTACCAAATTCGTGTCTGTTTTCTCTTCCAGGCACATCAGACTCAGGGGTTTCAGGCGAGAAAGACCTCGGCGCCAGCGGATCCACGAGCCATAATGAATGGATATTTGCTGATGCCTTTTCCTCTCTGTTGTGTTCTGTTGCTTACTAGGGTCCTGTATGATAGGGAGATGGCTCTGAGCATTTCACCCCCACCGCACGTTCTGCTCTGTCAGAAAGTACCCGTCTGCAAAGTCGCGCTTGTGGCCTGCTGCAGGCCAGGTATATTACTTTGCTAGGTAGTTTCGGGTCCTAAAACAGTCCGACCTCCAGAGAAGGCTTCATGGGTGTCCCTCCCGTCCCCATAACAATACCCACTTAATCGCCGTCTCTGCTCCATCAGCTAAGGATTGAGGTACCACATTAGTTGAGCTAGTCCAGCTAACAGTATCTTTCAGCAGAGCTCATGATGATGTTGATGTTGGTTGGAGAGCTTATCACCAGCCATGGGCGTATCCCCCACTAAAGAGATAGTACTAATAAGAAACAAAGGACAAAAGGCCAAGACGATGTTGTCGTTTCCCAAAATATCGGTTCCGATGGGGTGGCCACGCTGCGAGTGCAACACTGCAGATGATAGAGGCGTCAGTCAACCATGGGTCCTTGGGTGTGCCTGCGTATGCATATGCGGTATGCTGTATCTGTCTGCATCAACATGCTTCATTCACCCGGAAGCATGCATACTTCATGCCGTGGCCATGTGAGAGACGGCACTCATCACCGCTGGTTCGCTCAACTGACTGATGAGCTGTCTCGTCCCGGGCTGCATCTTTCTTTGTGCCTGACTTCAGCCGGCGGGCACTCATATGCAGCAGAAATAGTGCGATGCGCTGTCGTTTTGAGATGATGTATGGCCTCTGTTGTTGGTGCAGTACAGTATATCTAGGGAGACCAGTTCCCCAGCGGCGCAAGTGGCCCGGGAGGAGAGTGAGACAAGGTTCGGTGTTGCACAGAGCACAGGACTAGGACCAGGACCACAGGAGGGTCTGGGTCTTGGTCCTGGTCCGTGTGTGTGTCTCCAGTGAGATCTTCCATTGATATCGCCCCGGCCGAAACCACGGCTTGCGCAACGGCTGATGCGGGTGTTGGATAAAGTGATTCGTCTTCATTCTCTAAAACACACATTAATTAAACTCGGCTAGAAGGGACGTTGAACAGTCAATCTCTGTTGGGAAGAGGCATCTAGTAAATCCCTTAACTTTTCGCTGCTTTGTCGATGGAATATTCTGACAATGGAAAAAGTCAATGCAACTCAACTCTTCCTTATGGATCTCGTCTTCCGCGCTCACCGTTTTCGTATGTGCAGGCAAGCTGCAAAGCGGCGTTACAGATACTCGGGTTGTTAATAGGACTAGGCAAGAAGGCAACGCAGTCTCTGGATGTCTTGGCTGTCCATGTTAGGCCTTGAGGCACAATATGTGTTGTTTTGGCGGGACTGGCTCAGCCCGTCTCAATCAGTCCTTATTTCCTCGGTATGTGTTTTTCTTTCTTTTCTTTTTCGCTTTGTTTTTAATTTGACGCATTGTATTCTGTATTGACCGATGCTTTTTATTGTTCTCTTTGAGTAATCGACCCAATGTTTTGGTTCTGATATTTGCTTTTCCCCCACTCATCGTGAGATGTTTTGGTTTTTCTCTCCCTTCCTCTCATGCTGTAGGGCAGGTATTGGGTTAGCTGGGGCCGGCTACGTCAGTCTACTTCTCTAGCTTTCATATCAACAAGAGCTTGGCGTTATGGATGTTGTTGAATGGATAAATGGAGGTGGGTTCTCCAAATTACCAAGGGACTCCGTGTTCTGTCCATTCTTTCTCTATTGCATGTAGTATACGAAGTTCGCTACTTCCCAGATTCGATGTTGTTTTTCGGATCGACGCTCGAGTTGTACAAGGGAGGCAGGTGAGACCGCCCGTCTCAAATCCCAAAAGTGACAAAACCCTGTAGATCATATCGATGGAAATGGAAGACTCTTTCCATTTACAGGACTTGACGCCGGCTTTGAAATAAGAACGTGATTGGTCGGGATACTACAGATGTACTGTACCTGCCACCCAAGTATTATGCTTCAAGTTGAACGGACCCAAAGTACCTACCTACCTAATTTTCTCATTGCAATAATCTCAGTGCAGGCCAACAACAGTCACTACCTATTCTTTACTTCCCCCCCTTTTTTTTTCCTCCTCCAAATAACAATTCAATCTTCTCAAACCTTCATCCCACGACAAGTCACCAACAAGAAAAGTCTCAGTAAATTTGGATCCTACTATCGACAATGACATTCGAGCCGTTGCCCAATCTGGCACTGGCTTTTTTAGTCCAGGGGCATTCTGCAGCCACCATAGGCTCAAAGTCCAGGAACAACAGCGCCTAATATCCAAGATGGGTCTAAAACAAAAGAAACAAAATGCGCCCGCCCCTAATCAAGGATCTCATCAAATACGAAAGCACGAGCCAGCCTTTGATGCAGGTACAGAGCACTAAAATGGACGACATCTAAGACATGGCACACGAGTACTGTATAGGTCTGTACGTCTATCAATACCTATGGAGAGCAATCTTTCTAGGTATCCGTGAACAACCTTCAAGTCAACACACGCTTCGGATACTTAGCTGTTTACTCCCCACTCGATCCTTTGTATATGATAGATACAGGGTTCGCGTTGGCCAATCCTGATCCCCTATTCGAGTCTCCATCGACAAGACAGGAAATCGAAAAGAAACAACATCGATTTAGAGCACTTTTTTAGCCCTGAATCCTGTTTCGACACTTCCAGACGGCAATGGTGCGCCATATTATTCAGGGGTATTCCAGATATCTGGGCTCGTGGGATATTAGCTGATCACATGTGCTAAACTTAGATCTTATGTGTAATTGTGACGATTACCATTTGCGCCAACTTGATGGGAACAGCATCAAATTGACCAAACAGGTTTGGCTCTCGTGACTGCGGTCTAGTGCTCGTGCTCGACTGCCAGACATACTGCAGCAGCTTTTTCGTTCAAACCGGTCGTGGTTTAACAGAAGAGTGTTAGACTGCCATATACTAAAGATACCACCTTAGGTCCTAAGGTAGCTACTGCTTTTGGTGGTCCAACAAAGAGAGCGGGCTTGCGTCTCAGCTTACCTTTGGTAGGTATGTATTGATCAAAGGCATGACGCTTGTGACCTGAGTCAAGTTGTTCTTTTGTGAGCTCCAGCAAAACTCGGGTCGTCGAAGGCGGCTCTCGAACGAACTCCATACCTTCCCATCCACCGGGACCTGACGCGAGACGGCACCGCTTAAGTGGATGCTCAGCTTTATTCTCACCCACAATGATGGACGTTCATCTCATTAGTGACTCGCGAATCAAGAGACTAAGAAGATGGGCGTCAGGTACAGCACCTTCGGGCTTAGTGCATGGCTAACGATACTAATGCCGCATCCCATTGGCAGCACGCAACTTACATCGTGACTGCGTCGTCTGTTTCAGGTTGCTCTCCACGTTGGACCGTGTGTTGCGTACCCAGCCATACGCAAAGCCTGCCTTCCCTTGAGCACGGCAATACGGCTGTGAGAGATTTTAGGGCTATGTTCTGTGTGTATTCCCGGTATTTGCTCATCCTAGTTGATCGCCGCAGCCATCGAGCCCGTTCTCATTATCCTAGTCTTCATGGAGTCTACAAGAGCACGAACAAAGTTATGTGAGATTGAAACAAAATCGGTCGGAGACCCCTATCTTTAAAGGCAGTTGGCTCTGCTCAATATCATCCGCGAAGCTGCCACCCTCAAAAACCCCACCGTCACGCCATGGTCGTTGCCCAAATGTGATGTCTAGGATGCCGTTGTACACTTGAGCACCCATCGTCCGCATTTTACTCCTGATCCCCAAGATTCCTACGACGATTGTCACAGGCTCGTCTCACCCAGATTGATATCACTCATGATTGGGAAAAACTGACCAGGATGACCCAGCCATAGCTTAAAGTTTCAGCATCGGCATGATGCCTGACCCCTGGTTTTCTGACAATTCACTCTCATGCCTGTCTGTATTAAAACCAAAATCTGATATAGCCAGATCGATCTCCTGCAGCACATCATCCCGAGTCACTAAAAGCGGAAACGCATGGAAGAGCAGGGGGTCGGACCTGAGTGCTGACCTTGCTAACTCTATGGCCATACCTACAATTGCTACCAATCCTCGGGCAGCAATGATCATGTGAAATCTGCAATTCATGTCGGGGGCAGAATATAGCTCAGCAGAATGCTCGGTACAAAGCCAACGTATTGGAAAATAATAGGGAAGGTTTGGCTTTCTACAGTCCATGGTACCTAAGCACATCGGTGGGCTTTGGTTATGGTTGTTCTTACAAGGCAGGCTGACAGTTATCGGTACCTGACAATGGAAAATATCAAATAAAATGCTGTCTGGCTGAACCATTGGAATCTCGTGGGTATCATTTATTCATCATATCAGAGATCTCTCTTCATCGTGCCACGCGTCTAGTCCCCAGCTTGCCGGTGGCCAGGAACCCTCTATTGCCCATTTCTCCCCTCCAACCAATTCCTAAAGATCCAAAGATGATCCTCCCGTCTGGTGTCACCTCGACACCCGTCTCGGCCCCGTCTTCCGCAACTACAAAACACACCTGTTCCACCTCACCCGGGTGCAACATCGGCTTTGCGCTCCCACTCGCCTCCCAATTACAGTCGCGATACCGCAGGCCAGGTTCCGTGTCCAGCACGACCTTCTCCAGCTGCACCACGTCCTCGCTACAGTTCTCCAGCTGCGCTTCAAGCACCCATCGTCCGTGTCCCTGGATGTCATCGGCCTTCAACGAACCCACCTTAGTGCGCACGATGAGTGATGCTTTGCAGATGAACTGGTACAGCTTGCGGAATGTCCTCGTACGACCACTAGTCTCCGTTGCTTCGTAGTAGCTCACTGTGACTGCGAGTACATGGTTTCCTTCCTCCTTAAGGTCAAAGGATACCACCTTCTGCAATGTGTCGCCAGGTTCAAGATCTGCCTCTGCCTTGCCATTAGGTGGGCCGAGTTCAAGGCGCTGCACAGCGCCCATGCCTGGAGTCTTCATCTCTGCTTCGATACGCACATCCCGGATATTCTTGGCGGCGTCTGGAGGTAGATCATTGTTCGCACATAGTGTACAGCTAAATGTCTCGCCAACATATGCGGACCCGAATGATACCGGAAGGTTGACGACTGGGCTGAGGAGGAAAGGAGACGGGTTTGAAGCGGCTTGGGAGTGGTAAGCGAGCGATGCTGGGATCGGAGCCGACTTGACAGATGCGCCGACTGAGGACGGAGGGTCGATTGGATGTTGCGTGACGAGAGATGGACGAGATAGTCTTTAAGGCAGATAGTACGTTAGCTACGAAGCTTACGCCGGGATTGCGAAGTCAATGTTTAGCTCACCGAAGAACCTTGAGGGAGATAGAATGTGGCTCCTTAACAGGATCATGAGAAGGGTATCGTTGGTGGCTCATTTTGTCATGTTTCAAGCAAAGCACTCATGGGTATATATAGCGAATGCGACGTTTGCGCGTGTTCAAGGTTTTGTATAGGTGATTAATGGAAGTGGCAGAGTGAACTAATCTGGAGATGCGACAAAGAGACGGGCCTTATCGATAAGGCGACCGACGGGCCCCTCACCAATACCTTAAGTATTGTAGGTAGGTAGGCAATGGCCAATGCCGAACTACATACGAGTTCTCCGAGTATGTAGCTTCTCGTAATGACATTATTTACAGATCTAGCTTACCTCTCCATGTTATTGTTTACATGAATTACGAGCGAATGTCATTGACCTGTCCCTAGGTATTTCAGTCAGATAACAAATGTATCTTAGATAGCATCACCTTGTTCACAGCCATTGTACTTGTTCTTCGACCTGCAATCTAGTCATTTCTAACAAAAAACAATTTTGCGACCTACTGGAAAGCAGAACTGCTATTTCTCGTTTCCATGCAAAGATGGTCGATGTGGGTTCCTACTCAACAGCGCGAAATCGTATATGGGACCTGAATCAACACCCTTCTTTCCGCAATGCAAACTGGAGCGTTCACGTACAGAGCCAATGATATCCATCTCTAACGACTGACTTTTTCTTTCATTTTCTGTCCGTGAGCATAGATGCTCATCATATTGGTGAAGTGCATATTAAAGTCCTGGTGGGGGAGGGACCTGTGACATGTTAGCACAAATCTGGGGGCATTGAGAATACTGCAGAGCGAGAAGTGACTCCCTCAGCCTCAATAATACATACCGATCCATAGCTTCCTCCAGTTCCAGGTGGAGGTCCAGAAGGCGGAGGAGGCGGGGGCGCCGAGCTGGGTGGAGGCGGAGGAGCCGCTTCACTTGGAGGTGGAGGGGGTGGTGATGCTGATTGCCCAGGGGCACCAGAAGCGCCAGGTGCCTGAGCCTGAGCCTGAGCCTGAGCACCGTAGTACTGCTGATACATAGCGACATAGCTGTGTCCAGGTTAGTATGAAATGGTGGACATGTCTGAGGATACTGACTTAGCATAACCGCCATAGGCAGCATAAGGGTCCGCGCCACCATAATACTGTGCGTACTGGGCAGCGTAATCAGCAGCATTAGTTGGACTGTTCACACCAGCAGGCGCTGGACTGTTAGAGGCACCGCCTGCGTTAGCTCCATAACCACCATATCCGCCGTGAGAGCCGCCGTAAGAACCATGGGAACCACCATGAGAACCACTGTTGGAATGGTTACGGTCGCCGCCACCGTTGTACCGATCGCCTCCGTAACGGTCACCACCGTAGCGATCACCGCCGCCATAGCGAGGTGGGCGACTCTTGAATTCTTCGTATTGTTGCTTGACGTTGGCGATCAAATCCTCACAAAGCTCCTTTGCCTTCTCAACCATGTTGGCGTCAGGTCCACTGTAAACATGTTAGATCAGGGTCCCTTGCAGTGAAAAGGGTTGAACCTACGCGACGTGAAGAAACATGTCCTCATCGCTCTCATGGTTGGTAGCCGCCTCCAGGTAGCCAGATCCCCGGCCCTTGATCTGCACACGGCAGCCAGTCTCTTGCTGGATGTGCTTCACATAAGCACCACCATGCCCGACGACCTGAGCGCGCAAGTTGAAACCGTGTACAGGCTCTAGGCTTATCGGAATTTTCTCCTCGGGCCATTTGCGCTACAAGCAAGTTGTCAGCATTCACTTTATACTAAGTTATAGAACCCTTACTCTTCCAAACTCGTCACGTTCAACCTGCTCCTGGTCTCGGCGGCGGAAACGTCTCTCGTCTACAAGCTGAGGGAGCTCCTGCTGGATAAGCTCGTTGATTTTGGCGACAGCGGCCTCTAGACCAGACTTGCTGGTACTCGTGATGTGGAGGTACAGTGGAGGTTTCTATGGGCGGTTAGAACAGCCATCAGTCGAACACATTGTTTTGCTTACACCGGCCGTGGCCATTGTCTTGTTAGGATAGTAATTGCCGCGGGTGGTAATATCTTGCTAAGTCAATATTGCATCCTACTAAAGCATTAAAAGGAATTGCGTACCAGCACCGGTTTCATCTTTGATCTAATCAAGCGGGAGTCAGCAGGAGCAACGAAAGGGGTCTTGAAGCGAGCTATCAAGCCGTAAGCATGATGTTCTCGATCCAAGTGCAAAAGACAATCCGAAATAAGACTTCTGGATTGAAGTTAAGAGTATTTACCATCTTTTGTGTTGCCCCCTTGGTGAGAAGGTAACGGTTCCTCAAGTCATTGACTTCAATATCCTGAATGTAGTCGCCATCTGCAACATACATCTCGCTATCGAGCGGAGGGGCGATCTTGTTCGAAGTTTGGGGTGTCGAAGTTGGTCGCGGTGGTGGGGATTCGGTGTCGGCAGACCTGATGGGAGGAACATCGACGTGTTGAATACCTTTGCGAGCTTGGAGGGAAGCATTGATTCGAGCAGCGGCAGCAGCTACCAGCGTTGTCAGTGGTTGTCGTTGGAAGTTAGAGTTGGCGCAAGGTCTGTCTGTAAGACGGCGCCAAAAGTAAACAAAAACACATACCGGCGGCAGCGGCGGCATCAGTTGGAGATTTCTTTGCCTCTGGAGTTGCGTCTTTCGTGATAGGGCTGCGGTCTCTACCAGATTCAGAGCGACGCGACGGAGGAGAGCGAGAACGGCGGTCGAATCGCGATGTCCTCTTAGGTTCTGGTTCGGTTTGGTCGAAGCGCGAGCGCTTCACCGTCCGGCGTTCGGATTCATCCATAACAGGCGAGATGCGAAATTTGACAGAAATTTGGGAAGCTGGTCGAAGACTACACGTCGGACGTCAAGTGTTGAGCTGGAAGTGCACTGTTGGTTGCTAGATCGTCACTGTGCCATGCGATCTAATCTATGCCTGTCGTAGGGGAAAAAAAACAGCAACCAAAATGCGCATGTGTTGAAGTGGAGTTGAATATTGATCGTCGATGGAAAGAAAGGCTGGACAAACCTCATGCAGACCATACGCACGTCCCTGGTAGGTACAGGAGCTTCTTGCGCCACATGTGGCGCATGACCTAGGATAGGTACATGAGCTCTCCAGTACTGTACCCGAGACCGGCGATTACTAGCAGTATCTAGATGTGGGGCAAGTTGACTGCAAATGGTGCTCTTAGACAACCGTACATAGGAATTAGGTAGTCTTAGGAGCAATTGATCAAATACTTAGAGGAGGCTTATGCAGTTTAGCTATTAGATCCCAACCCGTAGGTAAGTTATTCACAAATGATAGGGCGTATTTCATTGGGCAATTGTATTAGTGTGGCTTAGCTTGCATGGGTTCAGGATGGATGGATCTGGGGAATCAATTGTTGGGGTTATCTGTGCGCGGCAGCGACACCATTGCGTTTCCATATTAATCAAAGGACATGTTTTGTCAGGTCTTGGAATAGGTATATGTAAGTGTATAGCAAAAACAAGAGTTAAAAGTATTTCATTCTTTCATGTGAAATCAATGCCTATGGTCTGGGTTCTAACATAATGATCCAGTGATTTCAAATAATGGTTTTCATTTCAATTATGCTACCTAGGTACCTACCGACCATACACAGAGATAAACTTAGGAAACCCACCTGTTTTATCAACTTCACCTAGCAGGACACAATCAAATCAATAACTACTATCTACTAACCATTAACTCATAGCTACCATGTGTACTCTATACCCACCGTATTAGCAAATTGATCTGCTATGCCCTGCATACCTACCTACCTACCCTACGTTTATAGGTGTGCCTTCCCGGGCAGTGTTGACCAACTCCGAACTTACAGCGGACCCCTGCCGAGCTGATCCGCGCCCCCGCAAAATACCTACCCCCCGTCTCCTCGTAGCCTCCGGTCACCGGCCTATCGGTGGCCCATTGATTTTTTCGGCATCTCCCCTCGAGCTCTCTCTTACTGACTTGAGTCACCTTCATCTTACCTAAACGCCCAAACCAATTGCTATTTTACCGTAACGAGAAGCTTCTTGTTTTGGCCAGAGAACCCTCTATCGTTCTCCTGTCTCTGCAAGATGGCATCTCTACGGTCGTTGACTGCACCCCTTCGCTGGGCTGCCCCCGCGAGGGGTGTCGCCGCTGTGCGATATAGCTCCTCCTCGACCTCTGCCCTCGCCTACAAGGCCATTCGCCGCCGTTCTGCTCCTCTGCCCGTGAGCGACAACCCGCCTGCCTGGTCCGCCCAGTCCGCCGTCTCCAACATTCTCTACGAGACCCCCGTTCCCTCTACCGCTCCCCCCAAGCGACACATTCTCAACTGTCTTGTTCAGAACGAGCCCGGTGTTTTGTCCCGCGTCTCTGGTATCTTGGCTGCTCGCGGTTTCAACATTGACTCCCTGGTCGTGTGTAACACCGAGGTTGATGATCTCTCCCGCATGACCATTGTCCTCACTGGCCAGGACGGAGTTGTTGAGCAGGCTCGCCGACAGCTTGAGGATCTGGTCCCTGTCTGGGCCGTCCTTGACTACACCAACGCCGCTCTCGTCCAGCGTGAGCTTCTTCTTGCCAAGATCAACATCCTTGGACCTGAGTACTTCGAGGAGCTTCTTCACCACCACCGTGAGATTGCTGCCGGCGAGTCCGAGGTCGACTACGCTCATGAGGCCATTGAGCGCAGCCTCTCCGATACCGCCAAGGACTTCCACCCCAGCAAGCTTGCTGTCAGCCAAGCTCTCCGACACAAGCACGAGCATCTTAAGTCCATTACTTACTTTGCTCATCAATTCGGCGGCAAAGTTCTGGATATTAGCACTAGCAGCTGCATCGTCGAAGTGTATGTTGCCTCCCTCATCCCTTACGCGAAATGTACAATACTAACTTCTCACTTCAGTTCCGCTAAGCAGTCCCGTATCGATTCGTTCCTCAAGCTTGTGGCCCCCTTCGGCATCCTCGAGTCTGCCCGCACAGGTTTGATGGCTCTGCCCCGATCTCCTCTGACTGAGGTCAACCAGGAGGCCCTCACCATGGAGGCGGACGAGGTTGTTGATGCCAGCCAGCTCCCTCCCGGTTAAATCAGATACCTTCAGTTAGAGGCTTAGCCCAATGGCGTTTTTAAGGAAAGGATCTGGTTTAGTTGATATAATTCCAATGACTATTTTTTACACATACGCCAATGCTCCGTCTTCATCCCGTGCTGCAATCGAATAATACCAGATGCATCTCTGCCTTACATTTTATTTATCCTTAGAACTTACCCTTGTTGACAACAAAGCCCTCGAGGGCGGCTAAATGATATTAGTGATATGTCTTCAAGATGATTGGCGTGGATACTTACAAACAGCAGCCCAAAGGCGGTTCTCGGCTTCGGGGAAAACCAGAGATCGAGGGCTGTAGAATACCTCATCGGTAACCTCCTCAGGGTGTCGAGGCAAGCAGTGCATGAACTTCCAATCAGCCTTAGCGCCTCCTCGCTTAGCAAGATCGTCAGAAATTTGAAAGCCAGCAAAGTCCCTGAGGCGCTTCTGGGTGTCAGCTTCCTGGCCCATCGAAACCCATGTATCGGTGACAAGAACATCGGCATCCTTGACAGCCTCCTCAGGGACATTAGTCTCAATGAGCTTGCCAGGGGAGGAAACCCCGTCGCCGGCGGAGATGATGAGCTGCCTCATAGCATCCGGGATTTCGTATCCCTCAGGAGCAGCGACTGAGATATCGACACCCATCTTAACGCAGCCAATGGCCAGATCGAAAAGAACGTTGTTGGCATCGCCAACCCAGGCAACCTTGAGGCCATTGAGGCCTAGAGTAGCTCCTTTTGCGCTTGTCGAGGGGTAAGTCTCGTGGAGCGTGAGGAAGTCGGCAATGGTTTGGAGAGGATGGAAGTCGTCAGACAGAGCATTGATAACAGGGACACTTGAGTGCTTAGCCAGATCAGCGACATCAGAGTGACGTCCGACTCGGGCAACCATGCAGGAAGTCATGGAAGAGATGACTTTTGAGGTATCATAGAGAGATTCGTTCACCTTTGAACATATTAGAAGAGTTGTTGACTATACGACGAGTTGAAGACTTACACCCAGCTGGATGTCATCCTTGCCAAGGAACATGGGGTGGCCACCAAGCATTGTCACAGCGGCTTCAGTAGAAACTCGGGTACGAGTGCTGCGCTTGCTGAACATCATAGCTACGGCTTTGCCAGCAAGACCAGCATTCAAGTAGCTAGCAGGAGCCCCGCCCTTGACAGCGATTTTTCGAGTGTTGGCATCACGAACGAGGTTCGCAAACTCAGTAGGAGTGAGATCAGCAATGGTCATAAGATGCCTTGGGGTAGTAGCCTGAGTATAGGCTCGCTTTTGAAGGCCTGCAGCGGCTCCTTGAGCGATTCGGAAAGCCGAAGTCTTCATTGTGAACTGTGTGCGTGCTGTTTATGTCAATGAGAAGCTGTATGATCTCGTATGAGTTGAGAAGCTTACAATTGAGTTGTTTGGGAGATTAATTGCTGGAGAATGAAGTTTTTGTTTCAATCAACAGCTAAAATAGGTCAAGATGAGTCGGCGGATGAAGAGTCACTCACTATTGGACGATGTCGTAGAACTGGGGATCTGACTGCTAAGGTCCATACCTACTACAATAGGCGGCTCGTTCCCGCCCAGCCGCCTCTACATCAGAAGCGGAAAGAGTCAGTGCTCCACTTTCTTTCTTCTTACTTGGCCGGTCTCGGGACTTTCTACATCATAGGTACCTAACAAAGGTGTTGAACCTGTGGTTGAATGTATTTGGTATTGCTCACATCAAAAATACATATATCTCGAGTCTGTGACTGACATTGAATTTGATGACTGGAAATAATCAATGACTGCAAACCTTCAAATCCTTGCGTTATCAATGCGGATCCTTCTCTTAGTAGAAGCCGTTACCGGCCTCTGAATTTGCAATGGTGATCTCCCTGTTGGTCCACAGAGCCCTCACACAGCGACTCACGCTAAGATAATAGATAATGAGTACGGATACCTACTAACCTAGGTATGTTCACTTGCCTTGGGATCAGAAGAAATGGCCCTGGGGAGCATAAGAGACGAAATAATTAGTCATTCTATGCGAGCTTAGACTAGCAATTAGACTACTTTATTTCTGTAGCCTAAGCCTTAGAGGACAATTCTTCTGAAACCCCTGATAAGATAGGTACTATTATGGTTTCGACGTATTCAATGTTGAACTCTGTCGTAGAGCGATATATGAAAGAGCGCATGACTTTTGACTTTGGTAATGGACCCATGTTGCTACAACCATAACCCCAAAAAGCCGATCACTGTCGTATGAATTAATAAACAGCTTCCCAGAAACATAACGACTGTTGTTTTGGTAATCACTCTGCATCTATTCCTGGCTCAGTACACAAGACACCTAAGCGATATGGACAAAGGATCCGATAGGTCATTATTACTAGAGATATTGATTGAAAATACGGATGATTGACAAACTTCCCATCAGGAAGAACTCCATAACTTTCATCCTTTGTGTCTACCTAACTACCAGAGGTACGATAGTTGAGAGTCAGGCATGTTAGTTTAATGGAAAAATGACGTCGCCCGAGACCCCAATCTCAATCCCCAGGTCTCACCAGGTCAGTGGAGGAGCCTTGGTTCCTGGATTAGAAGGACACGGACCAATCAAAACTCACCCCGCTACATCCTTATCAATCTCGCGCCTAATTAAACCCTGTGAAGGTGACTGACTTGCCCCGTCGATGACGAGTCGCTTGCCCAACCTTAACTTGCATTATTTCCTCTTGATTCTTACATCAACCTGACCTTTAAGGCGCCCTGATAAATAACAACGACGATTCTCAACCTGATATCTCCCTTCGTAGTTGCGAAACATCCTCAAACTCCCTGCGCCTGATGCGCGCGTTGGATATCTATTAGTCGGTGTTCACTATTCCATAATCCTACAATGCCAACAGACGAAACCGAGCCTCTCGTCTCGCCGACGCGTGAGGAAGGGGACCCTACCGAGTCATCGCCTCTTCTGGGCCGCACCGATGACGACCATCACGCTGATGCTGCGGAACATGATGGAGAAGCCGAGACCTCATCTCAAACTCCGTCACGGGGCTGGAGTTTCTGGCCAAGACGCAACAAGAGTACTGGCACTAGATCGGCCTGGAGATGGCCTTCCATCATTGCCATGGTCATCCTTGGCATCATCGTCATTCTCATCATAGTCCTCGGCTTTCTCGTCCCCCCAGCCGTCAAGGAGTACGCCGAGAAAGCTGCGGTCGTTGAACCCACCAACCTGTCTATCGAAAATATCACTAGCGACGGCATCCGAGCGCGTATCCGTGCAAAGGTTTATCTTGATGGATCGCGGGTCGACGACAAGAACTCTCGCCGCATCGGGAAGGCAGTGACCGGTATCATGCGGAAACTAGAGACCAAAGAGACGACCGTGAACGTTTACCTACCCGACTATGCTGATGCTCTCGCTGGCACTGCTGTTATTCCTCCACTGGTGGTTGACATTGTTAATGGCCACACCAACGAACTGGACTTCGTGGCAGAGGTCAATCCTGGCGATGCCGAACACATTCGCAAGATCGCGAATGATTGGTTGGATGGAAATTTGAACAAGTTGAAGGTGGTGGGCAAGACCAAGGTTCACCTCCAGTCGGGAGTTTTCCCACTTGGGTCTCATGATGTGGCAGAATCTATGGTTTTCGAAGGTCAATCTCTCTACCGCTCCTTTGCCTCCTTATTTCTAGGAAAGAAATCACTACTTTAATTAGAGCAAGCATTTATATCTATCCAGAACCCGACTGACACAGTTATAGCCAATGAGATCCCGAACATGCCTGAATACAACATTGAACGCATGGATCTTCACGATCGCCCGGTAGATGGCCACGGACGAGAAGTCATCGAGGCCGACGTATCCCTGAAAGCCCACAACGACTACCCAGTATCGTTCCAAGTACCGACTCTTGGTTTCGAGGTTTTGGTGCCCAACTGCGACTCAACATTACCGTCTATCAGTGTTGCAGAAGCTGTCACGGACCCCATTGACGTTGATGCCAAGTCGGATGTTAGAGCTGACGCCAAGGGAACCATTCGTGATATCCCAGAATCTCTAATCAAAGCATGCCCTCACTCTGAGTCATCTCCCTTGGACAACTTTATGGATCGTTATCTGCATGGTGAAGATGCCAAGGTCTTTGTGAGAGGAAAGAAGCTCAACGACACGAACACTCCGGAGTGGATTTCAGATATCCTTGAAAGCATCACGGTTCCTGTTGACTTCCCTGGACGGTCTTTTGATAGTTTGATTCGCAATTTCTCCCTGAGCGACGTCGATTTCAAGCTACCCGACCCTTTCGCCGACGTTAACGATCCTGATGGCGAGCCTCGGGTTTCGGGTACTGCACAAGTACTTGCAGCTCTCCCACCTGAGCTGAATGTGAATCTGGGTGTAGACAAGATCCGTGCAAACGCTGATCTGTTCTACAAGAAACGTAAGATGGGCGAGTTGAACCTGCAACACTGGCAGGATGCCAACTCAACACGGGTTCATGACAAGGAGAACAACGAGACTCTGCTCAACATCACATCTCGACTGGTCGATGTTCCTTTAACCATCACAGATGGTGATGTCTTCAGCGAGGTCATGCAAAAGCTACTATTTGGCGGCGGCGACCTTACACTCGACATTAAGGCTGAAGTTGATGTCAAGGTCAAAACTGTCCTTGGCATCTTGACGGTAAAGAAGGTTCCCGCAGAGGGCAAGATTCCAGTAAACGGTCCGTCATCGCTGTGGTAATCTCTAGCATCCCCCATGAGGATAAACAATCCTTGTCTACACATTGAAGTATTTTCATAACACGCCTAACAACCATGCTGAGGACCAATGCTGACTTGACTCAAGGATTTCCCGGTAATGCGCTCGGTAAACTCAACCCTCAGGTCAGCGAGATCGAGGTTCTAGAAACGACAGAGACAAGTATCCAGATGAGAGCCCTTGTCAACCTCACAAACCCTACACCCTATGCAGCTACTATTCCCTACCTCAGCGTGCATATTCTTCATGACGGGAGGCTTCTCGGCGAAGCTATATCAAGAAATGTGACCTTTAATCTCGGAAAGAACACAAATCTGCCTGTTCATGCGACGTGGGACCCTTTGCAGTTCGGTGGCAAGAAGGCACATGAGATAGGCCGCAAACTCCTTTCAGACTACGTATCTGGTGAGAACACAACTTTGACAGCACGAACGCACAAGAAGAGCATCCCAAACGTTCCTATTATAGGCAAAGCTTTGTCGAAGATTAACATCACTCTTCCCGCGCCGCGAATAACGGTCCCTGGCGAGGACGGGCACGAGGGTGAGAAGCCACGCTTTATTGCAGACGCCACCTTCCACCTCTTTTCGTCGACAGCCAGTTTTACACTCCTTTCACCTCTATTATACAACACTTTATACATAGAACACATCAACGCCACTGCTCTTTACAACCACACAGAACCCATCGGCCAGATTATACACGACGAGCCGTTCCCAGCAACACCTGGACGTTCCCAGACTCCACGCCTCCCTGTAGAGTGGTCTCCTAGCCGCGTGGGCTATGGCAAGCTCAAAGAAGCATTAGGCGGCTCACTTAAGTTAGATGCCATAGCCAACGTCACTGTGAGGCTGGGCAGCTGGACTGAAACACTTCACTACAGGGGTCAAGGTATTGGGGCCAAGGTCGGCCTATAGACGATTGGATTGGAAATACATTGGTACAGAAATGTTTGGAGTTAGGGGTTTTTCTACTAGTATGGACAACTCGGGTTCTTGAGGCGCACACCATCACTATTATTCCTTAAAAACGAAGACCCAAGATACATGAAATTGATTTCTCTTCATTATTACTTGAGAACAACACTAGTTTGAACTGTGTGTAATGATGCAAAGGGGATATTTTTGTGAACAGCGCCCTGTATTACGACCAGTTCATGAGTTGTTCTAGTCGAACAGTGCGTACAAAGAGGCAAAGCATGAAGACTGAGCATCTCAAACAAAGGAAGACCATCGTGTTCAGCGTGACTCCTCACCTCATGCATGAAATATCAATGAGCATGGAGGACCACCAACGCAGTATAAGAGTACGGAACGTGCCAGCTTCAATAACTACTCATCAACTTCATTCCAAATCGCACACAGCTTGCAGATCCAGCACAAGCCAAAAACAATCCTCAAGTAAGCTTCCACGGCTACGAAATTACACTAACTTCACTCTAGAAACTTCACAATCACCATGCCTTCTCAAAACTCTACGGAGAACAGCACTGTCAAAACCGACAATGGCAACACCACCGACACCCTGACCCCCAAAGCCTTGAATCTCAGGCCAGTCAAGTCAACTAAGAAACCAGAGTCGGCCCCAGCCCTTAATGAGACGGTCGAGGCCCTCAAGGAAGAGATAGACCAGACGTTGAAGGAAATGGATGCCGTTTGGGAAGAGATTGCCATTGAGAACAAACAGCTCTACACAATCCAGGAATGGATATGAGGTGATTTGGGCTTCACTCGAAACCCAGCTCATGCTCTCAGGTTCGAGTCAATAAAGACTGCCACAAGAGAATGATGATCGGAGACGGGCAGAGTATAAGATACTAAGTATAGTTAGTCGCATAGCATACAACATACTTAGATCTAGATCTTTCACAGTGTCAGCAGGAAATAAAATTGAAATGAGCACATTAAGGGTAAAAGCACCTTTTCGTGATCTGAATTGTCCATTGCCGGTATTACTATTCGTATCCTTCCATAAAAAGCATCCTGTGATAAAAAGTGAATTATGCGAGTCGTACACCAGCCTCCTTTCGCTTCTTGAGTTGTTGCTGGGCTGCCAGGCTCATACCGGCAGACTGACTTGCGTCAAACATGCTCTGTGATTCGCGTCGCTTCTCGTCCTCGATCTTCTTGAGGCGCTTCTCTGTCTTGCCCTTGCCGCTTCCCTTGCCGTGGAATTGGTGGCTGAGATGTTTGAATGCCTCCTTGGTGTCGAGGGCACGCCCATGGTCATCGGTGTACTTGAGCTCGACGTTGGGCTTGTATCCGGATGAGTACAGCTCTGCCAAGCGCTTAGACTGCTGCTGATCACGCCAGGTGTTCTGTTGGCGGGCGTACTCTTCACGTTCGCGTTGCGACATCCTATCAAGCTTTCCACTTGCGCGATCACGCTCACGCTGGCGGCGGGCCTGGTCATCCAGTTCCTCCTCCAAGATGCGTTTCTTGGTAAGGAAGTCTTCTCGGTTGCGTAGATTGTTGTGCTCTTCGTCACCTTTTGCTTCCTTCACAAGACCGCGCTCTCTTAGCAGTGACAAAGTAGCACCCATGCCACCTCCGACAGCCTTCTCTTCCTCACCGACACCTGTCTCCTCCGTTTCCTCGATAGCCGAAGTCTGAGGAGCCTCCCCTTCAGCTGCATGAGCATCACCGTCCATGGGGTGATCCTCGTCGGGTTCTGGTGACTTTGACACAGTCTTTGGTCTTCTGGGCTTGCGCTCTTCATCATCGCCGGGCTTGCTTAATCCGGCAACGAATTCCGAAACTTCGTCGAGAACAAGTCCTCCCTCTTGCTCTACCGTTTCTGTTCCGTTCTCGTCTTCTTTGAGAAGCTTGGCGATATCTTCAGGGCGAGTCCTCTTTCGTTTCTTCAAGGCGTTCTTTCGTTGAATTGCTAGTGTTGCTTGAAGATCATCGTCGTCCACAAAAGTATCGTCGACTGCTTTTCGCTTCTTCGCGGTCGCATCCTTTGAGTCGATATCCATGGAATCATCTGCAGGCGTGGTTTCGACAGCAAAAAGATCATCGTCATCAGTAGGCTTTTGTCTGGTGCCCTTCTTATTCTTCTTCTTCTTGGGCTTCTTGACTTTGATTTGTGAAGGATCAATGTAGTCTGAAGAAATAGGGGCATCACCTGTACGTTGAATAATTAGTGTCGAGTCGTCTGGCAAAGTGTACAGTGCCTGCTTACCAACGATATCATCCAGACTGACATTCTGTCCGCTTTTTGTCTTGTCAACTGGTTTGTCCAAGATATCCGAAAGCTCCGCGATGACGCCACTTGTATCAAGCGTAAACTTCTTGGACTTTTTGCCGTCAATCTCCTCATCATAGTGCGACAGAATACCACGTTCGCCTGACTCGTCGTCATCTAGAGGGTTGTAGCCTGGCTTCTTTTTCTTGTTGTCGAGTCTGTCGGCGAGCTTCTCCGCCTCTCGCATGTCCAAGTTCTCCAGCTCGTCGCCTTCAACCTCATTCTCGTCAATAGTTGTGTCCTTAAGGGTGAGAATCTGTTCGTCGCCGTCGAGGAAGCCCGAGGTGTCGTGTCCAACTTTGATGCCCGCAAGGTCCTTGGAGGTATACTGAACCGCTGCAGCAGCTTCGGCCTCGGCAGCGGCGAGCTCTTCCTCTAGCTTTCTGACTTTGGCAATGTTCTTCTGTCGCTTTTTCTGGCCGATAAGCCAGTCTTTCGCGCTGAGATCACCACCTTCTTCAGCCTCTCCAAAGCCCTTGCCTTCCAGTACTGCATTGCGTTGCGCCTGCTCTCGCGCTTTTCGAACTGCTGCCGCTTTCTCTTCGCGCTTCTTCTTGGCCTTTTCGGCTTCCATTACTTTGTTGTAGTTATCGTAGGCCTGCGCCTGGCGACTCTCGAGGGTGCTAGGCGCATCGCCATCGGCGTACATAGATTCATTTTGAGTGGAATTATCTGCTCCCGGAACGGGCAGTGGCTTCATGCCCAGGGAGATACGGATTCGATTCGTCTCTTCTATCGTTGCGGCGTCCATCTTGGCGGGTAGAGAATGTTGATGATAACGCAAAGGTTACTTTTTGGTAGGCATCATGAGGGTGGACATACCTGCGACGAGTTCGGTGCACATACAGTCACGTGATTATAGCATATCCCCCATCTTTTCGATGACTGCAGCCAATCACAAGTAGGTTTTAGTCTAATAGCTACTACCTACAAAGTCCCATGATGGCCGCAACAGAGTATCAAAAACTTCGACAGTTGAGAGCATAAGAGATGAAGTAATTTGACTTTTGAAATAAATACCAGTTGGTTCTTCCCATTGACCCGTATTTCAAACAGTACTAGAAGACTTGGCCGTTGAAAGCATAAGAGACGAATCACTCTGGTCGCTATCCTCCATTTCAGACCAGGCTTTAGACCACTTATTTCTGTCTCTAATCCTGAGGCTGGCGAGCACAGACCACCTTCAGCGCGACGCGACGTGACGAGTAATTCCGCAGTGAGGCCGGCTTACATAATCCACTTTTCTGGCAGAAAAAATCGTCTATTTAAATCTTGCGATGGCCGCCCGAAATTCTTTTTTCTTTTCTCTTTAAGCAAACACGGATCTGTGCCTAGCGATCCTCTGCTCTCCGGAGTTAGGGTTGATTGCTTTGCAGCTCGATAACTTATAAGGAGCCATCAACTTGTTATGGTGTCAATTTTCCTATCGACAGGTCCAAGAGTAACAGCTCTTCAGCCGCTTCATTCGCTGCTCTTCGGAGCAGCTTGAGTGAAGGGGTTGTTGCAGCGAGACGCTATATTCCACCCCCCTTTTCCGAGGCCGTCGGCTGGTGAGGTTGGGGAAAACCATGGCTCACCTACATATCTTAATATTCTATCATATTGCGTGAAGTCTTTGTCTCTGTATGTCTGTAATTCCACTTGTCGCAACGTGCCTGAAGGGCTGTCGAAAACTTTTTGGCGGGTCTTCAACAGGTTGCCGAGCAACGAGTGTCAATGAAGTCTTAACCTTGATCGTTAAAATTCATATGATGCAAGGTTCAAACAGGGTATCTCGTGCACATGTTTGATATTGAGGCTTCATTCTGTCTGCCATCGGCCTTCAGTCTGTATCTGGGGAATGTGATCCTACCCTCTTCCGAGCTTGTGACATAGTATCATATTTCAAGATCTACGGCCCGTCTTCGGATTTGATGCCAAGATTCGACTAGATCATATAACGGCGCCTGGGGTTTCGTTCGTCGATATACGGATACGTCAGGTCTCGTCACAAGCCTCATCCAATATTGCGACCACAGGGTAGGTCGGAGGCTTACGTGATGGGCGATGTTGTAGCAAGGTAAGATGGCATGATACAACAGCCGATAACCGAGGACAACTTGCATGCAGAGCACACACAGCTTCCGTGCATAAGGCTCGGATTCTACTCGGCGCTTTAAGCCACATGCACTTTATCCGTCCACTGCCGATGCATGCAGTCTGGGGATTTGGTGATAGTCTTGGATGCAATCTGGGGTTGAAGATATGAAAGAACATCGCGCCATAAGATAGTGTGGGGAAGAACGTGTAGACACGGCACGAACCGTAGGATTACCTTAGTATAGAGGGCCAAAGCGAACACTGAGGTAACCAAGGCTCGGCTGGCATGTGAAACAAAAAAATACATATGCTATTGGCCTAGGAATGGATGTTTTACCAGGTACAGTAGGTGACTACATCTAGTTACCTACCACCTATCCGTACCTATCCGTGAGCAGCTCTTTGAAACCTCCTACCTATTGCAGGTAGTCATAGAGGTTCTTTACCCCACATTCTTGTTTGCGTATTGGAGAACCTGGTAGTCTTAGTAGTGTTTGAACTGATCGTGAAATTGGAGAAGGCGTCACAAGAGCCGGTAGTCACCTGCTGCTCACGTATACCACATATCTACCTACGTAGTTACGAAACTCTCCAGCTGAAGAAAATTTAATGGTTTCTTCATAAAGACCGTTGAAATCACTTGGCTGATCAATAGGTTTGTATAGAACCAACTACAACTATCAAGTCTCCCTAGTTGAGGTGATGTCAACGACCCTTTGAACAACAATAACAACACCACCATCATTGAACTGCATGAAACTACTAGAAACCAACTCGGCCTCATTCTAATTATTCGGCCCTTTGAACCACACCGCACTATCCCCCAAAGGCCTACATCCGTTCTTCACGAGGGCTTCAACTTCCGTACTTCCATATTGGGCATCTAGAAATTATACCCTGTATACGATCGACACCAAAAAAACTTTTGCAGTAATCTAGACGGCATGCCGGTTCTCTATAAAATATCGACGATGGATCTCTACAATGCTGTCGATCCAGTCTCATCACTCTCACTTAACTCTACTGCTTCCTTGATACAGCCTATCATGTACTTTGTTTCCTCCGCGCTTCTCCTCGGCTCAGTCGCCCTACAGGGCGTTCTTGGCCGACCAGCTTTGCAGGAGAGACAATCTTCTCTCGACTCCTTCGTCAAGTCTGAGAGTTCGATTGCTATCGAGCAGCTCCTGTGCAATATTGGCTCTGATGGCTGTAACTCACAGGGTGTTGCATCTGGCGTGGTTATTGCTTCTCCAGACACCGAGGACCCAGACTGTAAGTCCAAACAATCAGATGATTTCGGACCGAGGTAACTTGAAAGACTTACTGATAAACAACAGATTTCTTCACTTGGACTAGAGATGCTGCTCTTGTCTTTAAATATGTCATAGACAGGTTCATCAACCAGTACGACGCTGGCTTGCAGAAGAAGATTCAACAGTACATTGCCTCTCAAGCCAAGCTGCAGGGAGTTTCTAACCCTTCTGGCTCTCTCTCTGACGGTTCTGGCTTGGGAGAAGCCAAGTACGAGGTTGATCTGAGTCCTTTCACTGGCGGTTGGGGTGAGTATCCATACGCATATGAAAATGCAGCCCCTTGACCCCTAGATGAAACTGATGACTAACACTTCCATGCAAAGGTCGACCTCAGCGAGATGGCCCAGCTCTTAGAGCTACTGCTATTATCACTTATGCCAACTGGTTGATAGAAAATGGCTATACATCTACCGCCTCTGACATTATCTGGCCTGTTGTCCGCAACGATCTTAACTACGTAGCTCAATACTGGTAAATGCAGATGCCGTTAACCCTCGAAACAATTTCTGACTATCAATAGGAACCAAACTGGATTTGACTTGTGGGAAGAGGTCAGGGGAAGTTCATTCTTCACTACTGCCTCTCAGTATCGAGGTTCGTCACTACACTACATTGCCACTTTGACCCATATACTGACCAGCATGTCGCAGCCCTCATTGAAGGTGCGGCTCTAGCTAAGAAGCTTGGCAAGTCAGGAGACAACTACGCCGCTATTGCTCCCCAGGCTCTCTGCTTCTTGCAGTCTTACTGGATCCCCTCCGGGAAATACGTCGACTCCAACAGTAAGTATCTTGTCTTCACCTGGATGCAAGTTACTCATAAAATTTCCCAGTCAATGTCAACGACGGACGCACTGGCAAAGATGCAAACAGTATCCTCACTTCCATTCACAACTTTGACCCTACACTGAGCTGTGATGCCGCTACTTTCCAACCATGCAGTGACAAGGCTCTTGCCAACCACAAGGCTGTAACCGACTCTTTCCGCTCATGGAACATCAACAAGGGCATCTCCCAAGGAAGTGCCGTGGCTGTTGGAAGATATGTTGAAGATGTCTACTATAACGGAAACCCCTGGTATCTTGCTACCCTTGCCGCCGCCGAACAGCTCTACGATGCTCTCTACGTCTGGAAGCAGAAGGGGTCCATCACTGTCAACGACGTTTCACTCTCGTTCTTCAAAGATCTTGTCTCCGGTATTTCCACTGGCACCTACGCTAGCGACTCTACAACCTTCAAGAGCATCACCGACGCAGTTTCCAAATATGCTGATGGATATGTGAGCATCGTTCAGAAATATGTCGGCGACAACGGCGCATTGGCAGAGCAATTTGACAAGAACAACGGAAGTCCCCTTTCTGCTACTGACCTGACCTGGTCATATGCCGCTTTCCTCTCTGCTGCTGATCGCCGAGCCGGTATTATCCCTCCTTCTTGGGCGAGTGGCGCAGCTGCTGTTCCTCAACAGTGTGGAACTAATACTGTTGTTGGCTCATACTCGCTTGCAACTGCTACATCGTTCCCAGCCTCGCAGACACCCAAGGGTGGTGTTCCATCTCCTACAGGCACCGAGCCCACCAGCTCACCTACTTCTTGTGCTGTCGCAACTTCAGTTGCTGTCACATTTGTTGAGACTGTTACCACAAACTTCGGCGAGACTATTAAGATTGTTGGCAACATCCCTGCACTTGGTAACTGGGACACCTCCAAGGCCGTTCCCCTGAGCGCTTCTGACTACACCTCTTCTAACCCTGTCTGGAAGGCGACCATCTCCCTCAAGGCAGGACAAGACATTCAGTACAAGTATATCAACGTGAAGAAGGACGGCTCTGTCACCTGGGAGAAGGACCCCAACCGCACATACACTGTCCCCAAGACTTGTGCTACAAAGGCTACCAAGTCGGATAAGTGGCAATCCTAAGATGCAGTAGCCCTGATCCTCCATAAGCGTTACTTTTGGATGCCTTTGGATTTGCAGAAAGGATTGATGGAGTTGCCAAGTAAACTCCCTTTGTCGAGTCAAGGTTGTGAAGGAATCTGATGTACCTTAGACAGGAACGAATCTACTAACTTATATGAGTCTACAATAAGAACATCCAAGGCATCTTGTACCAACCTAGTTGAACCATTCACTGACCAGCATCTGTTTCTATTACAGGCTGGAAAACTTGAAAGGCATTTTATGATGAAGAATGTCTCCATACAAATTGTGTACCTCCGTGCATGTTTGTGTCCTGAATATCATATTCGTGATAGTTATGTTGATTCTATGCCTGGCTTGATCACTTCAAAACCCTAATAAGCAGAAACGCGGATATCTCATCTTTGCCTCCCCATCCTTTCGACCGTATTGTGTTGTCAACAGCAGAGCCCCAAACTCTTGTTGGCGCCCATAACATTTGACATATCCTAACTTAATCCGTCTTTGCTATGCACAAGTCATTCTCGTATCGGTGTTCACATCGCCCTCGGCCATTCTTTTACGCAAACTCATCATCAGCCTCCTCAATCTGGTTCTTCACACGAACCAAGATCGTCGTCTTCCACTTATCCAACTTGCTAATCTGGTCGAATTGGTACAGCCTGTCGGTGAACTGGTCTTGACTCTTGGCCTCGATAGCTTCGCACAAGTCACATAGAAGCTGGTGCTCTCGTTGGGCACCAAATGATGGGTCCATATCGCGGTACTTCTCGAGGGCGCGCTGGGCAGCGACAAGATCGCCACTGGCGAGGTGACAGATGCCTGCCTTGAGAAGGTAGTCCTTGACGCTGTACTTCATGAGGTTGTTGTTGATTGATTGCTCAGCCACCTTCTCGTACTTCTCGATGGCCTTGTAGTAGTCGCCCTCAAGGGCAGCCACGTCGGCGACCTTCAACCACAGCTTGTTGGCAAGACTGTTTTTTTTTTGGTCAGTTTCATGAACGATCAGAAGCATAGTATTTGACTTACGCAGCTGCGTTATCGCCCTCGTACCAAGTGGCAGCGAGTTCGTAGCTTTCAATCGCGCTCTTCGCATCGCCAAGATCCACCTCGTACAGCTCACCAAGGTTCTCCTTGTGAGAAGCTGCGCGGCGGAAGTTACCCTTGGCGCAGTATCGATCGACAGCAATGTTCAAGCATCGGGCGGCAGCCTGGGGATCGTCCTTGCGGTAGGCCTTGAAGGCGTCGACGAGAGTGTTGGCAGCATCATCGGGCTCCTTGAGCTTATCGGTCTGAACTTGCGCAGCCTGTTCGAAAGCCTTTCCGGCCTCGAGGTCTATAATCGCATAGTGTCAGCTGCTGTTTCAGAGTGGATGCCGAGACAAAGCGGTAAAAGGCATACTCTGTTGTTGCATCTTGAAGGCATTGGCGGCCTGGGTGAAGAGATCGGCGGCTTCTTGGTACTTGTCCTCTCGTCCACCAAAGAAGCTGAAGCCGCCGCCGGCGCTTTGAAGCTGCTTCTGAGCCTGGAAGTTACGATGCGTCAGCACAAGATTGATTGTCGCTAATGGCCATGACCAAGATCAAGGCGGGGGAGGGGTTGCGGAACCTTCTGGAGGAGAGCTCGAGGGTCTTGCGCCATGATTGTGAGGTTTCGTGTAAGGGGGTATCAAGTAAAAGTTGGAATGAAAAATAGAAGGAGAAAAAGAGCCACGTTGAAGTTATCAAGAGCTGACTGATGGTTGTAAGTAAAGATGTCGACTGGTGTTGCGGCGTGGTTGGCGGCTGAGCTATGACGACGGGGTCGCCTGAGCCACAGTTTAGTGGGTCACAGGCTGCTGTAACACCTCCCGTCAGATAGCGTCCCGCTACGGGCAATTCGAGATTGAAGATTCCATGATGGACGATATTTCAAATTGACCATTAAACAAGTTGACGATCAGCCACCACACGCAGAGATCACTTCTCGAGAATATACGGAATAAGAACAACAGAAACTGAAGAAAGCCAGTTATAATGTCAATTTGTGCCCATTGTCGTCTCGCCCTCCGGCGCAGCATCGCTATAAACTCAAGCAAAGGCGCAACTCGATCAATCACCACCAAACCATCAGCTGCCGCTTCGATCCTCGAGAAGCCTACCTGGTCCGTTCGCAGTCTTCTACCCTCCTCGCCATCTTCAGCACCTGCAGAAAAGATCACGCCTTCACAGCTACACCATCTCCTCCGCCTCTCAGCCCTACCAATCCCCACCTCACCAATCGATGAGGAAGCTATGATCAACACTCTCCAAAGCCAGCTGCAATTCGTCCGGGCCGTGCAGAAGGTCGACACAACGGGTGTTGAGCCTCTAAGGGCGATCCGAGATGAGACATCAGAAGCCCGACAGGAGGTGACAATCGGGCTTGCAGATCTACAAGAGGCGCTGGGCAAGGAGGTTCGCATAGGCCATTATCAGCGCGCGAGGAGAGTGAGGGAAAAGGTTGACTCCGATGCGGAGAAGTGGGATGCTTTGAGTACAGCGAGTAAGACAGCAGGAAGATACTTTGTGGTTGAAAGCGGAAAGAAGGATATTGAAGGTGCAGAGTAATGAAGACTTTCAGCATCAAGCAAGCCAAAAAAAATTAAAAAATTGAATAGGAAATGTGAATGATAACCCTTTATATAAAACATGGCCCCAGACCTTGCATGCTGGCCCATGTGCTTCTTTCCCATACTCTCTTGTATCTTCGCGAGAACCTTCTAACCATCTAATACTTCATTCATAGATCTATTCTCATCTCATGGTTCGTGCTCATAGTGCTGTATCCTTCTTATCCGACGATCCGCCACCCTCATTACTCTATGACTTGGTTTCTGACGGCGCATCCTTCGGTTTCGGCTTAGGAACTTTCTCGTATGCATTCGGACTTGGCGCTCTCTTCTCTTTTCCCTTTCCATTTCTGCGGCCTCGTCCATGGTTATGTCCGTGTCCATGCCCGCAACTCTGGCGCTTACCGCCTGCTGGTTGTGCGCCGTCGCGATCAGAGTCGGAATCGGAGTCTGAATCTGAAGATGATTCGTCGCTGGACTCATCAACCGCCTTGGGTTTATGGTAAATACAACACACTATTGCATATGTATTAGCATGTGATCCTTACGAGCCATGATTCATATCACTCACCTTTTGAACTCTTACGTCCCAGACCTTCGTTGTCTACTACATCCTCTGCCCACTGCACAGATCGTCCATTGGAAGCATGCGCACCGCGAAGTCGCAGAATCTGGGGGGCCTGTTCTCTCGTCTCTGGCGTTTGTGATGGAGTTTCAGTTTGTGTTTGTGAGGGCGCTGGAGCGCTTCGTTGTTGCTGCCGTTGCGACATGATTTCGATCGCTTCTGGTAGTCGCGCTGGGATTTTATCTAGTGGTTGTTGGAAGCGGGAGTCTAGGGAGAGAAGAAAGGAAAAGTTCTCCAGAAGCGGTGGCTGCGGTTATCATGTGTTTGTTGACAGAAACGTCTGGCAAATAGTAGGAATGAATTGTAATCGGGTTTTAGTGATCATCGATGGAGGGGCGCGAAGAAAAATCCGGGGTTGATTCGCCCCACGTCATCGCGTGTCAATTGGATGATCTTTAATGACTTACACATGCATCACTGGGCGCCAAGTAATGGAAACTGTAACTTCTTCCCGTAAAAGGTATTGATATTCTTTTTAATTCTATTATACAAGATTTTGGTACATTCTATACTTCTAGATGGTGTACAAGTGGCATGATATACAGCGTCAAATCTTACACTCATTCATCATACAGCTTAATCGTAGCAGTAATCAACTCGTTGCTCTCTTCTCAGCCTTCACCTTCTTTTTGGCACCCTTCATACTCCTTCGAGGGCGACTCTTCTTATGCTCCGCCAATACGCGGGGTTTATTGTTCAACCAACCGTTAATGGGTCGACGAGAGCCGATGAATCGACCTTCAGGACTGAAGACGTCGACTGCTGGCCACCCAGGATCAACTGGGGGCTCGGGTTCCTTCCGTTTTGGCTGCACGACAGGTACTGTATCTCTTCGTTGAGACTTCATTGCGCTAAAAGGATCCGAGGTATCGACTTCCTTCTGTCGAACATATTCGTTGTCTCTGACCTGCTGGTGTTGGTCGAACATTTTCAAAGCGACCTCATGAGCACGGACTTGTGCGACGAGCTCAACGTAACCCACACCTTCAATGAGAATATCTGTTGATAGCACTCGGAAGGGTAGTCTGTCAACGTTCAGACCGACAGCATTCTTCCTTGTGAGAGGGCCGGCTCTCTTCTTCGTGACATCATAAGACAATTTGAATGTTCCAGCATGCTTCATCTTGTCTCCGATACCAGGCAGCATGATACTCGGCACGCCAATAGACTCCCTTGTCTGCTCCTGAAAAGCAACGGCCTTCTCGGTTTGAGTAAGATGCTCGTCCAAGGGTGTGAAATTGTAAGCGAGAAATACCAAGTTGGGGTTTTTGGGTGTGATGCGAACGAGACCACCACCAAGAATGAGCGACTTGCCAGGCGTCATCGAGATCTGCTCAGGTACAATGCGCTTCTTCATGATCATCGATTGACGGGACTCCTCCTTCACAAACAGGTCCAAATCACTGCGTGCCAGACCGGGAAGATCGATCAACTCGCCTTTTCCATTTCCGAACGGGACTCGAATAGGAGAAGCTGTTGTGCCTGGTAGCGAAGACACCAGAGGCATGTCGGGATAGTTCTGGGCTGGCTGGGGGGGCGGTAACAAATCCCCAACGTCCAAATCCTCCTCTTGAGCTGGTTTGGCGGCAATTGATTCTGCACTTAGGACTTGTCGAGGATATGTTGACACCGATGCTCGTTCAGCATCGTTCACTGGTCCCATTCTACCTTTGGGATAGACAGCTTCGAACAGTTGACTTTTGCCTACATTCACCTTGCCAACCATCCAACCCGCACCTCCACGTTGCCAGATATCTTCTCTGACCTCCTTGCACCACCAGGAACGCTTTGCGCTAACACATCGGACGTTGCCCAGGCGGACTCTGTTTCCAAGTCGTCCCAGGGCATCTCGCAGCACTTCACGCAAGTAGGGCATCATCGAGTCCACAATTTCTTTCGTAGGCCCCAATAGATCACCGCGGGTGATAATAAAGCTGAGTTCTGTCTTGCGATCGTGCTGAAATTTGGCGGCCCGAGATCGTCGGTTGCGGGTTCTGATTGGGATATCGCCCAGTAAAACATTAAGTCGAGGGATGAGCGACATTGGGAAATCGGCGGCATCGATAACGTGGTATATGTGATTGTATTTATGTGGTGACTCTTCGATTGTTTCGCGCAGCGACTCGACAGTAGGGTGATACATGGTGACCTTTGCTGTGTCGCTCGTTGTACTGTAATGCTGCAAATTATGGCATCGATCACATACGGGTTGTTTCTCTAGAGGAGGTGCCTCTGTTTTTATGTTAGTTCCCATAGCCACGTTATCTGTGATCAGTTCCAAGTACATACTGGGAGCGGCAATGCCCTGTCTCTCGGTCCCAGAGATCAACAGAGAAGGGTCCATTCCAAGAGCCTCCAATTGGCTCTTATCCAAGTTCTTGAGAACATCACCAACGACTTCGTCCTCCTGTGTCGTTGTTTGCCGATGCTCATAAACCTGTGGGCTCAACCATTTCTTCACTCTTTTGCTCTCTGGGTCAAAGTAACCCAGTAGTTGGGGATCGCTCGTTTGTGTGAAGGCGCCACATCCGGTACAATTCAACGACAACTTTCTCTGTGGAACTTCGGGATCAAAAAGAGAAGGCGTTTCAGGCGTTTTGGTATGCGCATCTTGAGAGTTTGTCGTTTCGGTATGATTAAATCGTCGAGTATAAATCGGGGTTCGTAGAGGCGTCGCTCTTGGCGTTCTAGAAATTCGGCTTGACGGTCCAACAGCAGGACATAAAAATAAGGGAACGCTGGATGAAGCAGAAGCTTCACCAATACTGAGCGCCCGATTGAGCCATCGAGCTGACAATGCGCGGTGCATTGCGTTCCTCCTCCGTGAAATTCGAGTGCCGAGTTATCGCAACTAAAAAAGTTGACTTACACAGATTATCCCAGAAATTTCCTAGGAAATGATTCCGGCTTTGCCATGTAAAGCGGCATGTCAAAAGTGGACCCACTATGTCCCTCCGGGTCAACGCTCGGCCCGCTACTTTCAATGCTCGCAGGGGTCTGTATGATTTTCTGGGCCTAGAGACGTCGACTTTTCGAGGCATTGCGACCACTGAACTGGTTCGATTTAGAGACACCTGCGTAACACCTTTACCGATCAAGGGTTTGCGCAGTTCAAGATGAGGTCTCTCGGTGAGCGTTACAACAAGCTTCATAGGGTAAGTCAATTCGTCGATAACGAATCCCGAGGTCATGGCTAACAACTTGCACAGAAGGTAGATTTATCCTCCGCAATCGACGACTTACGATCCAATGCTCACGATACGAACAGCTTGTTTCCTTAAGAGTTGGCCCTGGCGCGGCAATTCTCCCCCCGGAGGTGACCAGAATACATATGGACTTTGCCACGAGTTTCAAGAATGGTCACATGGGTGCCAAGTTCGTCACCATATATTGCACTTAGCTACACATCAACTGATATGTCGAGATAGAAAGTTCTGGCGCGAGAACCTCCCCCGACTAAAGTACCACAACCCCGCGGTCCCCATGATCGTCAACCGACACAACCAAAATCAGAAGAAGCCCACACTCTCCATCTACCTCCGAAAGCCCGACGCCTCTACTCCCGCACCAGAAACCCGCTCTCAGCCCGCCTCATCACGCAGCAACCTGTCCAAGGCGACACCTCCAGATGCCGACGAAAAGATCATTACAGTCGACATGACCGAGAAGCACTCATCCCATATCCTTGAGTTCGTCCTTGCCGAGACTCGCGCAGTTCCTCTCAAGCCTACGAAGGAGGAGATCCGCGAGTTGCAGGAGATTGATGCCATGGCTAGACAGGCCGAGGTCGACCGCGCACGCATGAGAGGCTTGCGGGAAGAGAAGCAGCGCGAGGAGGATATGTTGAAGCGAGCTCGGGCTGCTGGTGGTGTTGCGGAGGAGGAAGACTCGTAGATGTTCTCTCTGGCAAGAGTGAGGGACGATGCTGTACAATAAATGTGTATGACTTTATGCCAAATGAACTGGCAGGTGTACTACTTGGAAATATCAAAAAGTTTACCAGTAATTTCGCTCAAAGCCTCATTTGTTCATTCTTATTATGAAATTCTACATGATTTCAATGAAACGTCTTCAAGTATAATTTGCATTATAGTGGTGCTAATACCGCCATGATTTCAAGGACCTGTCCTCGAGTATGTCGAACAACTTCGGTTTTTAGTTCAGGACCTCCGTTCTGTAGATCTATATTCCCAAAACCCCTGAAACTGCCTGTCAAACTCCATATATGATGAATGAATTGAACGCCCTTTTCATGATGTCGTCAAGCCTATCGTTTATTTTATCCCAAAGCCCTCACTCTCACGAACAGCGGTCCATAACATCTCCTCCAATCTTTCTTTGGATGCGTACCGTGAAAGAGACAGCATATTGAAACATGTTCGGGCAATAGGAAACCTACCTTCGTCCTCACCAAGACAAGATATTTTGATTGGTAGTACAGCAGCGCCCATGGCAGGGATTCGATCACTTCCGGTGATGAATAAGAGAAGTTTGCGCTGGTCTTGAGACGTAGCCTCTTGGAATGTCTCCCAGAACCAGTCAACGACTGGCTCAGAGCCATCTGGACTTTTGTTCCCCCAATTATCATATTCGGCCACACCCCTGAGCGAGTTGATATCGAGTGCTTCGTCTGAGCCTCGTACAAGGAGTTCGATCTCTTCTGGCCGAAATAGAGACAAGGCATTGCCTCCACACACAGTATAAAAGCCTCGTTTGAAAGGCTCAAATTGTCTTGTCACAGACACGTCGATTATGTGCCGCACATAGAGGTCCACATACTCTCGACGATTGCTATTTGTGACAGGAATTCGTTCGCCCCCAGGACAGAGGGGAACCTGGACCTGGGTGCCGTATTTATCCATGTCAATAACAAAGTCAAGGCAGAAAGTCTCTTCCACATTTCCCTCGTATTCAAGTAACTGCCGTAGTCCTCGAGCTAGCCGAGGTCGGTATTCGGCAAGATCTTCCAGAGAGTACCGCATTGGAGGCTTTGGATGAGCTGAAGCTCCAGTCCCATGGGTAGGAGCAGAAGCAATGAGTTTGCGGAACGCCAAGGGCGGCAGAGCCACATCGAGGATTGTCGAATTATAGATGGCAAGTCCCATCACGACGCCAACCAGGAAGAATTGATCCGAGGTTTCGAAAGAGTTCGGGTTAAAGTAGCAATACTGCGAGTCCTCGTCGTAGAGGAATAGCCCTATCAAATGTCAACTCGAGTTATAGATAGTGAAGTTGTTGCACTCACCATGATCAGGGTTGAAAACCTCTCTGACAAGAAGCAGAAACCATTCTTTCCGCAGACCACCCGCGTCCACACCCTCTTCACCACTAAAAGTAATGCGGAGGCCCTTTTTGATGTCCTCGCTACCACTTCCAATAACCTCACTGACAGCCTTGAGACTATCGTCAACAAGGCAGTCACGACGAACATTCAACTCTAAGAATTGATTGATAGCCTTCCGACTCATGATACTATCAAAGAAGGCATCTCTCGCTTTACTCTGCATCTGACGACGGGCATCATGCTCCAAGATATGGTTTTTCGCCCAGATACTCAAAAGGAACGGATACTGGCAGAATGTGAACTTGCTCTTGCGGGACTCCCAATTCTCGAAGTCCGCCACTAGATCGGTATAGTCAATCATTGAGTTGTAGAAGTCAGTTGTTGGAAGTATCTGCCCGTGATAATGCGTGCCAGGACGTCCCTCACCAGACTTCGAGGGAGCTGAGGAAGCCTCTTCATTTCTTCGGCTGTGTGGCAAGTTGTTGGCGGCAAAAAGGAGTGCCAAAACTCTAGAAGAAGCTCTGATTTGCCAGTCTTCACCATACATGATTTTCTTTTCAGGCTCTTTGGCTTTCTTTGATGAGGTTGAACGGTTAATTTCGTCGTAAAGATAGGCCCCGGAGCGACCTTCTTGCATTTGAGGTATCAGTCCAGCAGTGATGTCTACTTTGACCTCTTGCTTTTTTCCACTTTGTCGTATCATGCGGTAAGTTAGAAAGCCTGATGCAATCTCCTTTGTTCTGACAAATCGAGAAGGATGATGTCTAGCGAACCAGGTGATCAACTGATTATGGCATTCAGGCGAGGAATTTGATATGAGTCCGACTATACGCTTGATGATTCCAGAATGCTGTCCAGACAAGAGACCAGTTTCAGGGGCACTCGTCTTTCTTGGTCGGGAGAAATTGGCCCTGGAAGGTGAGTTGTTTTCTGGCTGTAGGAGTCCGTAGAAAAGGGGTTCGTTCTCGTGTAAGAGAGGATTTTCCAGAACTATAAGGAGAAATCGTAAATCTGCTGGATCTTTCAGGGGTCTTCCAGGCCGTTTCAGAAGCATCTCTGTTGCCTTTAGCAGAACTCGGCGAGCATGTTCTTGTCCCTGTAATAACTCCCGCTCTATTGATTGCAATTCACGCTGTGGGGGTGTCTGGAAGTTCTGGTCGCGACAGAGGTCTTCATACACTGCAAACCATCCCTTGGCAGGATTCACAGCAGTCGTATAGAATGTCATCAAATCGTTCCAATTCATTTGTGGTGTTTTTGTGCTGACTGGCGTGTTAGAAAAACTCCGTTCGGTTCGGTGTGCAGAAGGTCTTCGGGGTCGTGATTCTTCTTGGTTTCCCATCCACCAAGTTCCATTCTCAGCGAAATCACCAAGTAGTAGCATTTTCGGATCGAGATCAAATGTGCTGTCTTCAACTGGTGGGGCCGTCCGCGCTTGTCGTTGCTCGCGAAGAGCATGGTTTTCTGAGGGCGCCCGGCGGTGCCCTCGCTGCTCCCGTGGTTCATCGGGTGGCATTGGCTTGCGACGAGTCGCTTCACTAACATGCCTTGCTGTAGGACGAGGGTGCGTTGAGAATGAAGAATTGATACATTCGAATGAACCAAAACAGGCAACCACATAATCTTCTAGAGCCTTGAAAATCCTTTTCGGGTCACTCTCAGGCATGTCTGGAGAAGGTTTCCTTGCCTCTCTGGGCGCATTGTCTTGTAGTATCTTCTGCACTGGCGGCCTGTCCGTATAAGATGAAGAATATGAGCGAGGCATTGGTGAAGAATTTGTCCGCACATTGTTCGCCCGCAAAGTTGGTTCGTCATCAAATGTATAACGGCACACTTGTATAGTAGGTGACTTTTTAGAAGGTGTTCCATCTTTTCTTGAATCTATCGGCGCAAGACTGCGACCAGCCGCTTGCATCCGGCTGCTAAACGACAACTTGCTCTGCACAGGAGGCTCAGGTGGCGGCTCGGTAGGAGGCTTCGGGATTGGATGCAGCTTTTTGGTTAGGTAGGACTGTATCGACTGATGGACCAGTCGCTTTGTTTGTTCGATAGAGATATGCGCAACTATATGTGTTAGCATTGATCTTACGCTCTTTCCCACATGGCCTACTTCTTGGTGGCTTGGCCTGAGAAGGCCCATTGTTTGCGTCCCTGCGCGCCTTAGAAATATCATGGTCTGCGCTCAAGGGCTCTAAATCATTGACCGTAGTACAAATGGTGCATTTGAAGACCTTAAGCTCCCTTGGCCAGCGCACCAGGGATCCGCATGTCATACAATTCCCCGTCGCAAAATCTTTGCTTCCTGCAGGGCCATTTCCGTTCTGCGAAGGGTTCCGAGCATGAGTCTTGGGCGCTTGTCGAGGCATTACTGCATCATCGTCTGCAAAGCCCAGGTCGGGCGGTGGTGCGCCGACCGAGTTTTGCCTCTTTTTCTTGCTGCTGAAAAGAGAAGGGAAGGGCTGGCTCATAGAGCGCGTGTGTGGAGGTCGTTGAGGCTTGGAGGAAGAAGGTCTCGAGGGATGCAAGTCGGACTCGTCGGAACTTGAATCGGCGTTGGTATTAGAGAAGGAGAGCTCGAAGCGGTTGCCGTTACCGTTACCGGTAGTAGCCTGTAGATTATTCGAGTAAAGTGCAGGCAGTGTCGTTGGCGTATGTAAAGCCGTATTGTGAATTCGGGTGATGAGGTCACTGTTAGAGTTGCTGCTGTTGTTGGGCTGGGACCCACGACGACTCAACCAGGGAGCCATTTCTAGGGAAGTTGCTACTGCAATTACAGTAACGAAATGATTGACTGGGTTGGACAGGGAGAGGAGAAGGGGCACCTGATGAGATGGTTGCCTCGGAGCTCTGAATAAGTAGATAAAAGAAATTACTCGAGAAGAATAAAGATGAGAGTTCTGAAAGAAGGAATAGAATGGTTGAGAGTCAAAAATGTACTTTTCAATAAAGCATGATTAACATGTTCCAAAGTCGGGATGTTCCAGGTTGGCCTTGACACGAGCTCAGCTCAAGTCAGTTCAGCCCAATTCAATTCAAGGATCTCGGCCAAACAAAATGAATCATGCTTTGCTCAAAGGGGAGAAGAAATAACAAAAATATTGCAATCGGTTACCGAGTGAGCCGTGGAACAATGACAGCCGATGATGAGTGCGGCCAAAGCCTGTGGCTGCGGTTGGTGAAACAAGACAAGCCCAGTTTATACAAAGATGCATCTACCTACTAAGGTAGGCAGGCATACTGTATAGTATACGGTACTGCATGTCCGCACATAGGTAGGTAGTTAATAATCGATTAGAATTAAATGAATAATTCTAAATGAATACAACGCGCGGCCACCGGAATTCGGGTCCCTGATCATCTTGGCCCAATTTGTTCCTGACGAATTCATCCGAACCCTTCCTTACCTTAGTATTTTGCCCTTTCCCCGCGGGTGTAGGAACTCCAATCGATTATCGTATTTAAACGCCGAGCAACAGGGGTTTTCTTCAAAGACCTGACGGATACGGATGATAACAGTGCACCAGAGGAGACGTGGAGTTTCAAGCAGCCACTTAGGAATGGAGAGGACGAAAAAAGAGACTCAGTTGTTTATCAAGTTGTCTCTTACCGCAATCAGAAACGTGATTCACCTGCATTTTTCAGGTCTTTTTGGACCTCGTATTGGCGTGGTTGGGTTCTGGTTTGTTTTATTATTAGCCCCATCCAATGATCGTGAGGCTAATCGCCGCATCTGGAGTTGGATCCTCCTCAATGTTGTATCAGGTCTTGCCTGACTCTCTCATCAAACTTGGCTCTAAGGTATTTCTAGGTCTTATCTCACCCATCTATAGCCCGAGTCTTTGTGAAGGAGACATGTAGATTTAAAAGACCGTTGACTCTCAAGTTGAAAGCAGTCGTGACTTCAATTCCAGCTCAGAGACAGGCAAGGATCAGTGCTTAGTTCCCGCGAACGGTCCCTGTCTTGAAGAGCAGACGTCAGCCGTCGCTTAAACGCTAGTTCAGTTGGACGGTAGCATGAATACAAGGCACATGAACTTAATTCGTATTGCTTGATGCGACTTGCACTATGCACTACCTCATTTGTCGTCTCTACGAATAAGAAAGATGAACAACAGCCTGGATAACCGGGCAACGTTACTTGTTAAACTTCAAGCCATCCTCGTAAATCACTGCCAATCAACAAGAATCCAAATGCTCGCTAACCTCGAAATTACAAACCGATAATCATTACCCCATGCTATGCAGCAACAATGGATCGCTGAGATATCCAGGTCTTTGGGCCTCATCGACGATCCAGCCAGATATCAAAGCCACAACATCTCTGCATGCTCAGGCTCCAGGTCTAATACAACATCAAAATCGCTAATGGTCTTGCTAAGCCATGACTCCTCGTCCTCCTCCACCGCAACTCCTATCAGTCTGACCATCTGTGATGGTATCACCCCGTACTTTACTATGCCGTGCAGCACAAGTTCCTTCTGGCTTTTAGAGATGTTCAGCTCTCCCTTCAGCTCCGCCAATATTTCTCCAGGGCCGTTGCGAAGTACAAAGAGGCAGGAACCATAGTTCATCTCTACTTGGCCCGAATAGCTCAAGCTGAGTACCATTCTGACATCCTTGGCCGAGCGACTCACTTTCTTTAGAGTTAGATGTGGCCCGTTCTGAGCCTGCAGTGGCATATCGAGACGTATGCCGCATGTCGGTGAAGCTCTTAGTGCTCGTATAGTACACTCTTTGCTATCGAGTTGAAGACATGTTTCTTCGTCAACGATGAGGCTACGGACAAAAGCGCAGTATGTAGCGTGATTGGAGATATCGATACGCTGTTCCTGGATCACGAAATTTGTGCCCCAGTAACTCGTCTGAATCTGCGGAAATCTGACCTTTCCAAATCTGAAGCCGTTGAAAGATAGACTGGCCTCCATGGCATCGATAGTGCTAGAAATGGTCCCTGTTTCAACAAGGCGCCCCTGGATAGTAAGACAGAAAGAGCTACGGCATGATTAGCTATGAGGCATGTTGAGATGTCATTTGCTGTCTTACTCTTTAGTAGCATTGCTTATCTTGAATCGGGTGCTTTGAAGCTTCGCAGTGTCCAGGAGATGTTTCACAAAGGTATCCACGAGACCAAAAGGTGAATAGGAAGCTCTCCCCTGGCTTGGTTCAGGGACAAGAATTGGCCGAGCGAATTCCTTGAATAAGGGCGAGTTGGAGATGCTCATGATGGTCGAATGAGAACTCCAATGATGGCTACTGTCCTTGATTGATTCGAGATGCTGTCGTGAGTGGATTGAATATGATGCGTTATGAGTAACAATTTGTTCCCCCAAAGCAACCATTACAACCGCTTGAACATGTTTCGGGGAGTAAGTTGGAATATTCCCTTTAGTATTTATACTTATGCTTCTTTAAAAATAGCTGGCGTTCATTGGTGAAGACCCAATACATAGCTGTTCCCGAGTGTCAGCTGCAGGCGCCAGATGTAAGCACTGCACCTCAATCAAGACCGATATTGTGAGTAAGATCGACCAAAGACTGTTATGGTCTTAAGCAAAAAGCTGATCTGGTTTCATTTCTCGTGCTATGTGCCTGTCCCACTTATGCTACTCACTCAGTACTGTCATGGCTGTTGTATGTAAGGGAAACGGCAGCAACGAGAATCTAATACCATTAGGTTAAGGTACAAGTTCACGACGCTGCGATGCTTACAGCTGACATAGAGCACCAAGAGAAACGTTCTATAAGCCGTCTTCCCATATTGCGCATATCAGGGAGGCTTAGACTATGTTACAGGCCAAACCAGTGGTTCGTGATGAGATCTAATTCTGTATGTGGTGGTCGTTGCTGACCACAACATGTAGCTTGATGGCAGCGACGAGGCCCAACTTGCCAACCATTCGCTAACTTAAACAGGACAGCAAATGATTATTCTTACTCAGAATAGAACTTAGAGTTGAAAATTGCTCTCCTACTTCTTGCCTACGGCTACTCATCGCCCAAGAGTTGGCATCCATCATATCAGGCCTGGACTCTTGCGTCTCAGGTGCCGCCAGAGTCAACCAAAGCAACAATGGCCACCGTTTTCGATGTACGCTGCTGCTTTGACCTAAACGCCTATGTGCCTGTGTTCAGAAAGCCCAGACAACTGCAATGGCCTGCCCCAATGTACCCCACCTCTTGAATTGAAACATTCAACTACGTCAGAACTGTTTTCTCTAGATGGAACATAACATAGAGACCCAATATTACTGAAGGACCCAGAACCCTAGTCCAGCTATGATTGCAGCATGCCGCATATAGCCCAGATTTCCACTTAACCCCAGGCCTGCACACATCAATCCAATAGGCCACAATCACTCAAGCAGTATGATGGGTATGAGTTGGGGTAACGGCACGATTCATTCAGACTGGCCTTGGTGGGCGTTTGGCATAAACATATGGTCTCGTCTCACATCACTTAAAAGATTGACGTCTTCACGTATCTCCCGAGTAATTATCTCGTTTTGACGGCGGCAAACATTGACCCTGATGCAAATGATTCCGAGGTTCTAAAGAAAACCCTCAAACTCCCACGGTATCCCCCACGCAACCCCTGTCACACGAGCGAAACCCATGGTAGAAATTGCCCTCCATTTTTTATGAGTACATGCCGATACCCTTCGCCATTGTTCTCATTTGTGACCACCCAAGGAAATGGGTTCGCTTAAGAGGGGGGAGCAGCGCCACGGCCACGGCCATATCCACCACGGCTAGTAATATGTTAGCAACGGATTCGTCCCAACAATCCAGAAAGTAAAGGCAACTCACAACTGAGGAGCGAACTCGCCGGGAGCACCACCCTCCTTGCCCTCGCCAGCATCCCTTCGTCGGTATCCACCCTCACGGTCACCTCGGTCACCACCACGGCCACGGCCGAAAGGTCGTCGCTCGCGCTCACCCTCACCGAGCATGCCACGGGGAGGAGCGTGCGATCGTTGTTGCTTAATGTGGGTAGCGGGAACGATCTCAGCGGGGAGGTGAAGCCATTCGCGGAGGTAGTCGAGACCCTCGGGGGTCAGGGTGTAGTAGTAGTATTGCCAAGAGAACTGAGTCTTGACATAGCCGCGAGAGTTGAGCGACTGCAGAGCCTTGATAACGAACAGGTTCTTGGTGTCGATATCGGGGTGCTTGGGAAGGTTGAAGTCCTTCTGGGCGACGAGGACACCCTCACGGAAGAGGTACTGGCGGCAAATTGTTAGTTATGTGCGCTCTTGATATGAATTGCAATTGTTTCTGTGCAGCTTGCAATTCGCCGTCATCGTCGCTGCACTGCTCGAAAGTATTGGTTATTACCTCGTGGATCTTCTTGCGGTCGGCCTTGGGAATCAACATCGTGGCGGTATTTGCTGCTCGTCGGAAGGGTCGATGTTGGAAGGTGCAGTTTTCGGTCGGAAGGCGATCGCAAAGTGTGATTAACTCTTTTGTGGGCGAAAATGAGGGCAGGAGCGAGGGGTGGGTACCTCCCGAACTTTTGGTGGTCGCACGTGATGAGGAGCGTGAGCACATGTGGCTGGTGCTGTGGCAGTTCCAAAGGTCCACTTCTCATATGGAGACTTGCCTAGGCGCATGTACATGACAACCAAACAAACCCGCCAGCGGCGAATCTTTGCGACAGCCTTTCCCCGTCCTCACTCATCCAACTCTCGCCTTGTGTCGATAGACTCTATAGGATTTATATCATGTCTCCACGAAATCTGAACGTGCTGGTCACCAGCTTTGCTGGTTTGGGTCTGCCGCCAACCCTCGTCCTTCCGTTATCTCCATCAACAAGCGTTACAGAATTGCGCGAACGCCTAGATGATCGATTACCAACAACTCAGTCACGGTTCATCCTCACCACTCTCTCAAATAAGCAACTCCCAAACTCATCAGACTCACCTATCTCCGACTATCTATCCGCAACTGACGATGAATTTCTTTCCTTGCGACTCGCCGTTCCCCTATGCGGTGGTAAGGGTGGTTTTGGATCACAGCTTCGAGCTGCAGGTGGCCGCATGTCCTCGCGCAAGAAGAAAAGCCAAGAAGACCACGGTTCTAGCCGAAACTTGGATGGGCGAAGACTACGTACAGTAAATGAGGCCAAGGCTCTGGCCGAATATCTGGCTATTAAGCCTGAGATGGAAAAGAAGGAGAAGGAGAAGCGCCGTGAGCGATGGGAGCAGATTGTCCAGATCTCTGAACAGAAGGAGGCCGAGATCAAGACAGGCAGCAAAAGCCGACTGGACGGCCAGTGGGTTGAGGACAAGGAAGAGAGCAGTGAGAGGACCCGCGAGGCAGTTCTGGCGGCTATGAAGGCCGGTAATTACAGAGACAACTTACTGGGCACCTCTCACGACTCCGGCTCTACACAGCCGAGTAATGAGCAGTCTGGTTCTGACGAGGAGAAGGGCGCTTCATCGGGAGAATCAACGCCACCACCCGCTGAAGAATCCAAGAACGACAAGGGTAAAGCGAGATCATTCTTTGGTTTTGATGAGGACGATGAATTCATGAGTTCAGATGAAGAAGATGAGGAAAAATGAGGGAATTGCACCGGATATAAGATTTCATCATGTCTCGGATTTGGACATTGCCATTGTCATTGTCATGGCCAATCGCGACAAGCATTTATATGATTACGGAGTATGGACTTGGAATTTTACTGGAAATTTGAATTAACAGCGCTGTCGCATGAAGCCTTCCATAGTCAGAATGATACCAATAATTTTCATTCGACGATCTATGACTCAAGAGACGTCATCACGAACTGGCCAGCCCAGTACTCAAAACAGAACAGTCAAGATTTGGGGTCAGCTTTTAAAGCAACTTCACAAATGATACAATTGCAGTGTGTCTGCTCTGAATCTTCTAACATCCACTAATCCGTATTTACAGGTTGAGCTTAAGCGTCGAGCTTGACGGGGAAGTTTCCGGCCTCTGCGCGATGCGTTAGTCTGGGTTAAAGATCAATTGCCACCATTGGAGTTCAACATACCGCGCTGCTCGTCCCAACGCTGGTACCAGCCGGAAGGGCAGAGGGATCGGTAAGACAGCCAGAACTATATGCTGGTTAGTACGAGGCGTCGCGGGGAGTTTTGTTCTTCGCTCGATAAGTCGTACCTGACGGCAGGGCGCAAAGTCCTCGCCCTTGGCGATAATGCACTTGTGGTAGTCGACGTAGTTTTGCCAGCAGTGCTTGGTCTGGTTCATGTTGGGGAAACGAGCATCAGTGCCTAAGAGATGTCAGATCGGTTCGTAGCGATTGAGATAAGTGCGATTGAGCATCATTGTTCGGCGTCGCGTTGCTCTTCGTCATCGTCGTCGTCGAGGTTTCGATGTTGTTCGCGGGGATCGTGCTTACCAGCTGCGTGGGATTGTTAGCCTCGGGATCAAATCAGGTCATTTTTTCGAGCCCGCAAGCGTGCAGCGGGATTATCAGGGACAATTGGACGTACCAGTGACAAACTTGAAGGGCTTGGTAACAAGCTCCTGACCGTCGTCCGACATTTTGAATAGCTTGAAGAGGAATTGACTTGAAGGAGGGGAGATTTCTCTGGGGTCAATGACGGCGAGTATGGAGCTCGGTGCGTTTTGGATGGAGAGGTTGAATGCGTCGACGTTGTCCGACAAGGCTCGAATCAGGTGGTTCGATTTGACGGGAGAGCTTGCTCAGTGTGTGCCTCAGGCCTGTACCACCCCCGGGCCAATGGCGTAAGGCACCCATCACAGCTGGTGGGGCCTGGTGTTCGCAATTGCACATCAGATGTTCGTTCGGCCATCTCCAAACATTGGACTCAATTTCCAATTGAATCATCACCTCTGGACATCTCTTCCTTAGACCCTCCCCACTCACTCATTCCAAAGATGCGTTCTACCGCTGCTCTCCGCATGTTCAGGCAGACGCCTCGCATGCTGCGACCCGTCCCCGTGAGTATCTCCATCTCAATGGCTGAGAGAACGAGCTCTTTAGCCCTCGGCTCAGTATGACATCAATCGCTGACCAAGTTTCGTGTTACAGAAGGAGGACCAGGCTGGTGCGTAATGACAAGAGGCTTCCGTCGAGCTTCATCGACCCTATCGATACTTCGAACGAGGATGCGCAAATGTTTCAATTGGACAATACTAACAGGATCCAAGGCCACACTATCTCTCAGCGACTCCGAAAGCTCAAGCAGATCCCTCCTGAGCTGTACCCTCTCGGTAAATCAACAAACTTGCAATTGCGGCTATATCTCTTCTAATACATATGTCTAGCTGTCGTCGTTGGCTTCGCTCTCGGTGCTGCCGGTTACTCCGTTTCCCGCAAGTTCATCGTCGACAAGAACCTGCGTCTCGCTCGACAGGGTCCTGCCGCGCGCCAGGAGAACAGTGGTCACGGCGAGGGTCACTAAATTGATGGCAAATAATAGAGTGACTTTTGGGGAATGGAATTGGTTGAATATCCTGGGAAGGGCAGTACTGTACGTTTCAGAACAGCACGGTAGCAGGGAAATCCGTAAGGCATAAAATATGAATTTCGGTGATTGATATTTATCTCACCCATGCCCACCAGTAACCGTGAATCCAATGCCTCAAACGCCTTCGCTATGCCAGTATTAAACCCAATAACTAATCTCCAACTTCTCTCATTACTCGGGCTTTGGTCCTGCAACATCGAGCTGTTCCAATCCTTGCATAGGGTCAGGTCCAGCATCTGGCACTGCTCCCTCATCATCTGCTGCATGCTCAGCCAGCCAGCCTTCCTGCGTATCTAGTTAGCGATGTCACCGATAAATTTGGCATAAGACATACCTTTTCCCAGATAGCTGTTTTGCTGCCTAGTCCATCCTCTGCACTCTTAGGTGCCTTGGCCTGTGAAACTTTGAGAACCTTTCCGAAAAACTCCGACTGGTCCATGTTGTCTATAGCTTCCTTTGCATCTGCAGCATCCTCGTACTCGACGTATGCGAAGCCTCTGTGGGCTTCTGTAGAGTTTGGTGCGTCAGGTTTAGGCACCTTGACCTCGACAATCTCGCCAAATGGGATGAAAGCGTCTAGAACGTGACTCTGAGTTGCCATCTGAGAGAGACCACCAACATAGACTGTGGCCTTCCATCGAGCTGCGTCTGACATTTTAGATTTGTGGTGTGATTTGGGAGATTGAAAAGATATATGGATGGTGGTAAGTGAGCTTGCAAGTCGTTCGCCTTGAACTCATATTATCCGATAGCATGGACCTTGGCTGGGTGAAAGTGAGAGGTTCTAGACTGTCACGTGACGTTGCAGCAAAAGCTCGACTTACACGGAACACCTCCAGAGCTAAGTGCTTGAAGTTGTCAAGTAGAACTAATATGATCACCTATTCATCTTGTTTTCTATCCCTGGAAGTCGACCAAGCCCTTCTATCGCATTTTCCTGTATTTCAGCGCCTCTCAGATTTCAGCTTCGTTGGGTACTCCTTGGGTCAACCTTGTTTGTCGTGTGTAGACTGACAATCTGATAGTTGAAATTGACACGTATTAATATTCATATCAGTGTCCGGCCGTATGAATACCTATCAAGCATTCACAGAGTTGACAAAATCGTGCTTAGAATGCATCAGTTTCCATTGAGGGTTGTCACTAAGTGTCATAGATGAATGGGTAGCATCCATCGATTGCCGCTGCTGTCACACTCGTGTTTGCAATTATTGTCAACTGACGGCATTAAAAACATCTTCAATTCTTTTAGGCCTTATGGTTTGCTCAGAATGGAATACGAAATGGCTGCTGTTCAAGGGGCATAAATCCATATGCTTTAAGCTCTCTCTCTCTCTCTGCACGTGATAGCTTGCCCCACCTCTCCTCGACAACTCAGGAGGCACGGACGTGGCCATGGGGAGCTCAGGAGCAAGTAACGGGGGGCAGCCTGCAATCTGGCATCATACCTCCCACTACAAGACACACCTCCACCGATCTGGCCTCGCCTTGCTTCATTCTCTTTTGAAGCATTATTGCGGGCAGAGGTGACAAACTCATTGTGAATTTTATGGCTTTTTCTCGGTCATAATTGCCCATTTTCTGTCTTTATAAGCCTTTCTATTGTATCAAAACGTTATTCTGAGCTGGTCCCTTGGTCGCATAGTCCATTAACTCCCCACCATCACCATCATGGTGCGCCTTCGAGAGATCCCCCGAACGGCCGCCTTTGCCTGGTCTCCAGGTGCTGGCAAGCCCATTTTAGTTACTGGCACTCGTGCTGGAGCTGTTGACGTCGATTTCTCCGACGAGAGCAAGCTTGAACTCTGGGATCTTGCTCTAGATGACCAACAGCAGGGCCTTGAGCTACAGCCTGTCGCCAGCATCAGCACCGACGCCAGGTAGATACCCAAGCTTGCGCATGTGAAACACCACGTTCTGATAAACTTCCCAGGTTCTACGATGTCGCATGGGGTCCCCCCAATGAGGATCATCCCCGAGGTATCATTGCCGGTGCCCTCGAGAATGGATCCCTAGACCTTTGGGATGCCGAGAAGCTCATCGCCGGAGAATCAGATGCACTTATCTCCCAGACATCAAAACACAGCGGTCCAATTAAGACATTAGAGTTCAACCCATTGAAGCCCCAGATTCTTGCTACAGCTGGCGCTAAAGGAGAGCTCTTCATCTACGATGTCAACGATATTGCCAACCCCTTCCGACTGGGAAACGCTGCTGCCCGATCCGACGACATCGAATGCCTCGCATGGAACCAAAAGGTTTCGCATATTCTTGCCACTGGTGGAAACGGTGGATTCGTCACAGTCTGGGACTTGAAGACCAAGAAGGCTTCTCTAACTCTCAACAATAATCGAAAGGCTGTCAGCTCAATTGCTTGGGATCCCAACAACTCGACAAAGCTCTTGACAGCAACTCCAGATGACAACACCCCTGTCATTCTGCTATGGAACCTTCGAAACTCCAATGCCCCTGAGAAGACACTGCAAGGTCACGAGTCTGGCATCCTCTCCCTGTCTTGGTGCCAGCAAGATGCCGATCTACTGCTTTCATCCGGCAAAGACAACCGAACTATTGTGTGGAACCCTAGCACTGGAGAGCGATACGGCGAATTGCCCGAGGTGACCAACTGGACTTTCCTCACCCGATTCAACCCCCACAACCCCAACCTCTCGGCGACGGCCAGCTTCGATGGCAAGATCACGGTGCAGACTCTCCAGAACACCAACCCCGATACTTCCAAGGCCGCAGCTGAGAAGAACCTTGATGATGAGGACTTCTTCCGTGCTGCCCAGGACCAACCCCAAGACGCTTCATGGTCATTGGCAAAGGCTCCCAACTGGTTCGAGAGACCTGTTGGTGCTTCTTTCGGTTTTGGTGGAAAGATTGTTGTGTTCAAACCTAATGCTACTCAGCCTGGGCAAAAGCGTTCTTCCAAGATTATGATCACTAACTTCTCCGTTGACTCTGATGTTTCCTCTGCCACCCAGAAGTTCCAGGAAGATATCGCTTCTGGCAACATCAGCGAAATTTGTGCCAACCACGTCGAGAATGCCAAGACTGACGAGGAAAAGGCTGACTGGGAGGTGATGGAGACCCTGGTTGGTGAAAACCCTCGTGAGAAGATTGTCGAATATCTTGGTTTCAAGAAGGACGATCTCACAAATGGTAATGTGGAGGAGACCGCTGAGGAGACCGCTGAGGAGACCCAAGAGGATGAGGAAACCAAGGCCTCGACCGAGGATGCCGAGGAAAAGAAGAACAAGCGTGTTTCGAGCTTCTTCGACGGCGCTGAGGGCGAAGGCGATGACTTCCTGTCCAACCTTGCCGCTACCAAGGGTGCCAAGACCGATAACCCTTTCCATCTTTTCAGCGATTCCGATAGTTCCGTTGAGAAGAACATCACCACTGCCTTGATGCTCGGCAACTTTGCCAAGGCAACTGAGCTGTGTCTCAAGGAAGACCGATTCGCCGATGCGTTCCTGATTGCCAACTGTGGTGGTCAAGAACTTGTTGACAAGGTCCAGGCTGCTTACCTGTCGCGCAAGAGTGATATGCCAAGCTACATGCGTCTGCTCGGCTCTGTCATTACCAAGAACCTTTGGGATGTCGTCTACAATGCTGATCTGGAGAATTGGAAGGAGACCATGGCTATTATCTGCACTTTCTCTGATCCTACCGAGTTCTCTGATCTCTGTGAGGCTCTAGGTGACCGGGTCAATGAGGAGGGTGACCGAAAGGATGCTTCGTTCTGCTACCTTGTCGGATCTAAGCTTGAGAAGGTTGTATCCATCTGGGCTGAAGAGCTTGATGAAGCCGAGCAGGCTGGTCTGAAAGAGGAGTCTGGTGATTCTACTTTCTCTGTGCATGCTAGGTCACTGCAGAACTTCATCGAAAAGGTCACTGTCTTCCGCCACGCTACCAAGTTCCAGGATAGCGAGACGAACCTGGACTCGGACTGGAAGCTTTCCACTCTGTACGACAAGTACACCGAGTATGCTGATATCCTGGCCAGCCATGGCCAACTCGAGACGGCTCAGAAGTATCTCGACCTTCTTCCATCGAACTATCCCGCTGCTGAACTGGCGAGGAACCGTGTGCGCCTGGCTACTAAGAAGCCCGCCGCTCAGCCCGCTGCCCGAGTGCCTGCGTCGTCAAGCCGAACATCGTCCAGACCTCAGCCTACTGTCGGGTACCAGCCTCCTCAGCCGGCGCTTGTCCCTGGAACAGTGACTGGCTCTGTCCCTGCCAACCCTTACAGCAATATCGCTCCAAGCCCGGCCGTTCCACAATCCACTGGGTCCCCTGCACAGCAATATCAGCCCCCGACAAACCCTTATCAACCGCAGAACAGTTATGCACCTCCCGCGCAAACTGGTTATGGTGCCCCAAGTGGTTATCAACCTCCAGCTCAGCCCGGATACGGCGCTCCTCAGCCAGGTTACGGCGCTCCCCCGCAGCCTGGGTATGGTGCTCCCGCTCCTCTTGCACCTCCGCCAATGGGTGGCCCTCCTCGAAACACCACTCCTTCGTCGGTAACACCTGCGGCCAAGGTGAAGAACATGGACAACTGGAACGACGTGCCTCTTGTCACTAAGGCACCTCCAGCACGCAGAACCACCCCCAGCGTCCAGCCTATTACTTCCCCTTTCCCTGGTCAACAAGGCACGAGTGCTCCCCCACCCCCTAGTGGTTCTCCTTACGGACAGCGAACTGGGGCGACTCCTCCTCCTCCTCCCCCCAAGGGATCCGCGCCGCCTCGAGTTCAGTCTCCCCTAGCAGCTCCTCCTCAAAACTTCCAGGCCCCTCCACCTCCTGCTGCCAGTAGCCACAACCCCTACGCGCCCCCTCCTCCTGTTGCTGGCGCGATCCCATCGCCTATGCCCAACGCTGCTCCACGAACTGCGTCGCCGTATAATGCCCCTCCTGCTGCAGCACCTCCCTCCAACCGATATGCCCCTACTCCTTCAGCTCAGCCGCAGCAACAATTCAGCCAACCTCCTGGAGCTGCAAACCGTCCTCCTCCAGCCGGTTCATTCGGAGCCCCGCCTCAGCAGTCAACTCCCAGCCAGTATGCTCCTTCTCCATACGGTGCCCCTCCTAACCAACAATCTGCGCCACCAACGGGGCCACCTCCCACAGGACCTCCTCCTATGAACCGACCTGGCCCTCCCACCGGGCCTCCTGGGGGACCTGCGGCTACTTCTTCTCCCAGGCCAACACCTCCTCCTCAACCATCGGCACCTCCTAAGGCCAGGCACCCTGCCGGCGACCGATCGCATATTCCTGCCAACGCTCAGCGCTTGGTAGATGTTCTAGACCAGGATATGCAGCGGGTTGCTTCCAAGGCTCCTGCGACATTTGCGCCCCAAGTCAAGGATACGCAGAAGCGACTTGGCTTGCTCTTCGACCACCTTAACAATGAGGAACTGGTTAAGCCCGATACAATTGAGCAACTGTCCCAGCTCGCCAGTGCTCTTGAGGCCAAGAACTACGAAGGTGCACACAAGCTTCAGGTTGAGATTCAGCGGGACAAGACCGAGGAGTGTGGAAACTGGATGGTAAGTTCACCGAATTCCAATTACTCTAGTATATAACTAATTCAATTACAGGTTGGTGTCAAGCGACTGATTAGCATGAGCAAGGCTACACCATGAGCAGAGTTTTTATAATACAGCATGTTTTTGTACCTTGCCTATGGAACATGTATGACCAACTGAGGTTGTTGAATAGTTTAGCGAATGGTGCATGATTGGGAATGAAATTCACGATGACACCCATGCTGAACATTTAGTAGATTAGAAAAAGTAAATGCCAAAGTTATCGTGTGTTTGTTGAACAAATTTATCTCGGTGTGAAGTCGTAAGGATCGTATTCAGAAATGATAGCAAAATCTATGTCTGTTCGCCATGAATCGGCTCATCCATTACTCGTCTTTTTTAGGCTGCTTCCTGTGGGTGCTTAGACTCTTGATTGCTGGAGTGGATAGCTTCTTATCGCGGCTGAGATGGCCCTTTCTATATTGAGGATCCGTTGAATGTGAATTATAAGATTCTCCAATGCGTTGGTTTTACCATACGATCCCACCGTCTCTTTCTTATGAGCGGTGTGATTAGACTTAGAGATCAACCGATAATAGCAAAAATGCCTGAAGTTGAGCAATAATTAAAACAAAACCCATGAAGACGTGACTGAATATATTATGATAATCATTTCAGCCATCCCCATCTGGACGGATGGCGGCGATACAGGGTAAGTTCTAAAGGCCTGCCTGCCCTACATCATGGCCAGTTGTCATATCGGTCCCGCCAACCCAAAGCTCCCACCACACTCCACTTGGGGGGAAAGCACCACATCATCGTCACTCGAAGCAACTCAACTTGCATCCTTTGATATATACCACCACACAACAGTATCAAATCATGACAGAGACAACACAAAGTCCAGAAGATGCTGCTGCCCAGCGGGCTGCTGAGCAGGCACGTCTTCGCAAGGAACGTCGCGAAGCAAAGCTCAAGGCTGGAGGTTCTGCAAGGCTCAACAAGATTACCGGTCTAGGGGGTCGTCTTCCAGGAGGTACTGTTTGATGTTGTATTATTGGACTGCAAGATGTTAACCGGAATACACAGAGCCTGAACCTACCACAGCGACTACCACAGCGACGGATGCCCCCACACCAGCTCCCGCTGCCTCTGTCTCTGCACCAACAGTATCCTCCACCGCCGATCACGCCGACCCTGACGAAGTCGACATCTCAGAGCACTACTACGAAACCAAGCGCACGGCAACTTCACGCACGAATGCCCCCGAAGTCCCGGAATCGACCATCTCGGAAGATCAGCTGCGACAGATGATGCTTGGCTTCGAGCGTGGCAATGGCAGCGGCAACGCCAGTCCTGCACCTGGCGGCGTCGACGAAGATCCCATGATGAAAATGATGTCCCAGCTCATGGCCGGTGCAGGTCTTCCTGCGGGATCTATGCCCCCTTTCCCTGGTATGCCCGGTGCAGCGCCCGGCCAAGGCCCCCCCGTACCGCAAACTGCTGTACGCAACAGTGCCTCTACGAACCTTTGGCGCCTTCTTCACGCTATCGTTGCACTGGGGCTTGGTTTCTACATTGTTCTTCTTACCCCTTTTAGCGGTAGCAAGATCGAGCGTGAGCGTGCCGCTCTCGCCGGCACGACACCTGCGGATCCCCTTATTGCAGCTTCTGAGCCTGAGATGGAGACGGAACTTGAGCATCGTAAAAAGCTATTCTTCTGGACGTTTGCGACTGCCGAGACCCTCCTCCTTACCACTCGTTTCTTCCTCGATAGGAGGGGCAGCCCACCTACTGGCATCGTGGGCACAGTGTTGCAATTCTTGCCACAACCTGCCAAGGGTTATGTCGAAATCGTAATGCGTTATGGTCAAATCTTTACGACAGTAAGAAGTGACATGTTGGCATGTATCTTTGTGTTGGGGGCGGTTGCTTGGTTCAAGGGATAGCAGACATGTGCATCTATGCATAACAATTGAGTTGCAGTTTTTCGTTAAACACAGTTGTGTGAAGTCAATTATACATTATCAATTTGCACAATATTCTACTGAGCTCTGCGTTTGCCATACATTCATTGTGTATAACAAAAAGGGAAGAATGATCCAAACAACGGTCTAAACATCCTGTAGGGCTTCTGCTCCTTACCCGTTCGTCTATTTGCTGAGGACCATCTTCAGCATTTTCCCAAAAACACCTCTTACTCGGTCAGGATTTTCTGAAACGCATGTAAATACGATCGCCGTACTGGCAGCGAACACAAGTCTCTCTCGCCACTCCTTGTCAAGCGAATACCGTCGAGGCAGGACTGTAGCCAGGGCACGTGGGGCCACGAACAATGCAATATCTTTCCTTCGGCCTTCAGTCTCAATCAAGATACTCCAACCACATAGCAAACAGCCTGTGCCGACACAAACTCCACTGTCCATGTGTTGACGACGCTCGATTGTTGTGCCTCCTGGGAGCCGGGGTCCTATGCGTGTTCGGCTGAGACAGACCCCATAGTAGAAGAGGGTGATGAATGTTGCGAGAAAACTAGATGAACGGCAGGATGAGACAATGGCTCGACGCAGGGCTTTACGAGACGGGTTACGGAGAGCGAGGGCAAGTGTCAGGGGCAAGTATGTAGCCATCGACCACTTAAAGGCGCGAAAGAAACGACTGATGGCATGGTACTCGCATGAAGGTCCGCTTGACATATGAACCATTTGACATGGAATGGGTACAACGACAGCAGGATCTCCCCAAGCAAGAGGCCATTCATAGTCAACGCACATGCCTTGAAGGAGGTGTGCCTGTCCAGTCTCCTTACCATACTGGAATTCACCTGAATGGCAACGGCGAAGAGCTTCGATGAGACGCAGATCCACAGAAGCAGCTGAAGTGATCCATTTGTTGTAGCTCCGGGGAAGACGTTTTGGATGGTAGAACCAAGCCCACATGACAAGGCCTGAGGAGGCAGCAAAGACCAGGGGGTCAACAAATTTGGAAACAAATCGCTCGGCCTGGCGAGAATGTTAGCAAACATGCCAGACAATCAGGAGAAGTGTGTGCACTACCTTTGTCCACTTGTTGCGAGCCAAGCGTCGTGCTTTGTGTCTTGCCCAAATGTCACCAACAACAACATCGAGGGCTCGAGTGACAGCAAACAGGGTTAGGTCCATTGTTCGACCAGCGAACTTGACTGTCTGTGGTTCCGCATCAGATGGTGAGCCCTCCTTCGGCGGCACCGTTTCTGTATATGCCCTGCCCTCGTATGAGTGAAGCAAACGCAGGCCAAACCATGCAGCCAGGAATGTGGCCATCCATCTCGCCAACCTGAAAAGAAGGAGTTAGTAATGGATATCATGCTTTTGCCAGGGTGTGGAGGCAAGCCTGCCTTAAACGTCCTGCCTCACTGAGACCTTGGACAGTTTTCTCTAGGACACTCTTCAAAGGTTCCTTGTAGCATGTTAGCTTCAGTCTAATGACCGTGGTATAAGATCCACCAACAAGCTTGGACAGGAGAGTCAGAGGTTGTAAGCGTACTTACTTTCAAGAGAGTAGTACCACCAGCTAATATGGCACAGAAAGTTGGAAACCGCTGGGGGTTGAACCCAGTCTTTACTATGTATACCGCGGACTTGAAGAATGAACCATCGTCAATGTCTGAAGGCAGCTGCTTGGCTGCTTTTCGTCTCCTCTTGGCAACATGCTGCAGCACTAAAGTCAAGAGCCGGGGCGCCACGGCAGATGCATAGCCTAACAGATAGGCCCGAATCAGCGGGCGGAGGATCTCGGGGACAGAGTCGAGCCTCAGAGGCCCTTTACGGACAGGCCGCAGATCAAGCGCAGGCATAATGGTCCGGCATAAACGAAGATCCTACGCAGGGCTACGGCACCTGCTGCCGGCGAGACGAGGGCGGCTGGCACTCGGAGGTGGATATCTGAGAGGATTTTCGCGGGGATATTGTATGTACTCTGTATCTAACCGGTCAACAGCTGGTTTATCCCTGTCAAATATAATGAGAAAACAGTAAAGATGGTGTAAGGGAAATCGAAAAGGGGAGGTCAAAAGGTTAGAGCCGACGGCATCCGCCACCTGAGGCACTGACAGTTCGTTCCGTAGATTGGATGTCAAAAGTTAATGACAAGGACGATAAAGGACAGTTGAGGCTGTTCTAATAAGATGAACCGTAAAGAGTTGATATGATAACTTCCTCTTTCAACTGGGTGGAGACGTAGGATTGCATCGCCGAGCTCTCACTTGAGCCTCGGCTTGATATTCAATATGTCGCGTGAAAGCGCACCTTTGTTAGTATTCCCGTAGGACAAAGACCGAGAAACACTCAACGGCTTTGCCTTGACAGGTGGTAGATCGCAAGACCCCTGACAGGGCTGTAGGGAACATAGCGTGCGCATTTACTTTATTTGGTGACAGAGCTGCAAATCATAACAGATGTGAGAGGGTGTAACTAGAGAACTACACTAACCCAGGGAACAATGTTCTTTGAGTAACAACTCCGAGGTGGGCTGGAGTATGAAACAGTCTAGCAAGTGCAGGACGAGGAAATAAGCTCAGGTAGATTATGCGGATAATGTCCGAGTTTGAGGAGTTGGTGATGTTGATGTTGGTGTTGGCGATGACGATGACGGTAGTTCAGGGGCTCCGCCGAAGTCACAGGAAGGAGCCGTTTAGCTTGTGCCTGTCTAGGCAGGTACGGGACTTGGACGTTTTAACATGCAACGTTCCAAACCGTTAGTGGCAGAGGATTTTTCAAAGAAGGATATTCGTATGTAAAATTAAGTAATAGATTGAGTTAAGCTGTGTGAGTGAGGTTATCACTAATGATTTCAGGTACGTGTACAGCAATTTGCATGTGGTCTGTCGGCAGGTCCCGCTACCTACCTGAGGTCCAGGGGAGCTGTATGTAATTCTGGGGTACAGGGATATCCTGCACAGCTTCCTCATTTGGAAGGAAATAGGTACACTGGTACGTAAATTTTATTGTTAAGCCGAACACCTGAAAATCCTACATACGATAAAAAAGTGAGGAATCTATTGACTATTTCTATCTTCTTGCAGGACAGTAGGCAATTTGAAGACAGAAATAGGACAGAGAATGAGTACTATATCTTCAGTTTAATATTTCGAATAGCAAGAGACCATGATATTATTAGACCTAAGTACAGCTCGTTTTTCTTCTTGCGGATCTGTCTGTATCAGGCTAGGAAAAAGCCAAGATATTCGCACATGGAAATGAAAATGTTCTCGAAAACAGCCAGCGACGACAGGGAAGACCCACGTCAAATTTCGGACCTCGAACAGGTTTCGGCTCTTCTTCCTGACCTGATCTCCCCTTGAAGCATGATTTCAGTCGACATCATTCCTTTCTCAGAAGGTCTTTCTCTTGGGCGGTCATGACCCCTGGTTGGTTTCGATCCTGATTCTCATATTGTACTATACCTCCTGGTATGGGCTGGTCATGGTCACGAGTCAAGGTAAAAAAAGGCAGCGGAAGTAAGGTTAAGCAAACAAGGTCGCGTTTGTCACCTTTCTGATGGAAAAGGCGGTTTGGGCGCATGTGCTTGACGCTATGCTGATTCAGATAACAAAATTCCGTTGGCTCAGCCTCATGATATCGCTGACTAGAAGGAAGTTAATGAGTCAAGTGACCAGCAACATATCTGCAGTCAGTCTGCTGGGTACTACGCCAAGATGACTAGAACCTCGACCCTCTCAGCAGGCGAAAAAATGCATAAGGAGGCCAATAGGGAATCGGGTGACTGTCTGTCCCTTGAGGCTTGGCCGGTCGAATGAATGACAGCTGGAGCTGAGGCGTCGTCAACAGGGTCGCAAAATTGAGATGTTGGGAGATGTGAAGTTGAAATGAAAGCATGTGATAGTCCCATAAATGCATATGCTGCAGTTGGGTGGCAGATTATGGATATAGGGATACGTCATGACATAGTGACCCCGTACCGGGAGTCTCGGGGCATGTAGCGACGAATGTGTTGAAGAGTCTTGGTTGATTGATTGTTGAATAAGACGAGGGAACTCGAATGTCTTTTATCCTTTCGGTCGGGCTCGACATCTCGCGACCTTGCTCTATATTATCCGAAATGCCCTATGGGCCAAGCTTTTTGAAAGCTAAAAACTCTGGTCGACGTCGATGAAAGTCGCAGGTGACACGGTGATCCAGGAGGGAAGCATGGGGACTCAGCGCACTTGGTTGAGGTATAAGATACTTGGAGAATAGGCGCGTGTAAAGTTCCGAGGTAACCCCACATGGCTGGGATGGTTTGGAACTTGCTCAGACCAGGTCAACGGGCCCAATAGCCGTCCAAATCTAGTTCTCGAATGCGTTTCCCCAAAAACTTAGCTACCTTCTGCACAAGTAGCTGCTACACACACGTACCTTCCGCACCGTTACTCTCCATGCACGCAGGGCAGTTACAGTGGGCTCCTGCCATCTCCAACTTGCTTGCACCTGCACCGCACGTATACATACGGGCAACTACCTAAACCACTTTACCTACCGTGCCGTGCCTACCTTACCTTACCTACCTGGGCAGGGTAGTTAAACACCACCACCACCTCCTCCACCCTCCTTCCCAACCATCCCATCCTTTTCTCGGCCGCTACTTAACCATTTGACCTTTTTACAAGGTATTCTCTATTTCTCTAACCTTTCCAGGCCAAAACCACAGCTTTTGTCCTATGAAGGTCCGAGCAGAACAACTCGGGCCCTAGTCGCTCCTTCTTTGTCTTCGCCTGGGACGCGGAGGTGATGTGACGCATCGATGCACGTCTTTAGCACATGCACTTCCGTCTCCATTCGAACTCCCTGACTGTCTCGGTCCCCTGTCGCTCTTATTCTCTTCCTTCTGAGTAAAAGCAGACAGCTCTGTCATTATACAGTCCGACGACTTCCACTCAGCTTCAACCTCGCCATGCCGTGAACGACAGCATTCTTTCCTACCTATCTACCTTACCTATCTGATCAACGCAACAGACTATATAGTTGCCTGGTGTTGATATAAAAAACAGATGCAACGATAGAGTACATTTGATATACACATTCAGCAAAACTTACAAAATCTTCGCGAAACATTTATTCATTAACACCGATACTTCGAACTGCTCTTTCTCGTATCACGACGATCTAGTCTCTGATACTCCCGTTGTCCGCGTCGCGAGTGGCTCCATTGCACTTGTTCTATATCGAAACACTAGCAATATTCCTGAATTTCCGTCTTCGCATTTTTCGTGCCATATACCAGACGGCTATTGATCCGACCTCTACTTCAACTTACACTTAACGACGAAAGAAAGAAAGCCGACGGCTTTATCGCCCTTGGAAAACGCCGGAACCTAAACTACGCCTGTCGCAACACGATTAGCTGGTTCGAGATCCCAAACGCCATTGTTGACTGCGACTGTTCTGTGGCGCAGTGTATTCTCTCAACAGGAATCCCTTCATAAGGACGCACCCATGCTCGTCGTACAGCACGCTCCGAGGATGGGTTCGTCGCAGCCGCCCTCGGGCCATTTTCAACCTTTTGGTTGTACGTAAAACACTTGCCCAACTCTTCTGTCATGGCTGTTTAAACATGGACTTGGAGACCAAGATGCTGACCCGGATTGTTATTAGACCAAGTACCTTCTAATCAAGACCCTCCTATTACCGATCCGCCTGAGCCCGCGCCTGGTGCTCCTCTCTTATCAGACAACGACAGCAGACTTCTCTCATCATTCTTCGACGATATAAACGCCGATCAATTCAATGTACCCTCTTTCGGCGAGGTCGGTCTACAATTCAGTGAGAGTTGGTTCGATCTTCCTCCACAGTTCATGGGATCCAGTACTTCGTTTGGCCAACAGCCAGGATCTTCATTAGGCGAGCCTTCATCGCAAGGACCTTCTCATGGCATTCATGAATTTCATGGTATGGCATCCATGGGGTCCAATATGATGCCTCCTCCACCCCCACCCCCAGTGCATTCCCATCACCAGAGCGAGCATCGCCACGCCTCCGATGATGTGCTACATGCAGCTGCTACTCTTGTTCAGAATGGTTCAAACCAGCGACAGTCTTCCAATGGAGTTGATAGCTCGGTGCAAAGGTCAATAGGCCCTCCAGTGGGTCATCTCCGTCACCAGCCATTGGAAGAATTTCGCGAGGAACATCGACGCAGCGTGGCGGCCAGTGAGCAAGAGCACTATCCAGATTGGATGGTAGGGACACATGAACTGCGCCAACATCGAGCACCTCCTACCGAATACCAATGGGGCTCTGATGCCAACTTCAACCAAGTTACATACACCCCGAGTTCGGAAAAAGAAACAACGGAGTCTCTTTCAAAAGATCAATTAGGGATGCTTGACTGTCTAGCCCAAAGTCAAAGTGCTGGCAATACGCGACCCAGCAGTCCACTTCAAACCAAGGCACAACTCCCACACAGCAAATTATCCGAATTCACGAAAGTGCAAGAGATTGACACGCCCCCAAGGAAAAGGAGGAAGAGCAGGAATAGCAAGGATGCCCCGACCGAGGAGATACAAGAAGAAACAGGTGCCCCAAAGCCTGTACGAAGACGCAAACCCAAAGCAGAGCGTGCAGGCTCGATCGCCTCAGCTGTTGCCAACGAGACTCCTGGTGGAAAACGTCGCAAATCAGCTGCCAATAATGCCAAATTGTCGAGAGAGAATCTTTCGGAAGAGCAGAAACGCGAAAATCACATAAAGAGCGAGCAGAAGCGACGCACCCTTATCAAAGAGGGCTTCGACGATCTATGCGAGCTTGTTCCCGGGCTCCGCGGCGGTGGTTTTAGTAAAAGCACAATGCTTGCGATGGCGGCAGAATGGCTGGATGATCTAATCAAGGGCAACAAAGCTTTAGAGGCTCAGGCTGCTACTCTAGAGGAGCGCCTGTAGGCTTCCGTGACTGATTGGGGTTGATTGTGTTATATAAATCGATAGACATTGGTTGGGATGGTAACTTTTCAAAACAGGAACAAAAGAGATGGGCGGCCATTTCTCGGTGTGTACCGGCGTTGGTGGAAGGAAAGTTCTCCCTTTTGGCAATGAGTTGGCTTCAACAAGAGGCTGGGCGCTGTGTGTTGACGTGGTAGGATACCCAAGATGAGTCGTAATAACGATGTACGAATTTAGGTTAGATATATTGGCTTTTGAAAGCCACAAGACGATGAGAGAATGTTTTGCTAATGCAATGAATGCAAGAATGGAAGGAGCAATCAAGTTTAGCAGTTGCCAACGAATTATATATAACAGATACCAATTTGAACTTTGACCATCTACACCTCAAAGTCTCCTGGAGCGCAGATGCGAAAACACCGAAAACGAATATTCCTTATGCGTCTAACGGCTATTCCAGGGGTTCGGATTCCAAAGTTAACCTCCATGAGCCCTACTCTAAGAGACAACACATACATGGCTCGGAATTTATGGTTTACTTCTTCGTATGATATGCGCGTCGAACCCCGCCAAAATTGTAGAATGGTATTGTCCTTGAAGATTGCGGTAGGCATTGTTTGACCAATTCCACGAAGGATCTGTGGTTGTTTGAGCTCATAATGAAACCTTGGCGGTGATTGGGTGTAGAGTGAATTCATTCTATTGCCGACGGCGTCGGGGAACTGCAGGATGCCATACGGTATCACATAGGGTACGGGTTCAGAGCGCGTTTGAGAAGGTTATTGTCTATGCAGGAAGGATTGAGGATTTGTCAGAAGTTGATTGAAGGATGAATTGCCGTGTCTAAAGGATTTGATGCATGGATCCTGTAGGGAAGTATATATAAGAGGACTAATTAATGCTCAAGAGTTGTTACGAAATAATTCACTCGTTCTTATTCTTTCCTCGAATTGTCATTATCGTCTTGTGTAAGCATTGTTTCCTATCAGACTATTAAATTGATACTGTTTGCCAAGTGTACCCCCATTGATCATGAAATTCTCAACCTCTCTTCTCACCGGCGCCTTTGCCTTCTTCACTACAGCCTCTGCATCAGCGATCGTTGGACATGACAAATACTATCCAAACTACGTTCGCGAGTCCGAGCCATCATGTATCACCCCTGGTATCATTCCCAACATCACCGGCTCTCAGATCCGTAATGTCGGAGTCGTCCTCTTCCAGGCATTCGACATGATCGATGTCTTTGGCCCTCTGGATCCCCTCCAGCTACTCTCACTCGGCACACAGCAGCTCAATCTTCACCTCATAGCTGAAACACTTGAACCAGTCACCACAGCTCCTGTGGCTATGAACAAGTTCAACTCGAGCTTCTTCCCGGCGATCCCACCAACTAACACTTTTGACGACGATCTTGACCTTGATCTTCTCATTGTCCCTGGCGGTCCTGGCGCCAGAAACCCAAATCTTCAGGCCGTCACCGGTTATATCGCAAAGATGTACCCCAAGGTCAAAGTCCTGATGACCATCTGCACTGGTGCTGGTGTTGCTGCCAGAGCGGGTGTTTTGGATGGACATATGGCGACGACTAACAAGAATGCCTGGGCGATCATGAAGGAAATGGGACCCAAAGTAAACTGGGTATCCCCCGCGCGTTATGTTATTGACGGAAAAGTCTGGTCCTCTTCAGGTGTAAGTTCTTCATCCTTCTCGAAAGCTGCTCGGGCTAGGTTGTCTAATCCGGACATTGTCTTAGGTCACATCTGGCCTGGATCTCATCTTTGCTTTCATCAGCACATTCTGGGGCAACGAGCGGTCAGAACTCATTGCCAGTATCGTCGAGCATGTCCCACGTAATGCGACTGATGACCCCTTCTCGAAGCACTTTGATATCGCACCTACTGAGGCACAACCCTGCTCCCGGTCGTGAGCGATATCTCTGAAATTTTAATACATAAATCTGATATATAGGTCGCTATCCAAATCATGTATCTTATTATGCTATCGAGTCAACCACATACCATTCAGTATTCTGTCCCAGTTGCTAGTTTCGTTACGGTTCAGATTTTTAGAAAAAGTATACATATCTCGATCGTTTTTAATCAGTCAAGCAACTATCGAGGTAAATTTAGGTACGGGGGAGTAAACTTGAACAAGTGGAACATATAAGTGCCAATGTGAAGTAGACATTTTAAAACTCTTTGCGAGCTTTGTTTTATCGATCCCATTCTACGCCAAATCAGTATGGTACAAATATTCCTTCTCTCTCCAGGTCTACCAGCCTTCACATTCCAATACCCTTTAAACGCCAGGCTCTACTCGCCATGATAATTATTAACTAAGGTCCATCTTCTCGTCGCCGTTGCTTGCAGTGGCGCCCGCTGCAAAATCCACTGCGCCAGAGTTACCAATCAGGCGCTTCTCCGATTCGGCCACGAACTTGACGCTGCGTGCAGGATCATAAAAGAGCTGAAAGCTACGTTGCACATCGCCAACTTCAACCTGCTTAGCCTTTCGCTTGGCGGAAACCAGTTGCGAAGTGGTGATAAGGTTGCTGGCGTATCTGAGACCTGCCTCTTGGCCGATCTTGGTAAGGAGGGCGAGGGCGTCAGGGTGTACGTCGATCTCTTCTTCTTGCGCTCGAATAGAAAGAATTTGCTTAATCTCCTCGGGGTTGTAGGAGTGTGTGTTAATGATGACAACTCTGTCCAAGAAGTCGAGGGGCAGTCCGTGAGGGCTGCGGTAGTCGGTGCCACGAATGCGCGAGTTGCCTCTGTTGCTGGCCATAATAACCACAGGGGCCAGATCGTCCTCGAGAGCTCGGTTAACATATGAGAAGCACTCAATGTCAAGCATGTGAACTTCATCGATGAACAACACACCGGGAACAATTTCTGCCTTGCCCTCTTCCTTCCACTCGCCAACCTTTGTGTTGATCTGGTCTCGGATCTCGCTGCGAATCTCTCCTGTGTCGCCTGAAAAGAGAGCCAGGAAACCCTGCGTCCTGGAATTGATGACATCGATTTCGTGAAGAGTAACAGTGTGGACGACTTCCTTACGCTTCTGGAGCTCTCCGTCGGGGCATTGGAGGAACTTGGTGTCGACACCCATAGCATCGTAATCGCGGGATCGGGCGTAGGATCGGCCGAGTTTTGTAATCTTGCCAGAAGACTTATCAATCGAGATAATATCGCCCGCCATGACGCGCTCCTTGGTCATGGCATCAATCATCTTGCTGCCCATGTCGTAGACAGCCTCCATGTCTGTTGTCTTGATGGTTAGTTTTCCCTGCTTCGCGCTGCCAGTGACGCTGCGGTCGATCTGAATCTCAACAACCTCTCCCTCCATAATTTCGCTCTCTTCCTTTATTCGCACGCCGATGGATTTTCGGAAAGCTTGTGTGAGGGCTTCGGTCTTGGACATCTCGAGTGAGAAGATTTCTGAAGAGGCAAGGGTTGTGAAAGGAACGTCAGGGCCAAGAGACTGTGCCATACCCATGGCAATGGCCGTCTTTCCGGTGCTTGAGACAGTTAGTTCAATACTCGCGGACTCGTGGTTGCGAGATCGACTTAGCATACCTGGGCGGTCCTGCGATAAGAACAGCTCGACCTGCAATCTTTCCGTCCTTGATCATTTGTAGAATGACAGCGGCAGCTTTGCGCGCCTTCTCCTGTCCCACAAGGCCCTGGGAAGCGGCTCTGGGTTCCAAAGTTGTCGCGTCAACGCCGAGGCCACGAATATGAGAATGAGCTGCGATGAGGTTGAGACCTCGAAGGTCCTTAGACTCTGACACGGTCATCACAGGCTATCGTTGCATTCCAATGTGAGTTACAAGTCGCGTAGACAAAAAGACGATTCAACTTACAGCAGCCATCTTGTCGCGTTTTATGCGCAAACGGCGTCGGGATATATGAAGAATTGAGGTGTACGGCGCCGGTGTGGTGATGGAAGAAAGCCTGGATGAACAAGGCTGGAAGCTACTAGGTAAGGTTGCGCGAGAGCTGCACGGAGTCCTTCGCATAAATTGCCCGTCGAAAAAAATGTTAGTACGCGGTCAATGCATAGCGCCACAGATTTACCGTGCACCGCCACTTATGGCGAAGGGAAACGACCCGTACAGCTTCGATACTGTGGCTAGGTACTTCCTTAGTGAGAAGATCCAAGGGAATTGACCCCTGCCCGATATTGACCCAATTCCTAGGTCCCTTAGGTAAGTTACAGAGTAGACCATGGAAAAACGTTATAGTGAGACAACAGAGATCCCTCAATGGCTTCTTTTGAATACCTATGGAAAGAGTCACTTTCTCTTCAGAACTTCTTCCTCATAGTCTTTTAGGATGTCCTACTTCTCTCATACAAGATACTTCAGTTGAGGGGCAAGTCTAGGTTGCGTCTGCAGTTTCAAAAGCCAGACCCGTCGATGCATCTGACCTAACCCCAATTGCAATGGATCGCTAGGTACCAGGTCTGCAGGTGCAGTAGCGGCAGTCAGGACCAGGACCCCGACCCGTCCTTAGGTTGTATGTACAACCTAGCACGGGCTACCTTAACCTATCTACCGTATGTACAGTGGCTCGTCGCGCTTTTGACGCGAACCTGAAGCTGCAATAATGAAGAGCTGGGAAATTGATATACTTTGTTTTACAACGTGGATCTTGCCTCTTGATCTCAATCGCTGTCCTGAAGAAGCCTAGGTACATACCTAGGTACTGTGAAGTTTTGTATACCTCGAATTATGTGAGCCTCTTCCTCTTCAGTATCAATGAGCTTGTGATTCACTGTCAAGATTTCATCTGATAGTTAGGTGTTCTAGGCAAGCGAGCTCATGGGTTCTCTTGACTCCATAGTACTAAGGTACTGTACGCACGTAATTCCGATGGCCAAACAGTCAGTGCAACGCAGTGCAATGATTGCTTCTTTCCTTCCATCTTTTTCTCCTCCCCTGACTCCCATCCTCTCACTCCTCTCCTGTAACTAACTACCTGACCAACCCGTGCCACTTCTTTGTTGCTTTTTACCCTTTCTACCTACTACCTACAGCACCACTTTCCCAGTACACGGTTGACTCATTGCACTTTGTTTTCCCTCTTTCATCGTCCGTCGAAGCCTATGATACGGGAACTCTTTTCTGTTTAATTTCAAGTCGTTGTTGCCCCCTCCACTTAGTCCATCGCACTTATACTCGAATTGCCTTTACTCTACCTTCTGTGCTCTATTTTGTTATTGGGCACCTAGGTACGCAAACTGCTTTCGCCAGCGCCGCCTCCTTCCGTCTTTGATCATACAATTTTTCCACGTTTCCCATCGAGCTAGTGCCCATTTTAGGCAAACGGCACACTGCATTCGTCCTGTCTCAGGTCATCACAATATCACATCGCCGAATGCTTGCGACTTTGGGTTGCTACCAGAGCCGCGATGGCTGGTAGGGAATACCACAATCAACCTAACTATCACGATACACGTCCACCTCGCGAATCTACCTCCAGAGACCGAAATGACAACAGGGAAGCAATCGCGCGCCGAGACTCGAACGGCAAACCTCATTGGAAGTCCGCCCCCACCGCTGAAAGCCATGGTAAGATAAGAAGCATTAACAAGATGGGAGCATGGCTGATTAGCGGCAAACAGAATCGAAAACGTCGCTGTTAACGTCAGGCGGGAGGCGTGTGTCAAGATTGGAGAATCAGAAGTCAAGATGCGAAAACCAGGGATTCATGGAACTCATCGGCGAAATGGCACATGTTCGCACACAGTTAATCAGTACAGAGGACCGTTATAATAAAATCAAGCACGAGCTCCAGGCGTCAGACACGAAACCAGTTGAGTTCTCTTCCGTAGAGAAACTCAAGCGAAATCAGCTGGTTATACACGAAAAGAGGAAGATTCATCTCGATACAAAACTCGCTCGGATCTACGTCAAATTGCAGGCGCAGATTGATTCGGTTTTCAAACAGCCACCGTCCACAGATCTGCCGTCCATAGATCCGCCGTCCGCGCCAGCACAAAACACAGCATCGCAAACAAACCTCGAGCCACAATTAGCGCAGCTACAGGCGCAGATTGATTCAGTATTCAAACAGCTACCGTCCACAGATCCGCCGTCCGCGCCATCACAAAACACAGTATCGCAAAAAGACTTCGAGCCACGATTGGCGAAGCTACACGAATCGATAACTAAGTGGACGGAGATTCATGTTCAGGGCGAGATCAAGGCGCTTAGGCAATCTGTTCTCGAACGGAGAGAGCCCAACAATGTTGAGATGCAGGCGCTGCGGGATAGCCTTGACAAGGAAAGGCAAAAGTCACAGGCCTTACAAAACCAGATAGAGGAAGGACAGCGCAAGAGTCAGTCCTTGGAAGAGAGACTCGGCCAGCTTGAGCGGATGTACCAAACCATTAAGCCAACAGAACTGCAGATATCTTCAGAGGTCAACAAGACAGTTACTGCTAAAGTGTCAAGCTTGGAAGAGAAACTTAACCAGTCCATAACAAGCAATGCCGAGACGTTCAGGCAGCTGCAAAGTCTCCAAAAACAGCAGCCAACAGAAGTGCAGATATCTTCAGAGATCGACAAGACAGTTACTGCTAAAGTGTCAAGCCTGGAAGAGAAACTTAACCAGTGCATGACGAGCACTACCGAGATGACCAAGCAGCTGCAAAGTCTTGAAAAACAACAGTCAGCACGCCTTCAAACAGTGGCCCCGGTGGTCCCCAGTATTGAAGCTGAAGTTTGTCGCCTGCAAGAAACCATTCAGAAGCATGAATCCACAGTTGAAATTTATGGACGTAATATGGATTTTCTGAAACGGCAGACAATTGCGGACCTTGAAAAGGCTATGGCACATTCGTCAACCGATATCCAGGATGTGCGGGCACTTGTCGCGAAGCAATCTTCTACCATTGAAGATCAAGGCAAGAGGCAGAGGTATTTGCAGGAAGTTGTCTCGTCTTTGCAAAAGGCTGCTCGGGACCTGGCCGAGAAACACAATGTTTTAGATTCTACAGTCAATGGCTTATGTTCCGAACAGGCTGACGAGCACCGTGTACTGGATACTGCCGTTGCCAGATTGAGTTCTATCACAGAAAATTGCACGAAAGAACAGGAGACACTGAGTTCAAACATGACTTGTCTGAAGTCATCAGTGAAAGACAAACTGCAGGCCCTTGACACCCAGGCTTCGGAGTTGGCTTCCTTGCAAGTGTGCGTAAAACATCAGCAGGAAATGACCGACGATTTGGGAAAAAAGCTTGTTTCTATTTCTGCCTCTGCAGAGGAGACACCGAAATTGTCTTCCCTGCAGTTGTCCGTCAAGAAACAGCAGAAGAAAAGCCATGAGTTGGAAGCGACTCTTGCTTCTCTGGAAAGAAAGATTGCAGAGCAGCCTCTCCAAGACTTCAAGAAACTTGCTGGAAAGGTTCAAGAGTACCCGCCCGCTACAGATCTCAAGCGCCTTCTGGCAGACTATCCGTCTGGTAAAGAGTTGAAGATACTCATTACTGATATGCCAAGATTAAAAGAATCTATATCGAATTTGAAAGCACGGCAGACTCCGCCTCCACCCGCGCCGGCCACGGATTCTTTAATGAACAGAGAGACAATGATGCAGACTCTAAAACCTAGTTTCTCGCAGATGGAAATTCGTATAAAGGGTGAGATGGACGAGAAGATGAAAGACTTGTTCGAAAAGTTGTTGGTGTTCGTCAAGAATCAGGTCGCGGACCTCGACTCAAAATTTGAAGATGAGTTGGGTAAAAGCAATCGCCAAACGAAGATGGTCAAAGAGCTGTGCGACAACCTGACAACACGCAACACTGAACATACCACCAAGTTCGATGAGGCAATCTCAGTACTGGGCGAAAACGTCGACAAAGTCCGCAATGAAGCAAAGGCTTGTACTGATGATCTTCAGTACCAGATAACATGGCTCCATGATGGGTTAAAGAACCTCAGCTCTAAGCAGTGGTATGACAATGTGGCTAAACAAATCATGAGCTATATGCCTACTCATTTCAACGTGCAGTTGAATGGTCTCATTACCCGGGTTAGTCACCTTGAAGACCGAGCCAATGACTCGGAAAGCGGTAACAAGAGACGCAGGGCAGCTAATGGCAGTCCGTTGGTGACGAGCGGTGCTCGTTAGTTGCTGTATGGATATGTCACGATTCATAGAGCCGTCATACGGGCGTTGATATGGGCTCTGGGTTGGGTTTTGCTTTGGTATGGTTGAGCTAGGCATAGGACAAGGGACGATTGTAACAACTTGAGGTAGCAGCATTATACCCTTGTGGATACGGCGTTAGAATACAATCTGGTTTCATGGGGAAACTGGAGTGCACCGATGTTGTGTCGAGATTATGTGTTTTTACCAAGAGACTCTTACGTGAAACCTTGCCCCTATGCAGAACAAAGTGTACAGCAGCACAAACCCACGATTTCTACTCAACCGCCATAAGAAAAACCCGCTTCTCGGTTGTCTGTATAGTAAACAGGAAATAGTTTTGTTTCCGGTGAATGACAAGCAACCAACAGAGGTTGATAGCGATAGTGTATAGGGTAGGTTCGTATGTAGGTTAGTAGTTTACAGATTATGGTGCGTGCGGATGGGAGCAGCTAATGTTGGTAGCTGGTTGGTTAGTGATGAAAAGGAACGGGCCACTGCAGGGGCCCATTCTAATTGAGGCAGCCACAAAGCCCCAAAAAAACTTAAAACAACAGCAGCCACAGGCAGACGAGACGATGGGACGGACATGCCCGATGACATTCCCATTCCCAGGTACCGTCAAGGAAGGGAAATGGAAATCTAAGTCCACAGTCTACCTACAGCTGCTATAGTATCTACCTCTATTAAATTACTTTACACAGGATGGTCTCTAACACTTCACGCTTGTTCCTTCCCCGCTAAAAACATGCCCTGACCATTGTCACTGTCGTTGTCACTGATAATCACTGTCATTGATAAACCTGTTCGCCTGAGGACCATACCTAGGAGGTACGGGCTACTAAGGTACAGGTGTGCCTGCCAACTTCTAGATACCTAGGTAGGTACTACCTTACCTAGGGCTTTCTTTGACAACAAAGAAGGACCTACAGAATCAAGAGAACAGGCGCCTTTCCCTCCCCTTCTTTTGTTTTTTCTGTAGCGAAACAAAAATAAATAAACAAACAAACAATTCTCCTCTGTCTTTTTCCAATCAATTGTTGAATCAAACAACTAAGCGGATCTCTGGGGCCCCGATCTCCCGCGCTCGTTTGCTGTTGTATTGTGCCCAAAGCGCGCTAATCATCTAACTTAACTTATCTGCTATCGTATGCCACTGGGTCACCTCCATGCCTTGTCACTCGGCATCAACCACTACCACTATCAGCCACCATCACCATCGCGACGACCCTGCGAGTCAGCAGTGAATAACATCGATCTCGAAACCCGCTCTCCTCCACTGATTCGCATCTCCATCAGTGTCTGACCTCATCAAACTTTCGCTTAAACGCCTCTTTTGTCGCGTTTTCGGCCTCCCTGCGTACCCCTCGCGCGCGTCACCCTCGATCGCCAAACCTCGTACCGTACCGTACTGCACCGCACCGCAACCTGCACGGCATCGCACCACACCCCCGTCTTCGTCCTTCCGGCATGCCAACATCCATGAACAATGGAAGCCGCGGCGAAGACGGTACAGCAGCTAACCCAGCGCATCTTACCAGAGAAACCTCATCACCTATCCTACTCCGCAGACTGGCGATATAACATCCCTGCGAACGAGTCTCGACACAAGCATTTTGAGGAATGGGACAATACCCGCCTCCAATACTCGACACTTGTGTCGGAAGCTGATCGCGGTGTACTCCTTACCAGATCATACTACGACATGCGTGTCGAGCCCTCCAAACCCGTCCCTCGCGACGTAGGTATCATCGCTAAGGGCGGCGAGAAGAAGAAGTTGTCGCTGAGCGACTACAAGAATAAAAAGACTTCTGGCCTTGCCTCAGACACACCCACGCCAGAACCGCCCAGCGCCAGGAAGCGCGAACCTGAGCGCGCATCCGCAGAACCAAAATCGGTACCAGAAAGCAGGAAACATGATTCACAGCGCCAAAGAGATCACCACCTTGATACTAAACCACCAAAAGCCCGAGAACACCCTGTTGTTGATATGAGGTAGGCTGCGCCGTCCAACTTAAACCGTAATTGCCTGGGTGTTATCGTACTGACCCTGCTACAGACTTCCCCCAAAACCACCCGCCTCTCTCCCACCTCGACCCGTATCGCCCGACAGTAGGAAACGTGCATCCAATGCCGACGACGACCATCGGTCTCAGAAACGACCCAGGCCGGACATCGCCCGCTCAGTCGACGATCGTTCGCGCCCAAGCCGAGACGACCCTGCGCGCCGAAAAGACAGAGAATCTTTAGCGCCTTCTGACATTCCTTCCAGGGACAAACCGACTGCCTCGTCGTCGCTTTCTAATGGACGTAGTATTCTCAAAGGCACTAATAGCTCTGCTGTTCGTAACCCTTCTCCAGCTGGACGCGCACGTGGTGATTCAGTCAACGGTGGTCGGCCAAACGCATCAGGAAGCACCAAGGGTACACCAGCCAAGCTCGATAATGCTTCGCGGTCATCCGTGCCTCCACTACTATCACCCCTTCACTTGAACTTGGACAGTCAGAACTCGACAGAGAAGGCCGATAGGAGAAAGATTCGCGAGGACGCTGCAGACCTGACGAGACCAACAAAGCCTAAAAAGTCCGAAGCACCACCACCCAAAGCAAAGAATGAGCTGGCTAGAGACAAGTCACCTGTACGATTGCCCACACTCTTGTCTCCGACATTACCGAGCGCTCTGGAGGCAGAGCTGTCGCGGAGGAAGGTTCCCTCCAAGGCAGCCGAATCCAAGCCACATGACGATAGAGACGAGCCAAGCGAGAGACGGAGCGAAGAACGGCACAAATCAACCACGGCAAGAAAGGCGCCGATTGAACACGAAGACGAAGATGAGGTCGAAGATGAGGACCCCAGAGAAAAGAGGCGACTGGTTGTGACGTTGCGAATATCTAAGAGAATGCGACAAACGTTGAAGCGCATCTTAGCTTTGCCCCCGAAGCGCAGAGAGCGTTCGGAAAGCACCGAGGCCCCGCCAGTCAGCCAGGCAAAGAAGCGTCCTGCATCTACAGAGAATACCGGAGACACAATAGCTGTCAAGCGCCCTCGGCTACCCTCTGTTTCTTCGACTCTACCGCCCCCTCCCTCAACTCCATCAAAGAAAGGTGCTGCCATGTCCCGCGTTAGTTCCAGTAACTCACACGCCCATACGCCCGGCGAGGCCTCTACAGTGACCCCTGTGCCGCCCGGATCCTCAGATCGTCCTGCCACTAACGGCACAGAGGTCGGCCGAAGCGACAAGGCCGATATCAAGGCCGTCATTGAAAAACACAGTCGCTTCTCTGGCCTAGGTCGGCGACTCAAGCATGAGGGCGACGTTGCGAACCAAAGATACAACAAGCTTGCAAGTGATGGTGATACCCGCGGAAGCGATATAAGTCGCAAGAAGTATTATGCGCTTGCGGTTGAGAGCACTGTCGCCTTTATGGCCAGCTTCCACCTTCTGAATGTGAGCCGCAACATGCAGCACAAGTCGTCCGATCCAGGTCCTTGGGCCAGCTTGATCAAGATGGTGGACTACTTGCAAAAGGAAACTCGACGCGACACCCGCGACATGCGCCGATACCAGCCTATGTACGCTCTTGTATTGATTCTACAGGCCATTACTGTGGAGGAGTTTCTCAAGTCCTTTTCCAATTACGAACACATCTCTAAAGAGGATCTCTTTGCGCACCAAGCAATTTGTTACCGCAATTGGGCCACAGTTCGTGACGTCTACGAAGGAATTAGCAACCCACGTCTCCGGGCCGACATTGCGCCCTGGTCAACCGTCGAGGACGTTTGCCAGGCATCGATGCGTGTTATTCGACAATGGTGTCATGATGAGAATGTCGATTGGTCGGCTGAGTTCGACCCCAAAGAGGCCAGCATACGAGTTGCTCGGCCATGAGATGTGTCCACTGCACACTTGTGAAAGCCTACTGAGCACAACCGAACAAAAAACCGCTCGGATCTATTCCATAACCGAATATTCGACTCCGGCATTCAACCAGGCGTTCCGGAGTCGCCTTTCCACGTCGATATGTTTTTTAAACCAAACTTTGCGAATATTGTCCATCAGCTTATTCTAGTCCACCGCGCCACTGAAGCGCCCAGTCAGGACAAAAGTATTCTACCGTCGTTTGCACTATGATATCCCCCTGATCACAACGGAAAGCGATCTGTTTCATCTTTTGCGCCACATACACAGGCCGCGATTGCCTTATGTGTTTTTATTGTTGTTCTATCTTGCCGGACAAGGGTTGCTTTAACAGGAAGGGAAAAGGTTAATGAGAGGAGGGAGTAAAGGAGCTTTTTGGCGAAACTGGAGTGAGGAGAGCATGGTTACAGGAGAATACCACTGGTATATGCATTCATACAACTGCATGAAACGAAAATAGGGGTTTAAAGCTTGTGGTCACACTGGCCTAGTGAGAGCCAAGGAGTAGTAGTTGACTTCAAGACATTCGAGCCAATATCATGAATTATCAAGGTCCTAGCAAATTCCTGCATGACCCGCGTGAAGACTACTAATCAAATGACTACATTGGTAGTAAGTAATAATGAGATGACAAAGTCAGGCAAGATGTCGAGTCCTGAGCTATGTCTTTGACCAGTTATCGTTGGATACCAATTCAGCGGACGGATGGAGTTATTAATACGTAGGATGGAAAGGGCATGAGTCAGATTGAAACCTTCCTCTCTATGTTCAGGCATGGTACACTTCACGACTGGTCTTTGAAATGTCTTTTTTTTCAAGAGGGATGGATCTATTTTTGTTTTTCTGTCCACGGCTATACTAAGATCAATTGTCTAGTAGGGAACTCGAGCCGATGATAACAAACTCGTTGTCATCCCCTCCGACAATCTCCCCAATTTTGGTATTTTTACTTGCTTTCATTTCTTTGCTTCATTAAAACACGCGACACCTTGAATTCGTCATCATATCGCGTCTGATTAGGTTTGGTTTTGCTTCCAGCCCCTTGAGCGCTCTACGCTTACTTGGAGGCATCGACCTTGGCAACGTGGGCCAGGAGGTCGAGGACACGGCGGGAGTAACCCCACTCGTTGTCGTACCAAGAGACCAGCTTGACGAAGTTGTCGTTGAGGGAGATACCGGCCTTGGCATCAAAGATGGAGGAGTTGGTGTTGCCGTTAAGATCGGAGGAGACGACGTCGTCCTCAGTGTAGGCCAGGACACCCTTGAGGTCACCCTCAGAAGCCTCCTTGATGACCTGCTTGATCTGGTCGTAAGAAGCACCCTTCTCGAGGCGGACAGTCAGATCGACAACGGAAACGTTGGCGGTAGGGACACGCATGGACATGCCAGTGAGCTTGCCGTTGAGCTCAGGAATGACCTTGCCGACAGCCTTGGCGGCACCGGTGCTGGAGGGGATGATGTTCTGGGCAGCGCCACGGCCACCTCGCCAGTCCTTGGCGGAGGGACCATCGACGGTCTTCTGGGTGGCAGTGTAGGAGTGGACGGTGGTCATGAGACCCTCAACGATACCGAACTTGTCGTTGATGACCTTGGCGAGGGGAGCAAGGCAGTTGGTAGTGCAAGAAGCGTTGGAGATGATGTCGGCAGAGCCATCGTACTTCTTCTCGTTGACACCGACGACGTACATGGGAGCGTCGGCAGAAGGAGCAGAGATGATGACCTTCTTAGCACCGCCCTGAAGATGGGCCTTGGCCTTCTCGGTGGTGGTGAAGACACCGGTGGACTCGACGACGTAGTCGGCGCCGGTCTCGGACCACTTGATGTTGGCGGGGTCACGCTCAGAGTAGAACTTGACGGTCTTGCCGTTGACGACGAGGTCGTTGCCCTCGTTGGCGACCTCACCCTTGAAGACACCGTGGGAAGAGTCGTACTTGAGCATGTAGACCTATAGAGGGATCGAGGTTAGCTTGCGGCTGATGATGACAGGAACGTGGGGCAATGAGGGGTAGCTTGGCGGGAGTGGAAGAAGCTGCTACGAAGAATGCTTGTTCATGATATGCCACAATCATGAAGCTGTATAACCTGGAGACTGGGTTGCAATTCTTGATACCAATTTATCGTCGATAATGGCACAATGGCGGACCAGTTCCAGCTTCATATGATGCAATTTCTCAGAGCCATAGCATGACCAAGCGAGCAGCTTCTTGAAGGGTATGATATAGAATCGTACGAGCGAACGAGCGGGATCGTCGGGAGATCAACTTACGGCGTAGTGAGGCTCAATGAAGGGGTCGTTGACAGCGACAACCTCGATATCGGGGTGCTCGACGGCGTTGCGGAAGACGATACGGCCGATACGACCGAAACCGTTGATGCCAACCTTGATGGGAGCCATTTTGATTTAAGGAAGTAGTTTCTGTAGGAGAAAGATTGTTAGATGATGTTGTTGAGATATCCTTGAGGATGGATGTTTGATGAAGAGAAGAAGAAAAAAGCAAAGGAAGAGCTGAGATAAAGGATGAAGGGGTGGGGTATTTTATACGTCTTATCTGTATGACGGAGGTGGGACAGGACAGAAGAGAACAGAATAACGGAGAGAGGTAAGGTAGAGCTTTTTTTGCTGAGGCGGGTTGCGCGTTGCCACAGTAAGGAAAGGTACCTATGAGAGAAGGAAGGGGAAAGTGGAGGGGGGGTCAAACATAGGTCGGCGCAAAGGAGGGGCAGGAAACTAAAAAGAGAATGAGCTCTGAAGCTCAACCTTTTTCTCTCTCGAGTCTCCTTGTTCGTGTCCCCTCAATGGATGCCAATGCTTGACGTGTCGTCGTATCGAGATGCAACAAGGTGAAGATCAAAAGTAGACATGATATGACATGATATAGTAGATAACAAATATCATGTTATACTGGATGTTATGATGGTGATGTATGTATGTAGTCGCAATAGAGGGGCAAAGCAGAGAATGGAGGGGTAGTTGGGATATGGATATGGATCCATAAAGGTGGTACATACCAAAGGGTTTGTAGTAAAAGTTGTTGTGTTGTTGAGGATGATGAGAGAGAAGAGAAGAAAAAAGGTCGAGGAGAAGGAGCGGGAGTACAAATACTTAATACTCTCAGTCTCATGGATTATTCACTCAATTCTTACCAGGCAGTTAGGTAGGTTCCCATCAAGCTCATGGTTTAGTTAAGATCGTTAGTAACCCACCCACCACATCATTCATCATCCCACGACCACACACCCCAGACCTGGCTGGACCCAGACTTCCATGTCTTACAGGGGAGGTATCCTTAGGAAATCGTGGTCTGCAGGGGACCAATGGAACATTGAATATCGGATAAGAGGGTGGGCGACTTTTTTTTTATTGTCTGGATAATATCTAGGCTCTGTCTTTCTGTCAGTATCATATGGCACGCAGCCTTGTAATATTCCATTACAATAGACAAGTCTTACAAATCATTCTCATTATAGGTACAGTACCTACCTACCTCTGTGTTCATTGAGGCAAGGTCCCCACTACTGACAAGAAGCTTAGTAGGTACTTACGTGGTGGGGTGATATTTGATGCACTGAAAAAGATACTTTTCTCCATTATGCACGCCTCACTATATCCCCAAGTACCCTTTCTACCCCTCCATCACCCATGTCTGCCATGCCACCTCAGTTGATTCCATTCCTCCTCGTCCAAAGGATGGATGGATATTTTGTGAAGGTGCCGCCGAACAAGACACCGCATTCTACCGTGCAACTCTCCGTAAATATCTTCAATTGACTCAGGAAATGCGTCACAGATAAAATCAGATGTTTTCTTCTTCTATCCCGGAAGCTCCGGTAGGTGGACGGACATACATACATCATCATCATCATGGTACCTTAGTAGTTAGTCAGTCTATCGTATTGTGTAAGTTTGACGATGAGATCTGTCTACGCCGCATGAGTTTCATGCTCTGTCTTCAGCCTATTGGCTACTCTTTGCATCTGTTAGAATTACCCATCATGTCTCTCCTGTTTCTATCCTCAACCAAACATCCATATCATCAACATAATGGCATCATGCACGTCCTTAATCTCAAAGCTCGGTTCGCTCTGATCACCAACCACAGAGATCATACGGTTCAAACAGCCTTCCTCTTCGATACTATCAAGTCTTTCGGTGTGCTTCTATTGCCTCAGATCGTACAAAAAATCTCTTTATTAATTACCTGTTTACGTTGCTTTTATATCGGAGTCACCTTAATCGAGCACTAGAAGCTTCACCATCACGACGGTAACACTAAAAGAGGCTTAGTACCTGATCTTCGCTCGACGTTAGCTGCGGGCTTTTACAGCTGCTGTTGCGTCTTTTTACGCAATGAGGCGGGGCTGGCGGGGGGGTATCATTTTCCCAATATTTGTTTGACTCGATTCCATAACATATCCTATTCTGAGATATCGTATAATTAATACTCTTTACTCGATAGACTATCACAGAAATAACTCAGTACAACAGATATAAATCAAATCATCCTTGATTAGAACCATATAGTATTGCTAATGCTTTCAAGAAATAACCAATAGCATGGTTATCCTCAACCTCCAACCCTTCCTGTTTCATACTACCTTGCTGTCCCTCCTCTTACGGTGAGAGAACATTAATTGTTGAGCCATCATGCTATCAACTCTGCTCAACTCACCGAAAGCAGGGCCTCTGTCGGCCCGTAGATAGACCACGGTGCTCTACGGTCCGACTGTATTCGTCTATTTGAATTGCTCTCCAACACCTCATCATATCAGATCAGATCAGATCAGTCCATCTGTCAATTCCATCGCCAAAAAACAACTCGACAGTCCGCTTATCTGACATCGGCCCTTTGTCTAGACCCCCTCGGCGTGTAAGTTGGAGAACCTATTGGTTGAACGCTGACTGTTCAAAGATGGGGGACCCTGAATCAGAAACCCATAGTTACTACTGTACCTACATACATACTTACATACATCCATTGTAAATGCAAACACGGACCCTTATGGTCTTATTTTCCATTCCAATTCTTCTATCTCACCGAGATTCCTCACCTGAGATCATGGTCTGAGCCCACCTCGGACTGGCTAACTGGGCTGACCGAACCCCTGCTTCCTGTAGCTAACCTAGCTCCTACTGTAGCAGCTCGATCCTCCTCCACCATGATCCCTGGGCGAATCCGACGTCAATCTGGGCTTTCAACATCAGTTCATGATATCGATCCTTCCAGCATAAACATTACTCGAAACACGAGAATCATTGGCGATAATTACTGCAATTCATGTTCCGGAACGCCTTGATCGACACTCGACCAAGGCAGCACGAGCCCACATGAACCTTCATCATGTTACGTACAGAGACTCGTCGTCGTCGAATCAATTCCGAACCGTTGCAACTCACTTACACAGAGTTGTTCCCGAATAATCCCTGCTCCCCGATACAGCCCGTTTGTCGTCGCGAGGCTGTCTCTCCCTCGGTGCTTGACCGTTCGGTTACGCCTGCCGCCCCGGCTTCCGCTCCACGTACCGGAGCATCACGGGATCACGGGCTTGGATCGGCTCAAGCTTCGCCTGTCAAAGACAACCTCTTCCCGTCCACCCGTATAACCCCATACAACCCCAGACAGGATCCAAGGCTCCATCGTCTTTACTCCATGCTGAATTCGCTGCCCCGGCTTCTCAGCCTCTTTTTCGAGATCCCACTCGCCCGGCCTCACCCGTCCCCGGCGCGCATCGGGATCCCCAGGAACCAGATGCCACACTAAGACCCATCATGTCCATCTAATCCCAGATTTTCCAACCTCTAGATGTCCTTTTTGGTCCCTAGTTTCCTTGTTCCGTCGTGTTCCCGCGGCACCATCATGCACTATCAATGTTTTCTTAACCATTGTCGTCATGAAACCCCAGCTCAGTCAGGCCCGCATGATCATCGCACCCCTTCAAAGGTGCCTGGGAACGTGGCCATCTATACTGCGTCCTTAGCCTTCAACCTTGTTCTCCAGATCCGGAGTCGCAATGCCGAAGCTATCTGTGTCATGCATTCATTCTCATGCGGCCTGCCGAGTTCTCGACGTGAAACGGTATCCACTCGCCATCATGTTTGCTGGAGCTTCAATCATCCACTTATACGCCTCGTCATGTTGTTGTCCCACGTATATACACATGCAAACTGGTTGACCGAGCATTCATACACAGCAAGACCGGGCGGATATCCATCTCCGTAACAAGGTAAAAGTCATGGTACCCTTTTAACTTGGGGTCCTTATGTCGCCAATTATTTTGCGATAGACCAGATACACGCTGAGCCATACCCACATTACCTCAAATCTTTGCCCCTCGGCTGATCTTTTATGTTGTTGAAATCTCTTCACTGGAAGGCATCAACCTGTAAAGTCCAATCCTGACCATCCGTAGTCCGGAATTCAACCGCACCGTCTGGAAAGTATCCAGCATCCTTCCACGCTTTCATCGTGGCTCCATCATATGGCCCTTGTTTGGAATCCCCGTCACGTCCATCTGCCCATCTAAACTCCCACATCGTTCCTGGCTTCACCGCTGCCCTTTGCCCCTCGTCGTCTTCATCCTGCTTTGCCGGTTCCACCCAATCCTCCCCTGTCTCCTTGCGATATTCTCGGACTAGCAGCTCCCTCTCTTGTTCGTAGATCTCCTCATAATCTCGGCTCAAAAGCTTGTCTGCTGCTTCCGTGATGGCATCAATCGATGCCTTGATCTTCTTTTGCTCCGGATCCTCAGCTTCCTCTCCACCGTCGACATCCATCCCTTCAGCGCCCTTGTTCATCTTCTTAAGCTTCCACTTGGGAATCTTTTTGGGTTTTGTTTGCTTTTTACCGAGCCGGGCCAGAGCCTCGAGCGGCGTCTCAGCACGTTCCAGGTTGAGTATTAGAGTCTTGAGCAGTTCGGATACGAGAATTTCGTCATCCTCCAGACGCTGCTTCCGCGCCTCAGCCTCACGCTTCTCGTGCGCCGCTGCCGCCTTTCGCATCTCTTTCTTACTGAGACCCTCTAACCAGTTGTCGTGCACTGCATCGGGATCACCACCTTTGCGAACGTAGTTGCCATCTTGGTCAAATTGACCTTCCTCCATTTCTTGCTTTAGGTTGAAAGCCTCAACTTTGGGGGCGTTTTTCTTGAGTCCTCCCATACCGACCTCATCGTCGACACCCTCTTCTTGTCTGGCAAGCTCAACATCGGCTTCGTCGTCGCTGCTGCCTGCATCATCGAGTCGAATGCCTTCCTTGTCTCTGCTGGTATTGTCTACGCCATCGATTTGATCTGCATCAAGGAAGCGAACCTTGTTCTTCTTGCCAGTGCTGTCGGGATCGTCTTCCTCGACGACCTTCCCTCCCTCTCCACCGGCTTCATCGCCATCATCCGCAGCAAACATATCGTCATCGTCATCATCGCCCGCTGTAGTAGCCGTGGCTTTAGCTCCAGTGTTCGTAGCCTCGTCTCGCTTTCGTTTCTCGGCGCGTACGTTGGAGTTGTCGTTATCTGAATCACTATCATAACCATCTAGGTTGACAGCTCCGCGTTTGGTTGTCGACCCTCCAATAACATCGGCATCAAGGATGGCATCTTCTTCGCGAGCGTCAGGTGCAAGAGTGGAAGGGTTGCGCAAATCGAACTTGACTCTTTTTGAGTCGGGATCGGACTCGTCGTGATGATGGGTGCGCGCAAAGTTCTCGCCGTCACGTTTAGGACGAACTGACGGTCGCGACGCCATTGTCAATAGGCAGATTGTCCTCTCAGGTTTAATGCGCCGATATTATGTTAACTAAGAGCCTGTTGAAAGTCGTGTGAAGTGAACAAAACGTTTGGTCTTGTATGGGTGGTTAATCGCAAAGTTGAGGATGGAGGAAGGAAGCTTGACGGAGCCTACCTCAGTAGGTACCTACCTAGTTGGTGGGTATCCGTTATAGGCCCGTATTAACGTCAACTTGCAGCACCGCGCGTATCTTCCGCTGTCAGAGCTGTATCAGAAAGTTTATCCTCCAGTAGGTACCTAGAGAAAGGAAACGAATGGCTTTGATTGACTAAACTATTGATTTTTTTCTCTTCTCGGCGGTCAAGTTTTCTAATACCCTGACAGAAACTTAGATGTTCTACATTTATTTCTAGGCATGATGAAAACGCTACTCCAGATTGGGCAACGATCTTCGTCATCCAAGCTGCATCTAAGCTTGAGCTACTTGAACTTCGTGTATACAATGATATTATTTGAGATGTCTCATCATGAACACATAACACTATCTCAGACATGACTCATAATGACCGTAAAAAGATTTATTTGCCGAATAGTCATAGAAAATCATTTGCATTACCAAATATCCAGTGCATTGAGATATTGAAGCTTGTGAATCACTTGCCAGCTGTAGGCTGTAGGGTGGCTTACACATCGTTAGTTCGCTTTGAGTGGCTGCCAGCTAAACTGCGTCATCAAGAGCTGCCTCTGTAGCCTCCACAGGCCCCCACGTTACCTGTGGCTTTGAACCTTCAAACGTGCATCGACACGCTCAATCTTTCAACTACCAGACCTTACAACAGTGACCATAGATTCATTTTGTCCGACCCTTTAGAGTTTGGAAGCCAAAGCACCGCACTTTCGAGTCAAGACAATCTTGTTCCGCGCTGACCGCCTAAAACCTTGACATCTCCAACCTGCGACATCACCAAGCAGACCACATATTATACGAACAAATCACCGTTACCATGGTTCGAACTCTAGCCATTCCTCAACACCTCATATTTGACAACTAACCCATCTTAGTACTCAAGCTTTGGAGGCGGGTATGATCCCGCTAACCCGGAGCACCTCTACAACATGGCTCGCCATGGACGACGACCAATCGTGCAGCGCTTCGACGAATACTACCGATGCTATCCCCTTATCATGGCCCCCGGCGCCGAACGACCAGAGCTCAACTACGGTTCCAAAATAATTCTACCACCCTCGGCCCTCGACAAAGTTTCTAAGCTCCACGTGCAGTGGCCTCTGCTCATGGAGCTAATTAACGGCGAGAAAGGACGACACTCGCACGCTGGTGTACTAGAATTTATTGCCGAGGAGGGACGAGCATACATTCCTCAATGGGTATGATACAATGGTCTTTCCCAAGATGTTGCTAACCTTGAGTAGATGATGGAAACACTAGGAATGGATGTTGGTGATATGATCCAGATCCGAACTACATCCTTGGAGCTGGCCAAGATGGTCAAGCTACAGCCTCAGTCTGTCAACTTCCTTGAGATTAGTGATCCCAAGGCTGTCTTGGAGAAGGCATTCCGAAACTTCGCCACCCTGACCAAGGGTGATGTTTTTAACTTTTCTTACAACGATGAAGTCTACGATGTAGCTGTTCTCGATGTCAAGCCTGAGACCGACAAGATGGGAGTCAGTATGATTGAAACCGATGTATCAGTAGAGTTTGCTCCACCAGTCGGATACGTTGAGCCCGAACGCAAGAGTGGAACAAGCACACCCAGAAGCACACGAGGCGGCGCCCCTGCTGGAGGTCTGCTGCACAACCAAGGAACCATGGCCCAGGCCATCAACTACAATGCTATTGCTCCGTCAGTAACAAGCAATGTGACAAACTTCCTTGGAGAGGGTCAGAAACTTGCCAAGAAGGGCAGCAAGGCATCAACACCCAAGCCAGCAACTCCAGTTCCCACAGTGGACATTCCAGGCATGCCTAAACGGCGTGATGGTGCCCCTGCAGCCCTCCGTCTGCCCACTAACAAGCTTTTCTTCGGTTACGAGATCAAGCCTGTCAAGACGGATGCTGACAAGGAAAAGGAGAAGGAGAGTGCCAACAGGCCTCATTTCGCCGGTCAAGGTCAAACACTCCGGGGCGCTGTTAAGAGAAAGGGCGAAGGAGATGACAAGACCAAGGCTCCCGAGAAGAAGGGCACCGGTGAAGGGAACAGACTGGACGGACGACGGCCGAGATAGGTGACGTTATTCTGATGATTTGAAGCGGCGTTTGGGCGGCAATGTATATATATTTCCTAGAACTTGATTGAACCTATACTAGGTAGTCTGATATCCGATGCCTGCGGTAGTGCGGCTCTAAATGAAGAGTTCAGTACCTGATTCCTATATGCAGTTGCGACCGAGCCCTGGAGACTGGCCGATGGTTTATTTGCTATCGATGCTTCTGGTGTCAGATATATCGATCTGCATCTCAATTCTCTGTTCGTGACATAATAGCTAACCACTGCGGCTCTTGTATAAGAGACAGTTGGTTATTGCGGGAATGGGGGTTACGTGAATATAATTATGTTCAATATCCAAGAGATCAATGGAAGAATGACGAGAGCAGCCCATATTGGTCTGCAAGGCAGTGTCCAGGCACGACATCATTAGAGACGGTGACATTGGGAAGACATAGAACTCTCCATTTATTGCTACGCCGTTACCCTCACTTGGACCGACCGGTTGGTGTATGTCTGATAGACAACAGGAAGCAAGGCAAGCGGGCTGCAGGACTCAAGCACAAATAATGCATCAGAGGAAGTTACTCAGACCAGTGATAGACCAAACCATCTCTAGTATAACACATATCAATCACTATTTGGGAACTCAGTATCAGCTTTGAATGGATCTTCGGACATAATGTGAAAAAAGCATCTCGATCAAGGTAGTTAGTTCTAAGAGACCGCCAGAAAAGGTAGACGATTGAATGGATTGATTCTCCCTATCTCTGGTGTAAACTGACGTGACTGGAGATTATCTGAGAGTGATGCTATAATGACTACCAATTCAGTTCATCATAGCTACGAGTCTCTTTGTTTCATCTCTCACCAAAGGGCCACCAAGATTTGGTCTTGTAAATATCATCTCTCGACACCATGCATTGCGATAGTGAAGACCAATTTACGCCTTTTCAGCAGCATCACTCGCGAGCCACTTGCCGAATTTGTCATCTCCTTCAGGGGTGGTACTAAACAACAGTCAACAAGATATCCCTAAACCAAAGACACAGTCATAACGTACCTGCTATCGCGTCCGCCTTCGGTAGAATCGATGTTGCCCATCTTGACATCCTTGTCCTCTTCCTCCTTCTTGCGCTTCATCTTCTTGGCAAGAGGGGACTCGACAGCGACCTCATAATCTTCGTCATCAGACTCGACCTTCTTCTTGCGCCCCTTGGCAGGCGTGGCGCGCTTGCGGGGAGTTTTCTTGGGGGTGGGGGTGGGAGCTGGAGAGTCGTTGGCTGAGGGCTCTCCGTGGCGGTTCTTGAACTCGCGCATGATAGTCTTGCTGAAGTGCTGGCTAGAAGGTGGTCAGTATGTGGATATGTTGAGGTGAGAAGGCGCGGGTAGGAACAAAGGTAACGTTGGGGATAGAAGGAGAGTAGTGTGGGATACATACGAGATGGCGTCCTTGGTGAAGCCATACCCAAGAGCTTCCATGGAGCTGTGAACCTTGGGCCAGTTGTAGCGCATACGCTCACCATCCTGGGCGCCCATGATAATAGCAACGCAAAGATCGCGCTCGGCGTTGGCGTCCCACTTCTTCTCGGCAGGAGGCATGGTGATGGTTGAAAGGATGTTTTGGTGATGAAAGGAAGATGTTGTGGAAGGGATGAGTAGTGAAGAGGGGAAGCTGTGAGGTTGAGAAGGGAGGATGAGTAGTGTTAAATGGCAGATGGAAGAATGGAAGTGGGGATGTAATGTGAGAGAGTGTGAGTAGAAGAGAATAAGGAGGGGTTAGTATGGCAGCGGAGGTAGCGAGATGTGATGAAAAGGGGAGTGCGGGCTGTTATTGTAGTGCAGCTAGCAGAGGTATTTGATTGCCCTGCCCAGCAAAGGTTACCGACAGGTGCACAAACTGACACTGGAGATTGATTCAAGACTACCTAGGTACCTAGGTAGGTAGGTTATAATCCCTGAATGTTTGTCTAACTTGCTGAACCGAAGTATTATAGTGGCAGTTGACGGTCAGTGTCAAGTTTTGATCACAGCTCACTCATTGATATCATAACGTCACGAAACTAAGGGTCACGAGTACGGGTGGCATTGTTCAATTCATCGCAGAGACATGCTCATAATATCGCCCTCAGATGGGATCATTCGCCGTTACATCCAGGCATATGCAAATGATCATAGCCTAATTCCATCCCTTATTTCTCTGCGATGGGCCTCGTAGCCAGTATGTCCACCCTTCTTCATGATGCTTCATTTGCTGGAGAACTTGCCGAAACTGCAGTTCAGTGTAGACAAACTGCCAGAGTGTTAGCAAAAGAAAGGGGTGAATTGAGTAGGAGTTTCGACTTACCGATATTGAGATTTAGACTTCGCCGCCGTTGAGCTCATCCTCATCCTCGTGCTCAACCCTGGAAAATCTTAGTATAGATACTATATTAACATGTCCTGCTTTCAACTTACTTGGCACGCTTGAGACTCTTGGGGGACAGGATGTCTTCGTCGGCAGTTTCCATCTTGAGCTGCAACTTCATGTCCTCAAGATCGTCTTCATCATCGGCGATGTCAGCAGACTTGGGAGCCTTTCGCTTAGGGGTACGCTTGGCAGGAGTCTTGGTACCAGAAGCACCGGCGCCACGGGGCTTTCGAGGGGTGGTGGGCTCAGCACCAGAGTTCTGAATAGCAGAGGTGTCACGGTTCTTGCGAAGCTTCTGGACATGCTGACTGAGAGAAGGGTTAGCTTCATGCTCGATAGGATATATACGAGAAGCAAAAGAAGCAAAAGTACTTGATAGCATCAAAGGAATAAGAATAGCCCTTTTCGCGCATCTTGTCAGCGACACTGGTGAGGATGGCCCTGCTGGGCTTTATCTCCTCCAGGATAGCAAGGAGGAGGTCCTCGTGGGAAGTGGCATCCCAACCGCGACTAGGCTTGGAAGACATGATTGATTGATTGATCAAAGATGATTGATGTATGTGGTATGTGGTGGGCAGTGTATGAAGATGGATGGAAAGAGATGAACAAGGATGAAAAGATATGAAAGCGGAGTGAAGAGGGAAGAAGCATGAAGGAATGGGAGACACCGAGACAGGAGGAAGATGTGGGGAAGTGTAGAGAGAGGAGGTGAAGAGTTGGGAACAAATGCGAACAAAAAAGCAGAAAACCACTAGGTAGGTAGGCAGAAAGCAAAAACAATCCGACCACTGCACTGAAAATCATACCGAAGAGCACCCTCAGTGAACGAGTACCCCTTGCCTTGAAGATCTTGCATAACATTGGCCCAGTCATCAGCACTGGGCTTGATGTGCTGGAAAAGGCTGATGAGGATATCTTCGTGGACGTTGGCGTCCCAAACCATCACTTGACGCTTGGCCATGATGTCTAATGTGTAGATAATAGAACAAGTTGTAGAAAGGGAGAGGATAGAAGAGAGGTTGAAGATGAGAAGTTGTTGAGAGGGGAGAAGATGTCAGGGAAGGGAAATTTGTACTCAACCCTCAGGTTTAGACTTGATTAGGATGAGGCTCCCCTTAGGCTTGCTTAGGATAAACAGAGAAAAACATTATAGAACAGAAGAAAACACTGCAGAACAGAATAAAACATTGCCTACCGCACAGCATCAAAGGAAGTTGAGTATCCGCGAGACTTGAGGTACTCCTCGATCGAGTCCTTGATAGCAGGAGTCAAGCCCTTGTTGGTCTGGGCACCAGTGTAGAGCCCGACCACGAGATCCAAAAGGAAGTCGGCGTTGTCCCAGTCGCTTGATTTTCCGGGCATGATGATGATGTTGTTGTGTTTGTGATGTTAAAAGGGGTAGAATGTCGATGTTGATGTTGTCAGGTTGAAGAAGAAGAAATAGGCAGCCCGGGTTGATAAGCTGCTACGAGAGAAGAAACAGTGAATCATGCCCTCACAGGCGAATAGGTACTTAGATACCTAGGTATCTACCTACCTACCTAGGCAGGGAGCTATCTACTGCCGGCCACTGCTTCACAACAAGGCAGCGATAGCCACGGAGAACTGGTTGCAGTGCAAGGCACTTGTCCTAAGAACCTTGGGATGAGGATGAGGATTGAGAGGGGGATTAGAAGATGTCCTCTAAGGCTTAGCCTAAGTTCTGATCTAACCTGGCATAAAGGGTCTAAGATATTTCGTCTCTTAGCCTCTCGGCGGGCAATTTTCTTTCAACTGCCCTGTCTACTTGTACGATCCAACAGTTGAAATGTATCCTTGACCAATTATTTATCCTCATAACAATATCTGGCCCCCTTTTATACACACATGTCGCCAGGATAGGACACTGCAAAAAAGACATCATTCCTCGCTGATTCGTATCTATTCTGTGAAATAAAAAATATGGAACATTTGAGCAACTCCCGGTTTCCAACGCCCATGCCCGTGGTATCAAGTTTGTCTATATATATGTGTATATCCTTATGCTTCACCATAAGTAGCGAAACTAGGAAGGGTCAGCTAGAGTTCAACATCAGTAACTGATGGCACTTACTCGGAAGCAAAATCTGCGGAGCCGTTATGAGCAGCGAGGGCTAACACGGCTTCATCGTCCATATCATCGCCCTTGGGAGGGTCCGGTGAGCCCAGACGTTGTCGTTTAGCGCTGGGTTCGTCGTTATCCACATCTGCTTCACCGTCGGCATCACCATCGGCATCTATATCGTCGTTTAACCGTTCCATTTGCTCTTGAGACATCAGACTATGGGTCTCCTGGTGTTGTTCTACTGGTCGAGGTTCAGGTTGAGGTTGGGATGTGGCGCTTGTGTCAGTAGCTTCGCGAATATCTCGTGAAGGCTCTTGGGGGAGCTCCTGAGGTTGGTAGTCAGGTTGAATTTCTTGACTAGGCTGAGACTGCGCGGCTGGCTGTAGTTGTTGGTTGGATTGAGACTCTTGTTCTGGTTGGGCCTGAGTTGGCTGAGGCTGTTGTCCAAGCTGGGGTTGTTGCCCAGGTTGAGGTTGCTGACTAGATTGGCCAGGCTGTCCATGTTGAAGGGGATGCAGATGAGGAGTCTCCTGAAGAGGTTCAGATGCAAGAGGGGGGCTTGGGTAGGTAATTGGGCCCGTACTGGGGGGCGCGTCTCCAGGAGTCTGTGCCTGTGACGCAGCTGGTGCAGAGGATGTGCTCCCAGGTCTAATGGTAGTTTGAACTGGTTGAGGAGGTGCAGATTGATGATTAGCAGGAGCAGCGTCAAATGGTTGGGCGCCCTGTGGGTAAGGAGGCCCAGGGGCGGCACCAGGTGCCGCCGGAAGTGGATGAGGAGCACCCTCTCCTGGAGCTCCAGGTACCGGAGCAGGAGGCTGTTTTCTTGGACGACCCCGTCCAGGTCCAGGACGACGTGTGATGGGATTCATAGTCGGATCATTCCGTCGTACTGCGTCCCCATTAGGTCCTGTGGGCTCTGTCTTGTTCTGAGCCCGACGTAGACCCTGGAAATGTTGACTGACATGATGTTAGTATTATGTTTGATGGAAGCTTGAGACATTTCATGCAAGGTTAATCCAATGTTTGGGATAGTTTGTATGTGTTTGGTGGATAAAAAGATACAAGTGATATAAAAGCCGGTATAAGTCAACTTTGACGCGTATGATGATAGGTCGATACTAATTGTTAAGACGTGATAGGCAGCTTATATTTTATCGGGGGAGGATCACATTGTAATTGAACGAAGTAGAAAGCTTGGGAGAATAAAAGTATAAAGGACTTACCGACAGCCTTCATTGGTGAAGCCATAGCCCAGACTTCTCATATGGTTACCAATAGTGGTCCATTCCGAGCCGCTTATGATGCCAATGTTCTTAACAGAGAGAATAGTAAAGAACAAGTCTTTGTCTGCTCTGTCATTCCAGTTTTTACTATTCATTCTGAATGAGAAGAATTAGTGATAAGGTCGGCTTGACTGAAATTGACAAGTGTTGAGGCGATAACGCGACGTTAGATAGTTGGAAGCTGTTAAGGCAACGGCTGGATCAATGGGAAAATTGATAGTGTAGTTGGGTGAGAAATTGCTAAGGCAAGGCAAGGTTAGGTAGGGAGAGTCTAACGTTAAGAGAAAGACTGGGCTGGACAGACAGAATTGGTCCAAGCTCCTTTGCACCTTCTTGGCATGGGGAAGACAGTTTGTCGGATCCGGATGAATCATTGCTCCGATGTGATTGGAAGAGCTTATCATTTACAGATCGAGATGCAATTGGGTAGGACATCATGTCGTGCTTGCTTTTGGATTCTTTGCTTTTTCATTTCTCGTTTAGAAGATTGCTTTGTTTGATGATGATATTTTGGGAAGGTAACTATGATCATGGAGAAGCTGTTGAATCGTTAGGCAACATTCTGGCTTGGCGTTACTATCTTGTTCTAATCCATCTTGGATAAAAGTAAGAGGATTAACTAGGAAAAGGCGTAGAGTTGGATATAGATCTTCAGCCGGTGATAGGCAGCTTGATTGAATGTAGTAATCATCACAACACGGAAACAAAACTCAACAGATCAACAATGCAAGCCGAGTTCTGCAGCTGGCAAATCAGGTCTTGGAAACGGTGCAGCTACTCAGCAAAACGGTAGTTAAAACGGAACTAATTAAAGTGATCATCTGGGCTAACGGAGTGGCGAAAGCTTTCAGTTGCGCCACACTTTGAAGCAAGGGGTTTCGCTTGGATGAGGAAAGAGAAAGAGGGGGGACAAGAAAAGAGGACATGGGAAGTGGATCTTCTCCTCACGTGCTTTCGTTCCCATCTCCTGTTGAGCAAGGTCTGCAAGGTCCCACCAGCTGCGCGCCCGTCGCGTCTCCCACCCACTTCATCTCATGCCCTCCATAACGACCAACAATTGAATAGAGAGCCATGCGCGACCTTGGAAGGAATTAATTATATCAAAAATGCCTTACTCTCTTCAAAATAATATACACATGAACTTTCCAGACTTATTCAGCTCTTCTGGCTGTTGAATTGCTGCTTTTCATCCTCGTCGTCTCGGCTTGTATCCATCAACTTTTTCTAGGCTACACCCCTCAGCTGAGCGTCGACAGCCAAAAGGGCAAAGCAAACCTCGGCGGATCGGCTGCATGCTGCAATTTCTTTCATTCTTTGAGTGTCAGGGCGTAATGTGGCTATTTGTCTGGATCCTAGCCCAGTCCATGCCGTCTCTTGTCTCTTATCTCGTATCCTCAACATAACCATCACTGTGAACTTTTCTACACACCAGAACCAAACTTGAGCCCAATTCAAAAGCTCAACCAGTTGAAGCTACATCTATAAAATACCACGAGGCAAATGTAAACAACTATAGCTATCTCCATGGATCGCCAAGTTGTCCAACCGGGTCAGCTTCAGGTTTTATCCCCTGCGTTGGTTGCATGTCGTATGCCTCAAGTGCCGTTGATAATTCGTTGGTGACCCGCGAAATGAGTCACACTTTGTGGTTTCACTCCATTCCTGGGGCTTGCCACCCCTGTGCAAAGCCTGCTTTAGCTCAAAGTGTCCCCAATGGATCTATTTAGAAATCTTGTCTTTGGTTAATTGAATCGTCCTTGCTGTTCTGAGCTTACGAGAGCTGTTTGCCTTCAATAGTTATTTAGGAACAAATGGAGCATGGTCCTCACCTGGAATGCGACAGAGATTTGAATAAGACTCAAGCCAATTAACCCACCGTGAAGCAACTGTCTCAATGGATCAATTCTGTGTCTTCTTGAGTCTGGAAACAATATCAATCCGTTAATTGATCAATCGTAAGGGACGTGCCAGACGGTAACCCACTGAAGCGTAGTGGCTGCAGCGCCCCCTAGCCCCGGCGACAGGGGTGTCTCGGGGGCCATGGGGCGCTGTCTTGGACTCAAAATTAGTGGGCTTAGCAGCCACTTTACGCGGTGTTCGCGCCGACCGTAGCACCTCGTCGCGCCCCATTTTCCATCAACGGGAGGGATCGTCTCTGATTCCGACAGGAGGAGATTTTAATTCAGGCAACTATGGAGCATCGTCGCCATCATTGACCAATATTCCTAGACATTTTTCTGTTCATGGCTTGCGGTACTGTGCATCGTAATGCGCTACAGGATCCATGCTGTGCCTGGACTGGGATAGACTCCCCCTGTATCCATATCTGCCTGGTGGTTCCCCCAGGATCTATTAGGTTGGTATGGGTGTATATGTACTGAAGAGGTGTGTGTGGCATCACTTTTAGGTTGGATCTTAGGTAGCAAACAGCCCAGCTGCAGCAGACTCGTAATGGGCGGTAGGTTCCATGGTACATATAGTACAGATCCCCTCTCCTCCTCCTCTTTTCCCTCTTTCTTAGTGCTTCTTCCCTTTCTCTTCCTGCCTCATCTGCCTCTGGTCTCATCAATCCTTTTTCTCAACCATCCATAACTATTCATCCAAACGCTTCACATGCACGCATAAATCGACTACGTTGGCTCAGCTGACCCTGATCCTCCCCCTCTTTAACGACGGGTTTCCTCCCGATACGCCTTCTTCCGGCCCGTCCCCCTTCCGCCTCGTCCATCTTGTTGGCCTGAGAGAACCGTCAACTCCTGCAAGATCCCTATACAGGACTCAGCTTTAGCCGTTTCATCCACTCAATTTATCCTCGGGTGTGATCAAGCCTTGCCGAATCATTTCTTTGAGTTCACGGAGTCAGTTTCTGCCGTGACGGTGACTCAGTGTTAAATCAACGACAACCTCAACCACGGGTCGCCAATTTCTTCCATTTCGATATCTTCACGCTTCCTAAGGCAACCATAGGCCATAGTTGCCTAGCCTCACATATTCTAATCTATATATCCATCCAACTTTCTTTCTATTCTGCCTGCATTTGCAGCCTCGTTCTCGCCACAACTCATTATCATTATCATTATCTACTTTTATTCTTCTTTCATTTCATTTCTTATTTACAACATCTACCGTTCATAATGACTCTCAACAGCGAGAACGCCATGGCTCGGTTCCTTCTGGCCATCCTAAAACAGAAGAACCTCAAAGACGTGAGTTGATCTAACCATGAAAGCCCTGGCGAGACTTTGCCTAACACTCTTGCCAGATCGACTGGAATCTAGTCGCCTCAGATCCTGTCCTCCTCCAGCCCATTACGAATGGTCATGCTGCAAGGATGCGCTTTGCTCGATTCAAAGCTACTGTCACTGGCCATGAACCACAGAAGAGAACTCGTCCTGCAGACAAGTGCCGGGTAACAAAGTCGAAAAAGACGCAACAGCCCAAGAGAGAAAGTCTGGGCAAGTCAGACTCGGCGGCGAGCCTGCCGTCCTATGCCCAAGTTCGTCAAAGTCCTATCATCAAGCAGGAACAAAACCAACATGGTTATCTGGCGCAGTTCTCTCCCGCCTCGACTTGTTCTCCTTACCTGACCGACAACCGAGACGACTTCAACAACCATCGCTTCCTTACTCCTTGTAGTGATGACATGGCTCAAGGGCTCATCAATCCAGCCTCACTCGAGGATGTGAGGTTGCGTAATGGGTTTGGTCCCTCGATGGACTCTGCTCCAGACTTTATGGCTCAGCCTATGCCTGATCCAATCATCGTGGAACAGTCGCCCTTCCATACGTTTGACGCCGCTTACGATTTGACATCCTATAAGTCTGCCATCGGCGACGCCCAGAGCCCCAACGCTCTCGACATTAGTGGTGCTCCATCTCTTCCTGATTGCAACACTGAATGGATGAGCCACTTCAACGACACATCTTTTTGATACCCACTCAGAAAAAGAACAACGAAATGATACGGATAGAGGATTGTTGATGTACAAAACTGGTGCTTTGGTAGACTGCGTTTGCTTTCATGACTTAATGACAATGACCTTTTTATTTCATATGGCTACTTTCCTTATCTCTTTTGTCAACGTATCTCTCAGCTCTGGCTTCTACTATTGTCTACCTACTGGTGACAACCACTGTGGTTGAATATGGGCGGACGAGAATTTCTCGATATAAAAAAGGACATTGGTTACGGGAGTTCGTCTTGCTGAAACTCATACGTCGCTCTGAGAGCTGTACACCAGCGTTTCTATTTGCAATCTAATATGAGAAATACATTCAAACTGTGCCTACATTCCTGTTGAAAGTGCATTCAAGTCCTGTTATAGCATATATGCAAGAGAAATGACTTTGTTAGAATGGCATATATGTCTGTGCAACGGAAATGGAAAGGTAATATCAATTCTGGCAGTTAGCAGTGCTATTGCACTTTAGAACTGTAGCTAAAGTGGGAAAGAATGTTATCAACAGAGCCAAATACTGCAAACGGGCTCAGGTTATTTGCAGGGATGCCTAGAAGCTCACTCGCCCAGTGAATACTCGCCCAGTGAATAACCTGCCAGGTAGGTAACAGAATAATTGTCCCCTAAGTCTTAGGCTATCATAATAAAGTAGCCTAAATGCTTGTTTAAGCTGGCATAAAGTGACTGAATTATTTCGTCTCTTATGCTTGTGGGACCAATTCTTCTGATACCCTGAGACCTACTCTCTTCAACCTCCCTCTGCGATCAAACAGTTCTTCTGCAGTTGCGGTTTTCTTCTTGCCTAAGATCTAACCCCAAATCTCTCCACTGCCTACTACATTCATACATCCCCTTCACCCAAACCACTTCTCTTCCAAACAGCCACACACAAGACAATCTCCAACTTACAAAACAAGTGTAAGCGCTTGATACTTCCATTTGTTCTCTTTCTCAAGCTCACACTTTACAGAACATCGCTACCATGGCCGACAAGAGAGAGCCGACTGCCGCCGAGGCCATGCTTTTCTTCAGCATCGTCAAGCACACTCGCAACAAGGCCGACGTTGATTGGAACGCTGTCGCCACTGAGGCTGGATTCAAGAATGCCGATGTCGCCAAGGTGAGTCTCATCCTTTCCGTCCCCTGCTCTACCCTGTCATCGCATCTCATCATCCACCCCCATCGTATCATCCCAGTCTTTGTGCTAACTGAAACACTTTTAGGTCCGTTTCGGCCAGGTCAAGCGAAAGCTGGGAATCTCTACTGAGACTACCGCTCCCGCTCGTGCCCCCGCTACGCCCAAGAAGCCCTCTCGCGTCACAAAGACCACCCCTCGCAGTGTCAAGGCCAAAGGGAAGAACAACAAGGTCAAGAAGGAGGAAGAATCCTTCGACATCTTCGACGATGAGGATGAGGAGATGGCCAAGCCCACTATCAAGGACGAGGGCCACGACTCGGAGAAGACTCCCGAGAAGGAGGATAATGAGGGCGACGGTGCTGATGCCGCCTTTGCGTACCCCTTCTTCCAGTAATTTGGCGACTCAATTCGATGAAATACAGCTCTTAAGCTGGAGACTACGATCTATGACGGTTGTGGAAAGTCTTGAGGAAAGTCTGGAATGATTGATGATATCGAATGGTATATCATCTGAGGATGTGACGGCTAGGTAGCGACATGATACCATGCATAATAAAGTCACGATACTGAATTGACAAGTCTATCACGTCAATAAGATCTCATTAAGCCATTGATATGCTGTAACTATTTCTTTCCATTGAAAATGAAGAGAATGAGTTGTGGTTGAGGAGTGTCACTTGTTGTAATACTGGGACTGAGTGATTGTTGGAAGCGACTGGGAGCAAACTGGAAGCCCATTACATTCACCATGGGACTAAGTGTTATTTCGTATAAAAGAGGCAAAGTTATAACCTAGTTTCATGTTTGTTTGGGACAGTTAATTTTGGTTTGTGATTCCTCTGCTCTGCTGTCACTGCCTGTGCAGCTGCTCGCGAGTGACCGACACTGCAAACTGTTGTCGCTGTGACTGCGCACAACAATGGTTACTCTGGAAGCCTGTTCCCTAATTTCATCCAAGCTAGCTGGTTACTCATCCTCCGGCTCTGGCACTTCTCCTGCCTGGAGCCAACCATAAAACCCCTCCGTCCATCCTCCTCCCGCCCAATATTTCCATCCTCCCAACCACACTTCCACACTTCTCTGCCTCCACGCAACAGCCAGTTCTGAACAACGAAAGAACCTATACTCTTGATCCCATTACCATCTTTCAAATATTCAAAACTACCAGTATGTGTCCTATCTTAAAGAGTGACACTCATTATCAAACACTGACACAAAAGCAGTCTACCAATCATCATGCCTCCCAAGAAGAGCTCTGGCGAGGATGGTTCCCCCACTGGCCTCACTGATGGCGAGCTTCGATTCATCAAGGCCATCTTCGACAACATGACCCAGAAGCCTGACGCCGACTGGGATGCCGTCGCCCAGACCCTCAGCCTCAAGGACGCCAAATGCGCCAAGGAACGCTTCCGCCAGATGTCCGTCCGCCACGGCTGGCGCGGCGATGCTGCTACTGCTGCCAGCCCTCGCAAGGCTGCTTCTACCGCCACTGGAGACAAGGTTACCAAGAAGCCTCGCACTCCTCGCAAGCCCGCTGCCAAGAAGTCTGCCAAGAAGGCTGAAGCCGAGGAGGATGAAGATGACGAGGATGTCAAGGATGAGGTCAAGACCGAGGGCAAGAAGGTCAAGAATGAGGATGATGACTTGGACATGGAGTAAAAGGTGTGACATATGGAGATTGAGGGCATGGTACTGCTGATTATGTATTGTGCCATGAGTTGCACTGCACCATGATATCAAGAACAGAGCTGGGATCCAAGGGATCTGGCTAGGATATCCCAGAGCTATAACGATAATGAATATGAGACCTTGAACGAGAATCTGAAGCTCTGCATCTAATTACAATCATATCTAGTGATAATTTCAAGTGGTGGCCGACATGTTGTAGTCTTATTTCCGCATCGGCCTCAAGTCGGGATTAGCCATACTCCAGGCTCCCCCAGGTGAGATTTAGAAGCATCATGCCCAATGGCTACAAAGGAGTACTTTTGAGCTCTTTATAGTTAAACTGTAAGACATAGTCACTCCAGACTGAGTCAGTATTGCTCAGTTTGAACATGTCAAAATCAAAGATCTTACCCCTGACTCGCCGGCTTCGGAGCCACTAGGGAATCAACCGGAGACGACACCGAAGACGAAGACACAGACGATGAGAATATAGATTTCCTTGGATTTTGGAAGCTGTATGAAGATGTTACAATCATTCCGAGTCAGAACCGGACAATACACCTGTGGAAGAGGAGTTTCCCATGTTAACAGAGTCAGCGTCCTCCCAGAAGAATTGGCCGTCAAGAGCCTAAGAGACGAAATACTTTGGCCATATTATGCTGCTTAGACTATCGTTTAGATAAATTTATGTTGGTATCATAAGCGTTAGATAGTTTCTCTAAATGCCTGCGGCATCCAAGCTGACAGCTATCGCCAGCTGGCAGCAGGCTAGATCAGATCCATTTGTTGCAACTGTCTGGTGCTTATTCGGTTGTTACGTTGCATTTCCCTCTGTTCCATTGGCTGCTACCTCTTCGTCCCGTCTTTTGAAGTCACTGACAGTGAAGTGTTGCCTCCCCGCTTTCACTACCTAGTCCGGTCTCTGTTTACTCGTCCTCTGTTTACTCGTCCAGTCTCTGTTTACCCAAACACATCTGGATTTTCGTCTCTTTTCTCAACCTTCATCCTCACACTCAACGTCGTCTGTTCACATTTTTCTCACTCAACCGCAAGATTCGATCTATCATCTGTCATCATGTCTAAGCAAGAGCCCCTCGACCAGATCAAGTTCCTTGTGTCATGCATCGGACATTCCAGCAACGGACGAGTAAGCTCATAAGTATCCTTATCCTCGCCTGCCTATTCTGACTGCTGCAGCCCGACTTCCAGGCCGTCGCGGATGAGCTGGACATTGTCACTAAGGCCGCTGCGTAAGAGCTCTGTGCCCTTCTCTAACTTCGGTACGAATATTGACCCGTGCCTAGTCAGAAGCGATACGAGCGTATGCTCAAGGCCCATGGCATCTCTCGTCCTGGTGCCCTCGCCGCCAACAACGGTGACAGTGCCGAGACCCCTCCTGCCACCCCAACCAAGCGTAAGGCCAAGGGAGAGGCCGCCGGCAGCGCCAAAAAGACCCGAACTCCTCGTGCCAAGGCCAAGGCCAAGAAGGAGTCTTCTGATGACGAGAAGCCTAAGCCCAAGGCTTCGGCCACTAAGCGCAAGGTCAAGAAGGAAGAGGAACAGGAGGAAGAAATGAAGGAGACTTCTGCCGAGACCCCTGACTCTGTCTCTGGTATGTATTGTAGATCTCCTATCTGTTTGCTATGTACTGACTTGCCAACAACAGACGCTCCCGCCTCTGATGAGTCTTAAATCATCCAACCGGGACATGAATGAGTTTTGGAATGGATGGAATACTGCGGTACCGATCTCATTGCAAGCCAGATATCTGATTAGGATGTGACAGCGTACGAAAAGCTGGGTAGCAGTGCAACACGTTGAGGATAGTCTCAAGACATCCCTAGATAGTCACGACATGAGACTATTAATGTGAAAGCACATGCTTGATTATATATTCTGCCCGTCACCTATGAATGTCGTGATCATCTCTCAAAGACTCCGGATGACTTTCAATACTAAATCTTTGATGCCAAAACAAATTAACCTAAGAGCCGACCTAAGGCGTCTAAACTATTTCGTCTCTTATGCTCTCGGTGGCCTGCCAATCTTTCTGACACCCTGACGCTGCCTTCTTTACGCACAGAAAACCGTTTTCGTTTGGGAACTCACAATTATGTCCAAACCGCCGAGATCAGCTCAAACAAGCCAGGGAGCAGATTTCGCCAGCTGCCAGGCACTGCCAGTGCGAGCGCCAGCGTCGTCACGACCGTCGCAGCCCCACAGTGCATATGCAACGTATTGTATTGTTGCACTTAAACATGAATAGAACAATACAGTTTCTGCTAATCGATTCAAATGAGGGGGTTTAATGGTTTGCAAGCCATGTTTGAATTTACTTCCACTAAGCTCTCCTCCCATTGAGCTTTGAGATATTCTTTTCTTCCTCTCCCACACTCATAGTTGGCTTTCTATCAACATCATCGAGCTTCGTCGCCATCGTCTCTTCTTTTTACAAGCGCCGCACTTCGTTGCTAAAGCCCTCTTCTCTTACTGACAGAAAAACTTCTTTGAACAGCTCCGACTTGAACTCGCTTCTTGTGAGTGTTGATTGCATCATCCGCAGCCCCTCTGACCTCGAACTGACACCCCCAAGGCACTCTCATACATCACTGGAATCTTGCTGGAGAAAATCATCTTGCTACCATATTCTTGAGCTTCATTGCTATTCGGAAATTCTTCAAGATGTGGAACTCTCCTCCTCGTACTCCTTTGGAGGTCACCTTTGAGGATAACAACTCCGAGCCTGGCACTATCACGCCCGAATACGATGCCATGTCTCCTGTCGTCGCCCATCTTGAGAAGCTTGCTGTCACTCATAAGGACGAACACGTTGAGGACTCTGCCACCACTGAGTATGAGACTTCCCTTGAGAGCAACACTTTTGTTGAGAACAGCTCTCCTCCCGAGTCCCCCATCGAGGCTTTCCTCCTTCGCCCTGAGACCCCGAAGCAGCCCTACAACCCTTGGAATTCCGAGGCAAAGGTCACAATTCGAAGCGGTCAAGCTTTTACCAACTCTGAGATAAATCTGATGTCTCTGGCAGTCGCCGAGGCCCGGCACAATGGAGAGCTTCCTGGCACCACCGAGACTACTCTCGACGCCAATGCCATCGCTGATGACTTCAACTCATTGGTTCATCTTCGACGTGTCCGTGGAAACCAATTAGACCATGCTCCCCCTTCCTACGTTCATCTCCGGGAGCAGATTACCCTGGGCATCCAGCAGCGTGCCGCCTCTCAGGAGCGTGAGAGCCAGCAAGAAGCCGCTCGTCGTGTCAACCACTACCTTCAAGCCGTTGAGGATGAGCAGCGCTACTATCATGCTACCAACGTCATGGTCCGACGCCCCACTCAGCAAGACTTTATCAACGTCGACGATGACATGTGCTCTATGGTCGAGCACACTATTGAGCAGGGCATTGCTGATGCTACTGGCCCTCTTCGCATGAACCTCAAGCAGCAGGGCGACGTGTTTAAGCAGCAAGGTGAAATGTTCCAGCATCAAAATTCTATTCTCCAGCAGCATGACCGTTTCATCCAGTGTCAGGATCATGTTCTCCAGCAACAGAGCGGACTCACTCTGCAACAAGAGCGCGCTGTTCAGAAACACAAGGATCTTGTCAAGCGACAAGCCGGAACTCTCCAGCATTACAGTGATCTTCTCCAGCAACATCACAACCTTACTCAGCGACAAGACCATGCACTTCAGCAACAAAACAGCCTGGCTCAACAGCATACTGGCTTCCTCCAACGGCAAGACAATGCTCTTCAGCGCCAGTACGATCTTCTCCAAAACCAGTCATACTCTCTTCGCACGGAGAGCCGTTTCTTCAAGAAGCAAAATGATGCTCTCGAGAAACAGAACCAAGCTGTGCGAGAACAGCTTGACGTCCAGTCTGCCCACCTCGCTCGCATGCAAGACCTTCTGGAGCCTCATGCCTACAACAATCATGCAACGGCCCAGAACCTCGCCAGCGCTAACCAGCTTGTCAACAACCTCTCAAACGAGCTCCCTCAAGTCATCAAGAAGGCTGTTGAGGTTACTATTGAGGAGACTGCCCGACTTCACGCTCGTCAGGCTCTCGAGTCCGCTGTTGAGATTTGGCAGCAAGGAGTTCGCAGAAACATATCTATGACCCAAAGCGAGTCTACAAGTGATATGTCCATGGACACTCTGGACAAGTCCGAACTTGACACCGAGGCCTCTGCTACTGCAGCTAAGAAGCCTGGGAAGAAGCAGAAGAAGACGACTACTCATTCTGAGATCATTGAGCGAAGTGAACGATCCTCTCTTTACCGCATGGTGAGCAAGTTCAAGCGCCGCCGTATTGCGCGGAATTAGATAGGGGACGGGACTGAATATTGGGGATTATCATGCAGATTAAGTACAGACGGAGTGCAGATTTGATCAACGTGATGTACATAGGACAAGATCATGGTTCTTGAGCTGACTGTACTTGAACAGAGTTGGAATTGATTCGTGCTATCACATGGACTCACTTACATTTGACGGCCCGTAACTACATCTTGCGTGACCCTCGTTGATATCGCAGCCACATATATGTTCTGTTTTGAAGCCATCTTTACCTTGTCAGCCACGATGTTTCTCGGGTTTTAGACAATGGAGTCTTCATATCCTCGGCGTCTTGTCATGATATCTGAGCATATAAATGATTTTTGCAGTAGCAGGCATGATCAAGAACAATCATAGCTTATATGATTGCCTTGAGTATGGCATTCGTGCTGTAAAACACCAAAGATGCGGCATCTCGAGGCCAAGATACATGTCCACTTGGATAGTCTGTCTACTGGCCAGACAACTTACACCGTTGAGCCCCATGGAAAATCGGCGAACCCCAGACGATTCATTTGTCATGCAACATCGGCAGTGGAGTCTCTTTCGCCGGGGAGAGAATTGGTCTGGACATTGAAAGCCGCGCGTGACCCGTCAAAACCCAGTCAGAGGCGACCTTTGCACTGTTGCCCTCGGCTATGGCTCCGGTATTATCAGTTCCAGGCCTTGGACTGCCCCATTTACTGGTCTTCCAGGGCGTTTAGCAGCGAGCTTCACGGATGTCGTTGGAAAGGTGTAGAAATCGATGGCGGGCGGGGCTAGCACGTCTTAGGTTTAGCGTCGCTTTTGGGTTTTACCGAATCCGATGCTCCGAGCGACGGGACGATTCCATTTTTTTGGGAGCTTCTCAGTCGGTCGCCATCATATGAACTCAACCTTTCGTCTCCCTCACCTCTCCCAACCTCTTTCTCCTCGTCCGTCCTCTCCCACAAGGTCGAATTCCTCACGAGCGTTTCTCTTTTCTCCTTTTCTTGTAGTTCTACCATATACCCCATAATTCCACAATCATGCAGCGCGCATTGAGCACCCGGGCCCGAGCCTCTGTCCTGTCCTCGGCCGCCACCAAGTACCGAGCTGGCAGCCTCAGCCAGCAGGTCCGATTTGCTCACAAGGTATGATGATACTCGGACGTCATGGGCATCGAATTGTCTACTAACAGACAATCTAGGAGCTCAAGTTCGGTGTTGAGGGTCGTGCCGCTCTCCTCGCTGGTGTCGACACCCTCGCTAAGGCGGTCGCTACCACACTCGGCCCCAAGGGCCGAAATGTCCTCATTGAGTCCAGCTTCGGCTCTCCCAAGATCACCAAGGGTTCGTACAAGCTACATAAACCAGCAGCAAACTTCAAACTAACTCATTGTAGATGGTGTTACCGTTGCCCGCGCTGTGAGCCTTAAGGACAAGTTCGAGAACCTCGGTGCCAAGCTCCTCCAGGATGTTGCCTCCAAGACCAACGAGGTCGCCGGTGACGGTACCACCACCGCTACCGTTCTCGCCCGTGCCATCTTCTCCGAGACCGTCAAGAATGTTGCCGCTGGCTGCAACCCCATGGACCTCCGCCGCGGTATCCAGGCTGCTGTTGAGGCCGTCGTCGAGTTCCTCCAGAAGAACAAGCGAGACATCACCACCAGTGCTGAGATCGCCCAGGTCGCTACCATCTCTGCCAACGGCGACGTTCACATTGGTCAGATGATCGCCAACGCCATGGAGAAGGTTGGCAAGGAGGGTGTCATTACCTGCAAGGAGGGCAAGACCGTTACCGATGAGCTCGAGGTCACCGAGGGTATGCGATTCGACCGTGGATTCGTCTCCCCCTACTTCATCACCGACACCAAGTCCCAGAAGGTCGAGTTTGAGAACCCTCTCATCCTTCTCTCCGAGAAGAAGATCTCTGCTGTCCAGGACATCATCCCCGCTCTTGAGGTCTCCACCCAGCAGCGCCGACCTCTGGTCATCATTGCTGAGGACATTGAGGGTGAGGCTCTTGCTGTCTGCATTCTCAACAAGCTCCGTGGCCAGCTCCAGGTCGCTGCTGTCAAGGCCCCTGGCTTCGGTGACAACCGCAAGTCCATCCTCGGCGACCTTGCCATCCTCACTGACGGTACCGTCTTCACCGATGAGCTTGACATCAAGCTTGACAAGGCCACCCCCGATATGCTCGGATCCACCGGTTCCATCACCATCACCAAGGAGGACACCATTGTCCTGAACGGTAACGGCAGCAAGGACGCCATTGCTCAGCGATGTGAGCAGATCCGTGGTGTCATCGCCGATCCCACCACCTCTGAGTACGAGAAGGAGAAGCTCCAGGAGCGTCTTGCTAAGCTCTCTGGCGGTGTTGCCGTCATCAAGGTTGGTGGCTCTTCCGAGGTTGAGGTCGGTGAGAAGAAGGATCGATTCGTCGACGCTCTGAACGCCACCCGTGCCGCCGTTGAGGAGGGTATCCTGCCCGGTGGTGGTACTGCCCTCATCAAGGCCTCCGCCCAAGCCCTTAACGAGGTCCCCACTGCCAACTTCGACCAGCAGCTCGGTGTCAGCATCGTTAAGAACGCCATCACTCGCCCTGCCCGAACCATCATCGAGAATGCCGGTCTTGAGAGCTCCGTCGTTGTCGGCAAGCTCACCGACGAGCACGCCGGTGACTTCAACAAGGGCTTCGACAGCTCCAAGGGCGAGTACGTTGACATGATCAACGCTGGTATCCTCGACCCCTTCAAGGTCGTCCGAACTGGTCTCATTGACGCCAGCGGTGTTGCCTCTCTTCTTGGTACCACCGAGGTCGCCATCGTCGACGCCCCTGAGGAGAAGGGTGCCGCCGGTCCTCCTATGGGTGGCATGGGCGGTATGGGCGGAATGGGTGGTATGGGAGGTATGATGTAAGAAACGGAATGATATGACTTTACGTTGTGTTGTATAACAAAAAAGCAAAAGTTGGACGGATGAACGGCGCACAATGGTTTGCGTGTTATGACGGGACGGGTGTAGTGGTCTTGCAAACTCATCTCCTCTCTATCGGTTGTCGGACCACGACATTTGTCTTCATACCCCTTACGGAATTTCTGGCTACCATTTGAGGGCCATGTATAATAGCATTGATTGTAGCACTAGCATGAAAAGATATGAGATACAAAAGAGAGGAAAATGTAAAACATTAAATCTACTTGCCCTGTTCAAAGTGACGGTCCCTGCCTGGTCTATCTACTTTCTATCATCCGTAAGTGAGTATCTATATGAAATTGGGCTTTCACCTCTAATCTGTTCAAGAAGGGAATGTTTACTTTCGGTAGCTGATGTGGGTTAAAAACAGGTTCCGAGTCGCCGAGATACAGAGCAGGGGTTCGTTGCATGAACAGGATGACGAATTACAAGCAAGGGTTCAGTTTGTTTCAGTCAACAATTTAGATAGTGATATCTACATCTAACGTGAAGGAATAGACAATGATCATGATTCAAAATAGTATTATAGCTGTTAAGGCTGCAGTATGTATCTATATCTCAAAAGAAGGACAGCGATGCATAAGGCAATGCCTTATTGATGCACACAGTTGGTCAGTCACGTGGAGGATTAATCTCACGGCAACCCCCACCAAGACAAGAGGTGAGGAGGAGCAGGAGGAGAAGGAGAGGAGACGACCAGAGCCAGACTCGACTCGACTCAAGTTTCTCCCGCAACGGCCCCGCCTTTCTATGGGACAGGACAATTCTCTCGCTCTACCGCCTAAACTAAGATACTACCCACTTCTCACTCTCTCGTCTCTTACTTACTCTCGAGCGCCCATTTCCAACGACTTTGTCCTTTCGCATCGTGAGACTGTCGATTTCTTTCCTCCTCCTTAACTCTACTCTCGGTACGTCAATACCCTCTTATTGTCTCCATCACCATACATAATACCCAATGTTCCTTCTTTTTCCTATTCCCTGTTGCGTTTGATAGCTAATTCTAAGCTCCCACCAGCCCGACCACCCCTCATCCTAAAGATCCCGTCTCCTGACGTAGACCGCAATCATGGTAAGCTCCTCTCCAAAGCCACCAAAAAGACCCTGAATCTAACAATTACTTACAGTCTCAATCTGGGTTCGTACTCTCGCTCCTCTCCTTAATTATTTATCCACGCGCGCCCGCAGAGATTCGTTTTCCCCGCGGCTTGACCTCGCTTCGCTTCTCATCTCCCCTCCCCCTCGATCATGATTATGACGCCCGCCGCGGGGCAGCACGCAGCAGCCTGACAGCCAATTCTGAGACAACCGCGCTAACCTCATAATTTGCTTTTTTGAAACAGAGCCACCGTTTCCCAGGAATGCATAACTGCTTTCAACGACTTGAAGCTTAACAAGAAGTACAAGTATATCGTCTACAAGCTCTCTGACGACTACAAGGAGATCGTTGTCGAGCACGCCTCCGACAACAGCGACTGGGAGGACTTCCGTGAGAAGCTCGTCAACGCTACCTCCAAGAGCCGAACTGTACGCATGCCAATTTAACGAATGAAGAGAAAGAGAAAGGCCGAATTGCCAATTCTGACACTTTTGCTGTAGGGCGCCGTTGGCAAGGGTCCCCGTTACGCCGTTTACGACTTCGAGTACAGCCTGGCCTCTGGCGATGGTATCCGGTATGCAGTCTTCTCCTGGCCTGCCCGAGGCCCGATTCTATAGCCCAACAAACTAATAATTGGACAGAAACAAGATCACCTTCATCGCCTGGTCTCCCGATGATGCCGGTATCCAGGTACGTGGATCCACCTAATTTGGCCAACTCACAAGGACAAGACAACTGACTCCCCACTACAGCCCAAGATGATCTACGCTTCCTCCAAGGAGGCTCTCAAGCGATCGCTCACCGGCATTGCCACCGAGCTCCAGGCCAACGACACTGATGACATCGAATACGACTCCATCCTCAAGACCGTCAGCAAGGGTCTTGCTGGTTAAGCGCACTGTCACGAAACCACCCAATCGCCGTCCCGCGCTCCCTTATAGAAGCGGGCGGTTATGAAATTTGAACATACCTATGGTCGTTTCAAGAGTTGAGACGCCAAAATAAGCAAGCAAAGCAAATGAGTAGGAGTGCATAGTGAGTGGATGGAAACAGGCGCGAGGAGAACATGGGTTTTCGTTTCCTCCGAGGACGTAAACCAACAAGTTTGCTTCTGGAGGCGAAACGTAAATTCGCATAATTGCCAGCCCTGACCATGTATCGTACGTACCCCCGGGAAATAAAACCGCATGCTGGTATATGGCAATCATTGGCATTTTATTATCTATTTAATCGTGCGTCCTTGTTATGCTGTGTTTGCTTCTAAATCTATGGGTTTGCCCGGTTCGATTGCCAACTGGATTTGAAAAGGCTTGAAAGATTCTCCGCCTCAGCCTCATCCTTCAAACGCTGCATCAAGAAGCCCTTGAGATCGCTCCAGAATTCTTCCGTCTCCAGCGCATGTGCGCCTGTAGGTTGGGCCTCAGGGGCGGCCTCAGGCTCCTCAGGTGGAATAGCAGCAGCTCCGCCAATAACCATGACCGTAAACTCAATAGACATATCTGTCTCTCCCAAAATATCCTTGAGGATCTTGCTGTCGGGAATAGGCTTCTTGTTGTGCAGCAGCTTCGTCTTAGCGGCAGGTATCCTGGTCTGCTTCTGGATGTTGTTCTTGATATCCAGGATCGAGGTATCGAGGGGTTGAGAAGTAAGCTTGATGCTCAGAGGAGGGTTGCGAAGGGATTTGAGTGTGACAGCGATGCTTCGTTCAGAACCGGGGGCGACACTATTGGGCTTGCTCATGGCCTTGGACATGCGGGGGATAATGTACTGGCAGCAACATTAGAGGATGACTTTCAGAAGCAGAGGGGAGGATCATACAGGTGGCCGAGGCGGGAAGGTCTTGGGGTCTTCGAAGTGATCGGCTGAGAGTCGAACGGGTCGCGACTCAAGTGACGCCAGGAACGTCTGGGCGAAGGCGGTTTCAGACATGGTGATAGCTAGCTTCGTAGATGAAGTTGGCTATAAGCTCGATGAAGGCGGGGTTGAGCTCGTATAAGGAAAATGTGATTTAGGTGTGTAGGAAGCAACAGCCACGGTAATGTGGTTTCAAATACTTTTGGAGATATCTGATAGGGTAATAAGTTGGGAAACTCGCAATGATAGGAGTGCAATGGTAGTGAACAGCTTCAAAGTATCGTCATTGAACACCACCTCTACAAGTCGGCAAGCTCCACGCCGCAGCAATCAACCACCATATGCTGACTAAGGTGGTCTGATATGCTATTGGCTGATACGAAGTTCTGCCGCTTATCGGACCCTTGCTATCAGCGCGCGCAGAAAAAAAGTTTCGGCGGGGCGCGATCTATTGTAACTTTTCCTAGGCCAAAGAACAAGACCAGATCTGTTTTGCATCTTGGTCGAACCAATTCTTCAACAACATTTTCAATTCGACACAATAATTCAAAATGGGTGTCGGTCGCCGCATGAAGAAACAGGGTCCTCCCCAACCCCTGTCTGAGGAACATTTCGCAAAGCTCAAGCGCAAGGCCGGTCTGCCTGCTGATCCTGTCGCTGAGGCCCCCGAGAAGAAGAAGCGCAAAACCGTCACAAAGGAGAAGGTCATCGAGCCTAAGAAGAACGGTATTGTCAAGAAGGATGTTAAGAAGACAAAGGTCACCAAGCCTGTAAAGGCTGCCGAGGCGCCTGCTCCTGCACCAAAGGCAAATGGCAAAGCGAAGAAGGGCAAGAAGGCTCCTGCGCCGGCGCTAGAAGACCTTTCTGACGATGAAGAGATGGATGATGAGTTCGACCTCAATGACTTGGAGGACGGTTCATCAGACCTCGGCGGCGCTGGACTCAAGGACGATTTCCTCGACTCTGACAACGACGATTCTGTATTCGACTCTGACGAAGAGGGTGGAGGCAAGAACACAAGGGCTATGTTCTCTGAAGACGAGGACGAGTCAGATGCCGAGGAGAAGCTCACAGCCGCCAACATTGAGGGTCTTACAAGGAAATTGGATGCTCAAAGGGCAGAGGAAGCTGCCGAGGCGGAGGCTGAGATGGCCGAGGCGGCTCTCCGGACCAACATCGACGGTGACAAGCCTCATATTCTCTCCGACGAGGACACCGACGACGAGCTCGCTACCAAGACAAACGCCCTCCTAGCGCCCGATCTGCAGCTCCTGCGAACAAGAATCACTGAGAACATCCGTGTTCTCGACGACTTTGCCAAACTTTCCGAGGAAGGTCGCTCAAGAGCCGAATACGTGGATCAACTCCTCCGGGACATTGTCAGTTACTACGGCTACAGTCCATATCTCGCCGAGAAGCTCTTTAATCTCTTTACACCGCGTGAGGCCTTTGCTTTCTTCGAGGCTAACGAGACACCGCGTCCCGTCGTTATTCGCACAAACACCCTGCGCACCCACCGTCGTGACCTTGCCCAGGCTCTTATCAACCGTGGCGTTACCCTCGAGCCTATTGGAAAGTGGTCCAAGGTCGGTCTCCAAGTTTTCGAGAGCAGCGTTCCTCTTGGTGCTACTCCTGAGTATCTTGCTGGTCACTACATTCTCCAGGCTGCCTCATCTTTCCTGCCCTGTATGGCTCTCGACCCTCAGGAGAACGAGCGCGTGCTTGATATGGCCTCTGCTCCTGGTGGAAAGACTACTTACATGGCTGCCATGATGAAGAACACTGGTATCGTTGTTGCCAACGATCCTAACAAGGCTCGTGCCAAGGGTCTTATTGGTAACATCCACCGTCTGGGTTGCCGTAACGTCATCGTCTCCAACTATGATGCCCGAGAGTTCCCCAAGCCTATGGGTGGTTTCGACCGTGTCCTTCTCGATGCTCCCTGCTCCGGAACCGGTGTTATTGGCAAAGATCCCAGCGTAAAGACCAACAAGACTGAGCTCGACTTTATGCAACTCCCTCACCTCCAAAAGCAACTTCTTCTCGCTGCTATTGACTCTGTCAACCACGCTTCCAAGACAGGCGGTTACATCGTTTACTCCACTTGTTCCGTCACTGTTGAGGAAAACGAGCAGGTCGTTAACTACGCCCTCTCCCGCCGTCCCAACGTTCGTCTTGTCGATGCTGGCCTCACATTCGGCAAGGAGGGTTTCACCAGCTACATGGGCAAGAAGTTCGATCCCTCTCTGAGCCGTACACGACGATTCTACCCTCATTCCCTTAACGTCGACGGTTTCTATGTTGCGAAATTCCAGAAGATCGGTCCCACACCCGCCAGCGCCTCTAATGCCCGCGATCGTACTACTGGCCCAGCTGACGAGGTCGAGGTTATCGACAAGACACCCATCACTACCGATGATGAGGATGAGGCCGGAAAGACAAAGAAGAACGATGACTTTGGTGACTGGGACGAAGAGGAGGATCAAGAATACATGGAGAAGGGACGAAGGAACGCCATGCGCCGAAGAGGTTTGGACCCTAATAGCAACAGCAAAAAGGCCAAGGCCAAGAAGGAGAAGAAGGAGAGCAAAAAGTAGATATCAGCTTTTCTACTGTTGTCTGGAGTTTGTTTTTCTAAAAATGGTTATGGGTTTGATGACTTTTTGTGTTGGTCATGTAGACGTTCTTCCATCTTATACGTTAGATAATAAACAAGAGGTGTTTTTAAGTTACAATATCGGGAGCTATAATAACATTGATGTAACTTTACGTGATTTTGTTTGAGAAGCAGCCACAGAGTTACGCTGACAATGAGCATTGATAGCTGAAGAAAGGCATATTTATGGATATGTATTGCAAATGTCCGATTTCAGAATAATAGTGTATAGCAACACCGAGGCGGCATGGTATCACATGAGGTACACAATGTCTAAGGAAATCTTGTTTGCTATGCTATAAGAGCTGACTAGGTAAGTTACAAAAGAAATCTTGAAGAGAATGTCGGTTAAAGTAAGTCGTCAAGTTCGTCTCGTCATTAAATAGCCCAGTTCCCCTTCCGCAAGGCGGGGTGCTGCTGCTTTCCATCAGTTTTTTCTATCATTCATCAATACCCAGGCCAGTCCAATCCATCGTTGCCATATAATACATGGTCGTCATCATAATCCCTTTGGTGCTGGCAGAAAAAAAAAAATACAAAAACCCGTCGAAAATCCATTACCTTGTCATAACGCATAAAAACAACCCAAACCACCCGGGGGTATCCAGTCATAATACTTCGTGACAACCGATTGCTCGTCCCTAGCATGATGCAATGTAGGTATTCTGCCGAGTTGGGTATCCACAAGTACTCGGTATGGTGAGTGTTCATTACAAATTGTTGCTTAAACAATGATGCCGAAGAATGGTAAGAGCCCTGAGGCTCGAAATTCTCACATTGCCAAATCGTCAAATTGTGAGACAAGCTCGCGGATCGTCCATCGCCAAGCTTCGCGATCTCTGGATCCTCGGCCGATCCATTTCTCGCACTTTCTTCTCCATCGGTCTTCTTCTTCACGTTGTCGTCTAATGAACTCAGGGCCAACGTCGAACTCTTCGCCGACAAGCCATTCATCCTTAATGTCGCTAACACGACCTTGAGCGCCCTCATCGTCGGCGGTATTGTCTTCCAAATCTGGAATGTCCTTGAAGACATCCTCGTCGTCAAGCGCGTCGAACCCATCCATGGTATCACTAGTCTCGGAGGATGGTTTAGCTGGGTTATCAAGTTTGAGCCAGCACATGTTTTGAGGGTCAAAGACCATGCCGCCGACGACTTGGACGCCCTTGGTGGCGCTAATGTTCGTGATCAATGCCGGACGAGGTGTTGCGTTTTCCTTCTCGCGCGTAGTGGTCGACGCAACCACTTGAGTAGGTGTTTGTACAGGGGGGTCAAAAACATTGAGAGCGTTCTCATTGCCCTCCCACCGGTATGTATCTGCGTTGTAAAACATTCCGTTGACCACTATGTCCTTGTTAGCGAGAGTACTGGCTTTATTCTTGATAGACTTACTCTTTGACTCTTTGCCACTGTTCAGGTTCGAAATTAGATGCGGCTTTGTCTGTTGAGGTCGTTTATGTTTCCTCGATCGAATATTCGAGTGGTGGGGAATGGTAGGGGTCAAATTGCTCCTCGACGAAAGCTGAGTGGTCCGCTGAGAGTTCAGGGGTGTCAACGGACCATTACTAGGAACTCGTTGTGCCAGTGAAGTCTCTCGTGCAATTCTACTTGCAGCGGTATCACGAGCAAAGTGAGGAGTAAAAGAAGGTCGGGGAGTTGGGGGAATTGATGGAGAATTCGCCGAGTTTCTGTCTGGAAGAACATTTTGGTAGAGTTTGTTGCGCATGGCAACCTTGGGTCCTGAGCTGGTAGGCTGTTTCAGGTACCTTGTTTCAGTTTCTTTCGATGTAGGTAAATCATCGAAACCATCCAACTCGTGACCATCGCCAAAATTCTTCTTGTGCTTTGGCTTACTCAAACGCTCCCAAGTATCAGCAGTCGCGCGATGGCGATGGTTGGGGCTGGGCGACCGCATTGTGGATCGCGAAAGCGTGCGAGAATTGGGACGCAAATCAATGGATCCAATGGAAGTGTCGGAGTCATGACGACGGAATCCACGAGTATGCTTAGTAGCAACGTGCTGCGACTGTGATTGAGAGGCACCAGCTGGCAGAAATGGAAGGTGGGACTTGCGGACTGTTGCAGGGCTGTCCGTTGAATTTTGGCGCTGACGTTCAGTGGGCGTCTTTGGCCGTATTCCAGACAACGGTCGATTGTTTTCGGACCTTGATGGTGGCCTATCATGCCGATACGCCGACTGTCTTCCCGGAGTATTCGATGCTCTGATGGCTGGCAGCGAGCGTTTCTGCTTAAGAAGCTGAGCGCTGGTCGTAGTTGGTTCAGTGCGAAGTGAGGTTGTCGAGGTTCGGGTGCCGATTTCCCTTCTGCGTGGGGGTGGTGGAGGGAGCCCGCGAGATGGTGAGGTTGTTGTGGGAGTTGGCATACTAGCGATGGATGACTGAGCTGAGTGGCCCATTCTAGAGTGCGAGCGACGGCTACGCTGGGGAATAGGGCCGCCACTCTCCGAGACTGGTTCCAGGGATGTTGAGTGAGTTCGCTCATGGTGGTTCAGACGAGGGATCCGGGTCGAAGTAGTGACTGGTTTGTTCGTAAATGTAAGAGACAGTGCCGCTTTAGGGCGAGCCGGGCTAGCCGGACATGTCTCCTTGACCTTGACATTCTTGTGCAGGGTGAGCTTGCTCGAGTCAAAAACATCTCCTTCGCCAATATCGAGTCCGTCAAGAAAGTCGGGCTTGTCAGCTTCAGCTGGCGCCTTCTTTGCAGGCACAATGGGTTCCTCAGAGATTCGATTGGGAGACTTGCTCTTTCGACGCTGCTGAAGCCTCTCCGTCCAGTTAACAGGACCGGCGGGCAGAATCAGTCCATCAAATGTCTCGTCCTCACTCTCAGCAGTGATAGAGCTCGAAACACTGGGGCTAAGGGCAGAAGCAGCGGAGCTCCTAGCAGAGCGCACGTCTCGCCGAGTTCCACCCCACCTAGTGCCCAAGCTTCCCTCTCCCCAATCCAGATCATCGGATTGATTGGCGGGCGTCTTGGGGATCTCCTTTCTTGTAGAAAGCTTCAGCTTCCCATCTGATGGAAGCTCCAGATCCGCCTCAAAATCATCTTCGGTGTTGTTGGCATTAGCGGGCTTAGCATCTCTCTGAGGAGTGGGGGGTGTGATAAAAGAAACAGGTTTGGGAAGTGGAAGTGGACGGGTCTTGGAGGCTCTGATAGTGTCGCCTCCAAAGAAATCATCATCTTCGTCATCGTCTTTGAATCTATCCAAGTTGATAGCGGCTGAAAGATTACTCGTCGCAGACTGAATAGACTGCATGCTCTGGAAAGACTGAATAGATTGAGTAGATTCTCGTCGGTTGTCCTTGTCAAAGGGAGAAGTAGGAGGTGAATTGCCCCAGTTGATAGGACTGGTGTGAGTAGAAGTCGATCCAAAACTGACATGTCGTGAGGTCTCGGGGGATTTAGGTTGCTCTGGTCTCTTTATCTTGAGACCTTGGGATGAGTCGGGTATCTCTAGGTCATTCTCCCAGTCATCTTGAATGATCTTTCTGATCTTTCTTCCACCAAGACGCTTAATCGTACCCCCCATTAGGGCAGAGGATGGGACATTAGTTGGTAAGGGGATGCCAGCATTTTGTGCGGCAGCGATAGCATCCAGAGTTGATTTCTCATCGTCGCCTGGAATGTGAACATGCTTCTCCTCTTCTCCCTCAACCTCAGATCGGAAGGAGAAGTGCGAAGAACCAGAATCTCGACGTCTTGAAGATGATGGCCGTGATGGAATGTTAGTGGCCGTGGATGGACTGCGAAAGGACAGGTCGTCGCCCTCCACGACAAAGTCATCGTCATCCCAGTTTTCAATGTCGGCTTCCACAGGTTGTCTGGGTTTAAGTCGTAAAGGTTCCATGATAGCGGTTACGTTGTTAGAAGTAATTTGCAATTAAAGGTTGGGGCCAAGATTCGGCAAAAATAAAGCGTTCGGCCTGACTGTTGGAAACGCGATGTCAATTGCGTACAGTCATTCTTGTCAACGGCAATTGTTCCCCGCATACAAAAGCATATCCCCAAGCGTTGAACGGCGTGGATGATGCGGCCTTAAAAATAATAGTAACGTCAAAGAAGTTCAAAAATCAACAAAAGTCGTAATGATAGATATCGTGGATCCTGCAGGGGCTCTGACAGCTGGTTGGTAGCTTTATGCGTATCGTTGATGTGCTGGCGGACAAGCGAAGCTGCAGAGAGGTCTGTGGTGGTAGTCGGAGGAACAAAGAAAAGACGTCGTAACGTCGGGGAGCCGTATGGAGACGGATTGAAAGTAACGTGGGCCGATAGACAAAAAGGAAAAAGCAAGATCGACAGGGAGAAATCGTAAGAGGAGGGTATTCGGTTTTTGATACTAGAGTTGTAGGAAAGGATTTTTCGATGGTCGCGAGGGTGACGTGCGAAACAGGATGCGAAGGTCAGGAATGCGGTCGCTGGTGGACAAGATGGTTTGGTTTGTTTGGTTTTCTTTGGTGGGCTGTCCAGCAGCTGCAAGTAAGGTATCCAGGGAAAAGAAAATGGCTGGGGGGTAACTGTAAGCGTGGCTGGAGGTGGTCCCCGCTAACTACTAAGGGACGTGCCCACTGGGACCATCTGTTGCTGGGCACTGCGATCGCTATGGGCAGATCCCCACAGGGCAAGTGCTCACTCTTGGTCACTGCGCTATTTAAACACTACAAAAGAAGGCTTGCTGAGACTACACCTGAAATGGGTTTCTACCAGGGGCTTTTGTTGGAACATTCGAGTGTTGGTTTGTGAGAATTGAGTTTCTCTACTGTAAAGTGTCCCGTCTACACGTGACTAGGCTGTTGTTGCACAACCTAAACAACGGTAGCTGCGAAAACAATGAGCAACTGAACCGTTTGCAGTTGGGGGAGCAGTCCGATTGGTCCAAACCCTTCACGCGTCATGGTCGCGACGTGTAAGCAGTTTGGTACAGATGGAAAGTTAGTATCTAACTATACCTTATCAGTAAAAGGAGCTTCTTTTCATCGAACGTCACTTAAGTTTGTGGCTGGTTGCTCTGAGGATTCAGCTTCCACCTAGGTATCCGGTTTCCAAGCTTTCTGCCTCCATATCTTGTGCCTGGTGTGCCTGGACGATCTTTGATGATCTCACGAAAGCTAAAAACCTGCCGGGCCAGATACTATACACTGCTACCCTGACGATGATGATGTTATTGTTGTTGTTGGTTTGTGTTGATCTCTTCTACATTTCCTTGGGGCTGTATCACGTAGATGAACTCCCCTCCAACATGTCTCAGGAAAAAAAATATCTGTCCCTGCACGATGACTTTATTTCATGTACAGACCTGACAGGTTCATAACTCCACCAGCCAGGTTCAGGCACGATCTCACTCACAGCAATGGGTCTTCAGATGCAGGCCACCTCACTAGTGAACGACTCCATTCTACTGGGCGGGATATAAACTCCTTTGGGAACCGCCATCTTAGCTTTAAAGCGTTGAGCTGGAATGGTATTGCAGCAAGCATTGAGGAACAATTTCTTGTCAAACAACTGTAGCTAACCAGAACTTGCTCATGTCTCTAGCAGAGTTTTTCAATGGTATGCTGTCAATAAAATCGAAACTGAAAATCCTTGACATTCATTCATTCATTGAGTGATGGCGTGGAAATAATACGGCACAAGACCTGACTGAACTTAATTAAATGCTAAGGTTGAGGTCCCTGATGGGTTCCTTTTAGCGGCAGGTGCCTGGAGCGGGTGGCCATGTGGCCTGGAGATGAGGTGCCCTTGCCCTGGCTCGAGGCCGGTTGCAGCCTGCAGCCTGCAGCCTCCCGCTTCTTCATGCAGTCTCTTATGGCTGCCTACAGTCAGATCGAATTACTTCCGTATTATTAAATAACGTCAAACAAAGACAAACACCAACAAAGGAATTCCCTCTTCTCTAGTCTCTCCAAATCCTTCAGATTGTCCCTCCCTTCTCGTGGTCTGAGTCTCTACGCACGAGCTTCTCGCCAAACCCTGGACTGCCGCTCAGCTCCTGCGGATCATTCAACTTAATAAATGGTCCAAGCACCATCAACAACTGATCGTCATTAATAACACGATCCTAAACGAGTCACGACGTAGCCAGAACCCAAACTTATTGAAGCTACTGCCAACGATCAACTTTCGTTACACTGACGCCAAACCGCTCACGCCCCTGTCGAAACTCTTTCGTTACTCTATTTACTTTACTCGGCCGCTTGAACCCAGGCACACTTGTTTAGCTCATACGGTTTCGAGCTTCACTTCATTAAAGCCTTCATTCCTCTAGCAAGCCAGATCTCGAGCGTTGATCTCTTCGGCCCGTGTGCCGTGTCTCACTTCCTATCTCGCCATTCCCGCAAGGGAGTCGTATTTGTTCCAAATCACTCCCACAGCATCGGTATCTGCCATCATTCCACTGGTCTTGATCTAAATCCTTGGTGTTGGCGGACATCCACGAACAAACTCTCCCTGGACTCTTTGAGCCCCGGCTGTGTCTACTATTTTCAATGGCTCCGATGCGTGTTCTAAGGTTCCCCCGCAGCGATGACACGACTGCCTTTGTGCTTTTACAGGTAACCCCAAAAGGCTCGAAGCCGCTGGACCTCAAATTGGTAGGGACTGAAGGGGAAGAACCATACGTTGCTTCATGTAAGTCATTTCATTCCCGACGCTGTATTGCAATCTGGACCCCTAGTCCATAATTTCCAGCATTGACGCAAATGGTAATTCTTTCGATCCCTGAATCTGACTTGGAGGTTAGTGAAACATGATAGGGTCATGTCCCTGCGTGTCAACAATTGTCCCGCATCAGAGAGCGAATGGCAACAGACTCTCGAGAGCCTGTTTCAGCAAGAACCCCTTCCGGATATCCAAGCTACAGCCACAGTGCAAAGTGAAAAGTCTATATCAATCACTCTTCGAAAAGAGATCCAGGGTATTACTGTAAGACTGATGCCATTCTGAGATATGGGTTTGTGACTAACTGCCATAGCAACGCCTCGGTGCAATTACTTTAAACCATGATCCAGATGAGGCCATTGAACTATTCGAGTGGTGCGGTGCGGCCGCTGAATCCTCTGCTGTCAGTAAACAAGCTGCGGCCGACCTATCAATCAAGTCGTCTGAAGCAGAGTCCGCTGCAACCCAGCTTCAGTCTCAGCTAGAGGAACTGATCAGGGCGAAAGATGAGGATGAGACCGCATTGCTAAGAAAGTTCAGGGACCTCTTGAACGAAAAGAAGTTAAAGATCCGGGAGCAACAGCAATCCTTAGCGGCGTTAGCAACAAATCCCAGTTTGGCAGGTCAATCGCAATTTTCGCAGGCTGTAGAGGTTGAAATCAAACAACCGAAGCCAAAGAAGCCAGCTCGCCAAGCTGGCAAGTCCAGGACTGCGAAGAGAAAAGCGCCTGCGATAAAGCGAGTAGAAGAGTCTGATGACGATGCTGGCGCCGACATTATGGATGTCGATATCAAACAAGAGGCCGAGGATACAGATCCTGGGAGCACGACCGAAGTGACTGCATCGGTCGATAGCGATAACGACGAAAGTGATGCTGATGCTGGTGTTGGTGTTCACTTAAGTTCCTCTCGACAAGTCTATGCCCCTGCATCAACAGCCGCTTCTCAAGAAAAGGCTCCTGCGAAAACTGCCGAAGCGCCTCCACCGCCTCGAGCTCTTCCATTCGCAACAAAAAAGACCGCAAAGACTACACCTGTCCCTACCACTGCTGGCAGCGAGACTGAGTCGGACGATGAGCTTTGAAGGACGATTTATGACATTGCATATCATAGCATAGCGTTGCACATTGTGTTGATTTGATTGGGACTGCATATCAGATGCTGACCACCCAATGTTGGCCAATCCTTTTACTATTTGTTTACCACAATACATGAACCACACCAGGGCCTTACTTTGGGTTTATGATCTATCATTCTCATCAAACTTGTTCTTCCAGAATCCTCGGAAGTGCTTCTTGGCACCAAGCTTAGAGATCTCGGCAATCTCATCCTGTGTCAGCTTAAACTTGGGAAGTTTTGACAAGTAGCCCTCAAGTCTCTCAACCTTGTTGCTTGTAGTGAGAGCAATGATGTCCTGGTCAATAACCCATCGAAGACCGACCTCGGACTCTGTCACGCCGTACTTCTCGGCCAATTTTGTGTAGAGAGGGTCAACAGGACCGCCCTTTGCTGTGACAACGGGAGTGAGGGGGGAGTACGCAGACACGGCAATGTTGTGCTTCTTGTGGAAATCAAGAAGATCGCCATGCTGAAGGTACGGGTGGTACTCAATCTGGTTGATAGCGGGCTTGACCTTGGCTGTCTTGAGAATGGCCTCAAGGTGCACCTGCAAGAAGTTGGAAACTCCAATGGACTTGGCCTTTCCAGATTCCTTAATCTGTTCCAGCTCAGACCAGCGCTGCTGAAGGTCCTTGTCGGTCTCAGCAAACCAGGGGCCGTGGATCAGGTAGAGATCGACGTAGTCAAGGCCAAGCTTCTCGAGGGAAACGTTGAAGGAGTCAATGGCAGAACCCTTCTTCTCAGCAGGGATCTTGGTGGTGACATAAAGCTGTTCACGAGGAACACCGCCGGCCTTGATGGCCTGACCGAGCTCTTCTTCGTTGCCGTATACTTTTGGCTAGTTAGTATTTATATCAAGCATAGTAACTATATGCAATCTCACCCTCGGCACCATCGAGATGGCGGTATCCGGTCTTAATAGCCTTGGTAGTAATATCGACTACGTGTTGGTCTAAACCGCTTTGAGAGTCTTTTTTGTACTGAGCTGTACCTAGACCAAACGCAAGCTGCCGGATGTTAGCTTTGTTCATTGAAATTTTGACGATCTTTTGGCGGGGTTCTGTTGAGATGGTGAAGGCCAACATACCACCGGGATTTCAGTGCCGTCATTGAGCTTATAGCTGGGGATGTCGTGAGAGGTAGCAACGCTGCCCATTTTGATGGGTTTTCAAGCAAGGTTATTGGATGAGTTCTTGGTCAATATGTTAGTGAGCTGATAAATCTCACAAATCTCCAGCTCTACAAGTTATTGTTGATGATTAGGAGTTGCCGAGGATGTGAAGTCGTAGTGTAAGGTAGGTAGTTTAAGTACTGCCCCCACTCACCCTTCCTACCTATCGATCAGTGCTCGGTAATCAGATGGCGATTGAAGTGGGACTATTTCCGTGATTGATAACTCATGTCGTATTTGGCTATTTGCTCATCGGTTGGTTATGATGTCTGCTATGGGCTACAGCACTTGTTGCCGTTTACTTGCGCATGTTTCTACGCCAATTGGGGGATACAAGCTGGTATCGATGACGGCATGATGGACAATTAAGACATTCAATGGCTCAATTTGTCTATCGGTGGTTTTGTATCGGGCATTCTCGATGAGATATGAGCACCTAGATATGGAGCATAAAGCTCGGTATAGCCAACCCGTTTACTACAGTTTGACTTTCGCTGTTCTACCCACTGTATTGTTAATATGTACATATTTGCTGGCAGTCTATTTCCCTGCCAGAGCAACAAACGATAACCGTTTCAAGTACAAGCTTAACTTTTTTGCAACGATAACAAACTAAATTTGTCACCTGTTCAAAGTCTAAAACAGGTCGGACTGTTATCCTCTGGTTACGGTATATCTTTATGTGTCAACCTGGTAGAGAGGTTTCTTGTGTAACACACACATGTTAGCCGGCTAAAGCCCTCATCTCTTTTGTTGGGATTTCACCTACTGCTATTGCTATGCTTCTCTGTTTCGATGACAAAAGCATTGTTTATGGTCCAGACTTACACATTATCACCCAAGCACGTCATAACCGCCATAAATATGTAATCCGTATGAAAACTGCGCTTTATCACTGCCGGCTATAGGGTAAAGTCACAAACACAACTGGGCAGCATTCTTGTCACTTTTATTTCATTTTATATGTTGTTCCGAATATTAATTTCATATGTTCCGTATTACTATCGATGAAGTTAAATCACGGGCCGTTTCCGTCTTACATGCATCCGAATAACCGGGGGTTTCGACTTTACCGAAACTGTCAGATTTGGATCTAGAACTGATCGTGGGGGCGGCGCCGAAGCTCCGGAGGTGATGTCAAGATGGACGACGTTAACCGTCAATACTTGCCACTTTTGTCAGCCAAACACCGTCATAACCAATCGCTCCGATGTGCCATTGAGGCGATAATAATCACTCTGTTGATATATCGCAGCCGATGATTCCAAATGCTCACATGTTCCTTGTAATCTCAACCTCTCCCCGCACATAAATTCTCGCCGTTGATGCTCTGTCGCAACGCCATCCGCAGAGCTGTACCGCGCTCACAACCAACTTCACATTTACCACGGATTAAGCAAATGGCTGCTCACTTTTCCAACGGCAACGGCAATGGTGCATTGTCGCCCGCCTCCGGCTATGAAGGAACAACGCTCCAAGATCTGCCCAAATCATGGCATTTTACCGAGTCCCTTCCTGCAGATTCGATGTTCCCAACACCTGCCGACTCACACAAAACTCCCCGAGACCAGATAGGCCCCCGACAAGTCCGCAATGCCATATACACTTGGGTGCGCCCTGCCGAACAGAAGAACCCGGAGCTTCTAGCTGTCAGCCCGGCTGCGATGCGTGACTTGGGAATCAAGCTGGGAGAAGAAACTACGGACGACTTCAAACAGCTGGTAACTGGAAATAAGCTATATGGATGGGACGAAGAGAAGCTCGAGGGCGGGTATCCCTGGGCGCAATGCTACGGAGGATTTCAGTTCGGTCAATGGGCTGGCCAGCTTGGCGACGGTAGAGCAATCTCCCTCTTCGAGTCAACCAACACTACATCTGGCGAGCGATATGAACTTCAACTCAAGGGCGCCGGTCTGACACCTTACTCGCGCTTTGCCGATGGAAAGGCTGTCCTAAGATCCAGTATCCGAGAGTTTGTCGTCTCAGAGGCACTCAATGCTCTTAAAATTCCCACCACCAGAGCTCTATCACTCACGCTACTGCCAGAATCCAAGGTTCGTCGAGAAAGGGTCGAACCGGGTGCAATAGTACTGCGATTTGCACAGTCGTGGGTACGCCTCGGTAACTTTGATATTCTGCGAGCGAGAGGAGACCGCAAGTTGATTAGACAACTTGCCACATACATCGCTGAGGATGTCTTTGGCGGTTGGGATAAGTTGCCTGCTCGACTGGAAGACCCGGACAAGCCTGTCGACTCTCCAGAACCCAAGCGTGGAGTTGCTGCCGACAGCATCGAGGGTGCAGATGGTTCTGAGGAAAACCGATTCACGAGATTCTACCGTGAAGTCGTGCGTCGTAATGCTAAAGTGGTCGCTCACTGGCAAGCGTACGGATTCATGAACGGTGTCTTGGTAAGTGACTTGTTTTTCGCTGTGTAGACATCGCGCTGACCTATCACAGAACACAGACAATACCTCCATTTATGGATTGTCGATAGACTTTGGCCCCTTTGCTTTCATGGATAACTTTGATCCTGCATACACACCCAATCACGATGATTTCGCACTTCGTTATAGTTATAGAAACCAGCCCACCATTATATGGTGGAATCTGGTTCGCTTTGGCGAGGCCATCGGCGAGCTCATGGGAGCAGGGGCCAACGTTGACGACGAGACATTTGTCACAGAGGGTGTTAAGGCAGAGCAAGAAGAGGAAATTGTGGCAAGGGCCGAGAAGCTCATCACACAAGCTGGAGAAGAGTTTAAGGCTGTATTCCTTGCTGAGTACAAGCGACTCATGACTGCTCGCCTGGGTCTCAAGACGCACAAGGATTCCGATTTCGATGTGCTTTTTAGTGAGGCCCTCGACACTTTGGAAGCCTTGGAGCTCGATTTCCATCACTTCTTCCGCCGACTTAGCAAGATCAAGTTGCAGGACTTGACCACTGAAGAAGCTCGCAAGGAGAAGGCGTCCGTCTTCTTCCACAAAGAAGGCCCCCCAACCACCATCTCTGAAGAAGACGCCCGAGCACGTCTAGCTATTTGGCTCGAGAGCTGGCGGGAGCGCATCATCGAAGATTGGAAAGACGAGGGAGACAGCGTGTCAGACGCAAAGGACACTGAGAGAATCGACACGATGAAGCGTGTGAACCCTAACTTTGTGCCTCGCGGCTGGATCCTTGACGAACTCATTCAACGCGTAGAGAAGGATGGCGAGAGAGACGTATTGAATCGCATCATGCAGATGTCTCTAAACCCATTCGAGGATCGCTGGGATGGCGAAACGTTTGATGGCAAGACATACAATGGCGACAAGGACGAGGAGCTTCGATGGACGGATGACCCCCCAATGACTGAGCGAGCTATGCAATGTAGCTGCAGTTCTTAGGTAGAGATAGATATCCCTAAATCAAGACACGTACAGATTCATCTGGCGCAGCCTTTACTAGCTATTCTAAGATTTGGTGTTGGTATGTTACGACCGGCGGTAAGAGGCAGCGGTCATGGAGATTGGTTACTCTCCCATGCTTCCATAAACGGCGTAATAATATTTTATCTTGAGCACAAGATAGAGGAAGACTCGACTGAAGCAACAGTCCTGCCGAAGCAGTGCTGTTGCGCAAGCTCACCTACAATAAAGTGTGCCCGTGTACAATTAATTTGGTAGAAGAAAGAAAAATTTCAAAAAGCTCGCCGAAAATTGCGGAATAAGAGGTAGAGGGTCCAAGGCTGCGGCCTGAGGCAAATAAAAGACGCTGACCAATGAGCATTAACGTAAATTAATCGCGGACTAGCGCCACTAAATCCATCACCCGAACAGCAGGTTCCCTTTCAAGACGTCAACGACTGAGCATATATTCGCCGCCAGCGACCCTGCAAGCCTTTTCATCTTCCCTCCGTCAAGGCGACACGATGCTCCGAAATACTATAGCACGTTCGGCTTGGCGGACGAGCCGGCGGGCGGTCAATGTCTCGCGAACCTTCGCGACGACAAGCCAGCGCCCGGCCGAGGTGGAGTTGACAATTGGTGAGCATCTTTGTGCATAGAGCCATTGACGATCCGAGAAAGGCTAATACTGTTACCAGATGGAAAGAAGGTCTCTATTGAAGGTATGCTTTAATGCTTGGGCGGCTTGATCGACGTCTTCTGACAGAATTGTAGCTGGATCTGCCCTTATTCAAGCCTGCGAGAAGGCGGGCTCAACAGTCCCTCGGTAAGCAAGACAGTCGTAGCGAGTTTGGATGATATGGCTAACCTTTCATAGATACTGTTACCATGAGTACGATACCTCCGAGCCCCCCTACGAACGATCTATCGCTGACAATGCTTCAGAAAGCTTATGATTGCCGGTAACTGCCGAATGTGTCTGGTGGAGGTTGAGCGGGCACCGAAGCCCGTTGCCTCTTGTGCCTGGCCTGTACAGCCCGGTATGGTCGTCAAGACCAACTCTCCCCTTACTCACAAGGCCCGTGAAGGTGTTATGGAATTCCTGCTGGCCAACCATCCCCTCGACTGCCCTGTTTGTGATCAAGGTGGTGAGTGTGATCTCCAGGACCAGTCTATGCGTTACGGAGCGGACCGAGGCCGATTCCACGAGGTTGGCGGCAAGCGAGCTGTCGAAGACAAGAACATCGGTCCCCTGATCAAGACTTCTATGAACCGATGTATTCACTGCACCCGATGTATTCGATTCTCCAACGATATTGCCGGTGCCCCGGAGATGGGCTCCACAGGACGTGGTAACGATATCCAAATTGGCACCTACCTCGAGAAGAACCTGGACACCGAACTGTCCGGTAACGTTATCGACCTTTGCCCCGTTGGTGCCCTCACCTCCAAGCCTTACGCTTTCCGAGCTCGTCCTTGGGAGCTGAAGCACACCGAGTCTATCGATGTTCTCAACGGTCTCGGTTCCAACATCCGTGTGGACTCCCGTGGTCTCGAGGTTATGCGTATTCTCCCCCGACTTAACGACGACGTGAACGAGGAATGGATCGACGACAAGACGCGATTCGCCTGCGACGGTCTCAAGACTCAACGACTTACTATGCCTCTGGTCCGCCGTGAGGGTCGTTTCGAGCCCGCCGACTGGGAGGAGGCTCTCACCGAGATTGGCCGTGCTTACCAAATCAAGAACCCCCAGGGTAACGAGTTCAAGGTCATTGCTGGTGCTCTTACTGAGGTCGAGTCTCTGGTCGTTGCCAAGGATATGGCCAACAAGCTCGGCTCTGATAACCTGGCTCTTGATACCCCTACTGGCAGCCAGCCTCTCGCCCATGGTGTTGATGTCCGATCTAACTTCCTTTTCAACTCTCAGATCTGGGGAATTGAGGAGGCCGATGCTATCCTGATTGTTGGCAGCAACCCTAGACACGAGGCCGCTGTTCTTAACGCCCGTATCCGAAAGCAGTGGCTCCGATCCGACCTCGAGATTGGTCTCGTTGGTGAGACTTTCGACTCCACCTTCGGGTTCGAGCACTTCGGCGCCGACCACGCCGCTCTCAAGTCTGCTCTCTCTGGACCCTTCGGAGAGACCCTCAAGAACGCCAAGCGACCTATGATTATCGTTGGCTCTGGTGTTACTGACCACGCTGATGCCAAGGCTTACTACGAGACCATCGGCGCTTTCGTTGATAAGCACGCCTCCAACTTCCGAACTGAGGAGTGGCAAGGCTACAACGTCCTCCAGCGTGAGGCTTCTCGCGCTGGTGCTTTCGAGGTTGGCTTCACTACTCCTTCTGCCGAGGTTGCCGAGACCAAGCCCAAGTTCGTTTGGCTCCTTGGTGCCGACGACGTCAAGGAGGCAGATATCCCCAAGGATGCTTTCGTTGTCTACCAGGGCCATCACGGTGATAAGGGTGCTCAGATCGCTGACATCGTTCTCCCCGGTGCTGCTTACACTGAGAAGGCTGGTACTTACATCAACACTGAGGGCCGCGTCCAGATGACCCGAGCCGCTACCTCTCTGCCCGGTGCCTCGCGAACTGACTGGAAGATCCTCCGAGCTGCCAGTGAGTTCCTTGGTGCCCCTCTTCCTTACGATGATGTTGCCATGGTCCGAGACCGCATGGTTGAGATCAGCCCTGCTCTGGCCGCCTACGATGTCGTTGAGCCCGTTGCCCTCCCCGCTCTTAGCAAGGTTCAACTCGTGGACCAGAACAAGGGCGCACAGGTTACTGGAGCTCCTCTCAAGAAGGTTATCGACAACTTTTACTTCACAGATGTTATCTCGCGAAGGTAAGCAATTATCATTCACTATGTACCTGAAGTCCCTGCTAATAAACTCTCCAGCTCTCCCACAATGGCTCGTTGCTCAGCAGCCAAGGCCACTGGCGATGCTAGGACAAACTTTATGGCTCCTGGTATGGAGGAGGATAAGCCTATGGGCCAGGTCGAGTATGGCGTATGATGTGGCGATGGTAAAAGAATAGAAAGATCTGCTTTGTTTTAATGCGTCTGGGAAGTTCGTAGTATGTACATATAGGACGTCGGACGGAGGGCTGAAGGTAGATAAGTTGAATACCTAATTCCTTCACTACGACGTGCAGTTGTCCCACTTCATCCCTTCCTCTTCCGGTTTGCGTTCGGAAGGAACATGACCATGTTCTTGTCGTTGGTGTTTCTCGATGTCCCGTTGACATACTTTTTTGGTGAAAACTTGAGTTGCTGTTCAGATGCACGAGTCCGTTCCTAATCGGCTCTGTGCTGATGTTCTCTGATCTTCCACTCGACAGATGCGCGATGTCTCTGCAAAGTCTTATCACGAGCCCGAGCTTTTAAGGTAGAGTGCGATACAAAGCCCATCATTTTAGAAGCTTGACACTCGCGCAGCGATCGATAATGCTTATCAAACGATGGGATAGGTAGATCTCGGGTGTTCGCGTGGCGAGCCGACCGCTGCGGCTTGGCCTCCATATTTGAAATCATGCTGTCCAGCAGATCAGACTCAACGCCGAGTGGAACATCGGGCGAGACAGTGTCTTCTTTCTTGTCGAGTAGTTCGCATCGCCGCCCCTCTTGTAAGATGCGCTCGCGCTCGCGGATGCATAGCGCGACGAAGTTTTTTCTGGAGCTTTGAGCGTGGTCATCGATACTCTTGAGCTGTGCATTCAAATGATCAAGTCTAGTGACAGATGTAATGTCGCTTAGAGGCTCGTCGTAAGCTATTGGACGAAAGATGGCCGGTGCGAAGTTCTGCAACGGGGGGATGATGGGATGGCCCTCTGGATCAGGAATTTGAGTAGGGTGCTCTAAACGATTCACGCCAGAGCCACGGCGCTCAGGCGGCTGCGCCATGGTTTATGTTTATTTGTTAAACGCAATGTGCGTTTGAAGGTTGAGATGGTAGGTTGAGATGGTAGGTTGCAAGTGAATGTGGCTGGCTGTAGTTAGTGCTGTTGCACAGCGGCCATGAGTGGATGGGTTCGACGTTACACAAGCCGATGGATGGTTTGATGGCTGCGTCTGTACCTGCATAAATGAAAGTGGATGAAGATGTCAACAGAAGTTAGGTAGAGAAATGTTTTTGCGATGTGACCAATCATGGAATTGTTTGGGTTGAACAAAGCGCTGCTGTAGGTAGAGGGCAACATACACACCTGGGTACCTGGCAGTGCCTCCCACTATGGGTTGCCTTGAACAACCGCCCGCTGCCTTCTTATCCGGAGATAGTGTCATTTCTGAACTCTCAACATTGTTATACCACAAAATGATCATGATGTTGATTCGGAGGAAAATCAACAATTTTGAGAGGTATGAACAGGGTTGATTAAGGTAGTTTTGTAATAACAGTTCTAAGCATGAAATATCTACTTAGTACAGGTCCTTAATACACAGTGACCGCCCCTTTCTTGCTATATAAATGCAATGCTAAACCCCATACTCCAAGAAGCGCCTTGTCTTTAGTTGGTGACCTTAATCCAAAGATAATCGTTGTTTGAGTGCTTGACTGGTGGAAGTACACCTCCCAACATACTCAATATGTGCAATTCATTATCAACTGCACATCTGGCCGATTAGCAGAGCCGATATACTAGAATGCCTCATAAAGAGGTAGTTCCGTACTCTGATGTTACCTGGAAGATTGCCCAGCAAGGCTACACCTGTAACATCACAAGAGCTTCGTTCGATACGAACCTCCAGGATAGGGACCATCTGACAACATAGTGTCCAAGCTGTTAACCTCGCGATGGTAGGACATTCCGAACGTATTCTCGCAAAAGCCGAACAGTAGATCTCACAAGATCTTCCAGTCGCCGATCCTTGCGCTTCCTCAACCATAATAGCACAGTAGAAAGAATAACAATGTCGACAAATATATGCTTGACCAACAGCCAAGCAAACCACTTTGCCCATGCTGGAAGACTGCGTTCTTTCTTTGTTCGCCACTCTCGACCTGTGGTAATTTGCTCTCGTAACGCAGCTACTTCAGCAGACATTGTCGTTAATGCTCGTTCCACCTTTCGCTGCCATCGGCCACCGCTTCGGTCGCTATTTTGTATTTCAATCTCATCATCTTCGAGGTCCAATTGCCGCTGGGATCGTAATTCTGCTTCGTCGTACTCGCTCATCGGTCTTAATTCTTTCAAAGGCCCTTCTTCATCGCTTGCTTGCTCAGGTTGTTCGTAAGGTTGGCTCGCGCCCGCACCAGTTGATCTGTTAGCTCTTGGCGACGATAATGATGAGCTTGGACTATTATTCTTAATCTGATCCCAAACGAATTCGAGCTCTGATACAAGTTCCTCGGCATCCCTAATCAAGTGTGTTAGTACAATTCAAATACCCGCAAGGCCAAAGAGTAGCGCTTACGGCGTGGTCGCATATCGATGCATCGTATCTATCAGCGCCTCGATATATCTTCTCTTCGACTCTGTTCGGCTTAATCCTTTTTGAAGATTCCACGCATCCCATTTGTCCTTTTCGCGCTGCAAGTCGTCGGATGCCATTCCCGAGGCCGCAGTTGGTCGCTCCATTACACCGTCAACATCGCCTTCCATTGCCTGCTTATAGAGCCCATAAAGTCGGAGTCGATCGGTCGGCGGTGGTCTCGATGCGCCTGTTTTGGGTATCTTTTTAACGGTGTTGAGGGCGTGTACAAACACGCGATCTGTATCATCACGTCAGCCACCACCTTCAAGCAGAGTACGAATTGTAATTGTAACATGCAACATACCCACTGAATCCGCCATTTTGGCGGCTATGTCTCGTGTAAAAAAAGCGACTCGCGACACGCAAGTTGCGGCCGATGAGAAGGAGTGGCAATTGCGTCGAGGACCAAGTCGAGCTTCGATATGGGGTCCTTTATCGGACCTTGAGCCGTCCGGACCGCGGCTTGATGGCCGAGATAACGGGACCCCACAAGCCAAGAATGGAAAGGAGAACAACCAAGTCGAGTTCAAGCAAAGAAGGGATTGAATGATGTTATTTATCGAAAGAGAAGAATGAAACAAGAGAGAGACCAAGTGTCAAAGGTAGAAGGCAGTCTAAGAACGCCTAGTCGCCGTGTATTATGACTCCATTGGGAAAAGAAAGGAGGGTCCTTGCAACTAAGATGATGGAATTAATGCTCTGAGCTCTACAGAAGCAATTGGATGATGGATGCTAGATCTGGGCTGGGTTGGGACCTGCGGAGGCCCGTTGATCGGTAAAGCCATAGATTGACCTCGGCGCCCACGGGTGACGGGCACCAGTTCAGTTCGGGGGTTGCGCTTTCAGGGCCGTCTCCACTAGAAAAGGCACGTCCCCAGGGGGGAGGGGACGATATCTGGGGCGGGCATTCATTTGGATTTGACAGAAAGGCGATGGATCTTGTAATTTATTCCCCGTACAATGAGATGACATGTCTCATTTTGGTTAAATGTGTAAAGCTCATACGAGTACACAAGTTATGATTTCTGAGATTGGTCTCTGTGCATCTATCAGTCATCCCTCAAGACCTACAAAGTCGTGTTTTTCCTTGTACCGAGCTTATTCTTCTCCCCTCCTTTCATCGACCTAACGGTTCAAGATCTCGGGACCTGGAAACCCACCCCTGCCCGCATGTGTCCCTGACGAACCGAGACACGTGAAGATGGGTACATCAGATCGGCAAGTTCTACATCTGTTGAAGATACCTAGACTATGACGGCTTGAATATTTTAAGTTACAGTAGTATCTCCTTGATGCTGGCCGTGCAAATCGACATCTCCAACTGGCTTTAGTAGCCGCCTAAGCAGAAGCCTAATAGACAAAAATTTCTATCCTAAATCATCAAATGGATTCTTAAGGTACCTAGGTAGGGAATAAAACATAAGACATGAAAAAGCCTGGACAATTCACCACATTGGACTAACTTCTAGGCCATCTTAGACCATTTGTTTATACATTAGGTAGGGTATTTGATCGTGACCTTTAGGTAGGTACTTTTGACAGAAGGTCATGTCTCCTTGGCCTCCAGCCGTTTCGCCTTCTCAGCCAACCATTGTTTCTTCTTAGCTTCGTAGACTTTCATCATTTTTCTGTTCTCCAATGCTTGCATCGCTGCCTTTCCACCTGCATCAATCTTGCGCTTCGCAACACCATGCGCTAGGCATCTGTTTGTCTCGCCCCATCCATCCAGATAGACCCCAATCGCATACAGCGGAAGGCCTGTATCCTTGTCTTTCTTTTTACATGCCATGTCTTCGTACCGGATCTTGATTCCAGGGACTGCTATCGCAGCACTGAGACGGCCCTTGGCATTTTGTTCTGTTAGGGGCTCTATCTTGATTTCGGGCTGTGCAGGTTGTCCTTCCGTAGTAGATAATTGTTGGACGATGGGTTGTGCTCGGGCTATCATTTCTTGGTGCCGTTCTGCTCGCTTGATCTGATCTTTGATCGTACGGCCCCATAGCATCTTCAACCAAGCGACGGCGTCGGCGTTTCCCTGGGGATGCGATTTGACAACTGCCCCGACATAGGCCTCAAAAACGTCACCTTGCAGTTTTATAACCTCCCGGTTGTTCCTGTTTGTGCGCAGAAGATCCATCATTTTGCCCATATCTTCAGGCAATTGCGTTTTTTGTTCCATGCCATATTGTCGATAGTACTCAGAGAGCGTGCTGTTGCGCACTAGCTGTTCGCGAATTTGACTGCAACTTCCTGTTGGAAGATGCGGAAACGTCTCGAGGATGAATTCTGTTGAGATCATTTCAAGTGTCGCGTCGCCGTACCATTCTAGTTTTTCCCAGTTTGGACCTTCAAGTCCAGGATGCCTGAAGACCTGCTCCTCAAGATCAGGTCTAATTGGTGGGAGAGGTGGTAGGCTGTCGGGTATTTCTGCGTAAGACCATCGTGAGATCCCAGGCACGACTGAAGCGATGGAAGATGGTGTGGCTGATGGAGGTGAGTTTGTTATTTGCACGCGCTTGCGTGGCTCGTCGTCTCCCCTTGGAGACTCTTCTGCTGGTCTTTTAGACATGCTGTGTGGTTGATGAAGATTGTTTGTTTTTTGACCGTTGAAGCAGGCAACGCAGGGACCCGACCCACATTTGACCAGAGACAGGAACATGGAATATATCCTCTAGCCTCTCACCGTTTTAGAGTACTAAAATAAAGTAATCTAAGTCCTAGGCCAAATTACTATAAGATAATCAAGTTCTTTCGTCTCTCAGTGTCTCATTGTTCAATTCTTTTGACACTCTGGCGTTAGATTCTCGAGGTTTTGCGGTAGGTCGTAAAACAATTGCAGGTGTTATATCAAAGATGAATTCCACTTCCTAGAGTTGCAGTTTCATTGGTCTGCGCAGAATGGCTCTGTGACCTATCAGATCCACATTCTTAACGCATCGACCAATCGGGTCTTTTGCTCAACTTCTGCGTAGACTTCACATCAGACGTCAATCCAAGCATCAAAAAAGTTGACAGGAGCAACATTTGATGTCAACCACGGCAAGATGAGTGTCCCACGTGCGAGGATATTGGACCTGATGAAGGTAATTATATTGAAATCGAACTGGAAATCTCTTTACTGACTGTCTGCAGGCGCAATGCCAGGTCTTTGCAACTTCCTATAACCCTGAAGGCGTCCGCATGGGTAACAAGGTCCTGCGACAACGACTACGAGGACCAGCCATGGCAACATACTACCCTCGAAAGACTGCGACGATACAGGATCTCAAGCGCGAGTTTGGACCAACACTGGCGACCTGGGACGAGGGAGAGGAAGACCGATTCGAGTACATTGAGGAGTAAGCTAACGACTGCGGCCTTTGAAAACGACACAATTGCTGACAATAGGATTTTAGACTCAAGCTCCGTGGAAAGAGTGCGCCCAAGAAGAAGAAGGGTCCTCCAGGTATGTCCACGCGATTCAACAGCTATGATCAAGCGCTAACGAATCTCCAGCTCCTACCGGCAAGAAGCGATAAACCAGACAATGAATATAATGAAAAATTTGACATCAACCATGACAGCATAGGAACCTCTTGGAATGGGCTGCAAATGCTTTGCGATATTTTGATCAGATGACTGCTTATGGATGGTGCTGGGGGGAGGGTGACGAGGAAAGCAAAGACATTCTCTAATGGCTTTCGTTCCAGTATGTACAATTATTGTATTACCGCAAAGAATGCATTGTTCAATTCCCAAATAGGAAAGTTTGCATGCTTTGACCTTTTGTTCGGTCTGATTGTCCAAGTGAAAGTTCCCTTGCAACACCAGAAGCATCCATACCTCAGTACTGATGTCTTGTTCGCTGGACAAACTAGTGGCTTCTTTCTTGATAAACGAAGTCTATATGTTGATTCCATAAGTAGCGAAAACAGCAAATATCACAGCTTCCATTACGATACTCGGATCAAGGCTTGTTCAAGAGTAAATGCAAACTCAATTCGAAGGAAAGCCTCTAGTCCACATGCATTCCTTCACACTCTGAGCTGTTTGTACTCGATTAAAACTGGCAGCTTATTCCATTGAGTTCTCACCGCAGAAAGAACCTCCAGCTGATTCACATCCATACCTATGGTCCATATTAACCAGATTAGATATATCAAACTTGGCATGAACACTGCCATGCTAAATGGCTTTCCAAAGAGACGTTCCCCTAAAGCATCTACATATACCAGGTAGGTACCTAGGGTAATTGGGAGGTTCAAGTCTAAAACACCATGGGCGAAGGAAAGAAAAGAAGTAGTGATGAACTCCCAACAACCTCGGTGATGCAGAGCGCAACTGCAGTGAATTTAGAATCATCACCCTTATCTTGCCTGACAGTGCCAGCAATAGTCAGGTGGCAGCCCTCTCAAAAGTGGAAGGAACAGCCCGTCCTGTCGGCTGTTGGCACCTGCCACTTCTACGCTCCTGCCATCCGCCCCTTCCTTCCTCTTGGCCTATAAAAAAAGCTGCGTCAGTGATTAACTTCGACCCCCCTTCTGTCGCCACCTCTTCCTTTCCTCTACTTCTTCCCTCGTCCCCTTCACTCTCTTCCCATCACAATCAATCAACCTCTTCTTGGTTCGTCGGCACATTCACAATCTTTCTCTATCACATTGAGCGTTACTTTGCGTCCACTCCTTCTCTACAATTGTTATCCGATTCCGATCTTTTCCGATTCATTGCATCGAAACCTGAGCCTGAACGGTGCGATATCATGTCTTCACCTGGGCATCCCCAAAGATCTCCTGACAAGATCGCCCCTATTTTTACCGCTATCATCCAGGGAGAAACTTTAAGTGGCTCGCTACTTGCCTCCGCCTCGGTCAGTATATTTTAACCCTGTTAGCCATGTGTATTTGCATGTAGTGGCTTGATATCAGAGCTTTCCTTTTCTTTTGAAAACTCACGTACTGACCCAAAGCACAGAAGGAAACAAGCAAAACCAACCCATCAAAGAAGAGTATCTCGGCTCTCACTACTTCGAAGCTTGCGAACCAAGGCCTCCCAAAGGTGATACTAACGATATTGACTCGCAAAATGCAATTTACTGACCATGATAGAAGATGAAATTCAGTCACGATATCTCTACAGGAGAGTCTTACCCCATGGACAAACTCCTTGCCAAGCTCACTGAGCAGCAATCTGCAGTCGACACCCTCAAGGCGAATGAAGAAGCGATTCAGTACGCAAGAAGTTTTGATCATGCGTCTTCGAGCAACTCCTTGCCCGTAACTCCCGCCACCGATGCGTTCCCCAGCACAGCTCCTACTACACGACCTGCCAGTGCCGCTCTTGATGATGCTCGTGGCGAAAGTGAAGAATTAGTTCGATTGAAGGCACAACTCGCTCAAGCAGAGAACAAAATCTCGAAACTTGGTCAGGAGCTGGCCGCGACCCGCGTCGTGAAGACTGGAAATGATACCTCTGGTCTTGGAATTAACAGTTCGGGTTATCCTGCTTGTGAGGGCCAATGGCCATCTCCAGAAGATGCCCATTCTGATACAAGCGAAGCTCTGTCCGCTTCTACATTCAACCGCACTCGTGAGATTTGGGGAAATCATCCTGGCCCCTTCAACAATACACTCCAGGCACCTGTCGCCGAACCAGCTCCTGGAAAGTGGCTTGGCGGACGCGGCTTCAACCCACCGTGCCCGGAGCCCAATGGGGCCCCTTACCCTATCATGGACGGCTACCGTAGTGAACGCCTGACTCCTGACGCAGAGATGATGCGCCCCAACTACGGACGCCGTGGCACTCGCATGGAGAGTCGATTCAACTCCCCTCAGCCATTTGTATCTGGTTATGGCGGAGGCTACAATAGTCCTGCCAACCAGTCAGACTACATGGGTAGTCCTATTCCTGGAGCGCCTATGAATGCTCCTCAAGGCCTTGGTCCTATGGGTGTTTACCCGCCGTATCCCCTCCCTGCCGGAACACCTCTCTCACCCCACGCTTCCGAGTTCACTTCCGGGTCTGGATGGAAGAATGAGGTTGGATCGCCTTCCGTGTATCCTCACAAGGGACTGGATCCGAGAGACGTTCTGTCCCCTAATGATCAGACCTACCTCCCCCCAACTGAGCCACTGAACTATCGCCGTCTGTTGGATCGCAATGTCAATTGCAACTGGAAGTACATCGTTGACAAGATCGTCTGCAATAACGACCAGCAAGCCTCCATCTTTCTACAGCAGAAACTCAAGGTCGGAACTCCGGAGCAGAAGTTTGAGATCGTGGATGCGATCGTAGCACAGGCCTACCCATTGATGGTTAACCGGTTTGGTAATTTCTTGGTGCAGCGATGCTTTGAGCATGGCACACCTGACCAGGTTATCCACATAGCTGAAGCTATTCGGGGAAACACTTTGAATCTCTCCATGGATCCCTTTGGCTGTCATGTTGTCCAGAAGGCATTCGATTCGGTCCCAGAGAATTTCAAGGCAATCATGGTTTCCGAACTGTTGCGACGAATTCCAGAGACGGTCATTCATCGCTACGCCTGCCATGTTTGGCAAAAGCTTTTTGAGCTTCGTTGGACTGAATCACCCCCACAGATCATGAAGTATGTCAACGAGGCCCTGAACGGAATGTGGCACGAAGTAGCTCTTGGAGAGACTGGCAGTCTTGTTGTGCAAAACATCTTCGAGAACTGTCTCGAAGAGGATAAGGTATGCTAAGTTCTTGTACGTTGGTATGATTCTTCTAACTCTTCTTAACAGCGTCCTTGCATTGAGGAGGTTCTTGCCAATATTGATATTGTGGCCCATGGCCAATTCGGTAACTGGTGCATCCAGCACATCTGCGAACACGGCGCGCCCCCCGACCGCAGCCGGGCTATTGACCATGTCATCCGCTATGCTGCCGAATACAGCACCGACCAGTTCGCTTCCAAGGTCGTCGAAAAGTGTCTTAAGATTGGAGGTGCAGAGTTCCTCGGTCGTTACCTGGACCGAGTCTCTGAGGGTCGTCGCGACCGCACCCGCATCCCGCTGATTGATATCGCGAGTGATCAGTACGGCAATTATCTCATCCAGTGGATCCTAAACAACGCCTCTCCTCAGCATCGCGAGAATGTCGCTGCCCACATCCGAAAGCACATGGTCTCTTTGCGAGGAAGCAAGTTCGGTTCTCGCGTCGGCATGCTCTGCACCAACCATGCTGTCGCAACTCGTCCTGGACCTGGTGCTGGCCCTGGAATGGGTGGGCGCATGGGACCTGGACCACGCTACAACAACAACAACGATTACCGCTAAATTATTTTACTTCTTACCCGATCTTTGTTGTTATCAAAGACTGCTTTCTGCTAAATGACGCAGAATGTCCCCCATTACAGTTTTTGTCTTTCTGTTCTTTCATTGTCATCCGTGTCAGGGAGCCCCTATCTGAATCACCAATCGTTCCACTCGTCAAGATCACGCAACACACCAGAATTTGTCGACCTTTCTTAAAGAACATCTTCCCACGCAAGTAATTTACAGATCACACGTCATCCTACGCCCAGATGGCTACTGCCTTCTCGGGTACATTGGACACATTATGGTTATCGATTTTGCAATATGGGGGGGATGGCAGATACTAACTATCGACCTTTGAATCCCAACGTCTATGGGCTGCCACCTTTACAGGCTGAGCAGGAGCGTGTCTCATGGGACACTGGAGCCATACTTCTTCAGTCAATCTACGGGTATGGATGATGGTGGTTTGGAAGGTCTCCTTTAGAGGTTGAGATGAGTTTATGAACTTGTATGTCGTTTTTCTATGCGATGCTGGGCTCAGGCGTATTCCTATGACACACGGGTTGTTACGGCAGTTATTACACTCCTTTTAATAAACGATTGATGGTTTTATCACTGTAAATTTTCTGGCTATGTGACGTGTTTGACGAGCGCAGTAGTTAATTTTGTGGTGATTTCTCTTGCTTGGATTCTCTACAAAGCACACCCATGCTGATTGTGGCATGGTCCCTAACGCCATCAATGCTATATAAATGAGACAACAGCGATGCAACTTTTACGAAGCCTCAGCAGTAGAAGAAGTAGGGAGGTCGTCGTTGAGGGGCGGAAACTCGGTATCAAGCGCCTTCGGGAACTCTGCAAGAGCGGGAGTGTCGAGACTAACGTCTTTCTCCCAGGGCTTCCTAGGAACAGCTCTGGCTCCAACAGGTTTCACGGCCTGAAGCAAGTTTAGTAAGGAATATCATGAACTAGAGGGGTCGCCATATCTATAGTTAGACTTACAGGATCCCTAATGATGGTGTTTGGTATCTGTCGAATTCCAGGCACAGGCTTGCCCTCTTGAATGAGTTTAATCATCTCAGCGAACCCCATAGGATAATTCGGCTGATCTTGAGGGCCAGACTGCGCCGCAGCAGCCTTCTTGTCGATATAGAGATCGGTTTTTGGCGCAGCCTTTTGCCAGTCCAAGGCAGGGGTTGAGGTGGCATTGGTTTCGTCCCGTTGACGGTATTCCTCTGGCAGAACATCTGGAGGTTGATGATCAGGTTTGCTTGCTAGCCAGGTCTTGTAGGCTCCAAAATCAATGTTGACACCGATACGTTGCGCATAGTAGAATATACGAGCGTGGGTGGTCATATCTTCGAGTGAGGTTTGTGGACTTTGCTGATTAGGTTCGCCAAGGATGGCGTGGAGGCCAGACTGATGAGATATCAATACCTCTAGTAGCAGGCTTCGAATGAAATGCTTACCATAAAGTTGTTGTCCTTTTTCCATGGATATGTATCGAAAGCAGTGAATATAGAGTTGTCATCCTTAAGAGCTCTGATGCGATCCGCTCCATTGAAGGACTGTGAAGACTGTTGTTGGTCCATTATGAAGTCCTGGTTCTGGTAAGGACGAATCAAGTATCTGGAAGATCTCAGTCAGCTCCAGAACAGACAAACAAAACGGTCAAATGAGTGTCGCCAGCATGCGTATGCAAAGGAATTCCACTAACATGTGAGAAAAGAACCCCGGGTCTGGTAAAGTTCACAGGGCTAGCCAAGCTTGGCCTGTTCAGGATATGGGTAGCCCAGAGTCCCTGAAACAGCAACAAGAGGTGAGCCTCGGTAGAAGTCGGTTTACAGTTGATGAGAGTTTCTCAGGTCGGGTGCTGTTCTGTTGGTTCACGTGGCGCGGATGGTCTTGGACGTGACCATGGAAGTATGAAATATTTCGGAATAAGTCGCTGCAATGAGTTCAGAGATATTTGTGTGAGATTTCATAAGAGAGAACGAAAGAAGATCATGTAAAATAAAATCTCATTGACATCCATACCTCATTCCACTCCGGTATTCGCAGTGACTTATCATTAGTTGATGTCCCAGAATGGAAAGGTCGAGATAAGATAGCGCAGCTTCTCCAGACCCACAAAAGGCAACATCTCATCCACCATCACGAACCTCCGCTATCCACTCACTCCCTGGTAGACGACACTAACTACAAGGTACATTACGGTCCTAGCTTCAGCACAGCACTTCGACCTTTCTTTCCCCTCCATGTCATTGTGGTTATTATCACCTTTGTCATCGGCCATTTCTTAATCCTATCGAATAATCAGCGACTTCTCCTGACCGTCATTCCCCGCCAGACTGGCTCTAAGCTCTCCTGCTGCCGTCCCGATGAATCGAGCTGGTGTCAAAGCCCTTCGGACGACCTCTCTTTCGACCGTCCGCGCCCTTACTCGAACCCCACGTCGCGGCTTCTCCTTCTCATCTTCAGTCCACGCTCAAACACGATCGAAGGCCGGCGCGCACAGTCGAAGCGCTCCCCTGAGGTCCTCCATGTACTTCCGTCGCTTGCCTGCCGCGCTGATTTCCAGTATTATCGTTGGATACGGTGCTTGGTACTCCTACGATAATTCTGATTTAACGCCCACTTCCAGCTTCAGTTCCAAGACCAGCCTTACGTCCACACAAACGGCTGATGTGCTGCCAACCCGAACCGTCCTCGTAGTGGGCGCCGACGAACTCAGACAGGGCACGATTGTTGGGGAGGGTCCAATTTCGAAGACTACCAGCGACGACGGTCGGCGCATTGTTGAGATGTTGACACCCGATCAGGCGACGGAGAAGCTACGTCGACTTGAGCAGTCTTTCTCTGTAGCCCGAGGTCAAGGTGTTACTCGATATGACTTGGTCCAGCTGCCCAGCAACGACCCAATTGAGGATGATCATGCCGAGAAGATTGTACAGGTTCCTAGCAGGTCTTCTGCTGAGACTGACAACAGCGACTGGATGTTCTGGGGTGTTTTTGACGGCCACTCGTACGTAGCAATTATGAGATGCAGCTGCGTTCCGGCGCAATAAAATGGGTCTTTACTGACATTTTCTAGGGGATGGACTACTTCTGCGACATTGAGGGAGAGCCTGATCAACTATGTCGCTCGCGAACTCAACGAGACCTACAAGCAGGCTTCTGGCAAGCTTCCCTCTGAAGACGCGGTAAACCTGGCTATCAAGACTGGGTTTAACAACCTGGATAACGAAATTGTCCACAAGAGTGTTGAGAAGGTATTCAAGGGCGGCTCCAAGACCGTCGCTGCTGAGTTGCTACAGCCTGCTCTTTCCGGTTCATGTGCTTTATTGTCATTCTATGATAGCCGTAGCAAGCTATTGCGCGTAGCATGTACAGGTGATTCTCGTGCTGTTCTGGGTCGCCGAGCGGAGAATGGAAAGTGGACTGCCACTGCTCTGTCAGAGGACCAGACTGGTAGCAACCCTCAGGAAGTCGATCGCATGCGCAAGGAGCACCCTGGAGAGGAAAACGTTATTCGCAACGGTCGTGTTCTTGGTGGACTAGAACCCAGCCGTGCGTTCGGCGATGCTGTGTACAAGTGGAGCAGAGATGTTGCTTGGAAGCTCCGCGAGAACTTCTTCGGCCGCAGCCCGTCACCTTTGCTGAAGACACCCCCTTATGTCACAGCTGAGCCCATTGTCACAACCACCAAAGTCAACCCCGAAAATGGAGATTTCCTTGTTTTGGCCACTGACGGTCTTTGGGAGATGCTTACTAATGAAGAGGTTGTTGGCCTTGTAGGCAAGTGGATTGAGACCGAAGGACAGTCTGGAACCAACTCTCAGTTCGATGCTGCCTGGAACAAGATATTTGGATCGTCAAAGACACCTCTGCCCGTCGAGGAGAGTAAGACTGCTGGACCCGATGGTAACAAAACCCCTATTCGCGTTCAGCAGTGGGGCATCGATCCGGATGCCAAGGATCGCTTCACAGTGAAGGACAAGAACGTTGCTACACACCTTGTCCGAAATGCTCTCGGTGGCAACAATGACGAACAGGTTTGCGCTCTGCTTACCCTGCCTTCTCCCTTCTCTCGACGTTACCGGTAAGAAACCTTGTTCATCATCACAAATTTCACACCTAATAACCATATAGTGATGATCTGACTGTGCAAGTCATCTTCTTTGGCCATGGTGAGAAGACAGGTGAGGTCACCGTCAACCTCGAGGCCACTGCCGATGATGGTCTCAAGGCAAAGCTGTAAGACAGTTCCGCCTGTGACAGTTGGTGTATCTTGAAACTGGGGTGTCAGAGCATGGTGGCCAGAATAATGCTACACTGGAGTTTGGGGGCGTTTTGGGGGTTCTCGTAGAGCGAGTCGTCAAACATTTTCTTACTTGGTTCTGTTTTTGTAAGATACGAAGCGCGCAACCACTGAGTCTATATATATATACATGAGCGGTAGTGGAGATGGCATCTCAAGAGTCCCGCTGGGGAAGTAAAGCTAAACACGATCTACAATGATATAGTAAAGTAGCCTTTCATAAAGCGGAACCATCAGGCCAGATATATATATATATATACAATATGGTTACAGTAAGAGAATGCCATTCATCTATGCTGAGTCGAGGCGAGAGGGCCGCCCAACGCCCCCGATGCTAATAAAGCTTGTATATCATCCATGAAAAGCTCCACAGAGCCGCTGGACCAAAATCGATGTTGATCAAGTGCAGGAAAGTATTGAGAAGAAATCCAAGCCTGTGAGGCTGCGTAATAGTGTCTATTTTTCGTCTTTGGGCCAAAGAAGCTTCTTTGTCTTAAGACTCCAACACATCCTTGTAAATATCATGATCCAGACTATGACGATAGCAACAGTCATGACAGATGCGAATATGTGTAGGCCATTGTTGTCAAAGATCTTACCCATGACACTAGTGGCCGTGACCTAAACACAGAATGAATAAGATTTCTCTTGTGAGACGCCGAGTCAAGGAGAACTTACAAGAGCGGTATTGGGGAAAACGAAAGACCACCAGGTCATCTGGAAGGGCATGTGGTGCCCTGCAAGAGAGTATTTCCACAGGGCACCAACACAGACGAGGAAGAACCACATTGCAAGACCCCAGAGCCACAGACTTACCAGAATGCTTATAACTTTGATTATGTCCGCGACATGTGGTGTGCCCAGGAAGTTTTCGGGTACAAGCAAGTCTGCTTGGCTGCCCAGTTGGGCTGGACTCTTTTTTAGATTCCATCTTACTTATTCGGAGCATGGGGTTTGAAATCGTACCTATACCAGCAGCGGTGAAACCGTAGGGACCTATTGACATGAACTAACAAAGATCAATGAATTGTACATAAACCCGAGCTATTAAACCTACGATAGCGGGTCTCTGATTATCTCGTGGTAGCTTTTGTGTCATAAGGCGATAAATGAAAGCAGACGATATCATGAAGGCAATTAAACAGCCGGTTCCTTGAATCGCGGTGGCCCCGAGCGCCATAGCCACGGTGTTTACTGACAGATCGTGATCTGAAGATTCCGCTGCGGCAATAAGATTCGCTGCGAATGGTGCGTTGAGAAGTAGAGGATACGCAGGAAAGACCCAAGTAGGGGTCATCGTATGAACAGGAAATACTCTAGAAGCCAATGGTTAGTTAAAACAACTGGGAATAGAATGAGCTTTCAAGTTGTCTTACAGTGTGGACCAAAGGACAAGATACAGAAATGCGCTGACAGAAACGCTGAGGGCGGCGTAGACCCAGAATACCCACTCCATGGTGTTAAGAAGCCATGGACCTGTATAGGGAATACCATATTGACAGGTATTGATTAATATTACAGCGATGCTAAATCGTCAGATTGGTTGGAGCTCATATGAAGATATGTATTGCTTACGAGACCACCTAGTTATTATTAGTATACATAGTCTCGTTGATGAGCTGCGGCAAACTTACAGAAGCTGAGATGAAGAGCGATTCCATCTGATCTGTGAAAGAATTCACGAAGCTCCCCGGACGAAGATGGAATCTTGTACATATAAGAATGCAGTTCATGATGAATAGGATGATATTGAGAAAGAAGAAGAAGAGCCCGATGCCACGCAGCCAGGGAGCGGTCCATTTTACTAGCAAAATTAGTCGTATTTCAAAGTAAGTTTTAGAGGGTGCATGTACATGAGTGAAGAATATTGGCAATACCGCCAGTTGACATTGTCTATGAGATGTCAGCGAAGCTACAAGTGAACGTCGGAAACACCTACCAAAGTGAAATAAGTCCATTGATAACAAGCGATCCGATCTCGTATCCCAACCTTTTGGCTTTGTGTCTTTTCCGACGTTGCCATAACATGATTCAAACTGTGAGAAGTGATTGTAGAACTATGGTTGACAAGCCGAGGCCGACCTTGGTTGCTACCGTTGACATCTTCAGGAGCAATAGCGGTGATATATGAAGGCCGTTGAGTTAGCGCAGGTCGCGGTACAGCAAGACGTCTTGTATCTCCATTCGCGTTCCCGTTAGGAGCAGCAGGTGCTGATGCCACATGAGAGAAGAAAGGAGGATGCTCTTCTGACGGAGACTCGTAGCCGGTAGTCAGACCGGAGGCCGAGGCCGAAGGCGGAGACGGAAGCCCGGCTACCACTGGATAACCGGAGGGGGCCATTCCGGAGGCGGGCCACCGATGTCGTCGGCGCGGCGTGCAAGAAGCTTAGAGACGCAATAGAGAGCCACGAGAGCGCTCTGTTCCATGTGAGAGAAAGCAATGTGGAAGTAGACCAGGTGAGCGACAAAGACAATATGGTGGAGAACGAGGGTGCCGAAGTTGGCGAGCGGCATGATCGGAGTTGAAGGCGGAGGAGGCGAGATTTAGATCAAAAAATGCCCTGTTCCCGGGCATAAGGCAGGGAGGGGAGGGGAAAGGAAAGGGGAAGGACTAGAGAGGAAGAGGGAGGGAGGAATTCTTGTTCTGTTTCTTGGTGGTAGATCAGTACCGAAGCGAGGTTGACGAGTGACTTTATTCGAAGCCGCGTGAGCCGCTTGTGGAGGGTTGATTTTGGTGAGAGGGTGAGGTTGGTTCAGTGTAGAAGAGAGGCGAGTGGGTGCAAGTTTTTGGAGGTTGATGATAGAGTAGAGAAGGCGTTCTTAGAGTTTAATTTCTATGCAATCATAGGGCGGCCACTCCAACGTCCAACTCAAAGGAAGATGTATTTTATTAATAAATAATTGACGATTATTAGTGTTCGGAATTGAACTGAATCTCCATCCCGATCTTTGGGAAATGATGGGCTTTGCATGCTTGGCGTTTACCTGCCCAACTGGAGTTCAGTCCATGTCCACTAGAGAAAGGCTAGGCTAGTCATGCTGGCTGATAGCGTGACGTTGCAGGGGCACAACTTCAAAGGATCTCTCTATTCCCGTTAGACAGATCGAATGTCAATGCAGAATTGTAAGTTTAGTATGTATGTGCTATAGTTGTTCTCGCCAATGCAAGTTTCTAGATCTGTCTAGTCCAAATAGTGAGATCCTATTCGGTATAATTGACGTTGTACAGGCACCCACCTACTTCGATCTAATTGATCTGATCGTTGGTAATCTTTGTCTCACGTATTGCGCACTACGAATATACACTATCATATCAACCGTTATATAGCTGTGCCATATTAAGTAAAGACTACCTGTAGCCATTAGCCGCATATGATTGACAACTCTTTACCCTGTATGTCTGTACATAAGTCCATTTTCTTAACCGAAATAACTCGTCGGTAACGACATTTCGATTATACCGACGTCAGCGGGGCCCGAAATGGGTGATGCAGCAAGACCCATAATTACCCGGGCATACACGTGATATTGAAATGCCACCTTTCGTGGATAGCTCTCGGAGCTGCATCTGTAGGTAGCCTGCACTCGTGTCAAACTTGACGTCGATCGTTGGCAACTCAGGAGCTTTCATTACAACTTATAGCACCGATAAAACAGTATATCAGCCAGCACAGCGATCGGTAACCCAAATTATGATACGATAATCATTGCGAACGTCTCCCAGCCAAGAGCAACATGTCTTTCACCAACACACCTGTGTCCCGGCTTGGTGTGATCGGTCTTGTGGCCGGCTCCATCCTAGCCAGTGTCCTCGACGTCAAGCACTACTTCTACATCCTAATTGATACTCACATATGGCGCTATCGGCAATTCTGGAGGCTCTTGGCCTACCAGCTGTGCTATGTTAACTCAACCGAGGTCCTTTTTGCTGCCATGTCCTTGTATAACCTCAGAATCGTCGAGCGCATGTGGGGTTCTCGCAAGTTCGTTGTAAGTTGCCCAATCCCAAGTTCTCGTCGACGTCGCTGACCTTTTTGCTCTTAGTCTTTCTTAACTGTCACTTATCTGATCACGTCCATCATCCCACCAATCGTCTCGGTCGTGTTGCGACCTCTTACCGCCGGATATCTAAACTATATTCCAGCCGGTCCTACTCCTATCATTTTCGCTATCCTAGCTCAGTATCATGCGATGGTTCCGCACATGTACAAATATCGAGTCGCGACGTCCGAGGCACCACCGACAGACCGGCCATTCGTGGGACTTACATTCTCTGACAAGTCCTACAAATACGCAATTGCTCTACACCTTGCACTATTACAATGGCCAGGTTCGGTTCTAGGTGCAATCATCGGCTGGGTAGTAGGATATTCGTGGCGGGAAGGCCTTCTTCCGGCTGTCCTCGTGCGTTGGCGCGTGCCAGGCTGGGTTGTGGGCCTTAGTTCGCAGAGGCGGAGCGCCGAGTTTGAAGGCCTTCGACGTCGTCTCGAAGATGAGAACTCAACATCAGCGACAGCAACAGGAGCTCAGGGTTCAGCAGAAGGCCAGGCAGAACGCCGGAGAACCATGGGTCAACAGATCATGGATCAAGTTCGGGAAGTCCTTTAATTAGTGCAGTCGATACGATAGGGATATCGACCGTTCTTTCGTTGCATCCGATTCAGCGATGTGGCTTCCGAACAATTGCGGGACATGAATGTCTGGCAGCGCATTCCTCCTCGAATTTATCTCAGCCCAGCGCATATATGCTATGCCAATAGATACTCTGATATTGTCCAGCGGAGGAATGGACCTGATGTGGTAATCACATATGCACCTCTGATATGTTAAGGCGGGCTGACGCAGTTCCGTGTATTAGAGGAGGGTATTAACATCATTGGGCTTCGTTTATGGCGTTGTCAGCCACCATCCATCGTCAACTGTCAGCATTACTCCGCGGATCAGCGTGCACAGCCTTTTATATGACAGCAACGCCATGAGAAGCCACTATAAAGGGAGCATTAATGTCTATAAATACAAAATGGGAGTCGAAGGATGCCAACTCAGCCGTCAAAACGTGGAGTCAGTAATTCAACTATTGAAGATACAAGAAAAAGAAACTCTGTCTACTATTCTTTTTCTCCAACAAGACCATACTCGAAACAGAGGCTCATTCCTACTGGTACAGCTTTAAAGAGCTACGAACTTAATAAAGACTAGTGGAAGGACCCATGCCCGAGCAGTGCGGGTGCGCCCCTCTTCTGCCTTGCTCCAGCCGCCGCAAAACCCCTACAGAACCGAATTGCATTACCCTGAGTGGTAGATCAACGCGGCGCCGGTACGTACCTGTCGCCCTGACTCGGTTAGACTCATCAACTCAACCGCTGTAATTCAACTTCCAGTGGAGGTCTTTTACAAGGGTTCCACTCGATAACTTAAGGTAATGAACCGTACCTGACCTTTTGGGTTATCGATGGGCCTCCTTTTCTTCTTAGTCGATCCCGACCTCTCCTTTTCCCTCCCCAGCATTTGGAATAACTTCACGACTTTTGCGCTCAGTCTTTGGCGGTAGCAATTCAGCGCCTCCTGTAGGATTGCTCTCGACTTTTTGCGATACCCCAGCCCCAGCCGTTTTTGGACGCGACATACCTTTGTTCCATTCAATTTCATCTTAGCTTCTCGGGTAGTCAACAGTCAACCACCTGTCCATCTTTCCGATACTGGCCAGCCATCGCTCTCTATGGCTCCTGTGGCATTATCTTAACCGTTAATCCCATTCGAAGCTGACCATATGTTTTGATAATCAAGACGACACGCTCGTAAACCCGCTGAAACTATGAGTGCGTACGCGCGAGAGGGTAGCCCGTATGGGTTCGATTCCTCTGGGATGTCACCCACCGCCCCAAGTCCTCGTGGAAAGACCTTTGTTGAAGGTTATCGCAGCGATATAATGAACGGTTTCGAGAAAGATCACAGACTTTACAACCCGGTACGTAGCCATGATAGTGGAGTCTTCGACTTACAGCTTCTAACTATAATCTTGATAGATGAATCCTGATCGACCACAAAGTTCCGCGCTCGTCGACCTCAAAGACCCTATCCAAATACATCTTCTCACCGAAACCGCCCTTTCAGACAGCAAGGAATATGAAATCTTGTCGCAAGAAGAAGTCGACGATCTGAAGAAGCAGAGCCAGTCCTTGTCTCAACGCGTCGAATCAACTCGGCAGAACCTGACTATCCAGTCCAAATACCGAGATGCAGCAATTTCAATGGCGAGATTATATAATCCTGGAAAGTTGGATGGCAAGCGAAGGAGTCTTTTGGGTCGCAACAGTGGTGACCACGCTCGCGCAAAGGAAGCCGAGGCCGAGAGGCAGGCGAGCGAGCGAAAATGCGAGGAGTTGGCGGCAGAGCTCTTTAATCTCGAGAAACGGCTCATGGAGCCTCAACGACGTCTACTGGAACACACTGCTGGTATTCTTCAACTCACACACAAAGCATCGAATAAGAAGAAGGATACGACCCCTACACTTCAGCCAATCAATGGCATGCCTGGAAGTCCAGAGAGCCTATATACGTATACCCGCAACAGTATGGACCGCGCAGGTGATGAGAACTATTTTCACGATGATAACTTCTACGACCAAGCTAAAGGAATATCGACCAGAGGACCCCCTCATCGCCAGCAACCTATTGAGATACCGCTCAAATCGCCAATTCGAGAACAGCACAGCCAGCTGAAAGATGAGATGGAAAAGATTAAGGATGAGAACCTGCATCTTAAGGGCCAGTCTGATTCTTTGGTTACGTCGATAACAGAGATGGAAGCTCGGCTTGAGAATCTGAACGGCTCATTACGGGATGCGATTGTTCGCTTCAACCCCTCCAAAAACGAGGATTACTACGACCCTCCATTCGGCGTGCCAGGAATGAAGCCGGGAGAACTTCTCAACAACCAGATGGACTATCTTGAAATGGGTCTCAACGCCATTGAGGTCGAACAAGAGTCGTCTGGTGAACATGGCAAGGTTGACAGCTCTATTGATAAACGCATCGAATCACTAAACCATCAGGTTCGAGATCTGTTGATGGCAGTGGATCCCGATTACCCAGCTGCACCTCAGTCCTCGCAAGACAGTATCGAGGCGAAACTCGACTATCTCGAGGATGCACTACGCGCCGCAGATTCGGAGCTAGAACGTGCAGTCCAAGCTGCTAAGTCGGGCACGCCAGAAAAACAGGACGATGAGCAAGTGGAGCGAATCCTTATGAATCTCTGGAATATGATGCAAACAGGCTTCAGCAAGATCAAGAAGGAGAAGGAGGAACGACGAAGAGCCCGCATGGAGAGAGGCTACGAAGACGAAGAAGTCTCTGACGACGAGTTCGATATTGACGAGGCATTCAGTCTTCCTGGATTCTCCAACCGGGTCCAATGGCTATACTCACAAGCCACCACACTCAAGGATCAAAAGTCTGTACTCAAGCGACAGATCAAGCAGCAGCGAGAACTCAATAACAAGTCAGACGCCGAAAAGGACGAGGAATTGGCGAGAAAGCAGGACGAGCTGGATGAGACACAAGTCTTGTTGGCTCGAGCCGAGAGGGATGCCATGACTGCACAAACCATGCTCTCGGAGGCGTTGGAAGAACTTGAAGGTTCCCGTAGCACTGCCAATGTTGGTTCTTCGAGGGCTGTATCCGAGGAAAGCAATAAGAAGGTCGCCGAGCTGGAGGCTGAGCTCAAGCGTCTGCAGAATGATCTGGCTGGTGCAGCGGGTGCGGCAGGTGCAGCACATGCGCAAGTTGAAGACCGAGAAGGAAAGATCAGCAGTCTGGAGAAGGAGCTCGACCAGGTCAGATCTGATCTTGCTGATGCGACAACTGCCGCTACCGCAGCGCGGTCTCAAATCGACGATCGAGAGAGCAAAATCACCGCCCTTGAGTCCGAGTTGGCCTACCTTGAGACAGCTCAAAGCGAGGTCGAAGAGCGCAACAAGAAGATTGCTGTCCTCCAGGCTGAGCTTGAGCAAGCTAATGCTGCTCACGCCCAGATTGAGGAGCGCGATGCCAAAATTGCCGCTCTTCACACCGAGGCACAGGAAGCCAATACTTTCAGGGATCAGGTTGAGGTGCACACTGCTACCATCGCCACTCTCAAGGCTGAGCTGGAGAAGACCAATGATGTTGAAGCTCGCCTTGAGGAACGAAATGCCAAGGTCGCTCGTCTCGAGGCTGATATGGAGTTGCTCCAAACAGACCTCGCGGGCGCTGCAGGTGCTGCAGGAGCCGCTCAAGCTCAGCTCGAGGAACGAAACAACAAGATCACGGCTCTTGAGGCTGATATCAAACAGCTTGAAGAGAGACTGGTCGCTGCCGAATCTTCCAGCAACAATACTCGTAACCAGTTGACTGGTGTCGATTCCGTAATTGATGCTCTCAACGCGCAGCTCGATGAAGTCAACCGATCCAAGCAAATGGCCGAGGATAACGCCAGATCCCTGCAACAACGAGTCGATGGTCAGAAGGAGGAGTTGGCAGCCAAGAAGAAACAGCTCAAAGAGAAGGAGGATGAGCTTGAACTTCTCAACATGAACTTTGTGGAGACAAAGACAGAGCTCACCATTGCTCAGGCTGAACTGGATGGTGCTTACGGGTCCCGTGCAGAGAGGGCCGCCGACGTGGCAGCTATCAAGACCAGCGGCGAGGTGATGAAGCTCCAGAATCAGCTCACAAGGCTCAAGAACGAACTGGCTGGAACTGTTCAAGAACTCGAGGATGTCACGAAGGAAACTCTTAGTGCTGAACGGGAGAAGATCGAGCTTGAGAACAAGCTTCAAGATGTTCAGGTTGTGAGAAGGCAGCTTGAAGGCGAAGTCACGTCGTTGCGCAAACAGCTCGAGACAGACATGGATAAGGCTCGCGAGCATATCGCCAAGCTTCAGGAAGACCTTGACAGCGAGCGCCTTAGGGCAATCCCACCAAACGGCGGAGTCGGCAGAGGTGCTTCCATGCTGAGCGAGCAATTCAGAGCTACAATGCGTGAGGAGAGAAAGAAGTTCCAGGAGAATATTAAGGTAGGCCTATGCTCTAACCCTGCAAGGTGCATGACAACAATGCTAACAAGTGTCAACAGGAGGAGCGTGCTCGAACACGCCAGCTTGAAGAAGAGCTCGCCAAATTGAAGCGTATTCAAACGCCGACCAAAGTACCTTCAAGTCCTCAACGAGTCGACTAAAGAGAGGAGAAGCCGCGAGTGTCAAACTTTGAGGCAAGATTGACACCGAGCCTGGCGCCATGTTTCACGATGTACAATATTTTCTTTCTTGAGGGCCACTGTCACTAATCTTCTACGTGGTCTGGCTTTCGCACAAACGTTCTCGGTTTATTTTACTTTAGAAGCATCGGTTGGATGAATGGGGCTGAGAGTGGATGCTGTATTTGCTGGGCGCATATGCATTTGAGGAGTTTTATGTGAAGGATGAATCAATGATTCCAAAAAATGAGAACCAAAAAGAAGGTTCTCGCCTATAGATGCTGGGGTGGTGTAGTTTTACTTTGCTAGCGATATACTGGGAGGATCTTGTGAATGGGGTCATTGTTGGGACTTTTAAATAAGCATGTCAAATGACAGAAAGCAATATTGACTTATTATCACAAGACTACTATACCAATAATCTAGTATCATGTCTTTCGAGAGTGGTGATCACGCAGAGCTGTGAAGTGTTAAAGGATACGGCCCAACCGATATGCTTCTCAGAAAGTTTCCGCCCGTGGATGTCCAAATCACAGACACTTGAAATTGGTTTCATGGTACGAAGGAAGATCACGTTCTATAAGAAAAGAGACACAAAACTTAACTATTTGATTTGATATACTTTGTTTCTTCAACAATTACACATCGGCGATTCCTCAATACTGCGTCAACGTATTCAAGGATAGATGTCATGACGTGATTCAAGGTCAAATTAAGTTATTACAGGTTCTACAGTAAGAATTTCCTCATTATACAAGCCCAAAGAGTTAATGATAGGTTCTTCGTAAAGGCAGGTAGAGTTTACATCAGCTCGTATGATAATTACTCGCAATGTGAGTTCCGGCGAGTTATAAAAGCTTCAGGCTTGATAATAATCGTTTACTCATTATCTCGTCACAAGCAGCTTCTAGTTTCGACTTTGAATAGGCAAAGAGAAGAAGTTTGCTATTATCGATGACTCTCACCCTCCATGTTAAGAGAAACAAGCATAGATAAATGGCCTTTACACCGTCTATACAGTTTCGAAGCAAACACTCATCAACAACTCATACACAATTCAACCAGAAGAAGCCGTCACCTATTATCTCAACCTCTTGTGATGTATTGTTTTGCCTTTAAGTCTGCCTCTTTTTTCCATTTCGGATTCTAGAATCCTGACTCCAACGGTTTTCGCCGAGCAAACCGTTAAGCCTATACAAACCCTTTTTAGCAACACAAACCCCTACTGAGAAAACACCCGCACAATCGAGGCGCAGACACTCAAGTTACTCTAGCACTTTCGTAACCTGTTCACTACAGAGGTTTGTTCGAGTTTACACCGAGGGTCTGGCTGCTGTATTAGTCAGCTCACCTGCGAGGTTGTCAATTTGACGGTAAATTGGAGTTAACAGAGACACATGGTGATGGTTGGTAAGTCACATGGTGATAGTCACAAGTTATGCACTGGGTGGTCAGCAGCCTAGTCTCAGGCTCGGCATGCCCAACTTCTCGGTCAGTGACAGATTGGACAGTGAAAGACATTGGCCGACTGGATCGAAAAGACAACTCTAGTCATTTCGAGAGGTACGACCACCATTCAGGACATCGATAATTCTCATCTCAACTTGCACCGCATTTCAGTGTAACATAATACCAGGCTTAACAAGGATACGTAAATGCACCTACCCGGGTAGGCAAATCAAAAACAGATAGAGGGTGGAGTAAGAATAAGTTAAATCTCTTCTAGTCTTTCTTTGTCTAATCTATGCCACTTATTGCGCCGTGTATGTACAGAAAGAATATCCGGTATATGAGTTCAAATCTGTGCGCCTGATCTAAATGCGAAGTGAGCCGCCCAAGTTTGTACACTGAAGCCAAAAACAAAACCATATGCTTCCCAGTATAACGTGGCACCCTGAAAGAGGCACGAGTGTACTGGCGAATAGCTCAACACCAAATGCGCCGTTACGTGAAATCAAAGGGCTACATACGCCCGTCCTCGCAAAGACAAATAAACTCCTGTTAAAAGCAAGACGCAGATGACGCAAGAAAATGATTGGGGTTAGGTCCGCCACCCCATGCAAAAGCTTAATGCCAATGGCAAAGCCTCGATGTTTGAATTTTGCGATGCCAAATCGAATGATTTGGGTTGGTTCCGGTCCAGCCAAGAATAGTTATCGAGTCCTGGCTGTATTATGTTATGTCCACAAGCCAAGCCGGATATTGTGCAGGTAACCATGCATGTATCGACATTAAAAGGTGGTAAATGGGGTATAACGAAGTGGTGATACGAAGTGATACATGGGGTTGCTCTGCTCGGTCTGACTAGTCCAAAGACATATCATCCTCGTCGACATATGCCATGCGAGCCCATATCCTCCAGTGAACAACGCCAACGTGGGCAATACGGGTTGCAATATCTTCAATGCCGCCTTCCTGCTGACCCATGCGGATAGCTGCATCCAAATCTCGGTCTCGTCCTGCATCCAAGCTGCGGCTGCTGGCTGGCACACGGTTACCGGTGGCAATCGAGAACAGGCAAACGCCGGATAGCGACTTGAAGTAGCGTACACGAGTAGCAAGCTCAGTGACAAGTCGATGACGGTATGCCTCCTCCATCTCTTGGTAAATGGGGGATGAGATGCGGCAAACGTTCTCGGTCAGCTTCTCCTCGAAACTTGCAAGCATATCCATGGGCGCATTGGTGAAGCGGAAAATCTGCAGGGCCAGAGACGGGGCCATTGCTCGCCATCGTTCGTGGTGGTGAAGGTCATGAGGCGCTTGCTGAAGAAGGGCTACTAGGGTATCGCGGAGGTTTCGAGCCTTGGATTTTGACTCGTTGGTATCTGAGGTCAGGTATGAAGGGAAGACTAGGGACGACCGTGGTGATGAGGAGTTCGAGTCTGTAGAGCTAAGGGCGACACTTGAAGGTCGTGAGTTCGAAGAGGGTGGTGTGTTGAAGTTGAACTCATGATCGTCTGGGACAGCGCTAAGGCAAGCAGGAGGTGAATTCAATCGTGACACACGCTCGAGGTCTTCATACATGCGCATACAGACATCCAAGTTGATAGCATCGAGGATATCAGATCGGACACGGCCTAGTCGATCCTCGTCAAAGAAGAATGTGCCAGGCAGAGGCTTCTCGCCAGCAGAAGGGAGCATCGATCGCGAGAGTCCCTCGAAAAAGACGCCCATATCTCCAAAGTGAGATGACATCTTGCCAGAGCCACTGGGATAGGTTCTGGCAGCCTCCTGGTACCATGGTTTAGCATCGCCAATATCCATCTTGCGGTTTCGCAGCTTCTTCATCAAGAACTTTTGTTCGAATGCTGTTGTCTCTTCAATGAGAGCTGGTCGAAGACAGCGGATCTGGTGGTTTGCGACATCCAACTTCATTGCCTCAAGAACGCTGAGCAAGCTTCGCATGCCATTGACAAGCTCCTCAACATCGTTGTTGCTGTTGCCGTTGCTGAGCTGCTTGTACATAGAATCAACCCACTCATCCCGCATTGGTGCGCAGTGAGATTTGAGAACGCTTGAGAGCCACGAAGCAAGCTTCTCGAGATCGGCGATTCCGCGGTGAAATTGTTGCATTAGAAGTTCCACGTTAAGACCTTCGTCGAGGAATTGCCGGTCACGCTGGGGAACTAGGGTTTGAATGATTTCCTTCACAGACTTGAGAAGCTTTGGTAAGCACCAGTCGTCGCCTGTGCCGTGCTTTGCGTAGAAACTGTCTCGGTCCACAATGAATTCGAGGAGCTCCTCCTTGAGGGTCATCCAAAAGATACTGGCACGATCATGCTTTCTTCGGCCCTTGTCACCTTCAACGTTAGGTCTGAAGTGTAGTTCAGGATCGAAGTTGATGTCGTGCCTTAGCTTGGGGTTATTGATGATCTTGGAAACCTCAAGTTCACCAAGGCTTGATTTTGTCACCGGAGGCTCAAGCGGTTGGCTTGGGGCAGGAGACCTCCTGCTGTCAGGTCCTGGACTTGATGTGGTTGAAGTTGTTGACATTTCGGAAGGGTTTCGTGAGAGTGGTGCTGCCACTGGGGCTGGTGCATTAGAGACATTGTCATACCCGCGTGGTAAGACTTGTGATGATTGCGTGGCCTCGTCCTTTTCGTCGGTTGATGGTTTTCTGGTTGTCTCCTTCTCTGGTCTCGTCTCGCCTTCACCGTTAGGCCCAGGACCTGATGTTGACAAACTCCGCCTTGACCGTTCAACTGGGCCTCCAAATCCTTGATCTGACGCCATCTTGTTGTTTGTGGCTTTTCTTGAGTATCGACTGATTGATTCAGTTACTCGTATAAAGTTCGAGATGGTGATACCCAGAAGTCAAAGAGATCTGGCTTATTTAGTTTATCAAACTGTTCGAGTAGCTGTTAGTCATTTCGTGTCCCATCAACAAAGGGCATCTTGTGAACATGAGGGGCGCAGCCATATCAGTCACGAGCGTACGGCCAGCTGCAGGACACTTGATGGGGAACTATTCCTCCACCGAATGCTGTGCACCAACATCAAGTCCAGGCGGGATATCGATTGTTTTCGTTCCAAGGCCGTATGCAATGCTGAGGTGTTGCGGTCGACTTACAAGGATCGTATGAGCTTGGAGCGGACAGTGACTGTTTGCGTGCACCAAGTATCGCGGCTGTGTGACAGTATATGCTGTATCCCTTTTCCCTTTACCGTCAATCTTCCTCCTGGTGGGTTGCTTCGCAGTTCGTCTCGGTTGTATATACCGTCGTCTTTGTACGTGACCAATCGTCTTGCGGGTGCTTGCGTCGAGTAAATGAAGTAGGGGAACGTCGAACTGATGTTGACAGTATTCTAGCAAAACAAAAACCTTGAAAAGTAAAGATTAAGGGTGTCTTCAACGCTCTTGGCCTCAGGCAGGTTGATAGATTCTAGGTATGATAAGACAGAAATAGAAAATAGATCAAGAAGAAGGGAGGAAAGAAAGAAAAGGGGACGACAGTGATGGGAGACTGGGATATTTGATATGTGGATAGAGTCTGGGTTGGTGTGTGGCACTTAGACAGACGAGACCAGGCTAGTGGTAGTCTACTGTACTTCCTCCTCTGATGGCCTCTGAGACACGTTTTTCCCACCAGACCAACTCAGAAAGTCTCCATACCGAGTCAGAGCAAAAGCTTTTCCTTTACTTGGAAATTTTAGGGGCCAAGCGCGGCATCGCGTGGGATGGGCCTGGCTGGGTATGGCGGTGGGCGGAACGCCATGGATGCAGAGAGCCCGTGTAGGCCGTATGTACAGTAATGTGCCTAGAACGAGGCAAAAATCGGCTAACTCTACTCCGTAATGTCTTCACCCCAGTATCCCAGCTGCTCCAGGCTGGCGTGGAAGGGCCCTGCATGGGGAGGGTGGCGTCCGAAGGAGGGTGTACGATTAGTGATGGATTTTGGAATGCACCACTGGTAAGTGAAGGACGCCAACCTGATGTACACTAATGTATCTCGGTACCAGGCTGTAATTAAGTGTCCTGCATGCTGGGTGGTGGCCATGTGTAGACAGTATCCGTAATTATCGTGGGTTCTACTCAATGAGTGCACATTGTAGTGTAGTTGAAAAAGGGTTTAACTGTTGCCGCCCTGAAGTTGATTCGAGAACGAAATCGACGTATGAATCAATAAAGATAGTTTGGACATGTTCAATTGGGCGTTCGGCGATGAGCAGCGCCATTGGGCTTGATTGTGTAGGTCAGACAGTGGCATGCATTCATTCAATCCAGCCTGTGCCCAAAGTCAGAACATGTTGGTGAGGACTGGAGCGTAATCTTAACACTGCAGCGACAGCGTGACCCTCTACTGTTTTGAGTCTGACTGTCTGAGCCTGTTGTTGCCATCGTCTCGGTGCCTCGCCTGCTCGTCTCTGTTAGATGAGTAAGGAAGCAAAGGTCAGACGCTACCTGACTCAGTCTAAAGGGGGTATCACGGGAGCCACACTCGCCGTGATCGATCTTCCTTTGTCTGATGAGTTTTCTTTGCCTGCAAATGACTAACACTGCTGTGTTTTCATACTGTACTCTATCACGATACTTGCCGCCTTGATAAGTTGATGGTCATGGCGAAAAGCGTTGTATCCGTGCCATAACTGCTGCAATGTACTGATACTGTAGCGGCGACATATAAACGACTCCACAGACTGTGGACAGTGCGTGATCAAGACCATTCGATGTAGGGAGTGGGTTTGTCATGGATGTCATTTCATGGGATCCGCGGGATGAAATGGAGATGAAGATGCCCTGTAAAGCCTGTACTGGGCCTGGAGATGGAGATGGGCATTGAAGGTTGGGTGGATGGCACTTTCCATTCTGTAGGGGCAGCAGAAAAAAAAACGGCTCCTTCCCTTACAGGATGTGATCCTCAGGCTGCCCTCCTTGCTAAATTCTAATCCTAATTCATTCCGCCCTCGAGTTGCTCGGATGCAAGGCAATACACTTTCTAAAAACTTAATGCTGCAAACCTCACAAAATTGAAACTAGCATGACACTGCAGTCTTCATCTTGCGACGTCGACAAAAATAAACAAAATACGTACGTTATAAAACAGGGTCAGCTACGACTTGCCGAAGGCGGATCGAATTCCAGGAACATTTGACCCAAACAGGTCAGGGAACAACAAACTTGGCCTGCCGATTCGTCCACCGATTCCAGGGGATCTCACTTACTCGGGACCAATGAAGGACATTTTGCACAGTACATGGCTGACATGCCACGCTCAGAGGAGGTACCGTATTGTACAGAACCGAGTATCCGTACCGTACTGGCGCCAACAATAACCCCAACAAGGGACGGCCCAGGGCCAAGGGCACCCATTTCCCAGGGACCACCATCGTCATCTCATCGCACTAGCACACCTCGGGGGGTCGCAGAAAGATCCATCCGCCGCCGCTGCTGATCTAGAAACGGACCAGAAGCGTGCAGATTTCAGCGGAGTCCCTGCGCGACTAATGAGCCGCCCCAGCATCGGCCACTACGAGTCGTCCTGCAACTCTCGCTGGCCCAGGAGCCAACAAAGCAATGCAATCCAAATGCTGACTGACTCTCAATGGAAAATCATGTTTCTCGTGGCAGTGTTGTGACGACAGTTGCATACTGAGCCTCGGTCAAAGAGTAGTGTGTTTTCTTCGACTGTACAGTACTGGCCTCGTCGATTACCGCCACAAAAGCTGCTTGTATTGCAGAATGCTCATCGAAAATTCTCGTCTGCGCCTCGCCACAGACATATAACGAAGAGCGTGGCATGTACTGGGTAAGGAGCGGTGACTTGTGTCGATGCAGTCACTCAGTCGTGTCATTCTGCAATGCAGCAGATGAGTCTCACACAAAACACAAGTTTGCCGAGGCGCTCGCGAGTGGATATGAGGTTGTATCCGTACTCCGTCCTGCCCGTACGTTGTTACAGCCTTCTCCAGGCCTCTCAGTACACAATGACCGACCAATTCAAGGCGAAGGACATTTCGCCAATTTAGTACTTGCTAATTGGTCAGTAACACTGATAGTGTATCCCAGCCTGGTGGTACTGGGATGTTTTTGCCTATCTAATCTCTCTTTGGTACTCCGTACAGTACAAGCATGTCCCTTGAATGTTTTGTACAAAGAATTGGATTGGTGGATGTTCACAATATGATAATATCTTGGGAACCTTGAGTATAGCAACCCAACTACCAAGACTACCAGATTCTATTCAGGGCGAGCGACCGGGGTTCGTTCACGCTTCGGCCATTTCGATAGAGGCTCAGCACTTGCACCTGCCAGAATGTCCATGCGTGCAGGCCCTGGAGGTGCAGCAGCGTCGAATGGTAGTGGTGTCGTAGTGGTGTGTTTGGCAGTACTACTACCTATTATGTAGGGTCTTGAGGGCGGACCTCTTCAATTCCTGGTCAGACAGGGTAGAACAGGGAGCATGCACCAGTTCGACAAAAGAGATGATGGGTTCATCTCTCTCGACAAGTGTGCCAGCCCTGTCAATTGCCCACTATTTTATCCGTCATACTCATCAGACAGACTACTACTACGTAGGTATGTATGAGGCCCAAGTCTTGGGTATTGTTTCTGTTCTCACTCATACGCTTGGGCTGCTATTTGCCCACCCTGCAATAGCGTCCAACAAAGCTCAGCACATATGAGTCAGGATTGATAACAACCAGGAAAGAAAGGATATGTCACTCATAAAATACCAAGCATCAATTTGCAAAACACCATCGGTGTGGAACCACATCACCATCCGCCAGGACACGAAGTGGCCAACGCATCAATGCACCCGTGTTTGAACCACAGCCCAAAACTTGGCTCTAATGCTGTTCTGCCCAAGATTCTGCAAAGCTATTAATGCGGATGGGATTCTTTCACCGCCGTAACCGCAATCGCAGTCGCAACGCTGCCATGCTTGGTGTAACGAGTTGTGGCTGAACCGATGGCACCTCAACCTATTGCACAAACCGCAATTTGGTGTTTGTCGAGTGGTCGATGAGGTCGTTCAATCAGCAGACTAGAACTGCCAAGCACAGCACGTTGCAACACCCTAATCGACACAACGCAACGCAAAAGACGGTGTTCTGTTCAGTTCATTTCCACATGGCTAACGTCAAATCTTATTCATGGCAGGATTCCAACGCCAAATCCGAGTCGGAGATGCCGTCTCTTATTGGAATGCTTCTCGTAAAGACAACTCTATAATTATTCAGGAACGTACAGTCATCCATCCACCAGCGGCAGCCGCTTCGCCCCAGGTCCAGGTCCAGTTCAGCTCACCTTGCCCATGCGGCGGATTCCTTTCTTTGTGTCACGTACCGTCCGTCCGTTCAGGTCCGAAACCACCACATCGGACATCGGACATGGCGAGGCTGCAACCATCGCATACATGCCACAGTAAAGTAACTTCCCCCTCACTGACCCTCGGGTTTGCGAGTTACCACTACAATCGATTTGTTTTATCTCGTGTAACCGCAAGCAGTCGAGGCGGCCTGACAAGCGCCCATGACAAATGATCACGCGGGTAAGAAAATTGCCCATACACTAACATAAAGGTTGTTTGTCCCTCGCTTTTTAGTTAAACAAAACCCAAAAATGTTGGCTGATTTTGGGGAGGAAACCAGCTGGGGCGGTATGGTCAATAGTGCCATGCAAGGCGAAGAACTCCCTAACCCTAAAACCAACGATTCATTGACTTTGTACGGTGTGTTTTGTGCCACCGGACCTTTTGTTGGTATGGATTTCTTCGGTAGGCAGGCATGTTAGTTTCCTAGGTTTCCTAGTCATTGTCATGGACATGATGCTCGTTCGACGAGACGGGAAGCAGGGCAGCAAGACCGAGACGATGGATTTGAATCAGGGACAGGCTGGTTGCCACTGGCTGTGTGCCTACCAAGACCTAGGCCTAGTCCCTGACTTCCGACTTGGCTTCATGACAAGAATCACTCCCTCTAAAACTCTACTGTTGGATGTCAAGATGTCTTATCATCGTCTCGAATCACCTAGATTCGCCTTGCATATGCAGTCCTTGGATCCATCGATCGTCTACGCCAACCACACCAGACATCCCACCTGTCAACTAATTACTGCGTAGCATGTATTATACTGTACAGTGCTGTACTGTACTAGCTGATCCCCGCTACTTCGTTTCGTATATCGGAGTCTTGTCCCCTTTTTTTTATTCTCCTTCGGGGGCCTTTCCCAGACTTATACTTGAAGGCGCCTAGCTTTAGAATGGAGTTTCATTTCGAATGCAGCCATGGTGGTTTCGAATTGCAACTCATTTTACGGATCAAGCAGGTGGTGTCGCAACGAGTCAGACTGGGGGCCACCTCAAGCTTCAGGCCGAGTTCGGGGCTAGAAGCTCGGGGCCGGAGCAGATCCACGATAGTGGACGGCGATAATAGTGACTGGTATTAATTCTAATTCTAGGGCCAAGATTTAGAAGCAAGGAACGGCGGAAGACGCATTTTGGGCATGGTACAGTGCAATCCATACATTCAATTACAGGCGCCTGTTCAGGTCAACACACCATCTGTCTGGGCTCTGCTCAGCTCAGCTCAGCTTTGTTTTGTTTTATTTTCTTATGCGCAGGTAGGTGGTTAACCGTGCTTATCGTATTCATGCGAGGATATTACGCCTTTGTTGCACACACATGACGACGCCAGACTTATCAGACTCCTGCAAATGACTGATTATAGGTGACCCGCCTTTCAACTGCGCGTGCGTGTGTTACTGTGACATCTGCTTGTTTTTGTGTCTTAAAACTGCGTGCTTGGACTCAGATCGTCGTTGCTAGCTAACGTTAATAAGTAAACATACCAGTCATACACTCTTTTCATAGACGGGAATAACAACTTTCAACACGGCTCAAAGGCTCCCAACAAATTGGCCAGTCTTAACCCCGGATTCTGGACTTGTCTACTGTCCCGTGTTCCCTTTCCTTGCGCCAATCACATATTTTTTGCTTTTTGTAAGATGGAAGGGTTCAGAGCCAGCAGCCAAAGATGAGAAAGGTAAAGGCTGTTTAAGGACTTGCCCCGTACCTATGCATGTTGCAATTTTATCACGACGAATGTGGCATCCCTCAACAATGTGCAAAACCAGCTGAACTATGCACGGCTTCTCGCAGGATTGCGGCAGACAGTTCTGTATATGGTGCTGTGCATGGGCTGCATGTCCTTAATTTCGGTGTCTTTGTCTCTAGGTTAGGATAGATAGTCAGATAAACGCTTGTGATATCAGCACGGATACCTGTTTGGAAGGACTGAATACGATGCTCTCCTGCTGAGCAACATTGTAGAGCTGATATTCGATTGTGACATCCGACAACTGAGCCGTCGACTATCACATCCTGAAGGCTTATAGTCCAGGTTGGGGCATCCATCTATGCCGGGTTTCAGCATGCGGCTGTTCTCCTTTCAGATATCATCACATTCTGGTGTCACCTCGTGTCACTTCCTGCGATACTTCCCCGAGAGAAAGGAGATATCCCACTTCGGGTACTGGGACCAAAGTTTCCTCCATGTCTCAAGGCTACCAGTTTGCGTGGTAAAATTCCTGGGGGGTGTAACGCAAGCACGCTTCCAGATGGTGCAGGAAGCCGCATCACTCAAGGACAGGCAGAGTATATCTTGCGAAGAGCAAGGACGAATTAATTCATGATCATAACCCGAAGATTTGCACAGGTACGTGACAGCCAGCGCCAACTCCGCTTGGTGGTTTCTTTCCCCTCTCCCAGTCCAACTCCTAACCTGTCGTGATATCTTTAATAAAAACAAAAACGTGTCGTTGTGAATATGTGGTTTAGTTGAGGAGGATGGAAACCTATATCCCACTGTCAGTCAAGTCGACGAACCAGGAAGAGGACTTGGACGTACGGCCATGAGGACACAGCATATACTTATGTATGGACTCAATCTTTCGCCTATCCTCGCGCATTTCCAGAAGATGCCCATGAATCTACCACCGTGTCAGCCTCGTCGCACATTTCGAGAATTGTCGCATTCCGTACCCGTTCTTATTTCGGTCCATGATGCCTGGTGTAAAGTGGTGAACGTATGCGCTCGTGCATATGAGCAGCAGGAGGACAAGTAGGAGGGATTGGAAGTTGAAGAGGGCGGACTAGATTCGTTAGTATGTCGATCCAACAACGAACGAGCAATTTTTGTACCATTTTGACGGCCCGAGAAGCTGGTCGTGTTTGTAAATAAGTGTTTCGAGTCGAATATTTCGTTCCTAAGTCTCGACGTTGAGCTCGACGTTGCCTTATCGATTCGTCCTTGTGTCTTCTCACATGCGACAGGTGTGCTTAGGGGTAAAGATTCGCCGGAGCCGCGACGTGTTGAACTTCAGGGGTGACGTACCTGGATTGAACCCCCACAAAAATGACAACCCCACTGAAGAGACCCCGGACTGAGCCTCTAACATTCAGTCGCAAGGCTACGCTGAGCACCTGAATCTTCTCTCGGTATTTCAACTACATGCCTACCGCAAGGCTGTGCTTCTTTGGTTCTTCAAAACATTAATCATAAACATTCATCCTTTTAATTAAGCGACTGCTCTTTCTTTCGTATCTATACTTTGGAAGCGCGCAAGCGCCAATAACCACATTCAACATGGAGCCCAGAGCGCGTGCCGGCAAGAATGTCGGAAAGATGAACTTTAGCCATGCAGAGCGTACGTCTCCCTCCATCTTGGACTGTCACATACATGCTGACTCTTAAAATCAGTGGCACAGCTGCTCTACGCACACGGCGATGTTCAAAATCCACTCCCCGAAACTGTCCGCGTTCTCGACGAGATCCTCACAGACTTCATGCAATCCATCGCCTTCGAAGCGACACGGGCAGCTAACTACTCTGGCCGCCAAAAGATAAAATACGAAGACTTCGAGTTCGCGTTCCGTAAGAATCCCGCGTTCCTCGGAAAGGTCCAAGAGGTATTTGAAAAGCAGAAGGAGATCAAGAAGGCCCGAGAAATTTTGCGTGACGGAGAGGACGAGATTATGAAGGACGCTGCAGACGAGGAGAAGAAAAGAGACAAGACTGATACGAGAGCTGGAGGCTCAGGAAGTAATGCTGCTGCTGCATCTGCGGCATCGAGAGCAGAAGAGGAGCTGGGTGAGGCTGATGATGATGCTGAGGCTGAGCTTGATGCGTTGGGTAAGAAGCGCTGATAGAGCTTTTGGACATGATGAGACTATCAGAAAACCTCATTTTGGTGCACTTATGGCGTTCTGCAGAAACACGGGTCATGGTTTGGTTCAGGCGTTTATGGGACTTACTATGGCACATGCATAGGACTGGAGTTAGGATTTGGCACACAGAGTCAGAAGTTAGATTGCAATAATCCATCTTGTGGAAATTTACGATGGTAGCCTGCATGGAAGACTCTAAAGCGGCAAGCCAACTTGCTTGTTTGCTATTGGTGTTTTCGTCTGATTCTGCTGTTAACTGCTTTGCGTTCACTTTTTTGCAGGCTTAAGGCGGTGTGTTTTAACACTGAACTGTCCAGGATAGACTCGAAGTGACTGGTTCATGCTGATATTAACTCATCAGTACCGCCTATTAAGAATACGAATCCTTGAACGGAACCTGGGATCTGTCCGCCACAGCTTCAAAGGCAAGTTATCTCTGTCTTCGCAGCCACCTAAAGCTATTAATGGATGCTTTATTTGGGCCAATCGGCCTATCGGGATTTGATAGCAATTAAATAAGAACAGGCGAAACCAGCCTATGTTTAGTCTAGTCTAGTATACTATGATGTGTATTGTATGTGGTGTTTTAGAGGAATTTGACAGTTTTACCCAGCTGTGCATGCTGTTTAATGAGGCACCACACTCAAGATAATACGTGAAAACTGAGATGCACATATGCACAGTGGGGAACTCATATAACTCGCGGATTGAATATCGATTAATTGAAGAGATAATAGTCAAACAAAACGGAACTGTCTGAATTAAGCATTCGAAACTGATTCGCAAATTATGACAAGGGTAAGTCTTCTTAACTTAGTGCCTCTGTTGTAGGTAATTCTACCCTGTACAAACGTAGTGAATATCAAGAGTTACTCTTTTTCGTTTTTGAACGATTCCGTATCCAGACAGAGCTAGAATTGTGTAACATAGCCTACTTTATCTACATTTGTTATTCTACATATCTCCTCTAGATATTGGGATGTTATCAATCGTCCATCGATCCATTGTTTAAGATTCGCGGATGGAAACGGCCCACTATTTCCGGCTCCACTCTCAACTGCAACGGGCATTCAACCTCGGCCAACTTATACCGACACCGACACCGAAGTCGGACTTTTCTAACGTTAGTTGCAGGGCCAAGAGCGAGAAGATGCAGGTCGTGGCTTCTCGCTTCTTCATCGTCTTCTAAGCGCCGAACAATCTTTTCTGAGGCCCTCGCCACTGTAACCGTTGTTGGTCGTGTGACTATCAGCAATACAACACTGTTCTGGTAACCCCAGCAGTCTTCTGGTTTACTAAGAACAAGAAGTTCCTGACTGAATGAACCTGTTGTTCAGACTCTAACTAGTTCGCACTATCACACTTCACACATGTTGTCCTCGTCATCAAGGGTCTAAGAAACTCTTGCTGGGGGGTTAGACTTGGGCTCCGCCCCCACTGCAAGAGACTCACTCCCGTTGGCTCCATGACTGGTAAACGTGAAAAGAGAAGACGAAAAGAGGATCCATGATCGTTTCGGTGGGTTTCGCCTGCATAGTGGTTGGCTCTCAATGGTTGACGCCCTGGAGTTGTCGATCCCGGGGGCCTTTTCCTATTTGTAAGATCCGATTATATCCTATTTCGCTTTGAACTGTGACTCTTTTTCTCTCTTCTTCTTTTGATGTGCAGTATTCTATTGTGAGTTTGTAACAGCTCCATGGAAGAGCAGTAGATTCTCGTTATTATCTAAGTCGCAATGGACAAGACTCCACCATATGAGCATGTCCCTCAGACTCCCGGGGATAAATTGATGCCCGGGAGTTCTCATGAATCCCATCAGCACTTATTGCCGCCGTCAGCGTCACCTAATCTGATGCTCTCAAAAGCTGACAGCACTAGCTTTGACGACTTCCGTCGTTTATCTCCAAGTCCATCACCTTGCCCATCGCCTGTCCCCTTAAGACAATTCTCACATAATGCGACCGATTTGCCAACCGAAGCTCCACCGTCGAAATGGAAACAGTTTTGGATCAAGAACAAGCCTGCTGCTTATGTCGCCCTGTCCCAATTCTTCGGGGCTCTGATGAATCTAAGCGCTCGTTTGGTCGAACTTGAAGGCGATGGCATGCATCCTGTCCAGGCTTTACTCATGAGACACTCGATAACTGCGCTTTGCTGCACAACCTATATGTGGTGGAACAAGACGCCAGACTTTCCATTTGGCAAGAAGGAAATTCGATGGCTGCTGTGGTTGCGCGGAGCATGTGGTTTCTGGGGTATTTATGGCGTTTGGTACTCGATGATGTATATCCCTCTCGCTGATGCCACTGTTATTACCTTCCTTGCGCCAGGTGTTGCTGGATTAATCTGCTGGTTCGCTCTCCGTGAACCCTTCACTCGAATTGAACAGCTCGCGACGTTTGTTGCTCTTCTCGGTGTTGTGTTGATTGCTCGACCTACCACATTGTTCTCCCACTCTGACAATGATGATACTTCGACGACTGAACCACCCGAGTCAGGAGGTATACCCGGTGCCGACCACGAAGCCACTCCCGAGGAACGTTTGATAGCCGTAGCCGTGGCTTTGTTGGGCGTTTTCGGCGCAGCGGGCGCCCTTACAACCCTCCGAACCATTGGGAAACGAGCCCATCCTCTCATTTCGGTCAACTACTTTGGAGTCATTTCCACCTTTATTGCCCTGACCATGCTTATCCTCGGACCTGTTCTTGATATCCAGCAACCAGGTCTCCGATGGGTTACTCCGACTACTGTCAAGCAATGGGCACTCCTCCTTCCACTGGGTATTCTGGGGTTCATAATGCAATACCTCTTAACAGCAGGCCTCGGAGCAGACAAGTCAAACCGCGCCAACTCCATGGTTTACACGCACATGCTTTTTGCTGCAAGCTTCGACCGTTGGGTTTTTGGACATCGAATGGGGCTTATGAGTGGCGCTGGATGTACTCTAATCCTTGGAAGTGCGATTGGGGTTGTTATGCTTAAAAAGTCTCCGCCTCAAAAAGTGCCCTCAGAAGACGTTGAGAGGCATGGGAATCTAGAGGGCGAGTTAGAAGGGTCTCCCATGCTTGTGGCAGACTCTGGGGCATCAGAAGAGTTTAGGCTCTCGAGGTAGATTGGATAAAAGTTTGATGAAGTATTTACTTGTATATATCCTTATATTCAGGGTAAATAGAAACAGTATACCCACTGCCATACGCTGCCGTTAGAAGTGCTTAACCTTATGTTGACAACAAATGACTGTCCATCTTCGTTGCAGATACCCGCGAGGAACATCTGCAAACAACGCCGTCCCTAAATCTTAGTTCTCCGAAAATTGCGATTTTGGTTCAGCGCATCCCACGCCTTCTGGGTTGATCTCATTGAGGAAAAGTAAAGCTGGGCTCCTCGAGCAATTCCATCATCTGCTGGTTACTATTGAACCATTCGCCTAGTTGTGCCGTATTTCCCATCCACATCATCGTGTTCGCTCCTCTCTGACCCTCAGCACCATCCAGTATTCCCATATCCCCCAAAGGCTGCGGAAAAGAACCTGCCTGTGCAGCATCCATCTGCGAAGGCTGCTGCCCTCCATTGTTAAGCCCGGTTGGGGGGAAGCCAAGTGCTGCAAGATAGTTGTTGAGCTCAGCACTTGCCTGCGTCTGATCTGCAGGGGGTGTAGTTGTCCGGAATTCAATGTAGCGAAGTGCTACCGTATAGAGAACTTGGAACAGACGGTGCGTTTTGGCCGCTGCGTCTGATAGAGTTATAGTCGTTTCAACTGACGTGCAGAAGTTATGTAGACGAGCGAGATCAGTTTGGTCCTGAGTCTCAATGACTTGACAGAAGACTACAATGAAGGGGATGAAGGGAGCAAATAAGAGAGTCCTGGTTTCATCAGCATTGTTTTGTCAATTCTTTTGCATGGAAGATCGCTTACCAGTGAACATAGGACGGGAAGTATAGCACATTATCATGCCCCAGGAGATCCATGCAGTCCTGATGACGCTGTAGTGTTGCACGTGCAGCCTCGATGCACTCAGGAATAAAGGTTACTCGAGAACCTGGAGGAGCAGGCGTTGCTCGATAAACAAGAGTGAGAAGTGACAAGCGTAGTACGTCGTCTGATATAAGAATGAAGTCTATGAAATACTCCCCAAGTTTAGTCTTAACCTCTTTTTCGCGGTTCTTCTATATGTTCTATGTTAGAAATGTTAGGTTGGCCAGAATTAGGGGTACTCACAGCAAGGTCTTTGCTCCTTCTCTCAATATATTGCAAGTCACCTACTAGCTTCTGAGAGCGGAACCTCCTTACATCATCAGACTCCTTCATTGAACCAGGACTGTACAAAAGTTCATATATGTGGCCTTGACATCGAGCTGTGGCGATCCAAAGTGAGATGAAAGGAGATAATGGCGTAGCATTGACGGGATTCTCGGAGGGAAGAGGTACAGTGACATCCCAGTCTTGAATGGTAGATGCTCTTCCAAGACGGAGGGAAAGGCTTTTGTCAATGAAATACGTGTTCCAGAAGAGAAACTGTTTGCGCTGCGCTTCACGAGGCTTGTCGTTCTTCATGGTTGATGTACGATGGTATCCCAGAGTCTGACATAGCTCCGATGCTTTGCATGACAAAGTCCACGATAGCGAAGGCTTCGAGATTTCTATAGCGTAGAAAGCCTATCAGTATTGTCAGCAGTGTGAGCGATGAATTGTGTAACAGGATAACATACTCCTAATAGCAGGGCAGATATCATGTTTGAAGTAGCAGGTAGATGGAAAGGTAAATTGGCCAACGCTGTTTCTGTGTTTTCTCGGAGTGTTTTTGTGTATTCTTCGTTCTCTTCGTGTTCCTTCTTGTCGGTTACTCGTTGTTGACGATCTTGGAACATGTACATTAGACCGATATTCACAAGAATGAAATCAGCATCGGCGACATCTTCTGAAAAGTAGACATGCAGACACATTCCAGAAAAGCTCTCCATCGAAAAGAACTCCCTTATCCAGGCTGAGATTTCTGAGTTTTCAGCTACCATGGAGCGTGTTGATTAGTATGACACGCTGATGTGAATAATAAGTTGGTCACTCACTTTCACATTCTCGTATAAGAGCAACAGCTGTCTGAATCGGCGGCAGGTCATTCTTGAATGTAGGACGAGGCACTGATCTGGCATATGGATAAGACATCTCTGTAGCAGCGGTCTGCTGTTTTAGCGAATTGACAATGTGATGCAGAGAATCCAGAGTCTCTCTTAACTCTAGGCTGGCGCCTTGTAGAGACTCTGTACCAACAGCGTTTTTCATGAACTCATTTGCGAATTCTCCATGAGCAGCCAAGGAAGATTCTCCCTCCACAACCGGGCTGTCAGCAGTCAGTTGAGCAAGGTGCCCATATTGTGCTGAAGCCGAACTCTGAGCTGGTGATTGACGTGGAATATCAGAGTGCGGAATGGTAGTCTGGTGTGGTTGGGGAGGATTTGCAGATGACATGTTCGTCTTCATATCTCGCATGAGCTCCGTGAGTGCCTCAAGCCGACGGTCAATGATGTCGATCTTTCTTTCACTATAGGTTATGCACACATTGGTTAGCTAATCTGTTTCGGTGTTGCAGCCAACGCAGTGTACTGCATGAGGTACAAGCGAAGGCCAGGGACAATTTGGCCCATGACGCCCGGATCGGATTCGAGGTAACATAACATACTATTGGGCTGAGAGTAGGATCCTGGTGCGTTTCTCCTTTGGGCGAGTTTCGTGATGGGTGCAAGGGATCTTGGCGTGCAGACAATGAGAACAGGGCGAGTTTCTATCGCACCGGATCTATACAGGCGATGTTACTATGTATTTGACTATAGAAGGAAGAGGTTGCGTTTCAAAGAGAGAGCATATGGGGCAAAGCCATGACTATAGCAGCCTCCACTTTTTGGCTGGTCCCTTGTTGCACCGAGACTGACTGATTGATAAGATTGATCTGATATGCACATACCTTGCGAGTTCGACATGCATCGCACTAAGAATAGATGTTAGTTTTGAGGAGCCGTGGGGATAGAGATGAGGAGGGACAGGGCTGTTTAGGGTGTAGGTGGCACTAACTGCTCGTCGAATAGTCAAATTAGAGGTATTTTGGGGCCCATCAGATCCCTCATCTGGGGCATCAACATCAGGGTCCATCTGGTTCTGAAAGTCTTCAGTCATGCTGGGGGATGTGAGGTTCGGGAATCACGGACACCGCTGGGTACAGATGAAAGACGCAGTGTGGATGCAGGTGATGAGAGTAAAGTAACCGAAAATTCAGTGGCTAAGTGCCAATGCAAAGACAGCGGTTTTGAGAATGGCCATATCTGTAATCTCAGCATTGGATGATGACTTACATGGAGAAGGAGCGAAACGGAACGCGCGGGATCCGGAAGAATTGGAGCCGTTGAATGTCAACCGACAAAGTGGAGACAGGCAGTAACGGCTCCCGAGAAGACCGTGAACCCGAAAGAGCCAATCAGATTGAACCAAGGTCCAAGTTCATCTAATCTCGGAGCAACTTTCCATCATGGCCTCATCTTTTGGGTGCAGTTTTAGTAGGCATGACACTTCTCAAAACAGTTTGCGTATTACTGATAAGCTTTTGACACACTTCGCATTCGTAAAGAAATTGGCTTACAGTACATCATCATCTTCATCATAAGCCAAGACTTCAGCATCGATGAGGCGGCACGACATCTGAAAAGACCCCTGTTTACTCCGTAGATGATGGGCAAGGATTAACTCAACGCAACCTCAGTCTCGGTACAGCTATTGGAACTACAGAAACATTGCCAGTAAACAATCACTGAGCTCTTTGCAACAATGGATAGTAATTGCTAGATCAAACAACTCCCTCAAGCCCTAAACCTCCGCGATCGCAAAATCAGACCTAACATGACCCCGATCTAGATAATTCATTATCAATCAGAACCCCACTTGGACTGCTTTCAGAGGCGGATCTGATAAAAAATGTAAACTAAAATGCCAAGGATCACCACTTAAACTGGTCTGTTCTGCTAACCATGTACGGTACTTTCACTCCACCCCCCGGTTCTTGTTCTCAAAAAGTTCTTTGGGTCTTGTTCAAAAAGACGCCCATCCCCTTGCTCGTAAAAATGGCTTTCGTCTTGTTTCTTAGACCTGTCATTCTCTTTGTTCCCTGACACCAGGTAAGGCCTTGCACTTCGTTTTGAGGTCGTTTGAAAGCCACCATGGGTTCAAGTATCAATGAGAAGGGCAACGAAAAGGTTGCTGGTAGTGCCGATGCTACTTCAGCTCCTGAAGATGTCGTCGTCAACGCTGAAGGTGGCGACGCTTCCACACCAGGTCAAGAAGGAGAAATTGAGGGTTCATGGAGTGACTACAAGGTAATTGAAACCAGAATTTAATGTCGAAGATCTACTAACACCACTGAAGCGCATTCTCACATATGCTGGGCCTGCAGAATATCTTATGCAAGCTATCGCCCTTGTTGCTGCCATAGGTTCGGGTGCTGGTATTGCTCTCCAGAACCTCATCTTTGGAGAGTTCATCACTATCATCACCGACTACACTTCGGGAGAATCCGAGCCCAGCAAGTTTCGAAAAGATGTTGCAGATCTGGCGTGAGTTCCACTTACTCGATGTTTCTATGCTCGCCCGCTAACTTACCACCAAGACTATACTTTGTTTACCTCGGTATTGGACGATTTGTTCTCTCATACATCTGGAACGTCTTCCTTACCTATTCTTCCTACCGCATTGTACGCAACATCCGAAAGGAGTACCTCCGTGCTGCTCTTCGACAGGAAGTCGCCTACTATGACTTTGGCACTGGCGGCTCCATTGCCACTCAAGCTACTTCCAACGGTCGTTTAATCCAGACTGGTATCGCCGAGAAGCTTGGTCTCTTCTTCCAGGGCATTGCTGCTTTCCTTACTGCCTTCATCGTTGCCTTTATCGTGCAGTGGAAGCTTACTCTCATCTGCCTGTGTATTGCCCCGGCAATGATTATTGTCATGACTGTTGTTGCCACTATGGAAGCTGTTCACGAGATGAAAATCCTGGAGATTCATGGCCAAGCCAACTCACTCGCAGAGGGTATCCTGGCCAGTGTCCGAACTATTCACGCCTTTGAGATGCGAGCTAGACTTGTTGACAAGTTCGACAAGCACCTTGAGGAGGCCCATACTGTTGGAAAGAAGATCTCGATCCTTTTTGGTCTCTTGTTCTCTGCCGATTATACCATCATCTATCTTGGCTTTGGTCTCGCTTTCTGGCAAGGTATCCGTATGCTTGCAAGTGGCGAGATCCAAAGCTCTGGCGTTATTTTCACAGTTCTTCTTTCTGTTGTTATCGCCGCTGTTCAACTGACCCAGCTCACTCCTTATACTATCGACTTTAGCCGTGCCATGTCTGGAGCAGCTCAACTATTTACTCTTATCGACCGTGCATCAGCCATTGATCCTCTTTCCAAGGATGGCGAGACTCCTTCCGAGACTATTGGACACGTCGAGTTGGAGAACGTCTCTTTTGCTTACCCGACCAGACCGGGCATCACTGTGCTCGAGAATTTTTCCCTCAATGTTCCTGCTGGTAAGGTCACCGCTCTGGTTGGCCAGTCTGGATCTGGAAAGAGTACTATTGTCGGTCTCCTTGAGCGCTGGTACAATCCCAAGTCAGGAACTATCAAACTCGATGGTCGCCCCATTGACCAACTGAACTTGAACTGGCTGCGTCGCAACGTTCGCCTCGTCCAACAAGAACCCGTTCTATTCGAGGGATCGGTATTTGATAACATCAAGCACGGTTTGGTCGGTACTGAGTGGGAGAATGCACCTGCTGAGGAACAAATGGAGCGAATCCAAGACGCTGCCAAGATGGCTTTTGCTCATGATTTCGTTATGGAACTCCCTGAGGGTTATAACACCCAGATCGGACAACGAGGTGGTCTTCTCTCTGGTGGCCAGAAGCAGCGTGTCGCAATCGCCCGCAGTGTCGTATCGCAACCCAAGGTTCTTCTTCTCGATGAAGCAACAAGTGCTCTTGATCCTCACGCAGAGAGTGTCGTCCAGCGGGCTCTCGACAAAGCATCTGAGGGTCGTACAACTATCGTCATCGCCCACAAGCTTGCCACTATTCGTAAGGCCGACAACATCGTTGTCATGTCCAAGGGCGCTATCATCGAACAAGGCTCACATGAATCTTTGATCGCCCAAGACGGTGATTATGCAAAACTTGTCAAGATTCAGAATCTCGCTGTGGACAACGACTCAACCCATACTTCAGCCGAGGAAGATGAAGCTGTCCCTGAAACGGAAAAAGAGGACTTTGCCATGACCAAGACTGTCACTCAATACGAAACCCATGTCCAGGAACGCCTTGAGGCCGGAAAGGAGCATGGCAACTATGACAATCACAAGCAACTGGGTATCTTACATGTCATCTACCGACTCATTCGAGAGAGCCCTGAGGTCGCATGGTCGTACTTCTTTGTTCTTGCGGGGTGCTTGGGAGCTGTTGCGGCATTCCCCGGACAGGCAATTCTACTTGCTCACGTTGTGGACGTATTCACACTTACCGGTGACGAAATGAGAGACCGCGGAGACTTCTACGCGAGCATGTTCATTGTCCTTGCGGCCGGTCTCCTTGTATCATACTTTGTCCTCGGTTATGCCACCAACACCATCGCTCAATTCCTTAGCCACAAGCTTCGCAAGCAGAGTTTGCAGGACATGCTTCGACAGGATCTCCAGTTTTTCGATCGCGAGGAAAATAGCACTGGTGCCCTGGCTAGTCGCGTCGACTCCAATCCTCAGTCTATCTTGGAGCTGATGGGCTTCAACGTTGCGCTTATTCTTATTGCCATTCTCAACTTGCTTGCCTGTGGTCTTCTAGCTATCATCCACAGCTGGAAGCTGGGTCTGGTGGTTGTTTGTGCCGGCCTTCCTCCTCTAGTCAGCTCAGGTTACTTCAAGATTCGCCTTGATGCCAAGCTGGACCGAGACACCTCTAAGAGATATTCTACCAGCGCTTCCGTTGCCTCTGAGGCCATCACCGCCATCCGAACTGTTTCCTCCTTGGCTATTGAAGAGTCTGTTCTGGACAAGTACGTCAATGAGCTGAACGAAGCTGTCGCCGGTTCAAAGAACGATCTTTTCCGAATCATGATCTTCTTCGCCTTGACTCAATCAATCGAGTATTGGTTCCAAGCTCTTGGCTTCTGGTACGGCTGCCGTCTTTTGTCATATGGCGACATCTCTATGTACAACTTCTTCGTTGCCTTCCTCGGTGTCTTCTACTCAGGTCAGGCTTCTGCTCAGCTTTTCCAGTTCTCAACCAGCATCACCAAGGGCGTCAACGCTGCCAATTACATCTTCTGGCTTAACTCACTTCAGCCTAATGTCCAAGAAACCCCTGAGAATCGCGACAATGGTCCTAAGTCCGGAGGTCCAATTGTTCTGGACAACGTTCGCTTCTCGTACCCTCTCCGACCTCATGCTCCTGTTCTCCGTGGCATTGATCTCGACGTCAAGCCAGGCCAGTTTGTGGCCTTGGTGGGCGCTTCAGGTTGTGGAAAATCGACCATGGTTGCCATGCTCGAACGATTTTATGACCCATCCAGCGGCACCATCAGCATCGACAACTCTACTCTTCCCAGCCTCAACCCCCGGCTCTACCGTCGCATTATCGGTCTTGTCCAGCAGGAACCGACTCTGTTTCAGGGCACAATACGAGAGAACATCGCTCTTGGTATCGATGACCCCGAGACTGAGAAGAATGATCCGGTCACGTCGGTTCCCAATGAGCGAATTGAAGCAGCTCTTCGCGCTGCGAACGCCTGGGACTTCGTCTCTTCTTTGCCTGAAGGTCTCGATACACAGGCTGGCTCAAACGGTGCTCAATTATCTGGTGGTCAAAGACAGCGAATCGCCATCGCGCGAGCACTTATTCGCAACCCCAAGGTTCTTTTGCTCGATGAAGCCACCAGCGCTCTTGACACTGAGAGTGAGAAGATCGTGCAAAATGCCCTTGCAGAAGCGGCAAAGGAAGGGGATCGTATCACAATTGCTGTTGCCCATCGTTTGAGCACAATCAAGGATGCTGACAAGATCTGCGTGTTCCTTGGTGGCAAGATCACGGAGGCGGGAACTCATCAGGAGCTACTCGCTCAAGGTGGGCTGTACCGCAAGATGTGTGAAGCACAAGCTCTGGATAGTTAGTTCATGGTTTTGGTATAAGAATCAAGACAGAGCAAAAGTAGTAATATTTTTAATGATAGCATAGATACCATAGTAATACCCTTGAACATGAAATTATTTGACTAGAACACGAAATGCTCCAGGTTAGGTCCATTGGATTTAAAGTATGGAATTTGACAATGCCATGAATTCTGTTGGTCCGTCCGCCGAATCTTTATTCGGCCAAGAATGTACGTAAGAGCCGTTTCTTGGCCGCGTCCAAAGCATGACACGGTTATTGAGGCAGAAATGATCTCCTGCGGTCAGCAGATGCTAATCAAAGCTCGGAGATGGCGAATAGTTGGGGTCTAGATTCCAGTCGTTGATGGGGGGAGAGCTTATTGAGACAGGGGACGGATAATCTGCGGATCACCACGTAGTGATTAACTTCTAGGGGGAGATAGCGGGTTGGCTCAGGTCTGGTACCGTTCAGTGCAGGGTATGTTTAGTTGAAATAATAGTTTACCAGACAAAAGATTCAAGATATGACATCCTTAATGTGAATGCAAGGTCAATACTGCTAATTAATATTCTGTCACTATAATTAAAGGTTGGACAAAGCTTTAGACGGTTCATGCCCGTTGCAGCCACCGGAACAGCTCTTTTGCTCCGCCTCTCGATCTAGTCATGATTCGGTATCCAATTCCTTCAACTCCGTGCCGGGACTGTCAGTGTCAGTTGCCCATTTGGGTCTCCATATTTCTGGACATGCCAACTTGAACTTGCGATCTGTACTGTACTTCCAGAACGTTTCCCTTCCAACTACAACAACGCCTCTTCCGTTCCTGAGATGAACATGGCGAACATCGCCTTTTAATCGCAATCAACACCATTCGATTCTCTTTTCATTCTTTGTATACTAAGTACGCGATTAATTCTTTCCCCTGCTACTTACAAGCTGAGCCCCTCTACCCCCTGAAAGTCGCGAAGCTGTCCAAGCTCCACGCAGATTAGCTTGGTAGTAGCCCCTTTGTGCTGAAACTGTTCCGCTGACACGATCGCACAAAGTAGTCGCTACTGGCATTGAAACTTGACTTCTTTCTCATCACAAGCCAACGCCTCGATCGGCTTCGCGATGGCTTCCGAATCGCCAAAACCGAAAGATCTGGCCACGATGTCAAACGATTCCGATGATAGCAACAGCTCCACCGAGGTTCCCGTGCCTGCGACGTCATCAACAACAGACACGCTCGCGCAACCTAGCCAACCCACAACTCAAGAAGACACTCAGGAAGCCCCGTCGCAACTTGACCAGGACTCGACAGAGAAAATTGGTGCTGCCAATGCCTGGCTTTCGCAGGAGGATGAAGACGAAGACGAAGACGGCAATGACTGGTTAGCTTCCGATGATGCAGTCCACAAGCAGGCACAGCAAGAGGAGACACACAGCGAGGCCACCCCCGAGCAAGCAGAACCCGAACAAGCAAGCACTCAACCAACAGACACTGAACCAGTAAAGACTGAGCCAGTGGATACCGAGCAAGTAGACACTGAGCAAGTTGACCCTGAGCAAGTTGACCCTGCGCCAGAAGACACCGAAGCCGTTTCACAACCCAAGGGACCGGTATCTCAGCACTCGAGCTCCAGGTCGTTTGCTCGTACAGTGTCCCACGAAATCAGCTTTGGCGACGATGACGAGGGCGAGTGGACTTTGAGCCGCACTGATACCGATCCTTTCAAGTTTATGCCTCCCAGCGATCGAACAAACTCTTTCCCTCCAGTTCCACCTGCCCATTCGACTACCGATGCGGAAGATCAACAACCTCTCCCCGCCAACCAGGCGATGGACGTCTTGGAAGAAACAGAGAAGGAAGCAGAAGCAGAAGAGGAGCTATATCAACATGAGGAAGCATCAGAAGGATTAGAGGCACCAAAAAGGAGAGGTCATTCATCGTCTATATCTATAGGAGGAGATTTAAAGAGCCCGGAAGGCCAAGATTCTGATGAGAGATATGAAGAGGGCATTCCATTGATCCCACAATCTGCTGAAGAAACCAACGAGGCGACGGCTGTCCAAGAAAACAATCCCGCAGCTGACCCTTTTGACGAGGAAGAGGGCGAAGATAGTGCAGACTTTTTCAGCCAGGTCCAGGGCTCTGAACCCGCAGGTGAGGAGCGACCTGTCCCTGGCTTGGAACGAAAATCGACGATGCAAGTCCTGGATTCGATGAATGCAGGCTCTGTTCCAAAGAAGTCGACGCTTGAGGGTACTCCCGAAGAGGAAGAGGAAGAGGAGGACGACTCAGACTCGGATGATAGTGAGGACGAGAGTGAAGACGAAAAAGCAGCACAGGTTGAACCAACCCCTGCTGCGTCTGAACCAGCCCCTGCAAAACAGGAAGACCTCGCTTCAAAGTGGGAGCAAGCATTCGCTGATGACGAGGACGACGATGACTTTCTTCTTGACGATAACGCTGGAGGAGACAAGCAAGTTGATCCTGCAGCCTTCTTTGGGAGTGATGATGAGGGTTTCCTAGAAGACGAGGAGCCGGCTGCGGATTCAGCGCCCGCGCCAGCTCCTGCATCTTTACCTGCATCACACCAGCCTTCGGCCCCTAACCCTTACATGCCACAAGCACCAGTGACCCAACAAGCACCATCGCCTTATGCTCCTGTCAGCCATGTGCCTGGAGTAGCTGTCCCTCCAACCCCCATGTACAACTCTCCAGCGCCCGGCATAGCTCCTTTCGGTTCGGCTCCTCAATATGGCCAGCCTCCTTCAGCGCGGCCAGATATGTCAAAGGCACAAAGCTTCGCCGACAAGTCAAAAGGAGGATATCACTCGCCATACGATCTGCCTACTGACCTTGTCACAAATGTGGTGAAACCTCGCAAGAGGGCAAGCATGCAACAGCTTTCACAGCCTAGCCACCCTCATGCCCCAGTCCAGGCGCCGCCTAGAAGCGCGAGCGTTGGTATGCCGGCTCCTCCCACCAAGCTCACGCCTCCCTCTTCTAGTCATGGGCTACCTGCTCAACAAGCAGGGCCCCCTAACCCTACAACTTCTGGTGCTCAGCACAAAGAGAACTTCTTCGAGGAGCTGCCCATGACTTCCAGGCCCCGACCAAGCTCGCGAACAAGCCAAAGGGCTGCCTCTCCTGCTAGAAACCCGCCCCCAATGGCTCGCACATCTCATGTTCCTTCGCCACTGGCGCCTTCGCACCCGAACCAGATGGCTCCACCATCAGTTCCCATTATGGCTCCTCCTCCCAGCGAGCCTTATAGCGAGCCTTCAACTCAGGCGTCTGTCCCAGGAGCTGGTCTTGTTGCGCCTGAACGGGTCAGTCCATATGCTGCTCTGACTACCTCTGCCAACCACATGCCACCCCCAACCTCGACCAGTGCTTCTCGATACTCTCCCGCCCCTGGCACAAGTCATACTGCGCCGCCAGCTCCTGTAGCGAGCCGCTATTCACCCGCACCCCCAGCTACTAAAACTCATGGGTCGTATGGAGCCGTGGCAACGTCTGGTCCTGTACCAATGCTGCCACATCAGCCAAGAACATCAAGCCCATTGACCCATTCTGAGACGGCTCACTTTGAGCCCAGGTTGAGCCGCGTTTCGTCTCTTCCTCCAACCCGTGAGGTGGACGAAGAAGATGACCAGCAGACTCAGACAAGGTCTGTCAGCGCTACCCTATCCCCCCCTCCCCAGGAGTCGAGGTACAACCCAACATCGCCACCACCCCCAAGCTATGCTGGGCAGTTGACCTTGTCGCCGCCTAAACCATCGGGTCCTTATGCACCTCATGCTGCGCCAACAGCTCACCCTGGCTTTGTGCCTCCTCCACGAGCTCAAACCCAATCGCCAAGTGCCGCTTTCGGTCACAGGCAGGCTCAAGGATCCTCAGACTCAACGCGTCGACCTTCGTCTGCCCACTCCCACTCGCATCCTTCTCCATTGGCTGCAAAGCCAGCGCCCTCACCCTATGCACCAGCTGCTCCCGCAGCTCCGGCCGCTGGAGTCTCAACGGTTCGCACTCGTGGCCAGTCTATTACTATGAACATGATTGCTCCCACAGATGGCCGGGAACACGACGAACTCCAGCGATGGAAAGGTGTTCCTATCATCTCATGGGGTGTTGGAGGCACTATTGTTACCTCGTTCCCTAAGAGTGTACCCCGATATGGGATGAACCAGGCTGTTCCCATGATTGTGCGCACGCCAGGAGAAGTCAAGGTTCAGAGTGTCAAGGACATCGAACCCCTTCACGAGCATGTGGCTAAATTCCCTGGTCCTCTGAGGGGTAAGTCGAAGAAGAAGGAGACAATTTCGTGGCTCAATGCCGGAATCGAGTTGTTGGAAAAGGACTTGCCGGATGTTTCCTTCCATTCGCAGCTTTCCCTTGAAGCAAAGAGAGCCGTAGAACGTTTGCTGCTGTGGAAAATCATGCGTATCTTCGTTGAGAACGACGGTGCCCTGGAGGGTAACCCTGCTGTGGAGGCAGCCGTTCGAGATGTCCTTTCTCCGGGGGAGAATCCATCAACCACTGGCGATGATGCGGTCTTCCCTGCTGCTGGAAACTTTGCCGCAGGAATTGCCTCTGTTACCTCAATGCAAGCTGACGGCGTCGACGTGTCCACTATGGATCAGGTTCGGCACCATCTTTTGAGAGGTGATCGAGACAAGGCTGTTTGGGCACTGGTTGACAAGCGACTTTGGGGACATGCCATGCTGATCTCGCATACTGTCGAGGGAGACCTTTACAAACGTGTGGCTCAAGAGTTTGTTCGCAAAGAAGTCAACTACCCTGGCCATGCCAACGAGTCTATGGCTGCCCTTTACAAGATTCTCTCTGGCAATTTCGAGGATTGCGTTGATGAACTTGTTCCTGTGCACGCCCGGGCTGGTCTTCAGCTCATGTCTACTGATGCAGGCCCAGGACCTACCAAAGATACGCTTGATGGATTAGACAAGTGGCGCGAGACTCTTTCGCTCGTGCTGAGCAACCGAAGTACTGACGATATCCAAGGCTTAAATGCTCTTGGAAATCTGCTGTCCAGCTATGGGAGAGCTGAAGCCGCCCACATCTGCTTCATCTTTGGTCGCCATTCTTCCATCTTTGGTGGATTGGATGATCCCAATGCAAACTTTGTGCTCATTGGGGCTGATCATAAACAACAGTCTGATCAGTTCGCCAAAGAGACCGAGGCCCTTCAGCTCAGTGAAGTTTACGAATATGGCTTGTCACTTGCCGGCGGGGCTCTCGCAGCGGCAGGAACACCTCACTTGGCTGCTTACAAGCTCGAGCATGCCATGACTCTCGCCGAATATGGCCACAGGGACAAGGCTATGCAATATTGTGATGCTATTTTGACCGCTATATCCTCACAGACTAAGCGATCGCCTTATCATCACCATGTTCTTGAGGCTGCGGTTGAAGACTTTATGTCAAGGCTGAAGTCAGCACCAAAGGAGGAGGGCGGTTCATGGATCTCGAAGCCAAGCATGAACAAGGTCTCGGATAGCATGTGGAATCGATTCAACAAGTTTGTTGCTGGAGATGATAACGAGGACAATGCCGGAGGTGCTGGAGAGGCAGGACCGTTTACTCGCCCTTCGGGAGAATTCAGTCGATCACCATCGGTGTCGAACTTCGACATCTACGGCCAGCAATCGCCTAGTTTCGGAATGACACCTGCTCAGCCACCAGCAAATGCTGTAGCATCCAAATACGCACCGGCCACCATGACACCTGCTGCCAACCTGAACCCCTATTCTCCTACATCTCAGTATACTCCTGGTCGAAGCTCGATGGAACAAGCCCCTGCGGATTTCGGGAATAACCCTTATGAGCCCGGTTATCCGGGTGCAGCTTCAGCAAGTCAAGGTGACAGTTACACACCATCGATTCCTCAGCCTGAGTCAAATAACGCTGGCGTCGGTGGCTCCGTTGGTCTGGCTCCCCCTGCTCAAATCACACAAGGCTACTCCCCTGCTGGATACCAACCATACGGAATGCCAACCTCCACACCGATGGGTGGTGATGAAAACCCTGCCGGCTCTTCGGCTCAAGGCTTCCAGCCCCTCAGCTACGGCTACGAGCCCCCTCAAATGTCTTCAAACCCTCCTGAACAGGAAAGCGAGGAGAACAACGGGGAGGCCCACAGCGGTGGATACGAACCTCCTTCTTTCCAGCCTTACGGATACGAGCCACCGTCTTACGAGCCTCAGTCTACTGCGGATAACGACGATGAAGCGCCTAAACCCAAGAAGAAGGGTATCATGGACGACGACGACGATGACTTTCCCTCCATGAAACCCTCTGAGAAAACAAAGGCGGACAAGGACCGGGAGAACGATGAAATGTTCCGCAAGGCCGCGGAAGAGGATGGTAAGTTCATTACTTTCAAACCTGTATGATATATCACTAACAACCAGCAGCCAAGCGTGCAGCTGCCCAGCAGTCGTCCAAGAAGGGATGGGGCTTCGGTGGTTGGTTCGGAGGTAGCAAGAAGGCTGCTCTCGAACCATCTTCATCTGGCGAATCTTCACCTGGCAAGCCCATCCGTGCCAAACTGGGTGAGGCCAGCAGCTTTGTCTACGATCCTGACCTCAAGCGATGGGTCAACAAGAAGCCGGGCGCTGAAAACACACCAGCCAAGACTGCCACACCTCCTCCGCCCAGGGCTGGTCCTCGGTCTGTGTCTGGAACTCCTCCACCTCCTACAGGCACTCCACCTCCACCTTTGATCACGAGCAACAGTGCACCACCGCCGCTCATGCCCCCAAAGGTGCGCGCTGGCACACCTGAACTGATGAAGCAAGCGTCTACGGAAAGCCTGGGTCTGGCACCACCTGTTATGACTCGATCGGTTTCCAACACCAGCAATGCTAGTGCGCCGCCTAGTAGACCGACCACGAGCATGAGCAATGCTAGCAGCATTGATGACTTACTCAGCGCGGCACCCCGCAAAGCCAGCGATAAAAAGAAGGCTCGAAAGGGAGGTCGCTATGTTGACGTTATGGCCAAATAAGACGAATATGAAATTTCTCTTCGTTTGGATTTGAATTGCCAAACCAACTCCGGGCGTTCTTATGAGGATTCGTGCTAGGAACGGATCGAAATGTATTAATAATAGAGTATTGTCCTTTTTTGTGATTTTGCGAGAAGTGGAATTGAAGAAGCGCTGGCCTGGGGCTATAATCAGCGACTGTACAAACTGTCGGGGCGGAGGTTAAGCTGTAATGTTTTGGATGAGAAGAAGCATAGAAGAAGTTATACTACTGGCAAGATACGATCATGACTCAGATGGAGTTCAATGCAGAACGATAATATGATGAAGAATGGTTTGCATGAATTGCTTGCCCAATGCACCATGTATATTGCACTCCATAACCGTCTATCATAACTTCCCTAACTCCACAATGAACTGCTTCTACCAAGTTGAACGCCAAAAAATCGTGATCAAGATTCCATCCGGTGTTGTCTTAAACGCTATAAGACTGTACGTAATACTGATACTTATTAGCATGGTTCTGGTCAGTTGAGAGAGCAACAGATGGACTCACTGTGACGACTGAGTCGTCGGCTGTGGCATCGTCGTATTGAGGTACATAGACGTAGAGGATCAAAGCATGATCATCCGCAAAACAAGCAATTACCCGGCCTTCTAGACGACCAACACTTAAGACACGGCTCCAGTCCTTGCCATCCACGCGGACTGTAGCCCAACGTTCAGGGCCGTCTTCTCGAAACTTTGTGCTCGGATGCTCTTCAACGGGACAATCCAGCTGTGCTGGATCTAACTCTGGGTTCTCGAGGTTGGACCAGACGCTACATATATCAGTGGTTTCAGTAGCGATTCGCAGTCGTAGACCGCCGTGCATGTTAGCACTAAGTTCAAGCTTAGGCGCTTTGGCGTTATTTGCGCCTGAGTTGGAGGCCATGGCAAGTTTGGTGAAGCGATCTGAAATGGCCTTGAGCTGAAGGAGTGGCGGTAATTGGATGTGAACATCTGGTTCGCGTACTCGGGGCTGCATGATCGTCTCAACCGTCTCCGGGTGGAGGACTCGCACAGGTATATCCTGCGTGATGATCTTTTCATGTTCTCGCCTCAAATTAGTCTCTAGGTGTTCGTGCTGAAACATCTCGTCGTCATCAAAAGGGTCATCGCCAGCGGCTGTGCCTGAAGGTTTCGTGGCTCCAGACGGGTTGGAAGCTGACGTAGTTGTCGTGATTGTCATGGAAAGAACTGGCAATCCATCTTTCTTTGTGAGACGTAGGGAAGCAGACATGCTATTGAGTGCTGATTTGAGAGCGCGTTGGAGAGGTTGGAGAGGAAGCTCTAGGTTAATGGTATTGCCTGCCTCTGCGGATTGAATATGATAGCCATCAAAGATGAAGTCCATGCTAAGTGAGCTGGACACTTGTCAGTGACTAAATCATGAAGAAGGAAATAATACATACGCCCATACTTGAGATCCCATATCTGGGATGACGGTGAATCGTGCCGTATCATCGCTAAGGCGCAACCAAGCGATCTTCTCAAGAGAGCCAAGTGCAGCTGTAAGCTCTAGAAATTCACGGTAAGTAAGTTGAGAAACAATAAAGAATGACGCAAAGACAAGCAATTCAAGGAAAGACAACTCACTGGCAAATGTGCGAATGTTCTTGAGCTCTGTTCGAAAGCGCATTATGATGGGAAGTTGCGATAGTCTAAAACAGTGAATGGGGAAGGCAGACGGTTGCCTGCCTAAGTAGTGATGATGTCGAGGTTGGCAGTTGCGGATTTGTGGGGCAGGAAATATTCAGTTGGGGCTCACTGGAAGAGGTGAAAATGACAACTACCTTTGAGTAGGCGATTATTTCCAACTTAAATATCAACCATATATATATACAATAGAGTTGAACGACCTGAGAACTATTACTTCTGCATATATCAAACTCCATTGCATACATGCTAATTTAGCAGCATCTTAGTCTAGATGCGTGCCATGGAATGTGTAAGTCGGAGTCTCCACTACTTGCCATGACAACTTTATAGGGAAGTGGAAGGTACCTATTAGACTACTTATGTTATAAGGAACAAGAACCATCCATAGGACTAAGTAATAACGGCAAGTAGTTTAGGTAGGCAAAGCCGCCTACAAAGAGTGTCATTCATGAACGGGGCAAAGAGGTGCCTTCCATGGATCTGATGCACTTCAGTAGTATCCCCCTATAACCCACTATAAGAAGAAGAGACCTGATACAACTCTCCTGCGAGTAAGAGCATAAGAGACGAAATAATCTGATCATCTTGTACAAACCTAGACTGAATTTAAGGTTACTTTATTTTAGCAATCTAAGCCGTAGTGGACATTTCTTCTGTTACCTACCCGTACAGGTGTTGAGAAGAGCTTACAACAGCCTGCACTCTGATACAACTCTCCTGCCAGTATCCGTTATCTATTAGGTTTTGTTTAGTATTCCACTACCCTTTTTTGTCAACCTCACATTTTGCCGTCCTTAGTGATATATTATCGCTGGTGCAATGACAGACGAACTACTCAACTCGGTCTTGACTTTACTGAAGACGACGTTCCTCGAAACCTGGTATGGCTGGATCAGGGGCCTGCTGCTGATCGCTTACAACCATCTCATACTAATGAGACAGTAAAAGACCCTGATGCTGATAGCAAGCTATCGTCCGAGGCAAGACAAAGCTGGCCTACGCCTAGCCCTAGGTCTCTTCTTGCTAGGTTTCTTCATCTCCTTGCCAGGTCTCTTTTTGAAATAGAGATCTCTTTTTGTATTAGAGAGTGCAGGCTGTTGCAAGCTCTTGTCAACATCCGTAATTCCTTCCCCAACCCCTTTCTCACTTGCCAAACGAGGATTTGAGTAATGCCTCCTTCTTTTTCGATCACAGTCTCAGCCTTACGTCGATTGAAGAGGTAATCAAAACAGCCCAGATGCCCCATCTCTCCCACATCACCCATCCACTCACTCCAACACACACAAGCTGTCTCACTTTACATCTTCATATCCATCGCTATTACTTTTCAGCCGCTATGAGCAGTATCAAGATACAATGGTCTCCAAGGAACGTCGTTGCTGTTCAATCCAGCTTTTCGATTGCCTAGGACTGCGAAAAAAGAAAGCCGACAACGATGTTGAGTTCAATACACTTGGAGGTCATGACATACCGATCATACCACCTACAAAAAGAACCGAAACAATAGTACCAGAGTCTTCCGCAGGAGCAAAGACTCGGAAGCTGTCTATTGCACTACCTTCGAAGAAGACCAAGGAAGAGCGTGCGGCTGATTTGGTCAATGCATGGATTGAAAACATCGATAACGCAGCCCAGAGCAGTGCCGATTCAGGAGAACCTTCAACCAAGGACACCAGCAACCAGCCGGAAGAGGCTTCAACCAAGGATGCCAGCGATCACACCACAAGCAATCTAGAATGCACGTCATAGCAGCATCTGACACCCAGAGCTAGGGTTGAAGTCTGAAGTCCGAGTGTACCTTATGGCTATCACTTCGGGACATCATGTCTTAAGCACTTGCTCAACAATCTCGCACCTTCAAGGGAAAAAGATTGGTCCAGATGAAGACCTTCAAACCTGGTGCAAGTTGTCATGTTTGGGAGTGGGAAAGGAGAAGGCGACCAAGATCCGATCTTCGGGAGGCTGTTGCTAAGAAATCTGATCAAGTGTAGTGCCTCCAAACTCGCTTCAGGGGTTGATTGAACCACTTCACAGTTTCGTCATTGGTGACTGGCGTGTATCGCATGGGAATATCAGCAGGATGGAGAATTTTATAGTGGCATGGTTAGAGCGACATGGTTTTTAGTATTCAGATCACTGGTTATGATCCGGTCAAGAAGAGGCGGAAGTGCTTGCAAGTAAACGAGCGATTGAATGAATTGACAGTTTTTGATATCACCTGAATTGGCCGTGACAAGTGAGTGTCCGAAGAATTGTCGTCGCTTAGGGCGCCAAAATAAAGTAGCCTAAGTGCAAGTCTAAGCTTGCACAAGGTAACTAAGTTATTTCGTCCCTTATGCTCTTGACGGCTTATTCTTCTGATACCCTGATGTGTGGCGTGATTGGTGGCCGCATTCCAGCATGGACGTATGTTTTCTTGATTGCAGATTAACTATTGGTAGAAGCTATGCTATTATGATCTGAAGTTGTTTCTTGCTAAACGGTCTGGTTCATCATCGCTGTCGTCTCTGAATCCTTCTTCAAGACTATATTCAAGTTAGAATTGGTGTTGACACAGTGAACGGGCATATGCTATGGATGCTTACTCTCTGCTTAGTCGCCTTGTATTATCCGGTCGGGCCGCACGGGTATCTGCCTCCATTTGACGCCAGGTGGCCTCGTCGACATTTCCAAGTTCCTCCCCGTCATCGTCGTCCAACCCATCGTCGAAGTCATCATCAGAAGCGAACGCGACATCGCGGTTGGAGCGCCATGCGGCTATCCGGGCTGTTATGCGCTCGCGCAAAGAAGACGTCTGGGACGATAAGGTATCGAGAGGAAGATATTGGCTATAGCGAGCATATCGACGCCATAGAGGAATGAGAACATATGTAAGGAGGATAAAGAGGAGCAACGAAATGACGGCGGGAACAACGAGAGTCTGATTGCGACGATATGTTAGTTACCATCGTGATGCGCTTTGCTGTGCCATGAATGCCAAGAATATTGGTCAAGTTGTCATGATGAGTGCATACCTTGATAACTGACATTGTTGCGCCCATGTTCTTCCTCTCAAGAGTTAGAGAGGACGATGCTGGAGTCTGTTTCAGCGTGGAATACAAGTTTCGAGGGCGCGGCGGATGCCACGAGGTGACGGGAGGTTTGAGATCCGACGTTGCGATCACCCTAGCAAGAATGGTACCTAGAGGCTGCCCTGGAAACGTGGCTGAAGCCACAAGTACAAGGGCCCAGCGGGACCTGGAGCGGTGCAGCTGGGATCCAGGAGGTGACGACGCCGAAGATCCCGCTAAAAGGGGTCGACCAACAAAAGGATTTAGACTTGCAAGGGGGTAAAAGTGCCAATATCAACGACATTGAATCTTTTTTAAATGGCCTCAGGATATCAGAAGAATTAACCCCCAAAGGCATAAGAGATGAAACGATTTGTTCCCTTTATGATAGCTTAGACTAGCACTTAGGCTACTTTATTATGGTAGCTTAAGCCTGAGAGGACAATTCTTCTGTTACCCGCCTGAATGGGTGGTTTCTGTCTACAAGTTTCTGGTTTTGAACACATCCATATGGAAGGCAAAAATGCATGGTATCAACTGGACCCGTGTCAATCGGATCATGGCTCCTAAGCTCCTCAGGCACTCAATTAGATGCTTGTGGACATATGTACTTAAATAGCTACTCAACTAACCAAAGAAGATGATATGTCCATGGTTAGCAATCTCCAAGCACGCCATTTTCAGTTGAGCGGGTCGTATAACACGGGCTCGATGGGCTACCTCTTAATTACCTGTAGCTTTTTCTCAAGCTGGACACGTCACATGAAAAGGTCAAAGTAGAGAATATAAGTTGAGTGATTGCTTTTAACAATTAACCCATGTACCATCTCTCAGAATTGGGTTGAACTTGTTACAAGCTAGATTGATCTCTATGATTTCTCTTTGTTAGACTTCAAAGCAAGGGCTTATGAACTCACACTCATGAGATCTTTGGACGTTCAAGTTTAATCGTGTCCTTTCTTTCTCCATGCAGATTTTGTAACAGATGACAGTTCAGCTGTCAAAAGCGCAAGGCATGGGGCGAATGGAGGCCCTGAGACAACCGACCTCGCTTAAGAATCAAGGATGGAGATGGAGAAGAGAGATCTTTGTCTTGTCTCGAAATAGTGGACGGATACGGATGGAACCTGAGACAAAGGACAAGAGCTGCACGCGGTTCAAGGGATACCGATCGTTGAGAAATTCCATGCGAGCTTACGAAGAAAGTTAAGATCACATCGCTTTCATACCGTCCTTAGGTAGGGGTGTAACAACAAAAATCAACTCATGACTTTTAAGGTGTAACATACAAAGCCTGGGCAGTAGTTGCATGAACTATTTTTAAGCACCATCAACTTGGTTAACATTCGAAAGAATATATTAATACGGGACGTGCCCCATGTTGGTACGAGGGTTTACTGCGCAAGTCTTGGAGTAACTAGGATCGATTGTTGGAAGGTAACTACCTAACTCAAAGATCTTTGTAGGTACGTTATCGGGTCGATCATATTGTGACAATCAGTTTCGATTACTCTTCCGTGTCTTGATTGCTGCAGTTCTTTCTCTAGGTAGCAACGACAATATAGGTTGACAATGTCTACGCGTCCTCAATCTACAAAGCCCACTTCCCCTGATAGGTCCCTTGATGCTATCAAAAAGCTCCCCGCTTAGGAGACGGGTCACTCCTACAAAGTGTCCATCCCACTCGAGGTCGGGCCAGTGCTCAGTCTCAGCGCTTTTTTAGAGATGTAAATCATAAAACCCGGAGTAGGTGAGCTCCATTTATCGATCATGCCCAATGTTGATGAACGGAAAGTCTTTTTTGTTTAGAAATGCTTTTTTTTAAAACATCAATAAAGAATCTCAATTCTAACACGGGAATTACCTGGGTTTATATAATTAATTAATTCTCATTCTGAGTGCTTTTGGCAGTGGAGGCACTTTATTTCAGGATTATAATTCTCGATTCACTAGACATCCACCCCCTTGGCGCTCGAAGCACTGAACTGCCCCCCTAGACTACCTCTAAGCGGCGGCTAAGCAATATTGGGCCCATCATCCCCATAAACACTCGAGCCAATCCGCTTTCGTCCTGCTTGCGACCCTCGGCTTGGCTTGAGCAACCTAGAAGATCCCTGGGCCCTGGTGATAGGGAAAAGGATCCAACCAGATCATCCCCATCTTTTGGACACCCAACTGACTTGACTTCTTGTCTGGTGTTCGCTGATGGTACAGATACTCAGGTTCTAACTTACCTCACTGTACTGCTACCACGCACGCTACGCTATTTACGCTCCTTTATGCACACCACCTTGAGTTAATTCGGTTTGCAGTTCGATTCGTTTCATTCTGGCACCACTCGTTCAAGCAGCGGCATCATCCGGTCAAGCTTAGGCCTTTCTTCTTTGTCTTTTCTTGCATTGCATTATCTTTGCCCCCCTTCCAGTTCCTTACAGTCTGTGCAGTGCAGTATCTAGTATCTACTACAGTACATTTTCCTTCCTGTCAAAAGCAACTCGCGGCGATCCAGGTTTCAAGCCCGCCCACAACGCCCACGCCGCTTCGATTTGGAGATCCTCCGCACCCCGAATATCTTCACAGCGTTTCATTCAACGTCGATACCGACCGTGCCCCAAATGAAGCGAGCGGCCCTGGGCCAGCACATCGCCAACTTCACGTGTTCCAACTGGTAGCCGTTGGTGAAAGACTATACGATTCCGATACCTCCTTTTTCTTTTACCCTTACACCCCAGTACGACACCGACACTACTTTCGAAATACGATTCGCAATTTAAAAACTCCGCTTCGACAATTGTCGCGGCCACGACATTGCAGTCGCCATGTCTGACAAGACCAGACAGTCCTCTGGCGGCCGGTCTCTCTTCTCGCGAAGTAAGCACAAAGACAAGCGCTTGGCTGAAGAGTCGAGATACCCCGCAGACGACGCATCCAGCTTTCGCTCTTCGCGCCACAAGAGAGAGTCGTCTGCTGTCTCGTTCGACGGCCGTCCAGAATCTTCCGATGGCGGTATCAACCAGATGGCAGGTGTCATAACTTCAATCCCATACGATGCTGTTGGAGGCGGGTCACGATCCCCGGTACCCATCGAATACCTGCCCAAAGGCGAACAGGTGCCAGTGCGCCGAGAACCTCTCCCGCACCACCTTAATCAAAACGGCCTGGATTTTCACCAATACCCAAGCTGGGACGGGTCAAGCCAGTCTGGGGCCCGTTCTCCAGGACGTCAGCCCGCGGGATATGGTTATGCTAATGCGAATGTCACCATGGCTTCGACTGGACGCCAGACCCAGTATCAGCAATGGGGCCCCGCCAGGGGCAGTTCGTCACATTCAAATAACCCACCTAACCCTCGATACGATTCGTTCATGTCTTCTACCGCTCGAGGCTCAGCGGATAACCTGAGCATACAATCAGGTAACTCAAACTACCTTCGTACCATGAAATCTCGCTCACCAAATACAGCAATGCCCAGTGCATCTTCTCAAAGCTCCTACGCTGCTTCGCAGCACTCGAATCGTGATTCCCACCGATTCACCAAGTTTCCCTCAGGGCCACCCCCAGGCCAAAGCGATCCCCAGGGTGGCTTCTATTTCCCAAAGCCTGACGACGATAATGTGGTCGAGCAGATGTTCCTTCAACTGATGCAGAAGCGAGGATGGCACAACCTCCCTGAGCAGGCAAGGAGGCAGATGATGGCCTACCCGGCCCAAAAGAAGTGGACGTTGCTTTATCAAGACCGACTCACCGAGTGGCAGGGCGAGCAAAAGCGCCGACAGACAGCACGACCGACTCAGTATACCGCGACCCCCGACATCACGACTTATTCCGATGAGGAAGGCACACCAGAATGGTATGTTCGACGAGTTATGGAAGACCGACTCGACACGAAGGGCATGGGAAGCTTGGAAGTCAACTTGAGAACTCAGCAGATCGGTTGGGTAAAGAGATTTGTCGAGTGTCAGGGACAGGTTGCTTTGATGACCTTGCTGCTTAAGATCAACCGCAAGACAGCACAGGGACCTGCCCAGGATTCCGGTCGCACCGACAAGAACCTCGACCGCGAATACGATATCATTAAATGTGTGAAGGCACTGATGAACAACAAATTCGGTGCCGACGATGCCTTAATACATCAAAAGGTCATGGTGGCCCTTGCTAGCTCCCTCATTTCTCCTCGACTCACTACGCGAAAGCTTGTCAGCGAAATCATTACTTTCTTGTGTACATGGGGTGAGAACTCCGAGGGTCACTTAAAGGTTATTCAGGCTCTCGATGAGGTCAAAACGGCACATGGAGAGAATGGCCGGTTCGACGCTTGGATGCGTCTGGTGGAGGTCACCATCGACGGTAGAGGCAAGATGGGAAGTTTGGTCGGTGCCAGCGAAGAGTTGAGGACCGGTGGTATTGGAATGGAGAACTTGCTTATGGAATATGCCGTCGCGACTCTCATGCTTGTCAACATGATCATCGATTCACCGGAGAGAGACTTGGAGTTGAGGATACACATTCGAGCTCAGTTTACAGCATGTGGCATAAAACGGATCTTGACGAAGATGGAGGAGTTCCAATATGAACTCCTGGACAAGCAGATCGAGCGATTCCGGACAAATGAGGCGATCGACTATGAGGACATGCTGGATCGGGAGAACAGTAGCATCAAGGACGACGTGGAGGGCGACGTCAAGGATTTGACTGATCCCGTACAAATCGCAGATGCCATCCAGCAGCGTCTCCATGGCACCAAGACAAACGACTATTTCATTTCAGCTCTGCAGCATCTCATGCTCATTCGTGCCACCGATGGCGAAGAGCGGTTACGTATGTTCCAGCTGGTCGATTCCATGCTGAGCTACGTTGCTATGGATAGACGGTTGCCGAACATGGATCTTAAGCAGAGTCTCAACTTCACGGTTCAAAGTCTGCTAGATAAGCTACACACAGACTCGGAAGCCAGGCAAGCTCAGGATGAAGCGCTCGAATCGCGACAGATCGCTGAAGCCGCCATGGCGGAGCGTGACGAGATGAAGGCCCAGCTAGAGCTTGGTGCCGATGGGTTGGTTGCCAAGTTGCAGAGGCAATTAGAGGAGCAAGCTCGATTTATCGATGCTCAAAGGAGACAGGCAGATGGACTTAAGGCCGAGTTGGATAGCATGCAAACCATGAGAGCCAAAGAAGCTCAACGGTATGAGCTAGAGACAAGAGAGTTGTACCTCATGCTTCGAGACGCCCAGGACGTTGCCGCTTCCAAGGCCGCCAAGACTGCGAATGCCAATAGCAAGACTGCCGCTCCCGAAGACCCTGCTCGTATGCAAGGTATTCTCGATCGTGACCGCCTCATGGAGCGGTTGCAGATGCAGATCGAGAGACAAAAGACGCAATACAAGCTCGAGGGACGTGTATGGGGAGATGCCGTCGGACCTTCAGATCGCCTTCGAGCTCTTCGTGAAGAGATGGACGACAGACCTGGAACACCCCCCGGTGGCGGAACGCCTCCTCGAGATTTCACTAATAGTGTGCTGGGCAGTATCCATCGCAATACTAAGATCCCCCGCAAGCCCCTTAAGAGACGCTCTGATGGCGAGATTATCGAGGAAGACGACGAGACTGAAGGCGAGGATGGAGTTATCTACGAGAAACCCAGAATCGTTGAAATGAAGCGACCAACCATTGACCCCAAGCAGCAAGCTGGTCTGCTCGGTGAGATTGGCTCCAAGGTTAAGAGATATGATGGCAGCGACTCCGAGGATGACACAACCGGTCCTTCACACCCAAGCATGGAGACTTCGTCGCCCATTACTCCTCCTGGTGATGGCGAAACCCCGAAGATCGAAGTTACTGCTGCCGGTGCTCCTCCGCCTCCACCTCCACCTCCGCCGCCTCCACCACCACCTATGCCCGGTCAGATTCCTGGTGCCCCGCCTCCGCCACCTCCTCCTCCGCCTCCCCCGATGCCTGGACAGATTCCTGGAGGGCCTCCACCACCTCCGCCGCCTCCTCCCCTGCCAGGCATGCTTGCTGGTGGACCTCCACCACCACCGCCTCCGCCTCCTCTACCTGGTGCTGGAGGTATGCCCCCTCCTCCACCTCCTCCTATGCCTGGTGCTATGTCTGGGCACTACTTATCGCGACAGCCCGCTTTTGCGGCTGCTCCGGGCATTGGCTTGCCCGTTGTCCGTCCCAAGAAGAAGCTCAAGGCTTTGCATTGGGAGAAGGTAGACGCCCCTGAGACCAGTCATTGGGCGGCACATACTCCTTCTGCTGAAGCTCGAGAGGAGAAGTATCAGGAGCTCAGCAAGAAGGGTATTCTCGACGAGGTTGAGAAGCTGTTCATGGCAAAGGAGATCAAGAAACTTGGTATGGGAACCTCATCTAAGAAGGATGACAAGAAGCAAATCATTTCTTCTGATCTCCGTAAAGCTTATGGTAAGTTGGTCGCGATTAGTCATGGAGTCTCTGTGCTAACAAAATATAGAAATCGCTTTTGCCAAGTTTTCACAGCACTCTGTTGAGAAGATCGTTCAGATGATCATTCAATGTGACTCGGATATCTTGGACAACATTGTTGTGATGGATTTCTTACAAAAGGATGATTTGTGCAACATTCCTGACAACACAGTCAAGCAGATGGTCCCATATAGCAAGGACTGGACTGGCCCCGATGTCAAGTCCCAGAACCGTGAACTGGACCCCTCTGAGCTCACCCGTCAAGATCAGCTTTACCTCTACACGGCTTTTGAGTTACACCATTACTGGAAGAGCCGAATGAGAGCGCTTGCCCTCACTAGAAGCTTCGAGCAAGAGTACGAGGAGATCAACGAGAAGATCAGGCAAGTTGTCACAGTGTCTGAGTCGCTACGTGATTCCGTCTCATTGATGAATGTTCTTGGTCTTATTTTGGATATCGGTAACTACATGAACGATGCGAACAAACAAGCACGTGGTTTCAAGCTTAGTTCCTTGGCACGATTGGGTATGGTAAAGGACGATAAGAATCAGTCGACATTGGCCGATCTCGTGGAGCGTATTGTTCGAAACCAATATCCCGAATGGGAGAGCTTTGCGGACGATATCAACGGCGTCATGACTGTGCAAAAAATCAATATCGAGCAACTGCAGGCGGATGCAAAGAAATACATCGACAATATTCGAAACATTCAGATGTCGCTAGATTCGGGTAACTTGAGCGACCCCAAGAAGTTCCATCCTCAGGACAGAGTCAGCCAAGTCGTCCAGCGCATTATGAAGGATGCCAGAAGAAAATCTGAACAGATGGAGTTGTACCTCGAGGAGATGATGAGGACATACAAAGATATCATGGTATTCTATGGTGAAGATCCCGCCGATGATGGTGCCCGCCGCGATTTCTTTGCCAAGCTAGCGCTCTTCGTGGGCGAGTGGAAGAAGTCTCGCGAGAAGAACGTACAAGTCGAGGAGACAAGGAGGCGCAACGAGGCATCAATGAAGCGAAAGCACACGGCACAGCTCAAGCTCACCAGCAACAGTGCCGAGGCTGGGCCAACATCACCTTCCAATACTGGCGCCATGGATTCTCTACTGGAGAAGCTACGTGCAGCTGCGCCCCAGGCTCGGGATCAGAGAGACCGAAGAAGGCGAGCGCGACTCAAGGACCGTCACCAGGTTCGTGTTGCTTCTGGACAAAAGATTCCGGATCTCGACGAGATTCCAGAAGCAGAGGTGACTCTCAAAACCACGGAAGCACCAAGCGAAGACGAAACAAGTGTGCTCAGCCCCGGCCTCTCATCGCCTCGCTCTGGTGGAGACGATGTCGCAGATCGGGCAGCTGCTCTGTTGCAAGGTATGCGTGGTGGTGACGGTGCCGATGACGATGATCTAGAGAGGAGAGAAACTCTTCGTAAAGCCAGACGGCAGACAGCGGAGGAAGAAAGAAGGCTAAGAAGGAGACGAAGGGATAGAACGGCAACAAACCAATCAGAGGAGAATGCAGAAGAGAATAAGGACGACTCCAGACCAGCATCCAAGGCTGGAGAAGAAGAGGCAGTCAAAGAGGAGCCAAAGGAAGAGGAAGCCCCTATAGAAGATGATGTACCGACGCCAAAGGCAGATCCTGTAGCCGATGGTGCAGCAGAAGAAGAGCAAGGAGAAAAGGCATGAGGATGAGATGGATGTACGGTGTTTGTCATTCGATGCATACCAATGGTGTTGGGAATGGTTTGGGAGGGAGATGGAAGATACCGCGTTTGTATGTAGTGAACGCGCTATACGTAATGTTTACACCAGTATATACTGGAAGAGAGTATTTGAACAAGCCATGATTATTGTTTGACATGTTATGCAAAGTGGGCACAACTACTATTATGGCACCCGTTGAGCGGATCATAGTATCTGCATGCCTGACCATTGATTCAGCTTCATTAATGTTTCGACATACTCATCACCAAGGATTTACTATTAGTTATAGTTGGCGTGTTGAGAGTGTTTGTTGGCTATTGAAATTTCGTGTTAATGTTTCGCCTAAACGCCCGTCCGAACTAACTATGTATGAAACGTGACACTAGAGACGTAGTCCCCCCCGGATATCATAAAGCAATCGATAGCAACCTCCGCAACAAGTTCCTTTATCGAGACGGACTCAGAGGTCTGTTGAAACCGCCGTTTCGGTTCATGTACTGACGGTACTCCGTCTTCTTCTCTTTCCGCACGCCGCCTGCATTGTTTCCCGAAACCTTCTTGTTCTTCGTCGTTCCGAATCCGCCAAAACCCATCATGGCTTGCATAGCAGCAAAGTCGTCGTCCTCTGCTTCCATTGGTTCGTCTTCTGGCTCAGAGGCCTGACCATCCTCCGAGCGGGCGGGTTCCTCTTCACGTTCGGGGCGTGAGGGCTGTGGTGGTGGTGAGCGACTGGCACGAGAGCCGACGTTAAAGGACATGTGAGGTGCTGGGCGCTTCGCTTCAGGGCGAGTGCGTGTAGGAAGTGTTGTTTCGTTAGAGGAGGGGCTGCGTGATCGCGGTGAGGCAGAGCGACGAGACTTGCCTGGACACACTGTTAGTCTTAAATCTTTGAAGCAATTGGAAGCGCATACCTCGTCTGTCCCTGTCATCATCGCGATGATCATCCCGCTTTGGTCTCGGCGGCCCATCGTCTCTATCATCTCTTCGTCTATCCCTCTTGTCTCTTTCATCATGGTGTCGCGGACCTCGATCCCTTGGGCGATTCCTGTCCCCATCTCTATCCCTGTTTCGTCTGTCCGGAGACCTAGATCGGTCTCTATAGCCACGGCGTTCGCGCGATCGTGACCTGTAACCTCTGCGATCACGGTCGTTGTCCCTATCACGACCTCCGCGCCTGTCGCGTCTATCAGACTCGTCCCACATTTGACGACTGTCTGGTCGTCTGCTTCGTCTTGAGTCGCTCATGTTTTTGATAAGCGATCTGAATGTGCTTGATATCTATTTTTAAAGTTGGCGATCTTTTTTAATCGGGAGATGATTTGGAGGAAGCAAACATCCAAAGAGTTCTAGAAACGGAAGGCTGATAGAAAACAACTTTAATGTGGAGATCGACAGGAAAGTGGCGGTGGCTAGTGAAGCTCTACGATTGGCCAAAGCTCTCCTACTGGACCCCGGATCTCTAGAGTCTCAGCCTTGCGTCGTCATTGTCAAGTTGTGGTCCCAACGTGTTCTCTGAAGCTCCTTCTATCTGCAAGCTACAACAAACCTAATGTGGCAGTGATTTTTCTTTTACAAGTCGCCCGGAAATTACTCACGAATTTTGCCTTCAAGGACAAAACAGAGGGTAATTTCTTCTCAAAATCATGGTGAAGATAACCCATTGGGTGTCGACAGCGGCACTCATTCTGGGCACATCAGCCGCAGATGAACCTTCGTCTGTGCTGACGACAGAAATTGGGCGTCAAAATAATCAGAGCCTCTTTTGGGGTCCATACAAGTCCAATCTGTATTTTGGCGTGCGGCCAAGAACCCCGGATGCTTTATGGACAGGACTCATGTGGGCAAAGGTTGACAATTACCAAGACATCCAAAGCGGTATGTGAAACATTTAGCTATTTCGCATCAATTTACTGACGCTAGTCTTAGGCTTCAGATACACTTGTGAGCAAGGAGAAGATATCCACGGCTATGGATGGGATGAGTACGATGCCCGCATAGGCGGTGTGCAATCGATTCACGACAAGGCCAACAATATTGATTTGACAACAACTTTTGTCAAGATACCAGGAGGCAGCCATGGTGGAAGCTGGGCTGCTCGTATCAAGGGCGAGCCTCGAGAAGGCGCCGCAAAAGACACTAAAACCATGTTATTCTATTACATTGCTCAGGATGGCGAAGGCGAGCTCGATGTTGAGGGTGAAGGTACTGAGCATGGTTTTGAGGGAGATGTCACTCTCAGCGGCAACTCGAAGACCCTAGGAGATTACAAGCTCCTTATCACGAAGGGTACTGGAAAGCACCCCACATCAAACAACAAGTTTCTTGAAGACCGACATGGTGATAAGACCATTGTTTCGAGCCCCCAGGACGTTCCTGCGGACCATACCTGGCAGGGCAAGCCTGTTGTTTTCCAAAAGCTTCAGGAAGCAGTTTCGCCGGTCCAACAAAACGCCGACCAAAATGACCCTCCACCACCATGGCAAGTGTACCGCATTGCCCATGCACCCGCCAAAGCCAATGTACAGATCGTGGAGAAGACATTCGAAGGGCCATTCGAGTTTGATGTCATCTTCTCATCGGCTTCTGGCGGAAAGGAGTTCACCTCGGAAGACGTTACCGAGCAGATCAAGAAGACCTCCGAAACCTTCAATGAGCGCTTCGCAAACACTTTCAAGTTCAAAGAGCCTTTCACTCTCGAGAAGTATAAGAAGTTTGGCAAGAGTATGTTCTCTAACCTTGTCGGTGGAATCGGTTACTTCCACGGCCACCAGATCATTGACCGAACCTATGCACCTGAATATGAAGAGGACGATGAGGAATTTTGGGTGGAAGCTGCGAAAGCTAAGAGCCGCAACAAGCCGGACCTCGAGGGACCTTACGAGCTTTTTACCAGTGTACCGTCTCGCCCCTTCTTCCCTCGTGGTTTCTTATGGGATGAAGGTTTTCACCTTATCCCTATCGCCGACTGGGATATTGATCTGACACTTGAGATTGTCAAGAGCTGGTACAACACCATGGATGACAATGGTTGGATCGCTCGCGAGCAGATTCTGGGTCATGAGGCTCGTAGCAAGGTGCCTCCTGAGTTTCAAGTCCAGTACCCTCATTACGCCAATCCTCCCACTCTCTTCCTTATCATTGAGGGCTTCATGGAGCGCCTTCGTGCAGCCAATGGTACCAAGGCTGGGGAAAAGGAGCGCATGATGGGAGCGGATCTTTTGCAAACTGCCCACCTCGACAACATCGAGCTCGGTGAAAGCTATTTGCGAAAGTTGTACCCCCTTCTGCGCCGTCAGTATGATTGGTTCCGCAAAACTCAGCGTGGTGACATCAAGAGCTATGATCGCGAGGCATACTCCACTAAGGAGGCTTACCGGTGGAGAGGCCGTACCGAAACTCACATCCTGACCAGCGGCCTGGATGATTATCCTCGACCCCAGCCCCCATCCCCTAGCGAGCTGCATGTCGATCTCATGTCTTGGGTGGGTCTCATGACAAAGTCCCTCATGAACATCGCAGACGCCCTCGGTATGGCCGAGGATGTAGATGAGTACAAGAAGAACTTGGATGGCATCGAGCACAACCTCAACGACCTCCACTGGTCCGAGAAGGAGGGCTGCTATTGCGATGCAATGATTGACGATTATGAGGAACACGCGCTCGTATGCCACAAGGGCTACGTTTCCCTGTTTCCCTTCCTCGTTGGTCTCATGAAGGCTGACGACCCCAAACTTGGCAAGATTCTCGATCTCATCGGTGACGAGGACCATCTCTGGAGTCCTCACGGTATCCGTAGTCTGAGCAAGCAGGATGAATTTTACAATACTGGCGAAAACTATTGGCGTAGTCCCGTGTGGATGCCCATGAACTACCTCGCTGTGTCTCAGCTTCGTGTAAGTACTCCCTAAGAGACTTTAATTGGGAAAATGGTATAAATGCTAACGTGTCTATCTAGAATGTTGCATCGCAGGAAGGTCCGTTCCAAGCCAAGGCGAAGGATCTATTTTCGCGTCTCCGCAAGAACCTTGTCGATACGGTGTACAAGAGCTGGGAAGAGACAGGCTTTGCATGGGAGCAGTACAATCCGGACACGGGTGCCGGGCAGCGAACACAGCATTTCACTGGATGGACTAGTCTGGTCGTTAAGATTATGGCTATGGATGATCCTAGCGAGGAGGCTCATGCCAGGGACGAGCTGTGATCGGGCAATAGAACTAATCCTTGTAGGGCTATCTCAACGGACGGTGTGTTTATGTAGACATACCAATTTGAAGTTGCAGGCCATTGGCTAGATTTTTGCCTGTAGTCAAGACATCGGAACTACACTTTCCGCGGCTCATACCGCACCCTTGAACCATGTGAAGGTTTGGGGGCGTTAAAGCAAGGACCGACAAACTAGGAAGAGTGATCGAAACATGGTGCCATTCTAGGAAAGCGAGGGACAGAGGCCCCCATTTTGGTTCTGTGCCTTGTCAAGGTTCCTTGGCTGCAGATCAACCCGCGTGCTACGTGAATCGACAGGCTGCCATTGTTTGGTGGCGTCGGTGGAACTTATTCAATCGACCGAGGGCTGTCAAGTAATTGAAAAAAAGTTGTATAATCAACGTCAGCGGGATTGCCCCGAAAGTGTTAGCCTGAGGGTGAGTAATATCACGATGTGAGTAATGGTTGCTGGTCGGTGCCTGGCTCTGCCCGGTACTGTTTCCAGACGCAGAGTCACTGCCGAGGCTTGTAAGGCGCATGGTGTAGCCATTCTTAGCAATGAGCCAGAGATTACCACTGTTCCATTGCATGAAGTTGAAAACTGCTGCATGTCTTCAACTAAGGCATCTATTGAGCCTGTCGATTACCTGCAGTAGTGTAACTACGAGAGTCCAGGTCTAAAAGACCCCTGCAGTCCACCCCGGCAAGTGTTAGGATCCTTCCCGAGACATGGCTCGGGGACTAGCGGGAGGTCGAGAAACAGACCAAGACGAAACGAACTTCTGATGATGTGCACTAGGATCGGAATAGCTGTATCCGTAGCATAGCGCAGTGTCTCAGAGGTAGCCGGGATGACAGGAAGAGGGTCAATGGCTTTAGGGCTTAGGTAGAAATGGTAGCAGTAGAGCTTGGATCAGGTTGCAAGGCTGATTTCATGGAGAACGCCTCGTGGTGGTGAGTGTAGTGAGTAAGCAAAGTGATTGGGTAAACTGGAGCATGTCCGGGGCTATGCATCGAGCTAGTTAGCGAAAACAGTCAGATCGAGCGATAACGCGTCAATTGTCCAATGGTAATATCGCTTCTATTTATAAAGCGCCTGAGCGCTTAATTTCCGACAGGGGTATCAGAGTTGGTGGCATTGTGAGGATGGTGTCTCGTTGCGGCTATTTGGAGCGCTCAGACCACATGATATTATGATGTGAAATGTATTGATAGCTGCGAAATGATTCTTTTGATAGAACAGGAGTATCATGGGATATTCCAGGCCAAGGAGATACGGTCTGGCGTTTGACTTCAATCCTGCTTGTCATTGGAACGAGTCGTATCATGACCGTTTGGGGGTCTGGCCAATAACAAGCGGTACCATAGATCTTAATCGAGAATCGAAACCCCCAGCCCAAATTGAAGGGACCCGACAGGATGCTCAGAAATTAGGTCCCATGGCACTGGGAGGGCCCTAAAAGATGGCCGGCCCAACCGGCGGACGGGTAATACTGTAGGTGCCACGCCGCCGGAACCAGAGAATGCCGGGTACCCAATGATCAGATGCGGATAGGCTATTCAAGGGTGTTGACGACGATTACCTCATGTTGATGGTGTAAGTCCAAGGGTTGGGTTGTCTCAAGTGTGACGTTTCATTCCGCTGCTGCCCCCACGAGAAACATAACATGTGCAGGGCAGTAGTTTGAACCAGGGTCTTCTGGTAGAATGGATGTTGGAATAATTCGGCATGAGTCACGATAAGAAAAATACAAGGGGAGTTCGGTCAAGCAAGCATCATGAAGCCTAAGCGTTATGCTTGTAAGAAAGGCGGAGATGAGATTAGATCAAATCTGCATCTGCATTCGGTGTACGGTACATGATGACTCCCGCTGAGTTAGAGGTGCCCGAAGAAGGGTAGGGAAGGTGGGATGGCGTGGAATCTGGGGCAGTTTGTCGCTTCGGTAGGCGGAAGCCACGGGCTTGACCGATGCACGCCAATGGGGGAAGTCGCGTCATGGCTTTAGTGGCTGCAGCCGCCATTTGAAGGATGACAAAGACGCTGACAGAATAAGTGGTGCAACATGCTCACCAGTTTAGCCATCATGATGCCTCATGTAAATGTCTTGTATTTTAGGCAGCCTTTTTAACTTATTCGAAACGCCCATGTGACGGGATGAACCATCTACCAGATTTCCAATTGGGGTAGGGACGCGCACTCAATTGAGCACATGTCGAGTCTGCATTCATCGAGAAGGTATCAACCAGGATCGCATCCATTAATGGCAACTCCTATATCATCACAATCTCATACTCCGCTACTCTGTATGTTTGCAGCATCTAATCTGCATCCCTGACTCCGACAGTCGTCGGAGTTTCTTGGAATTAATCATATCACAGGGCTCCGAATTTGTCAGCCTTTATGACGTTTCGCATGCAGAATTGCATTGGCAATGATCAAGACTTTCGGATGTGATGGAGAAGGAATAGCATCAAGATACGAATAACCACCGTACTTGACGTATTGTTGCGCGAATGCGTATTTACGTATCTAAGCTCCGTCACCAGCTTGAACCCTGACTAACGATGTGGTATCGAAACGCAATGTTTGGGGGTCAAAGATTACCATCATGACAATACTGGCACCGTATCTGCGTTCTGATGTCCATGGGCAGAGCCGTGGAGAAGGATGACATGGGCCTGGGGCCAGGGGTGTTGTTTTATTTCGAGGCTGTGGCTTATTCTTATCCCCTGGCCAAGCCCCCCCGTAAGTATGTAAGCCAATCTGTTAGACTGACTGGGTAGGGTTTTCACAATATTCTTACTCGTACTGTAAGTAATACGCACCGCAACTTGTTCGACTGGCTTGACTGGATACGGCCCGGGACTTCCGCTCCCGGTAGGTTCTTTGTCAAACAAAAGACTCCCAATGACCCCTGCAATGCAAGGTCCCCAGAGCATCCTCAGCCCTACGATGCTGTCCTCCACCACTCACGGCTCAGATGTCGGCCCCTGTCAGCTCGCCGACATGGCGCAGGCATAGTGTGCACTCTGTCCTCCGGTTGATGACTGTTCCCACGACTATGGATGTGAAAGAAGGTTCCATGTGCGGAACAATGGCAATGCACAATCTACCTTACCTACCTAGGTAGCCTTGTACCCTACCCTAGCGTGTCTATACTGGTGTTTCTATTTTGTATCCCTGCTCTTCTAGAGTGTGCCTGGTCCATCGTCATGACACGACCCGAGTAGGCGTCAGCCTTTCACTTCCGTTTCCTGACCGTCATTACCTACCGAGATCCATATGTGTGCTTCCTATCTTGAGGGATTCTGTATATAAGTGCCATGTCCTCCAGGCCAAAAGAAAAACATCATCACCATCAACATCTTCCATTCGATTCATCTAATAGCATCCACGCTCTACAACTTTAATTACTTACACACAATAACTCAACTCTCTTGAACACAACAACCAAACTACAACTCACTTTAAAACTCGTTCAACATCTTCTACACTTAAACAACTCAACAACTACATTTACAATGGCTGCTTTCACTCTCACCTTCGCTCCCACCACCCGCTCTTTCGGCCGCAGTGGCTACAACAAGGACGGCGACGACTCTGACTCCAAGCCTACAAACGGCCGTGGCCGATCTGGTTACAACGAGCCTGAGGAGGGTGACTCTGGTCGTTCTGGCTACAACGGCCCTGACGACGATGACAACGCTCAGGGCAACAAGGGCCGCTCTGGTTACAACGGTCCCAGTGACGATGACGAGTAGAATCTCGTTCATTGTCTATTATCTTTCAAAAGCATACACAAAGCGGTAGCGCAAGCATGGACGGGGCGTTCTCTGTTTAAAATCGTTCTTCCTTTCAGCATTGTTACGGAGTTTGTTCTTTCAGCATTAGCATCAGCATTTGGGTAGAAACAGCATCGCTCATTGGGACTTGAAAAGACGGGCACAAGCATAGCAGGAATGGGTTTGCATCAGCATAGGCATGGCATAGAAGCGAGCGATAGGCATTGTATCTTTCTTTTTTTCTTTATTCTTATTTTCATCTCAAATCTCTCTCATGTCCTTTCTTTTGTCTAGATGTGGCCCTGGTGGTCAGCCCTAACTTACATAGACCGGCGTTATGGCTTATAGATCTCTCCTCGATTGAAATAGACATTCTACTCTTATATCGATCTTCTACTCCACCTAGTATTCGTTGGGTCGCTTACTTTCCCACACAAAATCTAACACGTCTCAAGTCAGCATCTTGTCCAACATTCAACATCCACTCATTCAGAACTTACTTCTCGAAGATTACACCCAAAACATCCTCCACGTCTCCAAACTCACCCCGTCCTGTGATCCGAGCAAGGCAGTCCGCAGCATATCGCAGATATTCAGCTGCGAGGACCGTGTCTGCGTCCATACCTTCCTCTGGGGTGGCTTCTACCATGAAATCTTCTAGATGTTGGCGGCACTTGATCAAAAGTTGGCGTTGGCGTTCTGTTACACCTAGCAAATCCTGGAGATCAACAGGCATGGAGGTCATCTTCTCAAAGGATGCCACGAGCCTGGTAATCACGGCCTGAATACTGCCCGGGTCCTTGTTCTCCCATGACCCTGTCTGAGCCTCCTTGCAAGAGATCGACACTAGCTCCGCCGCCGCTAGCTTGGGGGCTCGAATCCGAGCACACTTTCGAAAGTCCTGTATGAGCTTCTCAAATTCCGCCTTATCAACTGCATCTTGCTTGTTGACAACAACTAGACAGTCTTCCGCCCCAGCAGCAAGATCAAGCGTTTCCTCATCGTATTGTAGGAAGAATCCTCCTGGGCCCTCTTCTACCGACGCGAGGACAATGACAAGATCCGACTCCAAAGCTCGTTGTTTAGCTCGCCGTATTCCTTCTTCTTCCACGGCCCCAATTGCGCCACTGTCAGCCCCGTCAGTCATCCGTGAGCTCTTGGATCGAAATCCTGCTGTATCTGCAAAAGAACATAAATAGCCGCGAATGTCCAAGCTTGCCTCTACTATATCTCGCGTAGTCCCTGCTTCGCCTGACACGATGGAAGCCTCCCGTCCAACAATCAGGTTCATGAGTGAGCTCTTGCCGACGTTGGGCGGCCCCAACAGTGCAATACGAATTCCGTTTCTGAGGAGCTCGCTTCGTTGACTCCCTTGCTCATGCAGCCCAATGCTGTGTAGCATCCTAGCAACTTGCGCTGTTACATTCTGCAGCAGCTCTGCCTGAGACTCGTCGAAATGTTGGTCTTCCGAGAAGTCGATCAACGCTTCGATTTCTCCTCGAGCCAACAATAGCTGTTCCCTCCATGCCTCGTATTGGCGACCGAGGGAGCCAGAGTTACCACGCACGGCTGCGCGACGTTGCTGTTCTGTTTCTGCCGCGAGGGTGTCACTCAGTGCTTCGATCTGGGCAAGATCCAACCGGTCATTAAAGAAGGCGCGCTTCGTAAACTCGCCCGGTTCTGCATATCGAATACGATGTGCAGCGGAACATTTCGGAATGGCTGCCAGTACTGCCTTGACAGTGGCCGACCCTCCATGAACGTGCAACTCCAGGACATCATCACCAGTTACAGTCTTCGGATTGGGAAAGTATAGAATCAGAGCTTCTGAATCTAGAATAAGTGGCTGGCTTTTGGCAGAACCTGGATCATATAGTGATCGTACAGTTGCATATCTTGGTTTTGGCAGTGGCTTAAGTGGGCACAATGCCTTGTATATCTGAAGTAGATAGTTAGAATTGTGCTGCGCATGACATAGAATATTCATACGTCAAGACATGATGGGCCAGAGATACGAATCACCGCTATGCCAGCTCGGCCTTGTGCTGTCGACAAAGCATAGATTGTGTCATCCACAGTTGGTAGCCTGGACAAGGCTTCAGACTCCGAAATTTCCCATGACTGCTGCGAGAATGGCCTTGGTCTCACATCAAGATATTTCACTCGTGGTAATGAGATTTGAGGGCCAGTGCGGTTTCTAAGATTGGATGAGACTCGAGATGGACTCGCAACGCATTTGAGTCTCCTCGGACAAAAGGTGCGCCTGAGCATCGGCAGATGAGTTATTGTGTAAGAGATGAGCTTGTTCGAATTTTTCAAAGATAAAATAGTATCGGCATGTTGAATAGGCAATTGATCGATGAACGTTTGGATGAAAGAAGCTAAAGATTTTACAGAATCAATTGAGCTGGAAGCCTGAGGTTTGGTGACCTCAGCGCCCGGATCCACTGAATTCATGATGGTAGCGCTCCAACCCTTCAAATTACAATAGTAAATTCACGATTCGTCGGGCACTTTTTACGATGAAGATCCTCTTTTGATTCTTTTCCTTGCTTTTATTCCTTAATATAGAGGAGCATGTTGAATTCAAACTCCATTCAAGTTGACTCTTTGTCCCCGTTTTCGTACACGAATCTCATCCAATCCATAAACCCATCAAACCATACACCTGGTACCTTTTCCAACTTGACTCCTCTTAAGAAGTAGCAAATGTCTCAATAAACTTGGCGAGCTTCTCGGCACCCTCCAGAGGAATGGAGTTGTAGCTGCTGGCACGGATGCCACCGACGCTACGGTGACCCTTCAATCCAGTAAGGCCTTGAGCAGTAGCTTCCTTCAGGAAGGTCTTCTCAGTGCCGTCGGTGTCACCGTTCTTGGTGACGCGGAAGCAAATGTTCATCCTTGAACGGGCAGACTTGTCAGGGACAATTCTGTACACATCAGGGTGAGCTTCGAGAGCACCGTAGATGATCTCAGCCTTCTTGGCAGAAACAGCCTCTTGTCCCTCGACCTTATTGTAGGTCTTGATAGACTTCTTGAGGACTTGGCCAGCAATGTAGACACTATCTTGTCAGTAACATTATCAGTTTTTTCCTAGGGCAGTACTTACTCGAAGATGCTGAGGGTGTTGTAGAGACTGTTGTTCTTGGCGATGGTCTCATACGAGAAGATAATTGGGGGGATAGGGAGGCCAAGCTTTCGGAGTAGAGGAGCGGGGGGTTGAGGAGTCTTAGGAGGGAGAAGGCTCTTCTTGATAATCACAACAGTGATACCGGTAGAACCAAGGTTCTTCTGGGCGCCGAAGAAGATGACGGAGTAGTTTCGCACAGGGATTCTCCTTGAGAGAATGTTGGAAGACATGTCAGCCACGACAATGGGGCCCTCGCCATCAGGGCCAGGAGCCAATGCCTGGGGGAAAGCAGGGAACTCGACACCATCGACAGTCTCGTTGTCGCAGTAGTAGACAAGAGCGGCATCCTTGGAGAGGTTCCAGGTGCTCTCCTCGGGAATCTTGCCATACTTGCCATCGTTGATTTGACGAGCATCAGCAACGATGTTGACGTGCTCAGGACCAAGCAGACGCTTAGCTTCCTCAGAGGCCTTCTGCGACCAGCCACCCGTGACGATGTAATCGGTCTTGAGATCCTTCTCAACAGCGTTTCTGAGTTCCTGCTCAACGCGAGGGTCATCCTCAGGGACCTTGAGGTTGGCGACGATCTGAGCCTTCTTCTTAGTCACCCAGGCGCCAACAAGGTTGTACATGGTAGCGGAGAACTCTCCGGTACCACCACCCTGCATGAAAAGAACCTCATAGTCCTCAGGAATATCGATGTAGGAAGCAAGATCAGCCTTGGCCTCGTTGATGATGTTGGTCGCCAACTCTGAGCGATGAGAGTGCTCAGCGATTCCCAATCCGGTATCCTGGAAATTGACGAGGGCCTGAGCGGACGTCTCAAGAACGTCAGTGGGCAGCAGAGCTGGGCCAGCGCCGAAATATGTAATATCAGATCTGGAAGGCATTGTATCGACGTGGTAAAAAGTGAAGAGTGTGAATATGCTAAAGAGTAAAAAAATTGGAGTTGTCTAAAAGTTGCGAATATGTAAGTCTCAGTGAGTCATCCAATAGAAATGCCCACCAAGAGGGATCCGATATTCAACGTATGACTCTAGAGGGTTTGCCTGGGTATGACAAGAACAAGATGGAAGAATGAGGGATATTTGAGAGGCGTCAAAAATTTACAGCAAATCTGTACTTTTCAATGGCATACAAAAGAGTGGTGAACCGTGATGGCTGTTAAATGCACTCTTTATTCGCTGATACTTCAGTGAAACACCTATCAACTACAAAAAGGCTGCATTACTAGCTCCGCAACGAATAGTTACTAGCAAAGTAGTGCAGATCCCCCATTGTTATTTCACAAAAAAGGAAGAGAGTTCGCTTTTCGAAAGTGTATCGACTTTTGCTATATTTTACTGTGCTCTATACATATAAGCCTCATGCGTTAGGTAAGGTAACAACTATTCGAGCTCAAGCTAAAGCGTGGAAGCTCAACACTTTTGAACGCCTACGTCTTTTATCGCGGAAGAGTGTAAGTAAATGCGAACAGGGAACTAAATTATATCCTTTTGAGGATAATGAGATGCATGGGGTCATCTTTTGTAGGATGAATATCTTACCATGAGTTTTATTGCTCTGTTGATCCAATGCGCTCTAGACTAGTCTACAGGTTATCTTCGATATTGACGTTGAAGTCAACGTGCAAACCAGTATATAGAGATGACCTTGTCAAATTGATCGCTTCTTCAATTCTTCCCATTCTGTTTTTGTCTGCTTTCTGCTTTGTTGGTCCTCTCAGTACCATTAATGTCAAAACATTGTGGCCACTTTGGAGACGATGAAAGCCAACCACTCCATGGATAATAGAAAAAGGAAACAATCAACTATCTTCTCGCCATCCCGTGCCTAACCCGCGTCTCAGAACAGGGCAGCACAATGGCCCTCAAAATGGAGCCACGACATATGATGAGGGACGACAAAACTTCGCAGCTCTCTTCCACTTAATTGAGCACCCCGAATTTTTAAAGCTGAACGAAATCCATTCTTCATGATGGATGTCATCATGGAAGCTATCCGTTTCGGCAGGCGGTGTGGCGGGGTTTCCACGGCAGAATACAGGCATTGAGATGCGGCAGCAGTCCAGTACGACCAGGCTACGAAGCTTGAGCTGCCTGGCCTAACGCTGCGCAGGTACACCTCAACTCTACCGACCTACTATCTCCAACCTCAACTATTAATCCCAGCAAAGCTCACCACCACAACCCCCACCACGAACATCGAGCCTTGCTGCACGCCTACTTCATTCGAACTCTACGCGACGTTGCTCGAGCCGTTGATATTACGCCATGTTTCGAAACAACTACGATAACGATTCCGTTACCTTGTACGTCACCTAAGCTGCTGGTAGCTCCAGCCCCAGCACATTCACTAAGCTAACTATCCCCAGCTCGCCCCAGGGCCGAATATTCCAGATCGAATATGCTGCAGAGGCAGTGAAGCAAGGTTCCGTTGTTGTCGGTATTGCCAGCAAGACTCATGCCGTCCTGTGCGCTGTTAAGGTACTACTGCCCGTCTTCCCTCCCCCTCCACCACTACCGTCTTGCCCCATGCATAAGCTTCGAAGTCAACGGTCTTCTGACTACCACAATAGCGAAATGCCGAGGAACTCTCCTCCTACCAGAAGAAGCTCTTCACCGTCGACGAACATGCTGGTATCGCAATCGCCGGCCTTACTTCCGATGCCCGTGTACTCTCCAACTTCATGAAACAGCAGTGCCTAGGCCACCGACTTACCTACGGCCGCGCCATCCCCCTTCGATCCCTCGTCGACATGATTGGCGAGAAGGCCCAGATGAACACTCAGATGTACGGCAAGCGACCTTACGGTGTCGGTCTTTTGGTTGCTGGTGTTGACGAGCGTGGTCCCCACCTGTTCGAGTTCCAGCCTTCAGGCATGACAGAGGAGATGCTTGCTTTTGCCATTGGCGCGCGAAGCCAAATGGCCCGAACATACCTCGAGCGCAACATTGATTCCTTTGCCGACTGTTCAAGGGAAGAGCTGATCAAGCACGGTCTCAAGGCCTTGAAGGAGAGTCTGGTCCAGGACAAGGAGCTGTCAGTGGAGAACACATCGGTCGGCGTGGTGGGCATCAACACAGTAGATGGCAAGAAGAAGGTCGAGCCATTCAAGCTGTACGATGGTTACTCGGTGCAGCCCTGGATCGAGAGCGTTGGTGAGGGCCAAGGTGGCGCAGAAGAAGGCGAGGGAGAAGGTATGGATGTAGACAGCTAAATCTGCTATGAATGACGACGCGGAATATGGCGCTGGTAGTGACTAAACAAATAGATCATGTAGTATTATGCGCTGCAGAGGCAGCTTTTCATGAATCTTAATCATTCGGATTACAAGCAAGTGTCAGGTCATCAGTTCGTCTATTAATGGAGCGCCCGTCTATCCTATCCTAGAAATGCAGGTTGAAGAATCATCCATTTAGCACCGTAAAACACCAGGCCGTCTCCGATACCCAATTCTAAACCGGATCCAGGTAGCGCCTCAAATTCAATCGCTTACTGACTGCCCCATTGGAGCTGGTAGATGGCATCCGAAACCTTGTAATCGCGGAGAGCCTGGATTGCACCTTCAGGGGTATCAGCGTTGACCAAGATGTTCTTGTTAGCGGGCTTGACAAAGCCCTGCTCAGCAGCGCGATCCATCCACTGAACGATACCGTCCCAATAACCTTCAATGTTGAGTAGAACGATACCACGGTTGTGGATTCCAAGCTGGTTCCAAGTCGTTGTCTCGAAGATTTCCTCCATGGTACCGAAACCACCGCTCAATCCGATGAAGCCGCTGCCGGGACCACCAGCAAAGACCTCCTCGGCCATGAGCTTCTTTCGAGTGTGCATGTCCTTAACAACCGTGGTGCGGCCGTAGACAGACTCTTCAGGTACAATGTGGTTGTTCTCGTTGACAGTCCCATAAGTGCCATCTCGCTCATACTTGACCAGCGCCTCAGGAATGATACCATGAACAGACTCGGGGCCGTTGATTGCGCAAAGGCTCTTTGCCACCTCACCCATGAGTCCGACAGTTCCACCTCCGTAGACTGTCACCGTTCGTCAGTTTTCTGAGTCATGTTGGGGACATATCCGGCAGACGGCGGTCGGCGGCCCGCGATCATTTTCGGGGGCCGGGCCTCCATCTTCCGGGAAGCAAATAAGTGACTCACCTAGGTCAATGTTGTTCTCGGCCATAGCCTTTCCGAGAGCTCGAGCAGCTTCAATATGAGCAGGACTCGAGCCAGGAGCAGAACCGCAGTAGACACAGATCTTGGTTCGAGGTTGGCCGTTTGATGTGTTGGCGCGCGAGGCAACGGCGGCCTGCGATGGGATTGTGCTATCAGCAGTCATGATGGGCTTTGTTTTTCGAATTTCCCTTGAATATAATGGTTGTCTGAGTTTGAGTTTGAGAAAGGTTGGTAAGAACGAAGTTGATAGGGAAATCAGGTTTGTTTAAAGGAGGAAGGTTTGGCTTGATGTAAGAATGAGAACAATGGCGGAGGCGGTTAACGACGCTTGTCTCGCAGAGTGAGACTTAAGTAAGTGGCAATGGGGAAAGAAACCTGTCTAAGAAGGTTCCAGATGAGTCAAAGGTTTAAGCATCAAATCAAGATCTGACTAGAGAGAAGTAGAGAAGAAAGTCGAGAAATGGCAGGTTTATATAGGAGAATTGTCTGAATAGCCTAGCGGTTAGTGATAAACGTTAACAATCCTATGTTGGCGCCGTGCCCGACTAAGTTGAGTGCCTGTAGTTGGTAGGTAAGATAGCCTATCGGATTGTCTTCTACTGATCGTCCACGACGGGAGCCACGTCTTCGAGGATGCTGCTTGCGGCCGTGCTTCCTGCATGGGGCATTTCATGTAAGTTGTGTCACTACAAGCAAAGCAGCGGTGATTACCACGAGTTACATTACTGGACAATGACATATGGATGGTTCGAAGAGGTCAGCTGGTCAGATGAGGCGTGTTCTAACTTAGTAGGATAGGGCGATCCCCAGCAAGGTTTAGCATGGATCTTCATGGCTTTGTAAACAATGTAGGTCTTGTTTCGAGCATCATTGATGCGTTGAGCCGCGGGCATTTACTGCCAGTAACCGTCCGTAGACATGCCCGGGGGCTGGAGCTGATCTCTCAAGCCATGATGCACTGGATCTAAACTCGCTTTAGTGGACGCAGGCTTCCAAAACGTGGTCAATCTCCGAGCCGATAACCAACGGCCAGAGGGCTTCTACAGGGGTGCCTACGTGCTCTGGTGGCCAATCGTTATCCATTTCGTGGGTGCCCGCAGCACGTCAACTTTAACTGTTAAGGAGCCTGGCGAGGGGATTTCTCTTTACTGTGCTAAGCAATCTGACCTTTGGCCAACCAAACACATCTCGCATCGGTGCAACAGCCACAACCTTGACTTTGACATCAAGGAGTGTTTCGCAGGGTTTATTCAACCCATTGCACTACGTCTGTTACGCCCCGTTGCTTGTATAGAAACGGAAACAGACACCATGGCCGAAGCACAGGTCATGCCTCGTGGCCAAGGCGAGCAGCGAGAGGGAGGCGGAGGTGTAAGTCATCGCAATGCATTGCATCAAGAGGCTCGATCCTAGCAATATACTAACTTGGCTTCCCATACAGGGCTTCAACTTCAACAAGCTGCTTCTCGGTGGCGCTATCTATTTTGGCCTTAATGCTGCCATGAACTATGCCACGAAGAAGGACCAGAAGGCAGTTACCATCAATAATCCCAAGACTGGCGAGCCCATCAAAGTCCCTGGAAATGTCGAAGGCATTCCTCCTTTCGAACTGCGGCCGGAGATAGACCCCGGCGTGATCTATCGAAACGTCCCCAAGAACGTCGCGCCTATCTGGCCTCAAGACAGCCATGTCGACATCACCGTTACCCTCTCGCAGTCTTTCAATCCGGCTCCCATCTCTTCCATCCCTGAAGAATATCTCGTGCTGCAGGAGAAGGAATTCCACCTGAGCAACAAGAGCGATAAACGAACGATCGAGACCAAGTTTACTGTCCCTCCCGCTGTCCAGCGTAATGGTACTCTCTGGGGCCATTTCTACATCGGCCTGCCCGGAAGCAACCTCGATCCCAAGCAGCCAGGTTACGATACATCAAAAGCATACTACTTTACTTGGCCCTTGACCCAATACCTTCCCAAGAAGAAGGTTGCAAAGACGCGAAACCTGCTCGAGAACATGCCTAAGAATGAGGAACCCGAGGAAGAAGAGTCAACCGGACCCATCATTGCCAACTACTATCACCCCAATGCTAGCTTCTCTTTCGTCCCAGATATGGGTGTTAAGGACTTCGCCCAGATCGCCCCCCAAATGCGACAATACATGCGACTTGAGGCCACTGGTGCTCGAGATGGCTCTGGTCAGCATGCGTGGTACTGTAAGTAACGATAACTCACACCAAATGCACAGGCACTGACTTCTGTAGATCCTGTTCTCTTCGTTAACACTTTCTGGCAATTGACGAACCAAATGACCCTTCTAAATGATACTGTCAAGGAGCTTCCCCTTCGCATTGATCTCAACAACATGGCTAGCTGGCAGTTCCAGCTCATGTCTACTCTCGAAGCTAACAGCAAAGAAGCGGCCCGACAGGCTGCGTTCGGCAGCTCCCTCCCTGGAGGTGGTGACGGAACAGAGATTGAAATGATCAAGGAGGTTTTCCTCGATTCTAACCCCATTCTGCTCGGTATCACCATTGTGGTCAGTATTCTGCACATGATTCTTGAGACTCTTGCCTTTGGATCCGATATCGCGCACTACCGAAAGAAGAAGGACAACGTCGGCATCTCGGTTCGCTCTATCTTGGCGAATGTCTTTATGCAGGCCATCATCTTCCTGTACCTCCTTGATAACTCGCAGAACACCAGCTGGATGATCTTGGGATCTCAGGTTGTGGGTATAGTTATCGAATTCTGGAAGATCACCACTGTCGTCAACGTTCGCGTCCGTCCTGGAGGCCCTGACTCTTTCCTCCCTTTTACCATTATTTTTGAGGACAAGCAAAAGTTGAGCGAAACCGAGGAGAAGACCAAAGAGTACGACGAGATTGCTTTCAAGTACATGTACATGGCTGGAGTTCCTCTTCTGATCGCATACGGTATCTACTCGCTTTACTACGAGTCACACAAGTCGTGGTATTCTTATATCATTACAACTCTGGTAGGATCTGTCTACGCTTACGGTTTCCTGATGATGGTACCTTCTCTGTACATCAACTACCGTCTGAAGAGTGTTGCCCACATGCCTGGCAAGGCTATGTTCTACAAGTTCCTCAACACCTTCATCGACGACTTGTTCGCTTTTACCATCAAGATGCCATTCCTCCATCGCATGGCAACTTTCCGCGACGATGTCATTTTCTTCGTGTACTTGTACCAGCGATACGCGTACCGTGTCGACTACAGTCGAGTCAACGAGTTTGGCCAGGGTGGTGAGGATGAGGCTATCGACGACAAGAAGGCCAAGGACGAAGCCAAGGACAAGTTGGTTGAGGATGTCAAGGCCGAGGCCAAGACTACTGGCTCGGATGCCGGCACGGCCAAGAAGCGGAAGTGAACCTGAGGATGCAGCAAAGCCAAAGAGGCTTGTTTCCTGAGTTCGATGGCCAATGCCTATGATTAGTTACTCAAACTTGGCCTTGCAAGCTTTTGTCTTCTGTCTCTACAAGAGGCACAACTAATCCAGACAAGCATTCTTAGGTAGGCCTACATTCTCAACACTGTAGCTCGAATAGGGCACATGGTTAGAGATACCACTTGATCGTTTGTTTCAAATAAAAGTCATCATGAATTTCACGTTTAATAAGTGCATTTGTATCCTCGATAGAAGCGGCCCTGTGAACGTCTCTCCCAAAGTCTATACGGGTCTACGAATAGTAAAGCCCGGGGTCAGTTCCGCTAGACGTCCCGGTCCACTAACCGGCGTCATAGCGGACGAATTACAGGGTCTCTAGTGCACCGTAAAGGGTATTCCGTCATTTTGCGGAGGAGCTCAGCTTCCATTTGACTCAAACTGCGTATCAAACTGGCTGTTTCATACCATGGAAAAAGTGACCTAGAGTGGCCACCTTACGATTCGTTCGCTACGAGTGAAACACAAAGACCAAGTCCAGTTCCTTCAAGTCTTTGCTTCCTTAACCCAGCCCTTGTTCTCAAACCATCCCTTGAATTCGACAACTAACGGTCTGAATAATCGGCCCCGGTAATTTCTTTTGGCTGCACAGCCTCATCTTCACAGAGGGCACCTTGACAATACGGGAAAGGGACCCTGAACCAATTGCTACATAGGTCATATTACGTACCTATCATATGCTCAGCCTCATATCCTCGGTTGCTTGGTGTATATAAACAAGTCAAGTAAATAAATAGGCTAGCACAGCCCAGCACTCAGCTTATTCCGCCTTACCTCACCCTGCTTTAGCCTGGGTCCCTTGCTACCTACAGCTTCTGCTTCCTCAGATCAACTCTCTCGAGCCGGGGAGACCGGTTCGAGTCGACGAAACCTCATGCGCCGCCCCCAGTCGTTTCTGTCCTTCGCCCCGCGACGACGACGGTGATTGAGGTTTTTCACAGTACTGCCTCTCATCTTTTTCCATACAAATTATCCCCGACTACGACTCTACGAGCTTACGTTATCCGCCCTCAGCGCAACCCCGCGATCTCTCTGTCGGCCAACCCTCGAGGGCAATCGCAACCTTTATCCTCGCAACAAACCATGAGCAGTCTTGACACAGTCGGGTCATTGCTTGCGGCCATTGCTACCCTCCTCGCCCAAGGATTGCGTATACTCAGCTTGGCTGACAAGAGCCATTGGGGCCCTGACGAGCACGAGCAGGTTCAAGCCCTTGCTGCTGCGCTGGACGAGGCCAAGAAGGACTTTCAGGAGCTGGCACCTTTGGTCAATGGTCAGGTATACTACGAAACCGACCGAAAACGTATGTTCAGCAATGCTTTACCCCATAACCATCGTCTAGAGGCATTTGCTGAGGAATCTCTGTGCTAACTTTCTCTATAGATGAGTCCCTTGAAGAGCTGAGAGCTTTGAAGGCTCAGTTCACCTCGCACATAGAACAGATAAAGGATTGGAGCCGTTCAGGCGGTCCAATCAACCCGATATGGGTGCGCGAGACGCATACTTTACAACGAAAGCTACATAGAGCGCAATGCCGAGCGGCAAGACGAATATACACATCGGAAAAGGAAGGGTCTTCGAGATGCTTGGGAGCATTCCTTGTTTATCGACAACAACGCAAATGGGCTTTGGATAAAACCGTACCAGACGAGCTCGAATATTCACAAAGATACCGGGAGGAATTGCGCCTGTGCAACGCTATAGGATCGTTCAAGCGGTTCGGCGATCGCGATATTGCCTTCGTGTGCGACTACTGCGACGGTCATATAATATGGGAGGATATTGAGAACATGCCCTCGATACGAACGTTTCAAGAAGCCGCGGCGTCTCCGATATTGACGTTATCGCCAACCCCCGATAACCCCCACTGGCAAGCGACAGGTTTCACTCAATCTGGACATCAGGAGAAACAGGTTGTCTTTGCGCCAGTCGCCATCGCAAACCATGTCGCACCGCAACACCGCGACTGGCTGGCTGGTTTGTTGTGCCCATACTGCGAAACGGAATCGACAGTACCTCAGGAACAGTACGACGATGAGGATGCATATCGACCAGATCTAGGATACGAAGATATGGCTGCGCTTCAGGAGCACCTCGAATGGCAACATATAGTGACCGCACCAACATCGCAGGCACAAGCGACTTCGAATGACTGCATAGTCATGTAGGTAGTGAGATCACGCACATGATATCAAGACTGGTGTTCGAAAATTGGTGTTTTTTGCTTTCATGGATGGTTGGGTAGAACAGATGGCATTTGGAGTTTGGAGTAACATACAACTGTCTACCTATGATAGGACTGCATGATTTGGAGCGATTGAGGTTATAATTCACAAAAATTCGCCAAACTGGCAATGGATAGACGAATTGACTTATCACAATTGATCACGCAATGTTCAATGCCTCGGGGCTCCCTTTTATGTGAGATCATAACTCAGGTTCCTTCGACATACATCAGGCATCATTACGCAGACCTCCAGAAAGTAAGAGTCATGATGCAGAGCAACGTGAGCAGACATAAGTATTAAGTGTGTAAAGCATAACCAGCTCGCTTGCATTTCTCAAAAGAATCGCCAATAAATGAAGAAAATGATGATGAACCCAAGAGCACCAAAGGGGCCGTACTGCTTGAGAAGCAACTCCCAGTTGATACGCACAGCGGCTCGACGGTACTTTTTGCTATCATCCCGTAGTCTCGAGCTGATCTCGCCCATGCGCTCCAAACTATCTCCACGGTACAGCAAATCCTCAATGTTCTTGGTCATGACCTTTGTAACATCGCGCAGCTCGTCGTTGAGTTTATCGAGGTTAGCCGTGGCACGTGAGTCGGCGTAGGTGGTTTTCGTCTTGGAGATGAATGTGTCAAACTCCATGAATGCGTAGGGTCGCAGGGCGGGAGAGTGCACTTGGGATGCTGGGTAGTTGGTGGTGAACTCGCGGGCAAGATCGGCGAGGTAGGTGAAGGCGAGCTTGCGAGGGTACGAGGGAGCGCAGATGGCGAGGAAGACGATGTCTGAGTCGATCATGTAATGAAGCGTGTGGTTGGGTGTCTCGATAGAGGCTTGGGACTCGGAGTTGCGAGTGAGCTTGCGGAGGACTTGGCGCACGTTCTGCTTGGTCTCTGCGAGGGAAGACTCGGCCTGCGGAAAGAAACTTGTGAGTATCGAATTGCGGTCGAGCTTGGAGGATATGAGGGGTGTACCTGTTCATCGTCGACCGAGGCGCAGAGCATAAGGCCTTGTAGAATGTCAGTATATGTGCTTGCGCTGCGGTAGAAGGGGGGTATTACCATCGAGCCTTGATATTTGTGTAGAATAGATCATTCTTTCGTTAGGTTTTGAGGGGCGAAAGAACAGGAGAGAGTTGTGCTGGTTGTAGAAGTGGCTCTTTAACTGCCTTGAAGACCTTCAGCTATACCACTACGTGTCAAGAAGACAGGTGATTATAGGGATGACGTCGAAGGGGCACAGAACCGAGCCACGCCAAGAGAAGTCCGTGGTGAAGTGGGAGCCTGATTTCAAGAGTATAGAAGATCAATTCAATCGATACTTGAACTTATCAGTTTGGAACTTGACTCCCTGTTTCGTTCTGGTGCCTGTATGTACGATTGTTGGTTGTAGTGGAGCTGGCGCATGTTAGAGAGACAGGAGCTTGGTGCTGATTAGATAACGAATCACCTCAGCGTTCCGACTAGGTACTATACTCAAGATGGTCTTTTCAAGTGTCCTGACGCCTTCGAGTACCGTTTTGTTGAATTCACAAAATATTTCCGTTGTTTATGTGTTGTGTGCGATCTATATATGGTCTCGAGTGGAAATTATTTTTGTCGCATGAATGTAATGGAAGGCATGAAAATCATCATGCCGCAAACACTTGCCATTGGACGTGTGGTTCACAGTACATCAACAGCGCGAAAAGAAAGATGTTTTGTAGGACGCAATATAACCAACCCCCCGCGAAAACTCTTAAAAAAGATGCATGGGATTGCAGCAAGTATCGAGATCTTTCTCGCTTACAATATCGACATAGCCTTAAACGAGGACTTCCATTGGAAGATGTGGAGTTTGCACTTCTTCTCGCTTACACACTGATTGAGCATTTGAGGATGGTCGTGAAGCGTTGTATTCATTTTCAAAAAGATAACCTTCTCATCATATCTCATCTTCCTCATCATCAAAGTCATCCTCTCTGCCCATCTCGTAGAGGATTCTCCCTCCCTCGCCTGCGCCAATGTCTGTTTGTGCATCAAAGTATGGCAGCACGATGCCCTCTCGGTCCTTGCGTTGTTTCTCTGTAAGGCCAAGGTTGAAAGTGCTCTCGGGCTCTTCTTCCCCTTCGCCTGCCTCCCCACTGTCCGTTGGCGTCGTAAACATGGGGTGATCTGTGAGCAAGCACACCTTTCCAGGCAAAGGTGCTGCTGTTGAACCCTTGGGGCTGAGGATGAACTTTTCAGATACAGTTCTTCCACTGCGTCGACGCAATTCCATAAAGATAACGACACCGTTACTATCTTCGTTCCTGTCCTTGCCCTTCTCTCCAAGGCCAACGAGTAGTCCTTCGCGATCTTCATTCAGACCCCATTCTGGCTCCTGGACACTTCGATTTCGTGCCTTTTGACGTTGGATCTCTTGGTACAGGCTCGATAGTCTGAGAATAGATGTGGCTAAATGGCACAGTACTGTCAAAGGATGGGGTTCGTATTCGCTGAAAGACCGTGGTAGTACAATAGGCACATCATCGTGGTATGTGGCAACAATTGAGACAGCAGGTGTGATGATGCTTGATAGAAAGCTTGCCAACGACTGCGGAGCTGCGGAAGCGAGAGCATTAAGTGAGTCTATGATCACAACGGCCCCTTATCACAGTTAGTCAAGAGGCATTGTCCAGTTGATAACTTTGCTTAACTTACTCTGGGTGGGCTTTCCCTTGTCTACCAACGGGTTAAACGCAGGGTAATGATTTAGCAAATCCTTTCGAACAGCTTGAAGATCCCTTCCCATGGCCTTTATGAAAACGTCTGCATCTTGTGGCTTCTTGAGCGTCACCATCGACAAGAAGATGACTTGTGTCTTTGCGATCTGAAATATTTTAGTTAGTCATACTGACTGTCTTGTTACAAGATGAACATACCTTCGCTCGAGCTACAAATTCACCAATGACCGGTCGCGCGGGTTGCTCGAGATTATCGATCATGAGAGTGAGAGGACTTGCGCCATCGCGGAGGTTGAGTAGCTTCTGTAAGAGAAGAAGACTGTGAGATCGAGCATGGATATTTGATGTTGGTGCCATGATTGCGGAGGGCAAGCTCAGGGTTCAGCTGAGCGCTGTAAAGGAAGACTGCAATTTTGATGACGGCCAGAGTTAAAGATACAGAGCTCTGTTACTAAGTATCACGCGTGAAATATGAGGAAATGAATATTCTAATCGGCGCCCAACTTGTTTGGTAGATGTTAGAATTCAGTGGGTCATCCATCTGAATGACTTCCGGCAAGGTCGACAGAAAAGATTGCTCACCTAATCTTTAGCTATGGGGAAAATACACCATCAACCACATCATACTGGGAGGCTAAACAGTAAATGAGCAAATATTTTTGTCGCCTATATATATCTAAAAACTCTGGACCAGCCAAGTTTTTCCCCCACTACAAAAGCCATCCCACAAAGGCATCCATGGATCCTCAATAATACAAATTCTGCATTGGATATTCGGCGAAGGCTAATCCTATCCATGTTTCCAGGTGTATCTGCAAGAACAAAATCAACACTAATCCTTGACCCGATGGCATTTCAGAACGAGATTCAAAAAGCAAGAAGAAGGAAGAAAGATCAAGAGAAGGGTAAAATAGAATAGACTTACAGGAATCGCGGCGTACTTTGACAGCACCCGAATCCTTTATGTTCGCTTTCCATCAACGAGCTTCAACTCGTTCTTTGCGTCTTCGCCATCAACCTCCATTGCAGTGTCTTCCTGATGACCATCAGCCACAACTGTCGGTTCCTCTTGTACAGCGTCGCCTTGAGGTAGTGCATCTACCCCAGAGTCCCTCTCAGGTTTGCCGTCCTTCTGCTCATTTGGTGTGCTGTTCGCCAAACTATCATTCGCTTCATACTCGTTTCCGTTGGTCTTGGGCTCGGCATCTTCCATCGTGACGTCGCCTTCTTCATTTGACACAGCAGGGCCTCGCTTCTTCTTAAACTCTGGCGGGAGCTCAACATCCCAGTCGTCCTTAAATTTGTTGTCCAAGTACTCGTCGAAGTCGCCCATTTTCCGCCGCTCGTGGGCTGACCAGGCCTCGGCCAGCCACTCGGAGTCGTGCCGTCCTTGTGCGATGTTCTCTGTATAAGCTGCGCAGTCGCGGCGGAAGCTGTCATCGTTCATGAGCGATGCAAAATCGGGACATGCATCTTCAGTGCCGGCGTCCAGAATATGCTCAGAGTCTGGGAAAAGTGCCAGGATTTCCGCCTTCTCTTCTTTATCGAGAACATCCCAGGCCATGGGATTTGACAATATGCTCTGTTTTCTCTCGTCAGTAAATTCGTCATTGAATCAAAGGGAGCCATACTCTGAGATCGGCGGAAGCTAGAGGCGATCTTTGATCAGTCAAAATATTGCCTGCATTCCATTTCGATTTTTTCGCCGTCTTCTTCACAACGACCCTCTTCCTGGCTTTGGCCTTTTTGGTACTTTTTGGCGTGGTGGTCGGGCTTGTCTCCTGGTCGTTTGGAGAAGTCGCAGTGGTGTTTGGTAGTTGATCAACCTTGGAGGTCGGTGTATCATCAAATCTTGAATCAGGCACTGTTGATAGAGGAGATGACTCTGTTGCATTTTCTTGTGGTGTTTGTGCACTCTCGCCGCAGACTATTGTCGCATCCTTTCCTTCGTCGGCCATGTTTGTGATGCTGTCAGGTAAACAGGAAGCCGGCGAAAGAATGTGGGATCCTGGTCCAGCTTCTTTCGTGAGCATCATATTGGCAGATCTAATGGAGAAAGAGGAAAATATGCCAGCTTTTCAGGTATAGAGAGTAAGAAAACAGATTTATAACTGGAAATTGCATTGATGTTTATTAAAATGCTGCTCCTTGTGTAGAATAAAGATTCTTTGTTTGTCTCCAGGGTAACTTCATCATCATTGCTCCTGCAGGCAGGCGCGACCTGTCAAGGCTGACAAAGCGGCAGTTACACAACATGATCGCTGTTTATTAATCGTTGTTAATCGTTGTTTCAATGAACACGCCGGGTTTTATGGTGTGTTCAATTAGTTCCACTGCCGTTCGCAATCCGTGATATTCATAACGCTGGTACCCCCACGACCTCTTGGGGTCAAATGCATCCCACTCTGGTCGCCCCTCATTGATCAACACGGCAATGTATCCGAACATGGTCTGGCAAGGCCCCCGCTTACTGAACGGATATGCTGAGAGCCAGAGGATAAATGCATGGCATTGGAATCCGGTTACCAAGTTACAAGGGTAAGCTAGAAGTTCATGACTGACATTGGTATATATATACATCCTATTTACCCTTTGTTCTATTCCCACTGTCCGGCGATCAACGTACTCTGTACTTTGTACCAAGTTGTATACGACATATCATGACTTCTAACAAGTCACTCTGCCTTGGCTATGATGGGATTCATCCCTTCTCCAAGGTTGAGATCAAGGACCGTTCTTCAGTCCAGGAGCTTCTTCGTACTGTCCTTGATCCTTTAGAGCCTTTCTTTTCACCCGAGAAGGCTCGTGTCAAGTGTCCAGGAGCAACAGCAGTCCGATTTGACCAAACTGCCTCCGAAGTGGAAGGAATATGTCGTCCATTGTGGGGATTGGCTGCTTTGCTGGCGGGTGGTGGTGAGTATGATGGCAAAGAATGGTGGATTCAAGGTATCAAGTCAGGAACCGACCCGGAGAGTCCCGAATACTGGGGATACCCTCAAGACAATGATCAAAGAATGGTTGAAATGTGCCCTCTAGGTAAGGAACCATAACGAATGTTGAACCGTGGTATACGTCTGACGCGGTATTCTAGGATGGGCACTTGCTGTGGCTCCGGACTTTTGGGGTAGCTTGTCAGATAAGGAGAAGAGTAATGTTGAGACATGGCTTGGAAACTCAATCAACGAGAAGAAGTCTGTTCTCAATACTCGAAGACTACTCATTAGCTAACCGCCATTGTAGTATGCCAAACACCAACTGGCTTTGGTTCCGAGTCTTCGCAAACCTGGGTCTGAAGAAGAATGGCGGCAAATTCTCCCAAGAGAGGCTTGACAGCGACATTGAACACCTTGAAACCTTTTATCGTGGAGGAGGTTGGTCAAACGATGGCCCCGAAGGCATTCACCGTAAGAGTGATCCGGAATGGTATGGTGACTTTGACTTACACGAACAGAAATGGACTACTACTCTTCGAGCTTTGCGATCCAGCTGCTGCAGCTCCTGTATGCCAAGTTGGCCGGAGAGGAGGACCCGAAGCGTGCTGAAGAGTTCAAGAGACGTGCACAGCAAGTTGCCCTGGACCTGATTCACTATTTCGACGATGAAGGTAGGGCCATCCCCTACGGCCGAAGTGTGGGATATCGGTTTGCCATGGTGTCTTTCTGGGGAGCCTTGGCTCACGCTGATGTCGAGTTGCCTGCACCTTTAACCTGGGGCATGGTCAAAGGAGTGGTTCTACGACACCTGCGCTGGTGGCAGACACAGAACGATATCTGGACGTCAAGCGGAACACTGTCGATTGGGTACTCGTATCCAAACATGTATGTAAGTAACAGCTGCCCTTGTTCCTCGAGTTCGCATCTACTAACACAGATTAGATGGCAGAGAACTACAACAGTCCAGGAAGCCCAGTAAGATCCCTAACAACATAAAAAAAACTAGAAAAAACGTCTGACCTTGACATAGTATTGGGCCTGCCTCGCATTCATGTGTTTGGCTGCACCAGAAGATCACCCATTCTGGACATCCGAGGAAGAATCGGCGAGTGGTGTGATTCCAAAAGCCAAAGCCCTGCACCAACCAGGCCATATTATGAGGTGAAGGGCTCATCATATACAATTTCACATGCGGTAATACTGACATTGGTCTAGTTATCTGGGTGGTCACTGCATGCTGCTCTCATCAGGACAGGCTTGCAGCTACCCAATGAAAGGAACGCATGCTAAGTACGGCGGATTCGCTTATAGCAGTGCCTATGGATATTCAGTCCCCCCTGGCCTTTTTTCATTGGAGCAATATGCACTTGCATCGCAACTCGGGCTGTCGGATGATGGGGGCGAGTATTGGAAAACCCGAAGACTCTGCGAGTATGCGGGGATCGAAGACCGCGAAGGCAACCCCGTCCTCGTCTCGATTTGGAAGCCGTTTCCGGATGTCACGATTCGCACCATTCTGGTCCCCCCAGAAGAGAAGACACCAAACTGGCACCTTCGAGTTCACCACATCAAGAGTGCTCGTGAGGTCATGACAGCAGATGGTTCCTTTGCCATCTGCAATGTCAACACAACCAATGGGCGATATCTGGGCCCTTACGATGAAGGAAAGCATGAAGGAACATCGCCCAAAATCATTGGAAACTACGACTTGAATACTCCCGATGGCTGGACAAGCGGAAAGTTGGGGGCTTTTGCAGTGTCAAAGGGCGCTGTAGGGATTAAAGCTTTGGAGCCAACAGAAGGTCGTCAAGCCATGCTGGTTAACGCGGACCCAAACTCGAATCTCATCGAGAGCCGAAGTACAATCCCAACCTTACAACATACAATCAAAGCTGGTGAGTCGGTATGGTATGTGTCTGCCATATATGCCAAGCCATCGGGGGTTGGGGTGAGCAAAGAGAGCTATCTCGATGGATGGAACGAGACCCCAGCTTTGCCAGACTGGCTAGAGAAAGAGATGAGTGCTTAACCCCAAATGCCAACAACAAGCTCGAATGGATGGAAATGAGATGGATGGCACGGAAACGAGAAATTCCATCAATCAAATCAATAAACGACCTTCTCCTCATTCAACGACGGCTCCCCGCCATCAGCCCAATCTTTGCCTGCCTATAGCTAACACTCATTTGCGGGGAGGCCTGCTGCATCTTGTTGTAAACCTTGGCAGAGCTCGATTTCGCTGTAGATCCGGCGGCCGTTGAAGGAGCCGGCTATTGAGGCTGAAGTGATCATGCTCCATTCTCATTTGGTACGATAACCTTAAAAAGGCTCCGCATTTGGCTGAAGATCCCAGACACTTGTGATCCCCGCCCGGAAGAAATGATTTCCACTTATCACATCACAGAGATATTCGCGGCTTCTTACCACTATTCACTGGCGCATGTCACCATGATCAATCGACTTGAGCCGGCACTGCGGATGAAGAACTCTTTGGTGGAGTATCTCCCCACAACCCCAGGTTCCACGCAGTAACCTCTCGTCTCCCCGCATGTTGGCAAAAATCATCACAAGGATGTTTGTTTCCAAGTCGTCAAGTACATCATGGAGGGATCTTGTGCCCCCAAAGTTCTATCACGAAAACCGCCTGGGCATTCCGCTAGGTTGCTTCTCCCGCGCTTGATGGCGTAGCCAATTTCAACGACACGAGCAAAGCTATTCGTGGACAATTTCTTCCATCTTCTTGTGTTCATTCCGAGGATACGATTCCCTACGCTAGTTGATATACTATGGTTTTGAGCTCTTGGCGTTCAGCCTGGTATCTTGCTTGATAGATTACTACGATATCTGAACTCTGGTTGAAAGACCGAGCTGGTTACTGTCGCGCATCATTGCTGGTAACACAGCTGCAAAAAGATACGTCGACAAGGAATAATACCGTTTCAGTATGCATCGGCGTTTTCTGTGCCTCTATGTGGTGCGCATGGTATCCAACCCTACTGGTAAGTCTATGCAATTGACATGGGAGTTCATAACACACCAATGAAGCCGGTGCGCCGAAGTTGGGGGTGAGAGTCGGTTGATACGACCCCATGCGTGGCTGCTACTGGTCCCTGGGCGATCGGTTTGGGGATGGTGGTCTGGGGGGAGTTTGACAGTAGCACCTCGACCCGTTGATCATTTAATATCCTGCAAGATCCCCTCGAGATTGTGACTTTTTCATCAGAGATCACACCTCCTCCAATCTTCGGTGTCTTTGAATCTTTGAGCACCACTTTGTTACCTCGATTGCTCCACATCTTGGTTCGATTCAGAATCTGGGGAAACAAGCTTAAATTTAGAGCATCCCCTATCTTGTTCTTAGCTCCAAAGTCCATCTCGACCTCACTTCCTCGGCTGTTGCCACTCATCCAGTACTACGAGTTGACTTCCAATACCGCAACCATGGGTATCGCGGGTGTCCTCAAGAAAGTCATTCGCAATGACGCGATGAAGACTGACCCCGAAGAGATCTACAACTGGCGTGTCTTTGCCGTCGTTGCAGGTTCATGCTTTGGAGGTATGCTGTTCGGTTGGGACACTGGAGCTATTGGTGGTGTTCTTGCCATGAAGGCCACTCAGGAGCGCTTCAACTATACTCCCGCTGCCAAGACCACACTCGATCAAAACATTGTCTCAACTCTCCAGGCCGGTTGCTTCGCTGCTTGTTTCTACACCTCTTACTTCACTGAGAAGTATGGTCGCCGCTGGTGTCTCATCGCAACTGGTGTGATCACAACTATTGGTGTCATTCTTCAGGCCGCCTCTACCGCCAATGGATCTCTCCCCGTCATGTACGTCGGACGCTTTGTCGCCGGTCTTGGCGTCGGATCTGCCTCATCTTTGGTTCCACTGTATGTGTCTGAATGTGCGCCTCGAGCTATTCGTGGTGGTTTAACCTGTAAGTCCCTGCTTGTTATAAGTGGAAGCCAAGTGCTAACCCGAGGTAGCTTTTTACCAACTGTTCATCGTCACTGGTGTCATGCTTTCTTTCTGGTATGATTGCACCTTGTCAATTCCTCAAGCCTACAGCTAACATGACAACAGGATCAACTATGGTGCTCTTCTTCACCTCAGTGCTCCTACTGTCTACGCCCTGCCCCTTGCTCTCCAAGCTCTCCCTGCTGTGTTCGTAACACCTTGCCTGTACTGAGGATAACAACTAATCAGATTCCAGACTCTTGATTGTCTGTATGTTGGCTGCTCCTGAGAGGTTAGTAGCCTTCGCAAGAATCCGGCAAGATCCCTTTGCTAATAAACAAGAATAGTCCTCGATGGTGTGCTCGCAAGGACGACTGGGAACGTGCCAAGTCCATCTTGATCGGACTTCGACAGTAAGCTTCTTTATTTCTTTTGTGAAGGGTCATTTAATAACTCCCTTGCGCTATAGGCTTCCTGAAACCCACGAATATGTCCAAACCGAGATCCAGGAGATGTCTGCCCAACTCGAAGCTGAGAAGCGACTCACTGGCAACGCCTCTGCCTCCACCCTCTGGAAGGAACTCGTTACCATTCCTGGAAATAGAAAGCGAGCTATCATTTCCGTTTTGCTCATGGTCTGCCAGCAAATGACAGGTTTGTCTCTACTCTTATCCCAGGACGTCTGATTCGAATAATGACCTCCTCTCCTCTGAGAGGTCAGGCGTTGATCGACTCGGACTTGCAGGTATCCTATGTTCTTAGCTAACTTATGGAAGGTGTTAACGCTGTCAACTACTACGCCCCTCAGATCTTCCTGTCTCTTGGTATGACCGGCACTTCTGTCTCACTCTTCGCCACTGGTGTCTACGGTATCATTAAGGTTCTTGGATGTGCCACTTTCCTCATCTTCTTTGCCGATTCTCTTGGCCGACGCCGCAGTCTTCTGTGGACCAGTGTTGCTCAGTTCCTCGCCATGTACATCATTGGTATCTACGGTCGTGTTGAGCCCCCCATTGCTGGTGCAGGTATCTCTGCCTTTGGATATGTGGCCATCGTCTGCATTTACCTCTGGGCTGCTTTCTTCCAGTTCGGCTGGGGACCTTGCTGCTGGATTCTTGTTTCCGAGATCCCTACCGCCCGTCTTCGAGCTCTCAATGTTGCCATTGCTGCGGCTACTCAGTGGCTTTTCAACTTTATCGTTGCCCGAACTGTGCTCACCATGCAAAAGACTATGGGACCTGCTGGTTATGTAAGTACTTATATGCAAAGCTACGATGACCACAAAACAGCTAACAATAACTCCACAGGGTATGTTCTTCATGTTCGGTACCTTTGATCTTCTCATGGGTGTCTTTGTGTGGTTCTTCGTCCCTGAGACCAAGGGTCTCAGTCTGGAGCAGATGGACGAGCTCTTTGGCGTCGTCGACCACCAGAGCAAACTTGACGCCGAGGGCCCTGAGGGAGCCCGCACTCCTAGCATCCGCGAGGAGGTGGCTCATGTCAAGAGCAGCAAGAGCTAAGCATGTTGCCTTGGTATTGAAGACAACGCGGACTTGCACTGGAGGGGCGTCTTTGCTGATGTGTAATGAGTGGGAAGGATTGCTTGCAAATGACCAAGTACGAGGGTGATATACCTATAGCATGATATATGGACATCTGAGACTAGTTGAGATGGCCTGAAATATGATCTATTACGACCAGGAGTCTTTTGTCGATGTTTTCGGTTTAAAGTGAAGATCAGCAGGTTGGAGGGATCTGCCTCTACTGCTTGTGGTAGTCGATATAGAAGTTGCCAAGTTTAACCCAGAGAGTATACGAGAGAAACGACCCCTGACACAACCTGGTCCTAAGAAGGATTCCAGTTCGCCTATCAATCTTATAACAAGCTCGATTTACAGGCGAATTGAGTGGGTTTGAACCTGACATATCAGTTATAGGGAATCGACTGCCTACATACATCATCTACCAGTGCATAACCAAGGCGAGCAGAAACGTCTATTAGATTAGTGTGAGGTTGTGTTTCATGATCGGAGTGCGCCTGGTAGATCATAGAGTCTGTGTAATGCTGTGCGGCATGCAGGTGTCACGGATCCTCATGCAATGGAATCATCCCGATAGGCTAATGGCAATAGATTGTTCAGGATACTCAAGAAAGGAAGGGCGTAACCGCATGCTACAATTAAAGACTAGATCGTGGTATCATGTAGGAGTCAGTCGCAGGGAGTTGCTGGTCTGAACATGACTGCGCTGGAATTTAGTGGTCTCTCTAGGATCATTAGCTGGCCCCTGTCTAAAGTTTATCCAACCTTTGATCCCAGGAGAAAGGAGCTTGTCTTCCGCACAGTCGATGCACGTCCTTTTTGAACCGGATCAAAACTCTGTTGTCCGTGAATACAAAAGTCCCCTGACGCTTCGAGGGAGAAGCCCTGGATCAGGAACATCAGAGTTTGTGTGGGGTTGTGTCTCCGTCATTTTGTGCTTGTGTGATTGATAACGTTCATCACTATCTACGAGTGTGATATCGGACCGAAGACAAGGTCTTGTGAGACGTGGATTTAGTTGACTGCGAAATTAATCCACGAAGAAAAGGATAATACGCTTGGCTTCTAGAGAGGCACGCAAAGGTAAGGCGAGAGTGAGAGAGAGGATGGGAAAGCAAAAGAAGACCCTGACCCTCAAGGAACCAACGGTCACTACCGAAGAACCAATCAGAAAGGACCCAAGTTGTTAAAAAGCCCCCCTCATAGAAGAAGACGTAGAGTTCTAGGCCCTCTTGGCGCTAACCTTCGGTCTTTGCGACCTTCAGCGAACGAATCCTGTGTCTCCTATTCGTGGAGAACGTGGGAAGAACAACAAGACAAGATTCCTGTCTCTTGGAGTTGGGCCACTGCCGACAGTAGCGTCATCCCTTGGTGCATTGTTGCGTTGCAGGATCGGCATATTTCATGTGCCCAACCCAAAATCTAGGGTGCTCATATCGTGTATCAAAACAAAAGTCTGACCGCAGCGCCCAAGATCGATTGGTTTGCGAGGGGATTAGTACGTGTCATGAAGATCTCGATAAGAGAGGGAGACAGGTAAAAAAGAGATCGTGACCGTTTCTTCAACGTCGTCATTTAAATTTAAACGATGTCGAGCTACTAAGCCCTGGTGGGCTAAGGCTCTAAGTTGACAAGGGACCCCCCATGGAGGTTAATGGACTCGAAAGTTTGAGGATGGCGTTTCATGGTTTCACGTTTTTGAGGAACCATTCGGATAGAAGGACGAAGAATGAAGGAATTCTACGGATGCATCCTACGTGTAGTATTGCGTAAGTGCTGGTGTTGCCTGAGGATATTCTTCATCCATCCAGTGTACATACTGTATTGCATACGTTACTGTGATAATCTCCATGTTCCTGCAGTGCGAGGAGCAAAGATACCCCAGACCCAAGCTAAGGCCATACTGTACCAGGACTGAACAGACCAACTGGCTTAACTAACAGGGTCTACATAGTATTTGGAATTAACGTAATTAGTCTTTGGTCCGCCCTATCCCGAGTCCCTGACTCGTCTGCCGCCTCAAAAAATACTCTTCCAATCTCGTCCATGATCAGCCGACAAGGGCCAGGTTCAGTAGCTATTTCTGATTATCATTTCTGCCCTATGACAATGAAACCTTTTGAAACTGGCCTGACTTTGGGTTCTTCTGTTAGTATCGTACTGCGTCCTATCAGGAATAAACCGCTTTGATTATCAGTCCGTATGAGAATAGTAGTTTGTGGCTATGTATGTACGATAGAGCACATACACACAGACGTGCACAGTCCCAGTGACAAGTGACAGTCACAACGTTTCTTTTGTCTCTATCTCTTTAATCGGGTGTCTCGGTCACAGCCCTGTTGATCACCAACGGCCAAGAAAGTCAAAGGCATCGAACATGCAGCGCAGGAAGGGACTAGACCCACAGCTAGATAGATAGATACCTAGGAAAGCATGGATGGACAGACGTTGGAAACCTAAAGTTTGTTTCTATTTTATCTTCTCTAATGTACTATACTCAGCAATACTTAGAGTACACTACCTACTTTGTGGCCTGATGTTACTCTAACTCTACTTCTTCAAGAGTTGAACTAGGTAACTGTACATACGCTAGGTATTTGTATATCCATGCCCGACCAACTTAACTTACATGGATGTCAAAGGTTCTCTCTGCCCTTGTCAACAATATGGGGCATTGAGGCATTGAGGCATCAATCTTTCCTCTCTGCTTCTTGTTCTCTCTCGCTCTCTCCGAACCGAAAGAAAAAAAGGACTCAAGTACAGGCTGTAACCATCCGTTGTTTTCCGTTCCTTTTAGTTTCTATTTCAGCTCTTTGTATTTCCTCTCGAGTGAACAGATGTTTTCCACGGTTATTGTCTCTATTGAACTGGACCCCCATCACATTACGACTAGGGTCAAGCTCACAAGGGCCCAACCAACGACTTGACTTTGACTGCTCGCTATACTACGCTACAACTGTGTATGTGCGTGGTGTATCTATCCATATTTGTATATGTATCCGCGGTCTTATCTCAGACCCATCATTGCTTACACGGATCGATTTCTTCACGCATACACTCAGCCCAACACACTCAACAACTGAAGCCTTATCCTTATTCTCGAAACTCCACAACGCTGCAGCTTGCATAGGCACAAGTGCTGATGGACTACGGTCTATCCAATCGGCCATATTCAACATCCTAGGTGCATGATAGCTGTGCCTTAGCCTTCAGCTTGATCGAAATAGCGGTCCGCACTTTCACTTATACGGATAACTGGCAGCCGAAGACCGACTCGCTCGAAACTTGGACAGCGCATTGACTGTACCAATCAGTCATTGGTCTCGTCGTTTTGTTGTACCAATCTCTAAGAATTTCGCCAATCTTCGGCGTCAATTGCACTGCACTTAGGCTATTGGTCTTGCAGAAGCACCATAGAGACAAACGAACAAGCTTGAAAGAAGGAAAGACAGCGAGGGTTAACAGAAGAATCTATTCTCTGTTTCAGATCGATATCGGACCGAGCTCGTATTGACAGCGACTTACACGATCGACTAGGTCAAAGTCACGGCAATCCTTCAGTCAATAGTTGCTGCGGCCAAAGCGGCCAACTTGCGGCAGTCAGGATGGCATTTACCGCTACCCCACGACATAATTCAGGTTCAATGCCGAACCCCTCCTTTCGTAAGTGACCCCAGATTTATTGGTTTTTTTTGTTTTGTTTTATTTTTCTTTTGCCGCTGGATGTCTGCTCTAGATGGATTCCTCAGACTAGACCCCAGCCCGCCCCTTCGGCCTCTTCCCTTTTAAGCCCTAAACAAGTTTTTATGGATAACCAGTTTACTTGGGTAATTGTTTTCCGCATCTCTCCATTATTTGTCATATTGTTTGCTGTTCGTGTCAGGTATTTTAGTTGCTGAGTGGGCTCCAAATGCCGTTTCCCTCATCATCCAATCCCGAATGATGTAATTTGTTCCAGGGAAGCTCAGCTCAGCTACGGTACCTGCCTACAGTTAAGCTCCAAGCTCTCCACACTTGCTTGGATCCCGCATCTCTTTATTTTCCATACCTTGGCACGAATTCAAACAATTGACGATCAATTCCTCTCGCCGAGACGGGTAATATTCCTGGATATTCAAAATCTTTGAGTTACATAATCAAAGACATTGGGGAAACGAGCCCGGGAAAAGGAAAAAGGGAATTGCCACTTGTCTGGAAAGAGCTTGGGAATTCGTCAATTTCACAAACACTATAAAACCATGTACACGCCATTATAATGGCCGACGCTGACTCTAACCCTTCTACAGCCACGCACAATTCCCCGCGAACATGGCTCCTCACTTCAGCACTGTCGCCACTAGCCGTCCGACTCATCCGACTGCTTCTGGCACACGGCGACTACGTTGTCGCATGTCTACCGCCTTACGAGATCGATCATGAGGACCGCAGCGCCGAGTTCCGCGAGCTTGTGAATGAGTGTAAGAGCTCAAGAAAAGACCGCGAGGGGTGGAAGGATCGAATTCGCGGCATCCGATGTGACGGAGCTGCCATGGGAAGCTGTGGTGCTGCTGTCGCAGAAGCTGTTCAGGTCTTTGGGCGGATCGATATTTTGCTATGCTGCAAATCTGATGGTATGTCAAAAGCTACCTATGTAGTTCGCTTGCATACATCTGACTAACTCAATTATTTTGAAGCTGTCGTTGGAACGGTAGAGGAGCTGTCAACAACACCGTTCACACAGAATCTCGTTCGCGACCAATTCGAGTCTGTCTTCTTCTCACAGGTCAACTTTATCAGAGCTGCGCTTCCTCAGCTCAGGACTCAGCACACAGGGCATATCATTGTTCTCACCAGCACTGGCGGTCACATTGGAACTCCAGGCATGTCAATATATACAGCCGCGACATGGGCCCTCGAAGGCTTTTGCGACTCACTCGCATACGAGATCGCGCCCTTCAACATCAAAGTCACAGTTGTTCAACCAAACAAGGAGATTCTATCCTTGACCAACCGCCTCACCTTCGCCCCTCAGCTACCTGCTTACGACCAATATCAAGAGTCCGCCCCAAGCATTCGCGACATTCTCGCCAACGTCCTCAACACTCACCCCGACACAGCTTTACCATACCCCACATCACCAGCTGACTATGGGCCTTCGCCAATGTCTCCGCCAAGTATATCTATCGAACCAGATGTAGCGCCCGGTGAGATCCTGCATCGGTACCCCAAGCTGCCGCCCGGCGCAGCAGATAAGCTGGTCATGGAGACGGTACACGCTTTATCGGCAATCGGAGGACACGAAAACCCTCCAGCGCGCCACATAGTTGGCCATGAGGCTGCCGTTGCAGTTAAGGAGAAGCTTAAAACGGTTACAGAGGAGTTAGAGGACTTTGTAGAAGCGAGTTTATCTGTGGATACGTTTGAAAGTGAGTTACAGGCGGAAGCGAGAGAGAGAAAGACATCAGATCAAAGTCCACAAGGACCACCTTCGTCAGTTGGATAAAGACGATGAACAATAATTCGAAGAAAAATATAGCTTTCATATAAGTGAGAGTTTGGTGATATCTTCGAGAAAACTGGACAGGACACTGTTGGAGGCTGAAACCCTGATACCCTGGCGTGTAGTGTATTTCGCAGACCGGGCTTAAGATACCACGAGTTTTCACTGCTCACTCACAGAGTAATCGACCCAATATAAAATATCAGAGATATTAATTGAAAGACTGATTGGTAGGATGATATGATATGAGACAAGTGTTGACGTGGACTTGCTGTCGCTGGTATGCATTTATCGGCTCGCAAAAAGTCGCCTCCGGTTCCTGGCTTCTCCACTATATCCGGCCACCCATGTCAGGGTAGGCTACCGACATGCTATCCATTGCAGCTCCTAGCCGCATGCGACAGGTGTACGATACCAAGCTCAGGATCCGGCGATCAAAGACGACATTTCAGCTTCCAAGGCTCAGCTTTGCAATTACACGAGGCGACATCGATACGATAATGCGATTATAAGAAACGAAGTCAATTCACATCAATCGAATATAAGAGACGCTCATAGAGTCGCTCTCTACCAAAACTCCAACCACGTTGCGCCGGCGGACATGTTGAGCAAACACCAGATGCTAGGATGAGCTTGGATCCTTTGGCCCCCGTCGCTCCCGCGAGGGTGAAGACGCTTCTTTTACCTCTGGGGCAGATAAAAGCAGACCGATTCGCTTCCTTTGTCGAGCGATTAAACGAACAACATGTAGTCCACCTCCGCGACATCAGCGCCGATGGCCGACCCAACAGGAGTAAGTGATGCCGTCACCCCGTCCGAGACGGCGCTTGTCCTGGCGCTGACACAGCTTGCGCAGACATGTTCTCGCCTCTGGCCTACCCGGATGGCGCTATAATATATAACCTCGTTACTCACGTTCCGCCGCCTTCTCATCTCGCCCTTACTCCCTTCGACTTATATCGAGAACCCCTTGCTATAATAGCTTTGGCGGATGGCACCGAGCTGCATCAGAAGAACCTAAACAAACGACAGTCGATGAATGGTGCGGGACCAACGACAACAGAGAAGAATATCAGGGCTTTATACCAGGAGCTCGAGGAACTGCGCGATACATACCCCAAAGCTCTCGTCCACCACGTTTTGATTTTCGACTATGTCAACCCCCATTCCACCGAAATTCCAATGCCCGAGGGCCTCATCGATATCCCTCCCCCCGAGAAATGTACGGTGACTACGATCAGGACAGTCATGTGCGACATCTCCTCGCTTCTGCTCGCTGAGATGACGACATTGGCTAAGTCCTTTGAGGCCATGACGAACATTGAGTCTCCTGTGCCTTATTCAACAACATCGAGGCATACGAATGGAACTGGCTCATGGGGCGGAGAAGGCGGTCTAAACAGTCTTCTGAAGCGGAACTCGAGCATTCCCTCGTCGAAGCATTCCTCACGCTCTAACTCGGCAGGAGGGATCATGGATAAGGCCCATGCTCGCATGTCTATGCCAGTCAATGTTCGCCCAGGACTCCATTCGAGCAATTCGACGCCGGGATTATCATCAACGCCCCCGAAGAGCAATCTGTCAAATCCACCTATGACTACGGATGGTCCAAGTCCGCCGACTAGTGATCGGTCGACGCCGGAACCGTCTGCGCTGCCAGAAACCTCCGAAAGTTCTCGATCAGCCAGCCGTGATCGGATATCAACTCAGGGCTTTGGTTCCGGCGGTGTAAATGATCGTTGGAGGCACAGAACCAAGGGGCGAGCAGCTGTTGTCGTTGGTTCTATGTTTTTACAAGCTGGTCGCTGGACCGATTCGATCAAGGAGCTTAGCGATGGTGCCATGGCTGCCCGGTCTGTCAACGACCATTTGTGGCACGGCAAGGCTCTTGAGCTTATCCTGGTAAACCTGTTTCTTCTTGGCTGGTCCAATATCGAATTTCATGTCCCTACCGTACTCATCCAGTTCCCGGACAAGCCAGCTCACAAACAGGCACCAGACCCTACGCCTGAGGACCCTAATCAGCCGAAGCATCTTAGGAACCTCCAAGCGTTACTGCCTGAACTTCTCGAGCGCATTATCCTCCTTTACTCTAGAGTTTCTTCGGACAGCCTTCCGCCTTTGCCACTATCCGAAACGTTCATCCGCTTTTCCAAAATCTATCAAGCTCTTCACCTGTCTAACGGTTACCTTGATAAAGATTCCCTGGCCATAATCGCAACAGGAATCGTACCTGAGCAGCCTCTTGCGGCGCCACCACGATTTGGTGTAACACCCACTCGACAACAAATCGGAGCGATGCTTTTCAAGGCATTCCCCGCAGGTGCTTCGGAGCTTCTTACAACCGTTGACCGAGCGTCCATCCTGAGCGGTATAGCGACTGTTCTGGGACCCTTGGGACTTCACCGGAAGAAGGCTATGGTAATAAGAGAACTCGTGTCAGTTCTTATTGGTGGTCTCGTCGAGGCACGAACCCGAGGAGCTGCTGATATGGGCATTCATCCTGCTGCAGGTCTGATGTCGCTGACCTCCGGCAGTGGTGGTTCGAGCAGCGGCGCATTGGCCTTAGAGATTGGAGAGTGTGACGTTGAACAGGGCATAGAGGCTCTGATGACTCTGCTCTGCAAATCTTATGGCATCGTCGGGTTTGATCTAACTAGAAAAGCCGGTGCAAAGAACAATGAAGACACTGATGATTCGGACGAAGCCGTGATTGCTAGGATACGTGGCCAGTCTGCAGCTCGCTTCTTCGGGTTCCCAGACGTCAAGCTTAATATTCTGAGAGCCTGTATCAACTTCTCGGAAGCTTTGCCAGATTTTGATGGCGTTCTACGATTTTCGAGTGACCTTCTACGCACAGCTGGTTCAGGCGTCGCTCCGGGACCTCGGCGAGAAGACGCATCGCCGATGATCATTCGAGATGAACAAGTGCGACTGGCAACCGGAATATCAAGAACTGCAGGCTTGGTACAGAGGCTAGGCTACAATGACATAGCAGCCGAGTACTGGGATGAGTTTTTCGTGAGAGGCATCAAGCTTGAACCCTCGCTAACTAGCAAAACACCAGTCGCTCACTCAAGGAGTATCTTGCCTGGTGCCACTGCCAGTCGCGCATCCCAGGATGTCGACCCATTCATTTACAACCCGTTCTTAAAGAAGCCCGATGAGACGGTAACCCAGACCCTTGTGGCTGATGAATACGCTACTTTCAAGATCACGCTACAAAATCCATACGATATCGAAGTTGATGTCGAATCCATTCACTTGGCCACCGAAGGTGTTCAATTCGACGCTGTTAAGGAGGCAACGGTGGTGGGCCCATATCGAACACAAGTTATACGGCTTAGAGGAAGAGCAAAGGAGGCAGGAACTGTCAAGGTTACTGGCGCCATTATCAAAGTTCGAGGATGTCGTGAGCGACGATTCCCTGTTTTCTCTATGCCTTGGGTACCAAAGCAAGAGGTCAAGATCAAGGCCAAGGGTTTGGCCGCACTCGAGGAGGCCGTGACAGACGTCAAGCCTTTTGCTCCAAAGCTCGAAGCTGAAAGCATGAGTCTTACGGCCATTCAAGCACAGCCACTAGTGGTAGTTAAGTCGACAACACTTGCCCAGTCTTCAATTATGATCTTGGAGGGCGAGAGACAGGTGTTCTCCGTGACATTGCAGAATCTTGCATCGACACCAGTGGACTTTATGCTCTTCTCTTTCAAGGATTCTACACAGGAGCCCTTACAGACTGCGATCAGCAACCGAGATGCCACACCTTCCGAGCTCTATGAGTACGAGCTTGCGCTGATGAAGAAGCAAGCATTGCGACTTCCTAACAGCCAGCAGACTCGTCACATTGCAGCCAATGGAGAGGCGACATTTGAATTTGAGATTCTAGGCAAGCCCGGGCTTACAACTGCAACGATTCAGGTTGACTACACACACCTGGGATGCCCACAAGAAGACATGCCTGATCAGTTCTACACGAGACAGGTTTCTCTGGATCTTACTGTCACCGTGAATGCCAGTGTTGAGCTTGCCCGGATCGATGCGCTACCTGTACATGGTGACATTCCTCAGCCTCTGTGGGATCGTCTGGGTAGTTCTTTTACAGCTAAACCCGACGAGTATTGTCTCTTGTCTGTGGATCTTCGCAACGCCTGGCCCAGTCAGATGTTGGTGCAATTGGAGAGCAACGATGGAATCTCTGTCCAAGAAGATATTCTTCCTGGCAACACGAGTCGAGTTATTCTACCCGTCAAGAGAGTATACTTGGAGGATCCTCATGCCACAATACCAACACTGAATCCATCTCGAAACCGACAGTTTGTGGTCAGTGCTAGCAAGATCTCACCTGAGGTGGAGCGAGCCAACCGCGAAGGTTTCTGGTATAGGGAAAGGGTTCTCGATTGTCTCAGAGCGACATGGAAAACGACGTCACTACCTAAGAGAAGCGGCTCGATTGACCTGCGAAGCATCAGATTGACCACACGGATGATTGAGGCTATCAAGGTTGACGAAGTCGATATTGAATTGTCTGTCGAGGATGCCGATGGCAATGCAGCTGAGACGGGCGTGGCATACGTTGATGAATTTATGCAACTCAAAGTGCGTGTCACTAATCTAACAGCTCAGAAGATCCACCCTCTGGTTAGAATTCTACCTGCGCTTTGCCATCGACCTGCGAATGTTGGCTTGGAGTTTACACGAAAGCTTGCATGGAATGGTACTTTACAACAGCTCATTCCAGTGCTGGAGGGACACGGCAGCGCAGAAGTTTCGGTAGGAATGACAGTGCTTTGCCGTGGAGAGTTTGAGATCTCAGCATCTGTGGAAGAGGTGCAGGTTTGGGAGGAACCTAGAGTTGAGCCTACACGGGCGCGATCAGAGTCGCAGACTATGAAGGATGCTGCTCTGGGAGTTAAGGAGAGACGAATTTGGCATGCCAGACAACCTTGTATGCTGATGACGAGAGATCGCAAGTAGAAGAATGAGGAGGGATTTTGATAGGGGCTGTTGACTTGCATTTTGGCCCATCTATATTAGATAATGGAGACTTGTGATATGATGCGATGTAGATATTAGCGAGTAACATGGATAGCGATCGATGTCCTACTATTTCCTTCTCACGACGAGCATTCCTTGTGTTTGAAATCTGTCCATCATGACCGTTATCGGCTACCCTCCGGCTTCCAATATCTTAATATCCTACAAGGCGTATCATAGCTGAGGTAAACCCGCATCTTGTGGAGAGTACCTCTATAATCTATCAACCCAAGCATGAGTCGTTAAGTCTGCCCTCATTGCAGACGCCATTTCTGATGCTAACACTTGGGCGTGATCTTACAGTAGTATGTTCTAGAAGCGTAATAAATGTAACTAAATAATTTCCCATGTTAAACGTCGCATTAACTCTTGAAGTCAACTTGCATCAATTATGAGGAGACTACATTGTTTTATGCTCCTAGGTTAACACACTCTTAGCTTAAGTTCTGGATTATACTCTTCAAACTAGCCGTCTTCTCCTCACTGTGACTATCATCAGTATATACCATAATAAGAAGATGGAATATCGATCAAGACGAGTCTGTTTTAGTGGATTTTAGTGAAAGGGGGTTACACCAGAGGCCGTTAAGATGGAATAGGACGGCCTTTTGCTATGAGCTATAGATGGGAGGCTAAGAACGAACAAGGCAGAAAAAGCAAGTCGAAGCTAGTGGTCATTATCCATAGATTGGTTAGCTATATAGCAAACCTTCTATACCTGTTTGCTTCCGATTTCTTTCAGTGTGAGCTTGAGTTGGAACAAAGAGTGACACGCTGGGTATATCTGACTCTATCGGCCAAGATGCTAAGTAGTATTCACCAGCTGCAGGGTTTCGTTCTGCTTGAGCGACTGCATGGCATTGGCATATCTTTGGCGTTTATTATACCTACGATTTAGTTAATAAGATTTGACATAGCCTCGCTGATGGCGTGGCCAAAAACCAGGATATCTTTTGCACATGAACTGGATGTATATACATAATACCCCAAGAAAGCTTTCTATATGTTCCGCAGAGATAGATGGTTACTCAGTAGCTAGAATTATTATTCTTACCTTTCCGATGGAACTTCCTGGTTTACTAGGTATTTAAGATTTATTTAGTAATAAACAGTAGGTAACTAGGTAGGTAGTAGGATTGGCAGTGACTGACACTGGCAGACTGTTCAATAAGTAATAGACTAAAATCTCTGGCACTGCGTGCCAACTGGCAACCCAGTTACCTAGGCAGTTGTTAATTTGCATTTATCTTTTGCTGTATCTGTATTTCTTGCTTCCTCTCTTTTCTTCCTTGTTCACATCCTCAATCTTCTAACTCTTCTCTTATCGATCCATCTTTCTATGAGCCATCGCTACTTCTTTTGTAGATATGGCGCCTCAAAAGCGCTTTGGAACCCTTATGAAAGACTTTCAAGTCGCAAAAGGGCAACGGCAACAGGCAAAGCCTCGACAATCAAAGGCTCGACAAGCAAAACCTCAACAGGCAAAGCCTCCACAGCCTAAAATATCGAGTGCTTTCAATGAGTTCGCGAATTTCGTCAGTGAAATAGAAGATGATTGCTTTATAGACACTGCCAAAGATTCACAGAATGTAGGATCTGACCACGAAGAACCTGACAGCCCAAGTGCTGAGGAGGATCAAGCTACCGAAGCTGATCACGACCTAGAGGGTTTGGGAACGAAGAAGAAACAGCGTTCCAAGAGATCCCTGAGAATGAGCGAACATGTTCTTGATACCTTGATCAATGAGATTAGGAGGGCAAGTAAAGTTGACGACGATATGGATGATGGTAAGCTTCTCTCCCTCTTTGTGTGTGTATCTATGTGTCTGTGTCTTTTGCCCTTTTCTGGATTATTTTCTTCGATATCTATCAGTTTTCGTCTCTTTCTCATCATAAAGAAGTCTTAAGCTAATCTGTCTTATTACCTCCCAGGTCTCGAAGATCTTCCTGAAAACATCAGGGAAAACATAAGCAGACATGATGATCTGTATATGGAGATCACTGGGCGTATTTTCACTACAGCTAAACTATACGACGACGAAACATTCCATGATTCTTCGTATTCCTTTGAAGTGCTTCACTTTTTACAACAAAACGCCGACAAAGTGAACCAAGTATGCAGTTTCTTCTTAGATCCTACGGTACGATCATATCGGACCCGTGCTGCAATCGGCAGGCAGCTGGCGCCTTCAAAACAAGGGCCTCTCTTCAGAGATCTTGAGTTCTTCCCTCTGACGAAGTGTGCAAGCTCTATACCCAACGTTTGCGGAGTATACTTCGTACGTGGAATCCGTTCCGTAATTCAAGTCCAAAATGTCAGTCGGGACAAAGAAGATGCTACCCAGAACCCAGACCGTCTCCAGGGTCAAGATGTCCAGAACCAGGATCAGCCTCAGAATCAGGATCAGCCTCAGAATCAGGATCAGCCTCAGAACCAGGATGAACCTCAGAACCAACATGATTCTCAGGGCAAGTATCAACTAGATGATCCAGTCTACATCGGCCAAGCGGCCTGCATGAAGCCCACCGCCACTGGAGCTGTTGGAATTCGCCGACGAGCAGCGGAACACCACAAGGGAATATTGAAATGCAAAGTCCCAGGAGAAAAGTCGCAAGGGATTCATGCCTATCGTCGGTTCGCAGAAGAAGACGTACAGCAGGTGGAGCTTGCTGTCCTGTCAGTGTTCCCTTTCCTAACAGCAGAGATGGGCGAAGATACCATCCGTGCATACACCTTCTTGCTCACCATTGCCGAATCAATCGACGTTCTTCTCCTCAACGCTCTAGGAACAAAGCCATGGAGCAACATTCCACTCTGTATCGGCTCATGGGATGGCCTGCAACGCTTAAGGCCCCCATCATTACCTTCTCGACGTTTCGAAGGTCTCAATCGAGCTTTGCCGATCAACCAAGGCTGCCCAAGAATTGGTGGGTTGATTGTAAGCGCCAGCTGGACGCCGTCTGAGCTGCAAGCAATCATCACTATTGTCGAAGAGAACGAGGACAGGATGTACTTACCAGCGAGATACGGCCTTACTATCGAGTACGAATTCCTAATGGCACAATTAGCACTGGTGGGTATCCACAAATCGAAAGAAGAAGTTGTTTTCGGATATCGCATGCTGTCCAGCAATCCGGACTCGGGTCTCATCACCCGACAAGCCAGTAAGTGGAAACGAGTCTGGCACCAAATATACAACGTGAAACAGCATTTGGAGGACAATGACCTGATTACACCACCGGAGGGGGACAATGATCCTTGTTATCATATCCCGGCTTTGGAGTCGGGCCACTTAACCTCGTACCACATACGGGATTTGTTGAGAAACACTGGTTACCCTGATGTTGATCATTGCTTGTTGGTGAAGAAGTTCTGGGTCACCTACCTTCCGAGGCTGGTACAAAAAGATGTTTGGGAGAAAATTTCAGGTAATACAGCCCCTCAAAGGATTTACCACAACTAACTCAGAATCATAGGGGAACCACCAGACATATTGTCGGCCAGATGTATTAGCAAACAAAGTCGAGTCTTCCAACGAACAGTAGCCGTTGTACTTCATTTTACACGCTTGCACGCTGCTGGTAAATTATTTACTACCTCCAGCAACCCAAGACGGATTCCGTTTGCATGGCCAGATCTAATTCAGATCTGGCATCGAGCTTCAGCGCATTTATTGGCTGATAAAATACCACGTGAAGAGATCCTCCCCGGTGGACCCATCAGTATCTCAAACATACTGAAAGACTTCCGGGCTCGTCTCAGAGACCCATCATACTCGGAGGCTCTTCCATTTTGGCAGTATGAGGTGTCAAAAGATTCACCTACCAATTGCACCACTCTGCAGCCATCCACTTTTCACAGTCACCTTGGCAATGCTTCTGAAGAAGAGTCGGGAGGAGTGGAAGAATCCGTTGATGAGTCGTATTCATGGCCATCGGAAAAGGACCACTTTGAAGCCGTTGCTTCGACACACCAGATGCTAGCTATTACTGCTATGCACAGGGTTCGAGAACCAAAGCGTGTGATCAAACTGAAGGCCAAACAAGCAGCACCATGTGCCTTGGCACAAAACAAACCCTCTACACTCCGAGTCCTGACGTCGAGAATGATCCAACATCACCAAATTGAATTTGGGAACAACAATGAGGAATACAAAGGAGATGACAGTTTTTGGCAAGGCCTCTTCATCAGTCTCGACAAATCTTGGGGCCCCATGACGAAGAGGCAATTAAAAAATCGATTTGGTTGGGTCCTGCATCTAGTCCGAACAGGGCGTCTAACTGAAGAAGCCCAAACGGCTTCAGCTGTACTGGAGGAGTATTTGCTCAAAAGTTCACTGACACAAACACACCCCTACAATTATGATATCGAATATCTCAACAAAGATCTTCTAAATCCAGATTTGGCTACAGACTGGGTCCGGAAGTTTCTGAACTACAATGGTACTTTACAAACAGTCAAAGAGAATATCGATGCCCGTATGGGAGACCTCGACATCCGGGGGTTCTGCTGGGTTTACGGCTTGTTGATTCCTCAAATTTGGGAGGAAGCAATGACCCGCCAAGGGCACACGTATCCGGCTCTTGAGCAGATACACCCCCATGGCAGGCTCACGCATTCTGGCGGAGACGACCAGCTTCACCAGGCTAATGACCTCCAGTGTATCGGTTCGATAACTTCCACATTGCCATCGCAGCCTGTGGCCCTAGTTCAAGAAAGCAGCCAGATAAAATTCAACAAAGGAACAGCAAATCTTAACACAAACCAGTATATCAGTTCAATAACTTCCACGTTGCCATTGCAGCCTATAGCCCTAGTTCAAGAAAGCAGCCAGATAAAATTTAACAAAGGAACAGCAAATCTTAACACAAACCAGTATATCAGTTCAATAACTTCCACGTTGCCATCACAGCCTATAGCCCTAGTTCAAGAAAGCAGCCAGATGAAATTCAACAAAGGAACAGCGAATCTTAACACAAACCAGTATATCAGTTCAATAACTTCTACGTTACCATTGCAGCCTGCAGCTCTGGTTCAAGAAAGCAGCCAGATAAAATTCAACAAAGGGACAGCAAATCTTAACACAAACCAGTATATCAGTTCAATAACTTCTACGTTACCATTGCAGCCCGCGGCTCTAGTTCAAGAAAGCAGCCAGATGGAATTCAACAAAGGGACAGCGAATCTTAACACAAACCAGTATATCAGTTCAATAACTTCCACGTTGCCATCGCAGCCTGTAGCCCTAGTTCAAGAAAGCAGCCAGATGGAATTCAACAAAGGGATAGCGAATCTTGACACAAACCAGTATATCAGTTCAATAACTTCTACGTTACCATTGCAGCCCGCAGCTCTGGTTCAAGAAAGCAGCCAGATGGAATTCAACAAAGGGACAGCGAATCTTAACACAAACCAGTTCGAGTCAGTTATTGAGCCTCAACCTTTTTCCCCTCCGCCTTATCCTCCACTGCCACAAACAGTTGGCAAAACCAGGCGATGGCACCCCAACGAGGACCATTATGTCAGGTATCTCACAACACTCCCAATACCCGTTAAAGAGAAACTTCAGAAATTTCACCAGAAATTCAGGTCTCGCTTCCGCTCGCAAACCGCACTGGACCAACGATTGAGGAAGTTCCGAGGCAAGGATGACGTTTCGCCGGACCAACGAACGGGGGAGTTCCGAGACAAGGATGACGTTTCGCGTCGCAAGAAATGGACTTCCAATGAGGACGAATACATGGAGCAACTCCTGCAGACCTGCGAAAGTTGGTCTGAAATTCATAGCAGAATGGAGGCAAAATTCTCAAAAGGGCGAACAATACCCGCACTCACGCACCATGCCATACTCAAGAAATACGATCTTTCTGGAATCGGCAAAAAATGGACCAAGGACCATGATGAGTATTTGAAAAAACTCCTGCAGACCTGCGACGATTGGTCTGAAATTCATAGCAGAATGGAGGCAAAATTCCCGAAAGGGCGAACGTTACCCGCAATTCAGCAACATGCTGAACTCAAGAAATACGATATGTCTAGAGTCAGTAAGAAATGGACTAAGAACCAGGATGAGTATTTAAAAAAACTCGTCCAGACCAAGGTCCCTGCGGCCCAACATGCCGAGTCTTTGAAAGCAATGTTCGGTGTTGAACGAAGCAAAGACGCTTGCAGAACGCGACGTGTACAGCTGAAAATCTCAGCACCATACGCCGAATGGTCGCAAGACGAAGTAACATTCATTTACAACCACCGAGATCTCAAACTGTCGGAACTATGCGAGAAGTTCTGGAGAATCTTCGGGGACACACACGCTGAGGCAATGATCTGTGACAAGCATAAATCAGTCAAGAATGAACCCTGTTGCCCAGTGGCTAATGTTCGTATGTGGACCGAAAGAGAGGAACAATTCCTCAGGGACAGGCTGAATATGAAACCGGCCAGTCTCATCGCTAGCTTTCAAGCACAATTTGGCGAAGAATCAAGAAGCGTGGTGGCAATACGAGCGAAGTTCCACAGCATGAATTTGAACAAGCGCAGCCGTGCCGAGCTGTAAGATCGCGCATAACGTCACAGAAAGAGAACACATTCGGGTGTTAACACTTCATGTTATTCTAGCGACTTGCGAGGTTTACTGTCTCAGTCTGGGAGCCCTTGATCTGAACGCGGCGACTTCTTCACGAACAATGTTAACCTGGGCACTATGTAGGCAAAGTGTTAGATTATGTTTTGCTGTGATCAATACAATAACCTAAGTAGTATGTTCTTTCATCTCTGTCGTAACAAAGGCCGCCAATCCACAAGCATCCATATGAGCGTGGATGCTGTAGGATCCCTCCCGGAGTGCTGCACCGATTCTTGTTACAATAAAAAAGCCATTATAGTAACTACGGCGCAGCAATGTATCATTTTGTTAGTTATGTTACTACTGTAATAATTATTCATCTATCATGGATGTTGACTGTACATATTACTGACGGCGGCGTCACCACTACCCTACAGTAGCATGTAATCTCAATCCTAAGTAGTAGGTACTTTTCTATGACTGAGTCATGTGGCACGACTTTTGTCAACGGGAGAACACCACAAGATTGATATCAAACAATTAAGTTTCCAAGTGCTTTCAACTTTCACCTGGGCTGTCCGATCACCTGATAATCTTCGGCCGCAGCTGCGAACTTGCAGTGGCTTAACGTCTTCAATCTGCGGTAGCGGATGCCGAGTCAGCACCGGCTTGTAGGGCAAAATTTGAAATTGTAAACTTACTTATTCAACGCCGAGAGCTTGTCGATTTTATCTCTGACCTCGCCCCAATTGCGAGTTTCTTTTTCAACTCACATCACCTCTCGACCATCTCGTACAACACTTTGCATAATTCTATTAAAACATGACCGTAGGCCCTGAGCCCTCGGCCAAGGTGCCGAAGCGTATTCTCTTCATTGACGCCTATGACTCGTTCACGAACAACATTGTCTCACTTTTGCGAACACTTCTCGGAGCAGATATATTCGTCATAAGAATCGATCTCTCAGTCGTCGACAGACTTGATGAGAACGATGCGCCTGCCAAATGGACGGAGCAAGAGTTTCTCAACAATCTCTCTCAGTTCGATGCAGTAGTTTGCGGCCCTGGTCCTGGATCGCCACTTAACCCAGAGGATGTGGGAGCTTTCAACCTGCTCTGGGATCTTCCCGAGCATTGCCAATTGCCTGTTTTGGGCATCTGTCTTGGTTTCCAAAGTCTACTTGGAGCACATGGTGGGGTCGTGAGAAGATTGAAGAGGGGCCTGCATGGAATGGTGAGAGAAATTGAGCACCAGGGAGAGGACATCTTTCGTGGAGTACCATCTTTCAAGGCTACTCTATATCACAGTCTGTGCGTGGATATCGGACAATACAGTGATGGTTGGAAGGAGGAGAACCGTTGGAAGCCGACTTCGGAGTTTGCACCTTTGGCATGGGCTACAGAGATAAGAGATGATGGGCGAAGAGAGCAGATTCTGCAGGGTGTGCGACATCTCAGGAAACCCTTCTGGGGTCTTCAATACCACCCAGAGTCTGTTTGCACAGAGAAGAATGCACAAGGGGTCATCATCAACTGGTTTCAGGCTGCTCTGCAGTGGAGCAGATATCACGGTCGACAAGTCCAGGGGCCTTTACTGGAAATTCAGACTCTCTCACCACCGAACCATCTAGAGTCTGCAGCTGCGCATAAAGAACGCTTATCGGGAGAATGGTGGTCGGCATCACATGTTGAGACGGGGTCCCTGCGAGACTTCGCGAAAGCAGCAGAGTACACACATCGCGAAATTTCTCTACCCCAAGGAGCTGGTGTACCGGAGATTGTTGAGGCGCTGGGATTGGCTGAAGGAGAATCAGTCATTCTCGATTCATCAAGCTCAAAGAATGGTGATGCATTGGCCTTGAACAGCATTATTGCTCTAGACGTCGAGCAAGCCCTTCGAGTTGAGTACAACGTGTCGAACGATTATGTCACCGTCCGACTTCCGGGTAAAGCTGGTAACAAGGATGAGACCGAGACAGTCAGTCTCGAAGATGGCGCAGTGAAGGTCTGGGATATAATTTCAGACTTCTGGGAGAAGCGAAGCTATCCTTCTGGGTTCGACCAGTCAAGGTCAACCTTCAAGGGTGGTTTCATGGGATTTGTCACCTATGAGATGGGTCTTCACGGCCTCGAGAAGAAGATGGTCCCAGATAATAGGGGTCACGAGAGACCTGATATCTGTTTGGCATGGGTCACCAAAAGCGTCGTTCTGGATCACCGAGCTGGTGTCGCATACGTCCAAAACCTGAGACCTCGGGGATCGGACGACCAATGGCTCGAAAGAATGACGGAAAATATTCAACGATGCTTATCTCAGAGAGCCTCGAAGGGAATTAACAGCATCAACGGGCATATTAACGGCAGCTCTGTTCAGCACAAGAGAGTAAACATCACAACACCGCAACCCGATAGATACGAGGAGCAGGTTCGAGTGTGCCAAGACTTTATTGCAGCCGGAGAGTCATATGAACTTTGTCTGACATCACAAACCACGATGGAAAGGCCTTATTCTCGAAACAACGAGAACACCCCTTGGCATATTTACCAAACGTTGCGAAACCGACAGCCCGCTCCTTTCGGATCTTTCATCAGACTTGGTGGCGCCACAATGCTCAGCTGCTCCCCTGAACGCTTCCTGCGTCATGATAGTAACGGGCTGTGCTCAATGAGGCCGATGAAGGGTACCGTCCGCAAGTCAGAAGCTGTGTCGACAGTAGCGCAGGCAGAGAAGATCCTCCATGTGCCCAAGGAAGTAGCCGAGAACCTCATGATTGTCGATCTCGTACGACATGATTTGCATGGCGTCTGTGGTGTCGGTCATGTTACGGTCCCTGATTTAATGAAGGTGGAAGAATATGCCACTGTCTTCCAGATGATCACGGTTGTTAATGGACAGCTACCTGGACGCAACGGACATAAGCCTCACGGTGCTCGTCGAAGCAGTTTTGACTCTCACTGCCCATATACTGGCCTAGATGCTCTGGCTGCAGCTCTCCCTCCCGGAAGTATGACAGGAGCGCCAAAGAAACGCAGTTGCGAGCTCTTGCAGGTTATCGAGGGCCACCACGAGCGAAGTCTATACTCGGGCGTCGTAGGGTATATGGATGTCACCGGTGCAGGCGATTGGAGTGTCACCATCCGAACTATGTTCCGATGGGATGATGAGGAGGCTCCCGCTCAAGAAGATGAGACCGAGCCCAGAGAAGTATGGAGGATTGGAGCTGGAGGTGCGGTAACTATTCTCAGCACGCCCGAAGGTGAAAGGGATGAGATGTTTACCAAACTTGCCGGTCCCATGGGTGTATTCAGAGACGCAGCTTGAGTGCCAGTTCTCAAGGGAAAGGCTAGATTGGATTAGACGTTTGGGCAGGACTGGCGCAGCATTTGACCTTAGACATGATACCTCAACGTACACATCGTCGGAGTTTTTGGGGTTGAATTTCAACAGCATAGACAGGGAAAGCAAGCATTACGAAAATAGTAGAAGATGATACGATTTATATGACGCCCATAAAAAGAATAGCATTGGCGACCGACTATAACCATCTCATTGCCGTGACCCCCCTTTGTGAGTAGCCGAGACCCATGTTTAAAACCCCGCTGAATGCCAAATGTGACTCCTTTGTCTTCTGTGATCATACACGCGTTGTACAGGCTTTATGCTAGCAATTACCCTCCTCTTTCCTGCTGAAAGGCGAAATGCCTTCTCAGTCGCTGTTTCATCTCATTTATCCTGACTTCATGCGATCCTATCGCGCGCGCGCATTTAGAACTCTTGCTCCTCGTGGAAGAACATGCCGAAGCTGACAATGGTTCCGTAAATCAATAGACCGCCAATTATGGACATAGCCATGGCTTGAACTGCGATGAGGCCGGCGTGCGCGAGGACAACGGGAAGAGCTGCACAAGAATTAGCCACGTGAACGGTATTGAACCCTGCGCTAAACCGCTACTCGACCAGGAACAGTGAGACTTACCAATTCCCATAACAACAAAGAATCCTGTAAAGAAGCGTCCAAGATCTAGAACCGCAGCACCGGAGCTCTCGACGAAATCATCGGGATTGGCGCAGTGTCCGCAGATCCAGTTGGGAATGGGCGCAATGACGAAGGTGGCAACGACGAGAAGAGGGTAGTACTCCTTCCATAGTGCGCAGGATAGAATAACGAGGAGGAATCCGACGGCGAGCACGAAGGAGAGTGCGATGATTGTTTTGAGACCGGCAGTCATGTTGGGCAATGGTGTCTATATTGAACTGGTATGCGGCGATTTCGGCAAATGAGATTCCCCGCGGGGAGAGAAAGGAGATGTCGTATCGGTCGAAGAGATATTATAAAGCCGTATGGCGACAAGGCGGCGAGATTCGGGGAGTTCGGTGAACGAGAAATGTTGATGGTGAGTTACGCGGCTAAGCTGGGTTCCAAACTTGATGCTATCGCAGCTGTCATGGTACGTACTGCAGGGTGACGCAGAGCCACGGCGCAAGCGGTTCGGAGAAACCAGTATCCGCTGTGTTAGCCACCAGGGATGGAATGCGGTAATCAAGCCTCTGATTGGCCCGCTGGTGGTGGCTTATAGTGGGCTCTAGCGATTACCTAGCTCGATATCTTATCGGCAAAAAAAGTTGCAAGAATCTTCATAAACCACCAAACCTTCGCATCCTCTCTTCCGCTACCAGCTTCCACATCCTTCACGATGGCGTCCGACGAAGTCGTTTGGAATATAATTTCTGGTTCAGGCGGATTTTGCAGTTTACGTTTAAAGTAAGCCTCTCTTTTCCTCATCGTTCTTCAAGATCTTGCTGTTCTTCCTCTTCCCTGAGGCGCAACGAGACACAAGGAGCACAAGACACAAGACAGCGGTGTTGCTAACTTCTACAATAGAACACCCCACACTAAAGCGAAAGAATCGGCATTCTGCCGTTCGGAGTACAATGTCACAGGCCTATGCAATCGACAATCATGTCCTCTCGCCAACACTCGCTATGCCACTGTGAGGCAGGAAGGAGACAAGTTATACTTGTTCATGAAGACTGCGGAAAGATCGCATCTCCCTTCTAAACTCTGGGAGAAGCGTAAGCTTTCAGCTAACTATACTGAAGCCTTGTCTCAGATAGACAACCTCCTGCTCTACTGGCCAAAATGGGCCGTCCATAAATGCAAGCAGAGGGCCACTCGCCTTACGCAAGTTCAAATCCGCATGCGCCGCATTGCCGCTGAGGAGGAAAGACTGGGCGAGAAGCTTGTGCCCAAGATGGCACCCAAGATCAAGCATCGTGAGCAGGCCCGTGAACGCAAGGCCGAGGCCGCTGCCAAACTCGAGCGAACCATTGAGCGCGAGCTTGTTGAGCGTTTACGACAGGGAGCCTACGGTGACCAGCCTCTCAACGTTGACGAGCACATCTGGAAGAAGGTTCTTAACGCCATGGAGCGTGAGGGTCAGGGCGAACGTGACACGGATATGGACAGGGGCCTTGACGAGAATGGCGAGGAAGCTGAATGGAGTGAGGAGGACGACAACCTCGAGAACCAAGTCGAGTACGTGTCTGACATTGGCGAGAGCGACGATGAGCTTGGTGACCTCGAGGAGTGGCTCGGCAGCGATGAGGAAGACGAGGAGAACGACGACGACGACGACAGTGAAGAGTCTGAGAGCGAAAAGGCTGGCAACAAACGAAAGCGTGGAAAGGCTATCAAGATGAAGAACAAGAAGCCCAGACAGCAGGAGAAGGAGAAGCTGATGTTGACCAACGACCTATCGTGGTAATTGCTGTCCACAAAGTAAAGCCTCGGCGTTTGAGGAGTTTGCGTTTTCTAGAAGAAGCTGAAAAATGGGAGAAGAAAAGGAAAGGAAAGCATCATGGTGGTCCTTATCTTATGTCATTTGGGCGCATTACAGTACAAGATTCTATTTCTGCGAAGCTGTTTGCTTGGCAGTTGATTCATATCAAATAGACTGCCGTTTAATGAGCCCATTGGCCCAGCTGTGACTTTTTCGTAGTCGAAATTGTTCATCATTTGAAGTCCTACTTGCTTCTATCAAAGTAAAGTTTTAAACAAACTTTTATATACAGTCAGGAACTGCCCACTATCAAGTCCCACATATGTTCGTTTTCTTACCTTGAATTGCCCCGCCCAACCGCAGCGCATGATTAGCTCAGGCAGCTATGAAACTCTCCAGCCCACTTGCATTGCATATCCAAGAATCCCTGCGTCACTTTCACCTCCAACCCAACTCTCCCCTCTTTAAACTCGCCAGCGTTGACCTTTTCTCGACCCTTGCAACAACCTCTAATCCTGATTCTATATAAAACATAGCAGCTGGCTGCACACGAAATCAATTGCGAAGGCAATATACTGCGCTCACCGTCACAAGCCTCAGTTACAACATAATCTTACACCCTGGACAACGATACCGCTCCTTGAACCGACTGCGAACAAACCCACATCACGAGACACGCGCGCAACCTGTAGCTCTTAAGCACCCACCGATGCGAAAACCCATCATTGTATTGTCTACGGAATTATTATCATAGGATAAACATATTACATTATGGCGTCTTGGTACTCCAACCTTGTCCAAAAGACGTCATCTCAAATCTCCTCTCTTCGCCAGAACCTGCTCTCAGGCGAACAAGATGGCGACACCGAAGACGATACTCATGTATGCCGCGTCCTCCGCGGCTACTACACTGAAAAGGGACGCCCATTTCCCGCCTGGCTGCCACCCGACCCTAAGGCCCCAGCTCAGCAACCCGTCCAACCCACGATGACGCCACAGGCCGGTCAGCGCTTCGGTGCCCAGGGGCAACAGCAGCATGGAGGTCTCAGCAGTCTGTGGGACAATGGCCCCCAACAACAGCAGCAACAAGCACCTCAAAGTCTCCGCGCTGGAGGTGGACGCACACCCGCCTCGCTACAACCAGGGGGCGGCGATGTTTCTCGACGACCACTACCGAGCCAGCAGCGTGCAGGAAGCTACCAGAATGCAGGTGGTCAGTTCGGTAGGCCCGAAACTGCGAGCGTGCCGCCTGGTGGTGCTGGTACTGGAGGAGGATCTGCACAGGACAGGCTACGACAAAGGCTCTGGGGCGGCGGCGGATCACGTACGACAAGTCCGCAGGCTGGAAGTCAAGGACCTTTTCAGCCTCCAGCTGGTAATAATGGAGGTGGCGGTGGTAATTACGAGGACCGCTTTGGTCCAGGCGGGATGTATGACCAGGCAAGTGGCGGCGGTAATGCTGGTCTGAGGAGAGGATTGCCTAGTGGACCGCGAGGATACAGGTAAAGGAGCCTTGTTTGTAGAAGGCAGCTGTACACGTAGGAGCCTCGAGGAGCGAAGATGGAGGCATGTTGTATGTATGGCGTTCACGTTTCTTGGAAGGATAGAAAGGCGTTTCACAAGAAGATAATGGATTTTTACTTCTCAACATCATCCTTTAAACAGTAAATATAAGATATATCATGTATCCCCTTCGGCAGCCGCACCTGACCGAACTAAATCAAATGTTGCTCAAGTTGCCGTAATACCAATAACTCCCTGCAAAAGTTGACTAAACGCCTAGTGAAGTAACCCCTTGACGCGTAAAAGTACACTCAACAAATCTTTGTCCAACAAGATATAGCGAAACTGAAGACAGACTCTTACTTGCTCGGCATACCATCACCGTTCTGAGCCACAGTTGTCCTGGGAAGCACCTCCACCTCCTTACTCAGCAGCTTGCGCAACTCAGGGGTAATCGTCTTTGGCTGCGGTGGGGGTGCCGCAGGCTCATTAGCTTTGCCCTTACTGGGTGTCTTGCCATCCTTTGAAGGTCCTGACTCTGCTGATTCCGAAGGACCAGAGGCGTTTTTGGGATTGAATCGAGGAGCAGGGAAGTTTTGTTTCTTGTCAACTGCCTCGACAAGTCTCTGGAATCTCTTAAAGAGGCTTTCTGCTCTAATGAGAGTCGCTTCGAGATCGATTGTACCGGAGAGCTCATTGACTAAATATTGTCAGCATACGATCGAGTCTTGTTAAGAATGTAAATACGCACCATATTTGAGCACCTCATCAAAGTGTTGCAGATGCTCCATAATAACATCGCGGTGTCTCTCGAGAATTGCCAACGCAACAAAAAGGTGGAAGTTGGCGCTCATGTAGTCTGTCCACAAACCTTCCCATAATCGCAGAACATCCAACCATTCAAACTCGCGTTTGTACCATACCAGGAGCATTCGGAAGAAAAAGAAGAAGTTGGTGCTGTCAGCCTTTTGAAGGTGGTTCCAGAGTACAGGATCCATGAACTGCACGAGCTGATCTAGTGTCAGGAGTTGATTACGCATACCAGACTGATCTCGCAGGAAGTTGCGTTCCATACGCCCCATGAACTTCTGGAAGCCCCAAAAGGCCACAGCATCATCCTGGATTACAGCGTAGATCGGCGCCAAAAGATCAGACATTCCCTGAACATAACCGAGATCCTTATTGTACTCGTTGTAAGTCAGGAGCATTTCCTTCATTTGCTCGAGATGCACGTTGGTGCCAACTTCGGCAAAAGGTGAGCTCGGGTCAGGATGAGGAATATCTTCTCCCATGAAAATAGGCACGTTGCGGTCTGTTCTGTGGACATCCTTTTCTGTAGAAATCGTAAAGTTAGCAAACCCTTCAGGGGAGAAAGGCTGAGGGATGGTGAGCAACTTACCAATTCGTCCTTTTTGCTCGCGCCACCACTCTCCTGTCTCGCCCTCGCCTCCGTCGCCCTCGAGTCTCTCCCACCAGGCCAGCTTAAGCTTGTAGTATTGGTCGCGTAGAGAGGCCATCTGAGCCTTTCGATCATCAGCAGTACTGTACCAGTCATAAACGCCGAGGAGGAAAAGCCAGGCCTCCTTTCGGACCCCATCATCAGGATCCAAACCTCCATGGAAGACTCGTTCCTTCACTTCATCAATAGTTACGGCTAAGCGGCCAGTTTGAGGATCGAAAAAGGTATTCCACTCTTTCATGGTCACTGCCTTGCGACGTTCTTCGAGTGAGAGGTTGCTGGCGCCTTCTAATAGCTCGAACTCGCCAACATCAGTATCCTCAAGCTCCATCACGTCGTGAGCGGACCATATCCTTTGTCTCCGATCACGATCGCTCTGCTCCTGAATACCCATAGCCCAACGAGCTAGATATATTCTGGCGCTGTCAAACTCATCCTGGAGTGTCTGGACTTCAGGATTCCTCAGTAATCGTCTTACTTGCGGTGGCAGATTCGGGTTCTCGACAATATCCTGGGCCGCTCTTCGTGTGAACGTGGTGACTTTGCTGAACTTCTCCATAAGATTCCAGCCGGTCTCCTTGATCAGCTTTACGAAAGGGTCCATCTCCGCATCTCGGTTTGAAGGTCCCCCCGCACCGCGTTGCTGCGCTCCTACTGAGTTATCCTGGCGACCAATTTGCGACGGGCTGGATGTAAGTTTATGACCAAAGGCTTCACTATCCTCCTTTGACGGCTCGAGCAAGTAGATGTTAGGTTCGGCACCTGATCGCTCAATCTTAATATACCGACGCAGCCACTTTACAACCTCATCACCACCCCAGAACATCTGACCAGATTCTCCAAAAGGGTCGAATGTGTCGCGGGTCATCTTCTTCTTTTGAAGTATCGTGCTTTGGCATTCATTGTCGTGGAAGAAGAGCGCAGGGAAGCTGTCGCCCGCACGGGAGTTGATGATGACGGACCCATACCACCAGCCAAGACTGGGAGGACGAACGAGAAGCGAGTAGACAGCGCTCACTGGAATCGCAAAGGCATATCCTCCAACAGATCCAACATGGCTCGTAACGGTCGGTGGAGGAGGTACCAGATAAGACTGTTTCGGGGGCGAGTCTCCATCACAAAGGTCGACCTTGACGTAGATGCTAGCAGAGTCGCCGAGCGACGATTCGGGGATCCAAGCAAGAAGTAGGTCTGAAGAAGCGATATTCTGTGAATCATGAGAAGAAGAGGAAGAAGGCCGCTCTTCATTATGACCTCTTTGTTGGAGAAGTGCGATATATCCTGGGATGTTGTCCTTTGAAGATGGTGTCGGGTGCACATAAACCTGCGACTGTCAGCTGCTGTCCAACGCTCATCCAAATGCAACTCGCGCAATATGTGGATTCAGAGTCTACTCACCTTGCTCTTGGAAAAGAGAAGTTTGACGCCTCTTCCTGTCTCGGCATTTCTGATAGTGTTGTATTCGCCCTCTTCATCGTCGCTCAGCGCATAGAAGCTGTTTGATGGTGACGCAGATCGTCTCGAGGACTGCTGTGGCGGGGCATCACCTGCCCCAGTATCCTGCTGCGACATGGCGAGAAGTTGAGCTCTTAGCTCTGAGTTGTGGCGGGTGAAATCTTGATCTATTCACTTGGTTTACTGCAGAGGCAACACAGATAGAGTTTGTATATAAAAGAGAAAGCGTTTAAATGGTCACGATGAAAAAAAAAGAGATGCGTGGTCGTTGGGTGGCATGTGAGTAAAGGCAAGCATGAAGGCAGCTGCTGTCTCTTGCCCAAACGGATCACAGATGACGACGTGCCCCGCCACAGCAGCACCCCACCTCGTGTTATCAGGAGTACTTATGCTTGTGGCTGAATTTGGTGCAAAATCGACGATTTCAACTTGGGTCGTAAGTACCCATGATAATCAACGCTTAACAGGTTGATCACGTCCACGTTATCATGACTGCATTCATTGGTAGGCGAAGGAAATAATCTCACCAACGAGCGTCGTCACAGGCATACGGAATGGTTTCAATATTTTTCACACCACGCACTGAAAATACGTGGATGCCGACGTAAACAACAACAAGGGGCGAGTTTATTTCATACTTTTGGACACTACATCCTTTAGGGTGGCAGAAAACTTGACTTGGTAGCATGCATTTCAATCCTCGGCATTGTCAACAGATTATATTGATCGTATCAATTAAGGTTGTTCCCTCTTAGGGTTTATGGACATCAGGAGCCTGCTACGTAATGCAGGTATCTGGCTGACCGCATGGCTAGTATCATATTCTCACAACTCCCGTCTGCGCACCTTCGGCATGTCTTTTCGATCATCTATCGGACAGGAGATGATCGACGATGCCACTCTCGAAGAGTAAAATACCATACTCTCAATATCGGCGTGGACTGCCTCGGAAGTTCATGCTCAAGAACCCCTTACAAAAACATTATTAAAAACAAAAAGGTCATGGGGCTCGTTCTTCTTTCCGTCCATTTTGGACTTCTCAAACATCCTCAGTCATGAGACCACTCTGGAACTCGGGTTCGACAGCCGTTTCAGGATCGGTCCAGTTCACGGGCTTGTGGAGGCGGAGCAAAGCCAGGAAGTAGTCTTCGACAATGCAGAAGTTGAGCAGGAAGTCATTGCAGTTCCAAGCAATCGCGCAGACCATGGCACCAGCTACTGCATCGAGGATGAAGTGGTTGGCTGTAGCGACAATGGCAGTCAAGATCAGAGCTGGGTATGACAATCCTAGAGCAACGATAATGAACCGCTTCAATGAGTAGGGTCGCAGGCCGGTGACGGGGATGGTAGCGACTGTAAGACCGACGAGGAGAGAGTAACCGAAGTGCAGCGAGGGCATGGCAGCTGTAAGTGAGTTAGCATTGTAGCTTTGTGTATTTGTGAGTTCCACTTACCATATTGGTTACAGAATTTGTTAGTGGTCCAGACGCTGCTCTCCCCAGTGCCACTGTGAACAGTGTCGACAAAGCCAAAACTCTTTGATTCCTCGGCATCAGGGCCCTTATACTCAGTGTCACTCAGAAGTCGAGGCGGCATACAAGGCCAACTTGTGAAGACGATAAACGCAATCAAATTACACATAGCCATAGTTCGTCGGCGGGCTTCATAAAGAGCGGGACCAGCAGTTACATTATCGGAGCGCACGCGACCAGCAGCACAACGGCGATGGCGGGTAGTTGTGAAGTAGTAGAGCACCACGAGGAACATAATCGTACCGGGAATGTGGATGAAGGAGTAGATGCGATTGATCCAGTGAAGAATAGTTGGTCGTGCGAGGAACCATTTCTGGAAATCAACCTCCCAGAAGATATGAAGACGTTGTTCGAGGTGGATAATCTGTAGGGCATGTCGGCGGGCTATATCGACGGTACCCTCATCGAGAGTCAACGCAGTAATTGCGCGACCAACCTGGTAGACGAAGTAGATGAGGAACCAGTACCAGCACTCAACCAAGAAAGGCAACTTTTTCAAAAGCCGACTTAATAGACGATCCTCAAATACATGAGTGTTTGGTGTAGAAACGATGCGCTTGTAGCCAAACACTTGCAACTTGCGACGGCGCAGACTGGATTGTGTATTTTTATGAGAGTCCAGTCTTGGTGAGCGCGAACCACTCCATCCACTCATCAAACTGTCTGTTGAGTCTCGATTCGGTAGGTCATCGGAGCGCTTGTAGCTCTTGAGGCTGGCGAAGCCTGACTTGTTGGTCCAGAAGTTGTAGTCCTTGCTGCGGTTGAAGTAGGCGCCTCCAAAAAGGAGGGTCACCACGACAAGTGGTTCGAGAAAGGAACCGACTCCCATGCTGAAGAGAGCTGGAGAAATTTGACTGTAAAATTAAGCTTATTCGTAGTGAAATGCCTGATCTGATGGTGTTGACGAAGCTCTATGTCAGTCATACGAAGCGGTAGGTCGTCACCCCTGCCAAGCCAAGGTTTGGCAAACGAAAGTAAAGAGAATGCAAAAATGGTATCAGGCAAACAAATTATTGCAAAACTGTAAAAAATTATAGGAAGAAGAGTACACACAAGAAGTCGTTTGCAGGAAGGGCGGCGGCGGGTTTTGATGAACGAGAGAGACCAGCGGAACGCTCGGGCATAGACTTGATATTGATATCCATGGCTAGTATCTAGGCACGCTACAGGAACAGCTCAGTGTTAGCCAAGAAAGAATGATCCAATGTGTAATTGGTAGTTCCTTTTTCTTCTGCGTGTACCCGGTAAGTTACTACCTATAGACTAGGTCATGGACATTTGTGAGGGCACACGACATGTCTTGTCTAAGTGTCCCATACAAGGAATACCCATGAGCCCAAGCTCCCAAGCACTTCCAACCCCCGCCCTGTTGCCGGATGCCGGCTTGTTTGTAGAGGCCCTGGAGCTGATGAACCAATTGCAGGGCTTCAGGCGCATCTAAAAGAGAAGCGCCCGGGCGGAACTAGGCAGGGATGTTTGTGGAAATGGATCGCCCGCTACCAACTTTACACTGCTGACATGCGATGGAAAAGGTAAATGGACCAGTCATTGACAGCGAGCTTGTAAGAGATGGACAAAATACTGTAACACCACGAGTCTGTCTCAACATGAGCTGGCTAGTGTGTGAGCTTATCTTGCAGAAGTGCAAATAGCATCATGCTCGCAATGCAGTGATATTATCAAAAGATACTTGATCTCCAATATTTCTCCACTGGCCGCGTCTCTTCGTCTCTGCTCAAACAGGGGCAATCTAGATGTCTCCAGGGTTGACAGTTAACTGACGTACAAAGACGTGACTATGGTGTTGTTTGCCCGTGCCCTTCGACCACCATCATTCGACAGCCGCTCATGCAAGAACTCCTTTCTCATTACCTTCTAGGGCCCTTGATGTCCCGCGAATGCCGCTATCCATGGGGTTATGTAGAGCCCGATAGAAAGAAAATCGTCTCACTGACGGAAGGACGGGTAAGATGACAAATCGATTGCACATGAATGATGAATCGTCCCGTTGCGTCCCCGGCCTCCGGATCTTAGTACAGCAACCTTCCGGGTATCCCGGACTCAATGCCACGGCGATATCTAAATCTAGTAGCGTATCAGAACATATCGACTGGATTAAATTTTTGGATTTGATTCATCTAGGCAAACCTTTTCTTGGGATGGGTCTGTGCATGACTCCTATCTTGTTGCAAAACTGTCAATACCATGGAAATCGTGATCTTGGCTTCGCTTCGTTCTCCAGTTTGCCAAGTCCTCCCTAATGACCGAGGCCCCAAATCACCGGACCTTTATCACCTTTTTACATAGTGTCGACTTGGCTGGCTTGGCTACTTGGTAACAAAAGTCTTTGACTAGTACGTCGTTGGTTTACCTAGCATTGAAGGTGTTCTAATTCGATATACTGAGAGTTGCTATCGGCTTGGCAGGTTTATTTGTTTGACCTCCTTATTGGATTCGCTGCCTATCCGTCTTCCTGTCTCTGTGTACCGTATAGTCCAGTAATTTAAACTACAAAAACTTATGCCTAAATTTTGAGCATTCTGGATCAACGTCATACTCGGTAAATGTATTACAGCTGCCACGAGGAAGATCCACGCTAAAAGCTGAGCTTCAGAAGGGAGTCTCTAGTGTTGCCGGTTCCCGACTTGGACGCCTTCGTTTACTCTAAATGGTCACCAACTGAGAGAACTTTTTTTTTTCTCTTCATACAATATTAGGATATTTAATTCCAGTCATCTCTTACACGTCCTCAGCGAGATGGACTCAAGTAGGTGAATACATCGCATTGAGCAGAGACACAAGCCCACGCATACCTCCTTTGTATGCCACGATAATTAAACATGCCACGCCATAAAGTAAAATGAACACGGACTCTTACACCCACAGATCCTAGCTATCGATGCAGTGCAATCACCAACGCTCACTAGTGCCAAGACCTTGTGACCTCTCGGCACTCAGAAGTTGACAATAAAGCCCAAACATATGCTCTCGGCCGATGCCAGAAACCCGAGTCCCATCTCACCATGACAATGCATCAGCTCGCCGAGACATCCGGCCCAATCCGTTTTTGTGGCTTGATGTGAAACTTATGCTTATCAATTTGAGGTTGTTCAGTTATCAATCAAACCTTGCGATCAGAAATATCTACTATATGATAGCATTAGAAAGTCGAAACATGGGAGTGTACTCAAGTAACATCAAATTTTGAGCCGCATCTGAAAAGATCCTCAGCCCGAGTATATAGTCGGTAGTCTTTCGCATAATCAACTCAACGTTCACCCCGAGCACCCAGCAACTCCTGTCCACCGATCTATGTATATCATATCCTCATCGAATGTGTACCTGTTACGCCTTCGTCTTGTGCTAATCTAACACTCATACCAGCTCCTTTTCCCTTAATATAGTACTTAACTCCTTGAGCTTGACTGGCTTAGACAAGAAAACATCCACGCCGCTTGCGTATGCATCTTGTTGGGCACTTGCTGATGCCAGCCCAGTCAAGGCAAGTATGACTACTGGTTCCCGCTCGTTGCTATGTTCAAAGGCTCGTATCTGTTTTGTAGCTTCAATTCCATCCATTCGCGGCATGCTAATATCCATTAGAATGCAGCTGAATAGGTCGGGGTTTTCTTGAAATCTTTCCACAGCCTCAAGTCCATCTGCTGCTGTAGCATACTTGCTCTTCAGCTTCTTCATGTAAGCGCACAATACTGAGAGGTTGATGGGATTATCATCAACTAATAGGAAACTCTTAGTTCCGTTTGCCGAAGATGATTCCTTTGACACCCCTGTGGGTGCATTTGTCGAAGACGCCCGTGTTGGTGGCCCAGGGCGTTTCATAGACTCCGTTCTCAGACCTGAGGACGTAGGGCTATCATTTGGAACATTGATTCTCGTAGTTCCTCCACTCGAGGACCTTGCCGAGTCGTCGGGTTCTTGGTCTAAGGATTCTTCATCCACCTTCGTCGGCATCAGTGGTGACAGAGCCTGTAAGTCTCCCCATCGACGGAAAGCTATATGAAGAATCCTGGCAAGCTTATGTGGGCCAATACTATGGCACCATGTTAGTAGACCGAGAATTCGGGGTTTATATGTTACTTACGGTTGAGAAACAAACTCATAAACTCGCTGTTCCTCGGATGTCGTCCGTTCCGAAGATCGCTTGTGCGCTGTGATGGCATTTGCACATACAACAACTACAGGAGATCTAACGAGCTCCTCGCTACTCAGAATAGGATCATCCATCGCCATCTCGTTGCACAGCACGAGGTCCGGTGCCACGTCCCGGTATGAAGATTCATGAATAACGTCCATCTCCAACCACCGATGACACATGGTCCGCATAGCAGACATTGGAATACCGCTTGCTGTGCGTGACTTGATCTCCTCCTCTGAAGGGAAGCCGATTAACCGCACCCGCAATCCTTTCAACCGTTTTGCCTCCTCGTCAACCTCGTTCTTCTCCTCTCCCTGCTGTGAAGAGTCCGGATCGTTCGATCGAGACAGAGGCAACGTAATAGTTGCAGTAGTTCCAACGTTGATTTTACTCTCGATCGATATCTTGCCGCCCATGGACGCCACGATCTTCTTGACCAGGCTCAAACCTAGCCCAGTGCCGTGGGAAAGATGGTTTTCTTGAGAGAACGGCTTGAAGAGATCGCTACGAAGAAAGTCTGGAGAAATACCTTGACCAGTATCTGTAACGGAAATCCGGACCACTCGTCTGTCACTATCCTGGTTGTTAGAATACAGTGGTTTTTGGGAAAGTGATACCGTGATTGTGCCGTGTTGCGTGTACTTCAACGCGTTTCCGAAGAGGTTCATCACTACGCGTCGTAGTGCACCGGCGGCTACATGGAAACGATATGGTACATAGGGGTCGATGTCGAGGAAAATTGCTACCTGACTTTCGTGTCCAAGTGGAGCTTCGTACTTGATCGTATCATCGACCTGACCACCCGTCAACTCATTCGAATCAGGGGATTGTGCGTCGTCAATATCCAGGCGTCCGCTTCTGTTGCTAGTTTGCCAGACTTTGTCGGCTTCGTTGCGCCGAAAGACATGGCCAGCAAAGACACTGTCCATGACTTCTTCAACCAAAGCGTCTAATCGGACTTCGGACATGGAAGTACTCGCTGCTATTATTGCGGAAGGATCGGAAACGATGGATCTCTTTCGTGCCCGGCGTTCTCTCTTCCGGTGAACCGCAACTTGGTTGACTTTGGAAAAGTATAGAAGATGATCAATCGTCTCGGAAAGTGTTCGACCACATGTTTCCAGGGTACGCAGTAAGTTCCCCTGAAAGACGTCCAGCTGCGTATCAGAAAGAAGCTCTGCCGCAAGCATGACTCCATGAAGGGGAGTCCGCAACTCGTGAGACAAGGAACCAAGTACATCCGATTGCGCCTTATTTACCAGTAGAGCTTCGAGCCTCTGGGTTTCCGACATCGCCAGCATGCCAAAAGCTCTCAGATAGCTCAGCTCCCCCTCAATGGTAAAGGATCTTGTGGGTGTCATAGTGTAGGCAAAGCCTCCTGCCAGCCATCGATCACGCTTGGGATCCCAAACAGGCAAGAAAGCCAAACTTCTAGCGCCGGGGAATACTCTTGATAGAGATGGCCCCTCTGAAGATCTTGACCAAGGGCGCTCCTTCTTACTGGAAAGGACTGCTGGCGAGCCCTCAAAAATGTCATCTTGTCTGAACACGGAAGTGGAGAGATCTTCCTCAGACGATCCACTAGATAGAAGCTCACCATCCTCGTCGAAATTAAAGATTTTGCCGGTAGGATATCGTCTCAGAAGAGCTGCAAGTAACTTCATTGGCAAGCCGGCGTGAAGATTGGACCCAGCATCTGAATTAATGCTCGATGATGTCGAGGTGGCAAAACCAAGAATACCACAGCATCGCTTTTCTTCTTCATCTGTTGTTTGGTTGGAAGCCTCGTCGCTACTAGATGAAGATTCGGGAGTCGAATGGCTATCGTTATGGAGCATTCCTTCGACTGCTGAGGCCTCAAGATTAGCATCTAGAAAAAGGACACCTTCAATCTCGATTCCTTCGCGTATCAGATTAGCTGCACGAGAAAAAATCTTGGCCATCGCTTTCTCTTTCACGTTTGCCTCGGATTCTCGAGCAGATAGGTGTTTCGACGAAGCACTGGTCATGTTCGCTTGTCCGGCGTCCCCAGAGCTCACAGCAGTCGTTTCACTTCCAGTGTTGGCCTGCGTCGGCACATGCACTGGGAGCGTCTTCTGGAGACTAAGGCTTCTAAATCTTTGTAGAGCCTGCTGTTCAGAATTTAGAGCACCTTCTCTGGTCACATCGTCGTGGAATGCTGGAGAACTAGCGCCGGCTCTCCAACCCGCCATTGTCGATTCCCTCTCCACAAAGGAGCCGATTCCTCTTGTCATTCTCACACTTCTTCTGTAAGCATCGCCTACACTCTTGGACTGGAGATAGTCCATGATATTCGAAGAGACTTCTCGCAGAGCCTGAGTGTCGCTTTCGCTCCAGGTCTCAGCAGCCCTGGGCTGTGGATTCACGACACAATATACACCAATATCGACGCCGGTAGGTGATCGTATAGGAACAGCAGCATAGAATCGAGCGGGACATCCAGATAAGGGGTGCGGTAGTTTCGAAAGTCGAGCATCGGCTTCAAGGTCGGGTATCAGAGTTAGGGGCAGCTCAGTCTCAGGAGCAGAGGGGTCGTTTTTCTGTGCCATAAGAGCCCGATCACATACTGAGAGCTGCCGAGGAAATGTCCCAGGATATAACCAAAACTCCCCATGGTCGTTTCTCGATCGAATCGGTCCAGGTGCAAGAGATGACTTTTGCGTCGTTTCGGCAACGATGTATTGGTGATTACGATCGAACAGAGAGATCAGGGCGCGATCGGTGCCTGTTTTCCATAGTCCCAGCTGCGCAAGTGATGCAAGTACGGTATCTCTTGAGGCCTTTTGTTGCTTAATAGCATCATCGAACGTATTATCTGAGGGAGTGTTTTGGCCTGGAGGAGAGGCGCCTTCGCTTGGCGAGTCTGTGATATCGTTGAGCAACGACGCTCCATACCTAGTAACCTGTGAGCAATTGCGCAAAAGGTGAACCAGCCGCTATATGTGAGCATGGAGGGGTAGGAACAGTGGGAGAACAAACTTGAAGGATTCCCGCTCACGAGCTGGTTCCGAAACCAGCTTGGGCGGGCATGAGGCCATTTTTGGGGTTGGTAATCGACCTTTACCCAACCCTCATCTAAGCTCAGGCTCGTCTTCGAAATACAGTTCCAAGAGTGAAGAAAAGAAGGGAAGTTTGAGTATTCCGAAGAGAATTTGATCCCTGGCAAGCGACTATGTTCTCGATCTTGTAGTGGCGATCTGCAGGGACTGGTGCTCAATGCAGACGATACGTATATACCAGCGAACCAAAAGGCGATATAGTTTAGGCTCTCGGGAATCACCGCGAACAAATCGATTGTTTATATGTATTGTGAGTAAATTGCTTCAAAGTTTGTGTGGTAACACACGAATCCTGCACCATCAAACAGACTCATTAGTCTATCTGTAAAACGAACCGCCAAGGAAATTTGTGAAATGACCTACCGCTGCCAGGTACCGTTCTCGCAAATGGCCGGCCATGCTCCGGGTGTCGGCAGATCTACAAGGTCTCGAACGGTCGATAGTTGGGTATGGTCTAGATTGTTTGTCGATTCTCCATTGATTGATTGATGGTGGGAAGATGGAGGGAGGCGGGAAACAGTTGCGGCTGTTTGGTTAAGAACAAACTATGGGAAGGAACCACCACGAGGCCGAGACCTGGGATCCTCAAGCGCTTAATTCTTGGCTTTCTAGATTGCCCTACTTGATTCAGGCGCAGAAGCAGTTAATCCTGCCTTCTCCAGACCCCTACATCGTAACGGCCCAATAGATATCTGGGACTTGCAGTAGTACCCTTGAAAACGATCGATCCCTGCATGATTAATATTGACGATGGAATGAATGCATTACACACTAACAACAGCACACGAAAGCAAATTCTGGCTTCTTTTTAAATGCCCAGGCAAAATCGGTAAGAACTAGCTGAAGACATCTGACTTTGGATCATAATAGAACAAAAGCTATACTTAGTGATCCGGGCTAAGTTGGATGTCTGTTGCATGCCACCTTCATATTTACCGTACCTTACGAAAGCACCCTCGAAATTCCTCCACAATCTATGGATCACCAACACCTCGCCTAACAAGCCTTGATGCCCAAATTCCTTGATACTGTCGTAAGCCTGGGATCCATTAGAGTGGGAACCAGAGGGAGATCTGCCCCGTTCGTTAGATGCTAACCAGCCAGTGTATAACGACATAATGATGTAACCTTTCGTTTTGTTCTACCGCAAATCACCCAGTAGCAAAACAACATAATCAAAACAGCTTCATATAAACACCAGGGGCCATCTAGTTACGCCTGCCGGTACTAGGTATATACCTCCCCTCAGATTCCGCTTTGCAACGCCATCCAATGCACCAACCTAAGTAGTTGCAGTATTAATCCTCCAAAATAATAATGGTCCTCCAACGCCTGTGCAAAAACAAAGAAACCCTTTTAGGTGTTAGGTGTACATTTCATCTTCTTCCACCATGCGACCCAGAATCAAGCTCTGGATCACAAGCTCGTCGTCCAAGACACGGATATCGTCAAGCTTAGCCTGAGCTGCTGTCGACTTCCGACGCTTTTTATTACCCGTTATTTCCGCAGGCGCGAGAACCGCCTCCACTGTTCCGGTACCTTTATCAAGATATAGCCAGTCAAATGGGTTTCCTGCTTTCTGGTGTTCCAGCAACACTTCTCGTGCTTGCTGCGTCGAAAACACTCTCGAGATCGATGGACCCAAAACACTGGCAAGGAAGACATAGGGCTCCTTAGCCTCGTTGCGGGACTTCTTTGAATCTACCACAACAAGAACTCGTTGCCCATCCAAAAGCCGTGGTCGTTGCTCAATAACTTCGGCCAGTCTCGCTTCGGCTGCTGAATATGGTGGCAAGATTCGAGACCGAAGCGCATTTCCGAGCACAGTAGACGCGCCTGCACAAAGCAAATAGGGTTCCCAATCCACAATAGCCCCCTTGGTGAGGCAAGTCATGATCCATTGAGGAGCCAAACAGGGAAGACCCAGTGCTAATGCCTGCATGTATTTAACCTTTCGCGAGTGATTATCAGCAATGAGTGCCGTGAATCCGCTATCGTAGCTTGGTTTAGTAAGCCTCAAAGCGTCTTCCTCATCCATTACTGGACTCATAGTGTTCATAATGGATGAGTGCTCAAACATGTCTTGAAATCCGTCTGCAAGAATCGTCCCCCCTGACTGCGTAATTTTCGTCTCTATCTTCTTACGCTCCTGGGCTTTGAATTGCGTTGAAAAGGAGAGGGCGAACACCATGCCATCAAACAGCCGCCCCGATTTCTGTACAGAAGCGAAACTCTGTTTGAAGGACCTGCTAGATTTGTGTACTATACTCCTTTCTAGCACGCTTGCGGCAGGCGAAGGGTGCAATTCATCGGTAGATTCAGAATCAAGACGTGGGTGTCTTTTTGATATCCTTCTCAACTTCCCTGCTTGCTGGGGCGATTCTGACTTTGTTCCTGATCGGGCATGCTGCCTGCGCAAGCTGTGATTGCCTCCTGGAGATGGAAGTGTTACCGATTCTGGTCGTTCCGAGCCAGGTGAGTCTTGCGTTCCAGGTGTGGTCTTGTAAGAAAGTGCTGGTGTGGTTGATAGAACACTCAAGCTCGATGATGTTGGTAGCGTTTGACCAGCCGAGCGACTGGCCAGTGGGGTTACTGGAGTAGCTTCAGGTATATCATTGCGTCGTGATCGAGTAGTCATCGGTGGGGGAAGGTCTGCGTAAACATCGCGGGCCGTCTTCTTACGCCGTACTGTTGGATTTGACTCGGCCTTAACGGTCCTCTCCTGGGGTGACTGTAATTCCCGCTCCGACTCTTCTTCGATCATGGAAACATCGGCTGCCTTATGCAAAGGCGACGACATGGTCACCGGTTTCGACTCGAAGTCACCCGTCAAGCCATCCGAGTTAGAAGAACTAAGAAAAGGATTCTTGCGTTTTTGTCGGACTGCACGGCCATAGGTCCTGTTGGTCCGTCTACGTGGCGGGGGTAACGATGAAGGCTCTGAGTGATCGTTAGGGCCTTCCAGCAAGTCCCCGTCGTCCATGCGGAGACGGGGTAGCTCAGGCTCTGATGGTTCTGGGTATTCGATAGGTGCTGTGGGTGGCATGGATGGCGCTGGACTGGTGGCAGGTATCATATCTTCATCTACCACAACCTTATCAGCGTCCACCAGCACGACGTCACCGTCGTGGTCAACCTGCTGATTCTCGGGAGCGCTATGTCCAGGAGTGGCCTTGGTAGATTCAATCGGAAGAGTTTCGTTGGAAGCCACCACTCCTTTTTGAGAATCATCCACAAGGGCAGGCAAGTCCTGACCCTTGCTGAGATCGTTGCCAGCCTTGGACTGTGCATGGCTTGGTTTTGAATTTTCAGTTGGCGAAATCTTTCTCTTCTTCCTCGATGGTTGCTCTGTCGAGTCTTGTCTGATCTTTGGTGTAAAACTAACACGACCTAGCTCCTCTGCCGCCTTTGCCTTTTTCCGTTCAATCCTCTTCCGCCTCTCCATCCGTCGGATTGCGTCGTCGGAGTCGTCGTCAGAGTTCATGGGGGAAATCACAATTGATCCCATGATCTTCCTCTCTTGTGATTTTTTCATTGGTTCGTAATGGGACATAGGCTCAGTAGTACTTGATGACCTGGGTGCTTGGGCACGAGGCGTAGGGTCTGAGGAGGAAGGAGACTCTGGTATCATGTCGCCGCCAGCAGATCTAGTACCCAGAGGCGTTTGCGCTCGTGTAGAGCCTCCATGCTCATCTCTTAACGACGTCTCGGGTATCTCGTGCAGGCGTTGAGGACTCGATGTACGGATATCGGTTGGCGATGAGACGTTGGCTCTATTTTTCAATGGGGATGTCTCTATAAGATTCGATGACTTCGAGTTGAAAAGCTTCGGAGAAGGTCGTGACGATGTTGGGCTAATGTGTTTAACGGCTGAGGAAAACTGCGTCGTGCCGAACAATTGACTTCCGGCTAGAGGGGCAGCAATATTCGGTTTCGCAGCAAACGGATTCTTGGGGACAGCAGGCGTCTCGAATGTCGGCGCATTGGGACGGTGCGGGGTTTGGCCATTGTTCAACTGCGATGTCCCATCAGGATGCCTCCAGTCACCTCTAGTGTTCTCGAAGCCTGCATCCTCTGAGACCTGGGATGAAGGTCGACCCAGCTCGCTTAAGTTGGCAAAGTTGACGGCCCCTGTGTCGTCATCTTGAAGAGTCCGGGGCTCAAGAGATCCAGATTGTGTATCACCATTGACAGGACTTGAGGGTATAATATCGCAAAATTCGGTATAATCACGGTCGAAATTGACCTGTGTCGGAGTTTGTTGAGAAAAGTCCATCTTGTGCAAGGCGCCGACCGCAGTGCTATTCAGCGGCTTCGTTCTCCCGATCAGAGGCTTGGGTGCATCGTGTTGCACTTCTTGCAGCTTCGCGCTGTCATGGCGCGCATGTAAGTCGCTCAAATCTCGAGGTTTAATGAAAGTGTCGTGGCCTCGAGTTTTGCTTCTGTCAGTAATCGGGTTCACGCGATTCTCGAGGCCCTGGGTATCTTCTTTTAGTATGCCGGCCTTCGAAGTACATTGCTTTTTTGGGTGTGTCAGTGCCAACCCTGTTTCGTCCCAGTGCGACGGATCGCCACTCTTAGGAGCGGGTCTCACTGAGCGCGCCTCGTCTGCTAACGCGTCGTGAGAAGTAACGGCCTCGGATACCACTTTTTCGTTGGCTGTCGAATCCGACGATAGCACGACGACTTCACTTGTGGGTGAAGGTATCTGTCTCGGGGTTGACAGGTCTAATTTCGAGGACGACACGACTTTGGAGGGCGAACTGCTAAGCTGTACGAAGCAATACAAGTGTTAGCGCATCCTGGTTGAATGGGTGCAAACCCCAGTGTAAAGTGATTTCAGCTGCACTGTTGACGTACCGTGCCGACGCCAAACTCGGCCCTGTAGGCCTCAATGATGGCCTGGCTATCCTGCGACTCATTGCTGCCTGCTTGAAGCAACTGGGAGTCCATCATTTTGGTGAGTCACGCATCTTCCAAGTGAAGATGGGCGCGAGTAGGCTACTTGCTGCAAATTTGGAGAAGGAAAACGAAGAGAGTGTGTCTCCTTGCGGCTAAATTGGAGTGAATTGACCGGAAAGGAAACAAAGAGAGGCAGACACTGCGAACGTTCGTGACGCGACAGCACGTGACGTGCACTTAAACATCGAATTGATCAATTGCTGCACCAACCACTTGACTAAGGATCGTGAATCTAGCAAGTGACGCTAAAGTACAACGGTAGCCTCGTTAGACGGACCTGTTTGTTAAATTTATCTCATTCACCATCGAAAAAATGGCTCCGATAATGCTCTGACTACTGCTGCTTTCAGCGTTGACCTAGACTTTGATGCAACTAACAACTCCAGCCAATCAGCATTTCACATGGTATTTCCTGTGGTAGATACCTACCTAGTAGATAAAGAACTTTTTGGGCACAGGAAGCAAATAAACAGATAAACTCGCATTTCTTGTACCTAGTTACAATGGGTAGGAATGGCAATGCGATTCATGTGTCCATACCAATTAACGTATAGATCAAAACTCACTAGGTTGGAAGGTATTCCACTCCCCTTCAACTCCATGACAACAGTAATCTATGTGCAGAAGTCTCTGCCGCCTGCTCACTTCATTCCAAGTCCCAAATAACATCATCCTCTGGGCTGTTCTTTGGTCAATTACACCAAACATTAGAGAAAAACTGCTGATCATTGGGACCCGCTTTGAACATCTGGCTTTGAGACTCGTCAGGTATAGTGAATAGTCTTATCTAGGGCTAGGGCTCCTTATGCCATGAAGACTTGAAGCTTGGCATATGATACCTACTCATAAAGACGAATAGAAAGACAGATTTTCCTAGATAACTGACCTCACAAGGACAACGTTTGCAAACTCCCCATATAGAGAAAGTACGTCATGAGTGCTCTTTTAGTATAAATCTCTGAGCATTGCTATCCATAGTGACTAAGAAAAATACCGTATGGAGCGCAATCATAAATTTAGAGGGGCATTTGTTTGGTTGTTTGGGGTATTAACAATTGTACCTTAAATGACTGGAATGATTCACAGCCCCGGTGCCGGTGCTACCGTAACTCATGCAAGCTTCTGCCCCGCTCCGATGATGCCCCGCGTCATGCCCCGCGCCTTTTTTTCTATCTTGCAACATCGACAAACATCGTGTTCAACGAATTTTACAGTAGCGCAATATGACGATAAAGGTTATTCTTGGTGCTCAATGGGGTGAGTTTCGTCTTATTATTCCCTGCATTGCCTCTTGCTGGCTTGCTCTGGCAATTTCAAGTCCCAGCATGGGGTGATTTATTTACGATATTCATGAGGGACAGATACTAACTTGTTGAATCATAGGCGATGAGGGCGTACGTATTCCCTTGCGATTCGAACCCGACAAACCCTTCTTTCTATCATTGCTGCGACTCGCCTGATTTCTAACGATGTGCCGTTATATAGAAGGGAAAGTTGACCGACATCCTTGCCCCTGACGCACAACTTTGCGCTCGTGCTGCTGGAGGTCACAATGGTAAGACGACTATGTCGCTTCAACATGCAATGAGTACTAACGAATTATCTTAGCCGGTCATTCCATCGTGTTAGTTGGCTATCCATTCGCCAATCGTGCTCATAACTAATATTCAACTTCTTCTCTACAGCGCCAATGGCGTATCCTACAGGTGCGTATAAGCAAACATGAGAATCTCCTGATAGCTACTGACATGCATCTAGCTTCCACCTCCTGCCCAGTGGACTTATCAACCCCAACTGGTAATTTCCCAAGACACGATACTTGTAAGATCTGAAGCTAAGATATCAAGCCTCAACTTCATTGGCAGCGGCGTCGTTTTCCACGTGTAAGTATTGATGTTATCATCTACTATGCCTCTTGCGGACGGCCGATATGCTAACTCAAATTCAGTCCAAGCTTCTTCTCGGAGATGGCCGCATTGGTAGAGAAGGGTCTTCCCTCGGTCGAGGATCGCCTGCTCGTGTCGGACCGAGTGCATATCATCTTGCAGCAGCACATCGCAGTCGATGGACTTGAAGAGAAGGAACTTGGAGGTGTGTCCTTGTAACAGCGATCGAGCGCGATGCACATCTAACTGTTCGGCAGACAAGAAGATCGGTACCACCGGCAGAGGCACGTTATCGTCCTTCCTCGGGTCTTTTGTCAGAGAAGCACGAGACTAAGGATAGTCGGGATATCTACTATCATGATGAATCTTAGTCTCGTGTGCTTTAGCACCCCTTGGAATCACTATATGGTGGGATTTTATTAACATTGATAACAGGTATCGGTCCTACCTACTCCAAGGCCGCGGCAGTAAGATATACTCGGTTTTAGTATCAACTGGATGTTCACTAAACCCATCATAGCGAGAGGGTGTTCGTCTCGTTGACGTCTTCAACAAGGAGCTATTTGACTCCAAGCTTCGACGCCTCGAAGCCGGTTACCGCAAGCGCTTCGGAGATCTTTTCGAATACGACCTCGAGGAGGAAATTGCTCGATTTGACGAATACCGACCGAAACTCGCAAAGTACGCCGTTGACGGTGTTTCCTTCATGAAGGCAGCCCAGGAGGACAACAAGAACATTATTGTTGAAGGAGCCAACGCCCTGATGCTCGACATCAAGTATGGCTCATACCCATTCGTCACCTCATCTAACACAACGATCGGTGGCATCATTGGCGGTCTCACCTTGAACCCCAAGAACATCACCGAGACAATCGGTGTTGTGAAGGCTTACACCACACGAGTTGGTCAGGGAGCTTTCAAGACTGAGGATACTGGAGAGATTGGAACCCAGCTCCAGGAGATTGGACGAGAATGGGGAACCTCGACTGGCCGTCGCCGTAGATGTGGATGGCTCGACCTTGTGGTTGTCAAGTACAGCGCTTCGATCAACTACTACTCCGCTCTGAACCTTACGAAGCTCGATGTCCTCGACACTTTTGAGACGATCAAGATTGCCATTGCCTACAAGGTTGATGGTGAGGAACTCGACCACTACCCCGCTGACCTCGACCTCCTGGAGCGCGCCGAGGTAGTTTACCACGAGATGCCCGGCTGGCAGAAGCCCACAACTGGCGCCAAGACTTTCTACGACCTCCCTAAACAAGCCAGAGAATACATCGAGGTAGGATAAGCGACATTGTGAGATTGAGTTTTGCTAATAGGTCTCAGTACATTGAGAAGTATGTTGGAGTTAAGGTAGGTTTATTCTTGGAGGTTTCCGCTCAACAGGCTTTTGCTGACATCTCCTAGGTCAAGTGGATTGGCACCGGCCCTGACCGTGAGGCCATGATCATGCGCGCTTAAGCAATTACCAGATGGCGCATTTGCGGAACAAGATGGTGAGTTGGGTGTTATGGAAGGCCGCAGATCAACCAGGCCGGGAAACGATGTTTATTGTATACACGGATGGCGTCTTTTTCGACCATAGAGCCTTTCATACAAGCTGCTATAGCTCATTTAGCTGAAGTTATGGATTTGGGGACAATTTTCAGTTCGTTTTTGAGCTAACAAAATAGACTTGCGGATTCAGAGATCACGGAGAACAATGGTCGGCAGTGAACCGGATCTCATGACACCAGTCGGAAAGTCACTTGTCAGTCAATGACCATCAGTCGTCTCTTGGACCTTGACAGACGACCTACATACTGTGGCCGAAGAAGTCAAACAGGACACCAATGGGACGAACTAACCTGACATAGCTCACACAAAACTATAAACATATTGCTATACCAAATTCATCTACCTATTGTCATTGTGAGGTTTGGAGATTAGGGATCTTGAGCCCCTGGGTTGAACAAGTGGGATATTGGCGGTTGATTTAGAGGTTTTAAGGATCGAGACAGATCATGATATAGATTCATTTTAGACGTTTGGAATAGATGTTTACTTGCTACCTACGAGAGTTCTGCTTACCCATGATCCTACTGTTTGTAAGGAGAGTTTGTAACCTCCATTTAATTCAACAAAACTTGGGCTTGACAAGCATCAATGTTGTTCCATTACCCTACTGTTAGTAGTTGGACTGGCAGTGTTCGTATACTGAAGACAAGCATGATTGTCTGGCTGATGAGCTACGTAAGTACTGGGTCCGTCTGTCATCATTTAAGTACAGTTAGGCACTGCAGCTGTCGAACGTGGCGGTCCGCTCAACTTGGTTGTCATCCATGTTGCTGCAGAGACTTCTCAGATCTCCAAAATATCCTTCATGTATAGTCGAAGGGGTCCTGCATTCGCCAGCTGGCATACTCCAAGCGCTTGCTATACTTGATCCATGAGTAACAGGAATGAAGATGCCTACTGAGCACACACTGATTATTACATTGCTGCCCTGTCATTATCAATATCTCATGGAGCCTCCACGTGTATCCTATGATAGCTGTCTACAGTTGCTTCCGTCTCGAAGCTGCAACGGGCCTCATTCAATGCCTGCCCAGTAAGGGACGAACACCTTGTGAGAGTGAGTCCACGGCTGGGCATACTTTTCGGTACTATTTGAATGCATGTCTCTACTTCCATTTATGGGACTTCCAACGTGAAGCTGTTGTGAGCCTCTGGGGCTCCCGATACTCAAGATGCAACGGGTTTCCGGGAGGGTTCCTAGCTCAACGGGGCCACTGACTTCTGAGGTCAAAGCCTACGAACGTCAAGATCGTTGATAGTCAAACGCCATGCTCCAGCAAGAGATGCATATGCTTCTCGTATTCCCAGTTGTCTCTTTCCTCGTGGAAACGTCAACTTACATGTCTAGACTCGGGCATCATGCATTTGCAGAGACGACTCCATTCAACTCGAGATCAACAACAATTGCGTTGTTACGAGACAACAAATGGATATTCTACAACTATCCAGGATTCTGAATTGCATTGACGCTTTGACTTTGTCTCTAGCCAACTCATCATCAAGGTTATTGCTGTCAAGCTCCATCTCGCTCAAGATCGCCGGCAGTTGCTCTGAGGCGTGAATTGAACAAACAACTCTATCGTCAATTCCGGTCCCTATTGCATTGACCTAATCGTCCTTGCCTTGAGCCAGCTCATCATTAAGGTTATTGCTGTCGCTAACAAACTCCATCAACTCTATACCGAGCCCCTCCTCGGTGAATCGCGAAATCCACTTATAGATCCATCGTGATATCCCGCACGGCAGTCATCCGGCTCGGTGTAATGCGGCCATCCGGACCGGTGCGGAAACATACAGTGGTTTCTGCATAATACGTGAATACGCTGGATCGATATCAAGCTGCATGGCAGGTCTCGGGTAGAAACAGCTTGTACAGTCGATTTGGTTTAGGCGCAGAAGCTCACCGGGTAAGTGCATGTTAGGAGGGGAAAGGGCGCCGTTAGAATAATCGCATGGCATGGCATGGTATGGCATGACATAACCCACTTTCAGTGTTGTTTCTAGTGATGTATCAGAAGCGCAGGTGTGAGGTTGTTCAAGTAAAGTTAGTGAGATAATGCTGTCTGAGGTGAGGTTGAAGTCTGGACCCTCATAGGCCATGGCAACTTTAACAACCAATCCTGTACCTGGAAACACTGTGGTAAGTAAAACGCTCATGGTATTCCTAAGGAAGCGTATACCGAGACTTCAATATACACCATCTTTTGTTATCAAACACCTTGAATCAAGTGGTTCAAGAACGAGCTTGACTCTCAGACTCAAACGTGGAGCATCATCTCCGTTATCACTACCCTAGACCAGTCCCCTATCGCAGATCATCATTATCCCCCACGGAAAGTAACCTCACCAAGATCATCACTACGGTCCCGTGAGAGGTCAGCACACCCACCCCCTCACTGTCTGTTCTCTTACTCAAGCCAAGAAAGGGCCAGACGCGCCCTTTTTTGCCTGTCAAGCATGTCATCGCCAATATTGACACAGTCCAGGGTCTGGAGTTCCTGCAGCGAAGACCATACGAATCCTACGCCGTCACACGAAAGATCACATGGACACAGAACAAGACATCTCATTGCAGGTTTGATACTAAGACATCACAAATTCAAATAACTCAGGCGCCACCTCCGCAACTTAGTCCCCCTCCTTTGATGGTAGAGTTGTTCTGTGCAGCGTTCCCTTTTGCGCACTAGGATACAACCAGGCAAGATGATCACTACATACTCTGGCTAATCACACAAGCACCAGAAGCCAAACCAACCTAACGGAGACGGTGGAATAAGTAGGGGAATAACATTACCTTCAAGGTCGAGGCGGTCACGAGAAAGGGGGTGTGACCTTGTTAAGCCCAGCCAACTTGACTCGAATTATAGATGCCCCTATCACTTAGACTCTCTCTAGAGAGTAGGAGGCATAGTGGTCTGAATAGTTGCGTTTCGACTAAATGAAATGAGTTCAACAAGGAAGCAAGCAAACATGCATGCATAGCGGAGGCTGTTTGATAATCTCCCTTTCATGCAAGACGATCCAATTGCCCATCAATTACCGCAATATTGTATACCTCTAGTACATGCAGGAGGCTCAAGATAATAGATGGATGTCGTCAGAGCTTTGCCGCAGATTGCAGACTGAGGCCCAAGCGGTCGGATCTTCATGAGCGGCTATAGCCAATAACCGTATCACGGAAGGATTATGTTTGCTTCTCTCCTTTCAGTCAGCCACCAACTGAAAGTGCAGCATGTTGGTTCTTGTACACTCATGGACTTTGGTGTCCGTCAGAGCAAGCACAGACGGCCCCAGGGCCATGGAACTGTAACAATCACACCATTCTCTGGTGTAAGCGCCTACTGGAACAAACAAAGAGAGAAGGACTATTCAGGGATGTCTTGGACTCGTAACGCTTTACGGATACTAATACAAACAATAATTTTTATGGTGTAGCCTAACCGCTGCGGACGGCAACTTCAGCCACCGACGATGCCGAGTCCGAAGCCTGGAGAAATCCGGGGTAAGTTGTATTGTAGCGTAATAATTAATTTACTGGGGCTCAAACGTCAGTGTCCGACTCAAGAGGGGTCTGTTCTGCCAAGACCTAGACACTCGGTTGGTTCGGTGCAACACAAGACGCCGTGACAACCTCTTATGGGTTAGGAATCAGACCATTACAGTAGCGACAAAACACAATATGACAGGTAAATTCAGTAATGCCTCAGAAAATTGGGAAATGGGACGTTGTACAATGCCATTCATGACAATTACATTGCTTTACTGTACTGTACTCCTGCAAATGCATGTCCATAGCTACTAGACCTACATGACGGCACGGAAGCATCCTCGGCTCCCCGCAAACTCGACAAGTCTCATTCTCATTCTCCTCTTATCGTTCTCCCTCTATCTCTCTCCAACAATCATGGCAAGTTCCCCACGTCAAGGGGCGCAGCACAAGAAAGGTCTGGGTTTGGTTTAGACGTGATTGGCTCAGACTCTCAAACTGTTGCGTACAACGAAATGCAACCGCGTGGCGATCTCAGCTGCCAGAAGTGCTGCATCGTCCTATCCTGCAAATGAGGGTCATCGTGAAGAATTACTGTACAGGACTTGCAGTACAACAAACAGCCTGAGACTGACAACCACATATTTCATCAAACTGCTACGACGGAAGAAGCAGCTCGATGCAATGCAACGATATCCCGATTTCGATTCGCCTCGTTGCAATCACCAGTTCTGTCTGGCTCAGTCTCGCCACACACGCCTGTTTCTCTGTCATGTCCTCTTCCTAGAGGTTCATGTTCGGTGCAACATGACAAGTCTTTTCTAGGACTCTCGACGTACAGGAAACCTTTTGCCTCGTATCATACAAATGAGGTATTCAGACATCTGTCTCGTTTGAGCCGCCAGCACCCGACCCCTAGACCACAAACCTCTTGGCTCTTTGCCTCTCCTCTGCGTCCAAGCGAGGCGGCCGAAATGGATCTTCGATGGTCCCGACGCAGGCCTGTCGATTATGTAGAGTACGGGTTACGCTGGGGTGTTTCAAAGGCGAAATTTGAACCCTTGGAGCGCCCATGATAACCCAGGTTGTGAGCTTGTGTGTAACCCCCATGTCCCAATTGACCACTCAGCGCAGGCACGGGGATTGCACGGCAAGGTAGAATACCCCCTGATAAGCCACGACAACAGGCTTACCTTTTGTCCAAAAGCATCCAGATGCAGCAGCCTGATAGGAATTATGCCCCCGGGCTGGCTTGGTCTTTTGGTGTTGGTGAACAGGACGGCAGGAGCAGGCATCGCACAGACGTTGAAGCTAGAGATGTGCCCTTGGACGGAAACATATTCTCGGCTGTCAGATGTTGGCTGAGTGGCCAATATTACCTCCTTTTTTCTTGGCTGGTGTCTCTCGAGGACCCTTCACTTGAAGAGTGTAATCTCAGGAAGACGTAGAAGTGTTCTAGAGCATACCTATCTCGATATCTCATCTCGAAATCCGACTGTCCCTACGTAACTGTACATATAGACAATACCGTACAGTACAGATATAGCAGAGACAATAAGAGCACACATCCTTGCTGGTTGCAGCAGAACCTGCAGTAGAGGCATTGTGGCATGACGGGCCCGGACAAAAGTGACAAGCTCCTTCAATGCAAATTTGCGCCAGTCCAGCCGACTTTTTGGTTCAACAAATATTGACCCCGGCTCGAGAGAGAGAAAAAAGACATTGCAAGAATGCGGGGAAACGCACGTTGAATGTGATATGTCAGATCTGCCTAGTAAGCAAGACAAGGCACGATGCAACGCTCCAGGCTAAAGCCTAGACCACTAGACCACCCAAGCCACCTTCAGCCAAAGACATACGACACGGAGGCAAAAGCTGTAAGGGCAATAGAAGGAAAAAGAAATTTTTGCAGGAGAACCCGTTATTCAAGCCAGGTGGACCCTGCTTCCGAATGTCTCTGAAAAAACGTGTCTGCGTTGAAAACACCATATGCAAGGGATGATGTTCATCCTGCAGGTGAGAAGCGGAAGCGAAGTCGGACGTTTTGATATGATAGGTCAAAATCAGTGACAGACTGTTGAACCGACCTCATCTCGCTTGCCCAGAGGTTCGAGACTCAGCAGAGTAACGACGTCAGGGAGCATGTCGAGCATCAGCATCAGCATGCGGCTCGCGACAGGCCCAGATGTCAACCCTAGACTGGTCGTGAGAATTGCACATCGTAATAGGAATAGAATTGAAATACTTGGCTGGATTTCGCTTCGGAGTCATTGCCTGCCGCTGAAGCGAAAGTGCAGAACGCATAGGATGCTACGCTATCGCTATACCACGGCAAGCTTGAAGCCGCTATGTCAGGGGTTTGAATTGCAAATCTGACAGCATGCGAGCTTGGCAGCCGTTATCAGAATGTCACTGATAGAATGCCTATTGTAAGACGACCGTTGAGTTAAACATTGTGGATGATAAACTAACGAGTGTCTTTGGGCTTTTGCTCCGGTCTAGATCGCCCTTATGATAGGTAACTAACTTAAACACTGAGACTTCTCTAGATGATTCTCATGACTCAACTCGAGTCAACTTGATCAACCCTTGCTTGAGAGCCTGAGGCTGTCAGCAGACACAGTCAGACAGACCCTGAATTAACCACGCGGAGCGGTAAGGAGAGCATCGTATCCAAGAAACCGGGAATTAATTGACTAAAATGAAGAAGAGTTTTCATCTACAAGCAAGTAGAGAAAATCTTGCTTTCGGTCAGGTACCGTGATGTCTGTCCGTAACCAATATGAAGTTCATTCTGGCCCATGCGACCAATCTTTGAATGACACGGCACTTGAGGGCGCCTGTGAACCAATCAAAAGAGCATGCACACGCACTCCCCCTGGGCTTTAGAGGATTTTCAGCGGGAAGAGCGGGCGGCTTCACTCGGACCTGAGCGATTGCTAAATCAAGGTCAAGGTCAAGGATCGCAAGGTCAGGTCAATGTCAATCAAACCAAGGACAGAACAGGACAAGGTCACGTCTGAGAAAGAATGAAGGAAAAAGATCCACCTATAGACACACAGTCACAGAGTTAGTCACAGTCAGAATTAGAATCACGGCCTGAAAAACCTCAAACAAGTGCCAGGCACGCGCCGCTATTCGAAACGTGCTGATGATCAGATCAGATCAGACCAAGTTCACGCAAGTCATAGACACAGTCATCAGGGCCGTTAATCGGCGACTGACAGTCAAAGAAACACCATGACTACGGGACGTTGACATTTTACCCATAATTATTAAGCTGGAGTCGTTGTGTCAACGATCTCAGTACTGTAGTCATCATAAAAATCGGGAAAAATTCAAACAAAACACGCCCTTCAATGAGGCCAGAGTGACGAAATCTTTCTAAACCTCGGTCACGATGGTGTACCGAAAAGCAGAAAGAGAAAAACTTTACAGAGTCTCCATTAAAACTCCTCCACTCCAGTGGAATCCGATCTCATTGCACAACCCAATCTCACGATGGCATCAGCTCACCAGGAGAGGTCCGGGCTGAGCTTCAAGCTTAGGTCAAGGGATAGGGAAAGTAAAAAATTTTAGGGACTTGAAAATTCATTCTCATGTCGTCATGCAAGCAATCGGCCGATCTGGTCATTCTAATCACCCAATCCTAGTTGAAATGAAGCTTGGCATTCTCTGTCAAAGCGCCTTCACCTTTTGGGACAAGCCTTAAGTCTGTCTCCCAGCAAAACTGCACCAAGAGAATAAGGGACGCATGGACATTTCGTACAGGAAAAAGCAACTAATCATCGAGAATTGCATACGGGGAGACGGACAAAGTGGAATCTCTAGCTGTTAGTTAGTTACAGGACTCGAGGCAGTAACAGAGCACACCAAAAAAGAAAAGGCCTTGATAGCCTTACTGTCCTGGACTCAACTAGTAAAGGTGTGCCGTTAGCTAGTTCAATCTCTTTCAGCTCTAACTTCGAACGGAAAGGTAAAGTAAGGTAGCGAGCGATAGGCTCTTGCAGATCATGCCCAACTGGGCAGACTCTGTCCGGGCTATTCCTGTCATCCTAGTCCCTTATTCCCCTTCTGTCAGGGAACCCTGATACCTATTAAGGTGAGCAACTCTGGGGATATCTCTTGGCATGCCATCCCAAGGCTAACAGTACCCGTAGAAGGATCAGATGTCCTGTCAGGCTTCAGTGAATAGCAAGAGAGACACGGGATAGGGGGCAATCTTGGTCTCAGGAGACTGAAAATTTCGGAAACAAGAATTTTTTTTATGGTCCAAGTTAATCAATCTAAGGTTCAATCTCAGTTGCTGTCAGATCATGGTGGTTTCTTGACGAATGAGATGGCTCACCTGGCCTTTTACCCTTGTGTGCACGAGGCCACCATCAGTTACAGTCATACCACACCACCACCACACCACTATCATACCTTTTCGGGTCTTATCGCTGTAATTCCAGGATGCGGCTGGCTGTGTTGAGTCTGCAAACTCTTCGGTTGGTTGCCTCTTTAAAGCGCGCAATGTTGACATGCATGAGAGATTTCGGAGTTGTACCCGACCAGTCCCTTCGTAAATGATTCTGCAAGGCACAGATTGTACGTACAATACGTAGATACATTCCTTCTCGGTACAACAAAACCCTCCAACCGACTCAAGCCGACCTGTGTCGGCAAGGAACGCAAGCTGCTTCAGGTTCATTCTCGGGAAAACCTTACCCAGAGGACGAAGGAATATTAGTATAGTAGATTGTATAGTAATCTTCTGTTGGCTTTAAACAACCGACATTGCCCTAGCCTCTAGCCTCCCCCTCTGGACTGGACCCTTATACCCTTGACCCTGGGCCTGACCTTGAAAGATGCGATGCCGCCGTCTGCGGTGCGGTGCGGTCGTTCTCGCGTCATCCTAGGCGAGCGATCTGTTAATTTAGTCGTTTCTTTTTCGCAGATCGAGTACTGTAGCGCTGGATCAGTAGTTGCCCGACAGCTCTAGCGCTGCGACCAATGTAAATTGTTCTTCCACTTGTTGAATCTCATTGAACGGACATTTATCTGCAGCCTGGCTTGGCTAGACTCTAACTCTTCACCCTATCCCATCTTTACTTTACTGTAAAAAGGCCGCCACCAGGCTGAGCACGGGCTTTGTCTTCGACTTCGTCTTCAAAGATAGGGGCTGGTAGGCTAGACCAGACTAACAAAGGCCAAGTTCACGAGCACCTACCTACCAGAGGCCTCTGTCTTGGGTCCTGGTCAGAGGGTGAGGTGATCGGTGATCCCACCATCACGACCAGCACCAGACCAATCTTGAATATCCTTTCTCAGATTGAAGCTCCTGATAATCCTTGTAGCTGCTCGAACACCCTCAGCTGAGATGGTTCGTCTCCTGTTCCGGTGATGTGCTGCACTTTTTTTCTTATTGCCTGCGATGTATGTAAGCCGTCAAGTTGAACGATGTGACCCTGCAGGTCTCGCTTCAAGAGTGGTTGGACAAATAAATTTGTAGCTGAGGCGACCTCGCATTTTGGGATGACAGACAACGCCACAAAAACTCAACTCGGAAGGACACTGCTGATAGATTCGCGCGTTAATCTCGTTTGGGAATTATTGAGATGCAGGCTGTACAAGAGGTGGACGAATCGATCATCAGCAATGCATCTTTCGGGATGCTTCGCTTACACGAAGGCGAGACAGGTGAGATTTTGGTAGTACTACTATCCTATACAGAATGTCAGAAGACTCCCGTCTGTATATGGTAGCAAAGCTAATTCTGCTACCAGGGGGAAGATAGAATCGATCGGGCTTGCCGTAAACTTGCCCATACAAGCCAACTCCTTAACACGATCCAAGGATTTGAACCCTTCAGTGCCAAAATCTTTTAAGTTAGCGGGCAAGAGGGAGCTCCCTGGTTCCCGCGTGGCCAGTGCATCGAGCCCTGTCCCCTGTAAATATCACAGCCCAGCACTCTCACATCACAGAACATTAGCGTACCTTAGTTCCTGATGCTGTCACGGATCTGTAAGCAGAGCCTACATCAAGCCCAAACGGTAGACGACTCTAATAGACAGTTAACGAGTCTCGGCGTTGACGATGAATTATTGATTATCTCGGGAAAAGCCTCACCGGTTCCAGACCTAGACCTTGACAATCACAGCGAAATAGAGTTCAGGAACCTGGTAGCGGGCTGAGCGGCTGAGCGGCTAGGACCGCAATTGAAGAATGGACAGGATTTCCTTTCTTGTCAGTTTGTCCGACGAGCTAAATCAACATGTTGCAACGTTAGAGACTCCTGGACAGAGAGCTGATGGGAAATCGTGGGGGGAGGGACCCTCTCGGCTGTCTATCTTATCAAAAAACAGGTACCGTACGACCAACAGGCTCCATCTTTGCGCCATATCTTTGACGGACGACGATATTGCGGGCGCTCAATCTACTTCTGGAGAGGCCGTCATGACTGATGTAACATGAGCTATCTCGACAATCAATGAATCTAATTGATCGCGTGGGGATTATCATTACGACTAAGTCAGTCTCGGTCCAACCGTCGCTATACAAGTGGAAGTAAAGTGATAAATGACTCTGAAACTGACTCTCCAGTTATCATCATCAAAAGTCATGCTTTTTCAATCATTCATGCCCGATCGTCCACCTTCTGGAGACGGACGCGTTGTAAGATCAGCGCCGCGCTGTTGTGGAAAACCATGATTCGGTGATGGGTCACCATTTGATTCCCCATAGAATGCAATGCATCTCATTAAACTTTCGGGAACAGGACCCAAATTGTTGATTCTGTATGGTCATCAAACAGAAAAAAAAACCTCATCATGGAACAGATGGCAGCAAAACCTTGGTTGGAGGGAACTATTTTGAGGCCCTACCTGGAGTGTATAGCCATGGAAAAGCCGAGTGAAACCCCGTGCAAATGCCGCGATATGCCGGCCCGAAGCTTGATGTGATGATTGGCGAATAATTTAATATTGCCCACAGAGTGTCTCATCTTTGGATTGGATAACTTGGAAAGATTGCGTTTGATTGCGTCTTCAGTATCAGCATTGTCCTCATCAGACTAGGGGCTGATGTTGCTCAGTGGGGATTTGACTGTCCAAGGTTACCCCGAACCGCCGAACAAGTCAACAACACAAGATAAGAAGACCTGAGGGTTGAATGTATGACCACGAGACTTGAAGCGCCAGCCATGGCAAGGATCGTTTCAGAGAGCACGGGAATACTATAGCCCATGTATCACCGAACAGAGTAGATTATGCATGGCTTGCTATCTTGACCAGGCCCCGGACGTCGATTCCACAAGAATCCGGGGAAGTAGTATCAGCGACTCGTCAGAAGTCCTAGTATGGGATGGTACAGGTAAGAAGTGACTATTGTCTTCAGCGACATGCACCCCAGAGAGAGAGAATTGACCCGCTACAGTAGTCAGAACCACAGACCAGGGAGACTAGGACTACGGGACTGTGCTGTAACAAAGTGGTCATGAAAGGGCGTGCTAATCACCGTACATACTATGTATATGGATACACTACACGATGCGACCTTGTTGTTTCTCCCAAATGGAAAAAAAGTGGTTGGAATAAGTGGTCAGGCGGCAGTATCAGGACGGGGATGCAGTTGGATGGAGGTTGCAGATCAACAACACCAAGTGATTCGCTCTAGAGAACCCTGGTCGCGTCTCCAGACTCCGCCCCCAGACGCAGGTCTGAACAGAAATGGAATGGTTTTGTTAAACTGCGCAGCGAAAGCGTCGAGAGGGATCAGCACTGCACTGCATGGACTCGCTCTGCTCTTTGCTGTTACGTTAGTTTTGGTTAGGTTAGCACCTCGCAATACTCCCGTTGTTAGTTGATGATCACGATAGGCGGCCACTTTTTTCAACCCAAATCAATCCTCCGACCTGACAGCGCAATTCCCGGTGATCCTGGGGAAGATGTTCAATGCACAAACTAGTTTGACTCGTACCGTTCAGGTCATCGACGCTTCAACTGACACAAGCGCTATTACAGGAGATGGGCACTTGATGAAAGATGGGGACATTATGTATAATGCTCCCAATTACGGATAAAAGAGACGCCAATACAGTTCCAGCGGGGTTTGATAGACGATAATGCAGTAAAAGAGAGAGCACCAAGTGTCTGGTTGGTCTCCATTCTCGCTTCGGCTGGTAGGATCCAACGTCAATGGCACCGCTGCTGTGCTATCTTCCGTATCTCGCTCCGAGTGACATTCACTCGAGTTGAGGCAATTGGATCTTCGGTTGTACCTTATGTTATGAGAGACAATGAGTTGTACGATAACCACTCGGGCAATTTTATATGTTAAGAGAGAAGCAAAACAAAGAAAAGCCACGATGAGATCAGTTTGCATCAAAATGTGGCTTGTGGCAACGAGATGAAGATTTTTTGGGTTTGCTCTTGCAGAATCTACAAGATGCCCAAGACCCAGGGTCCAGTCAGGTTCCTGAAGGATGGTTGATCTCCCATGGTTGATCAACTGTCTTGGGCGCGAACACCACCACCAACATTTGAGTTGATTATTGTCCGGTGGCAATATATCATGCACGGATTGTCATTGTGGTTGAGAAGTTTTTTTTTAATTCGTTTACTGTAACCCAACATTTGAATGGTTAGTCTAGTTTAGTTGAGACTGGTGGTTTCAGTAACGGTCGCCTCCTCAAGGTACTCGTCACTTTTGTGTGAAGGCGAAAAAAACGGGACTTTGACTTTGTGAGAAGTCAAGACCAAGACTGAAGATTGTGGTGAGGAGCTTGATGGTTATTGGTCTGTTGGCTATCAAGGTGCGAGCGAGTGCGAACCAGGAACCAATGGAGGCGATGGGTCTAGCGCAAGTCTCTTGATAGTGAGAGCGGCTGCGCTGCGGCAGTCGAAACTGCCCGTTGCTGCTGCTGCAGCAGATAATACTGTGCAGACTGGCAGCATCCATAAACCCGGTAGAGGGCGAAGAGTGAGTACATTATCTCGAGATGGCTTGGCTAGGGTATGTTGCAGTTGCAGTTGCAGTTGCAGGCTCTTGCAGAACAAACATGCAATCCGGCAACACAGTTGCGAAATATGGCGTCACTTGCTGGCGCGCTGAGCGTTTCGAGCGTCTCACAAACTACGATTGCGCGTCTACATGATTGAGGTCTAGACTGGCTATGGCGTCAATATGTAGGCTGTTCCTAGCATCCAGAGTCAGCTGGTTGTTATTGTGTCATGTAAGAGGTTGTGTCTACTTGATACTGAGCGGCATAGATCGAGTCCGATGTAGGGTACAAAGTGATTTCCACTAATGGTACCGAAGAGATATTAGGTACTCCATGCTCCTCAGTCATTCGTAGATATAAGATTATGATTCTACTAGATTCTTCACTTTGATATAAACACCATGAAGCGAGATTATCGCTTTACGAAAACAGAGATACAATGTTATCTTGGTATCAATGGATATCTTCCGCCGAGTCTCTTGGCTTGGAAGATTATGAACATCTATGCCGTGTTTGTGCAACTGGATACAGTTTTGATAACTCGAATATTCTCCTATTTCCGGTGCCACATCGGAGAGTAGACTAGTAGCCACCGGAGAAGATCTTGACCCTGAACCCTTTCTCTACCTGACCCTGAATTGAACGGAGAGCATCAAGCTGAAGCACGTTGTCCAAGTCAGTGGTGAGTTTGCGTGCTTGGGGTGGAGAATTGGTGAAGCAACTAAAGTTAAAGGTGGAGAGAGATGGAGATGGAGACGGACGGCAGCAGGGATGTGGGGAAGGAGACACTATGCCCCTAAGGGGCTAGAGTTCAAGCACTAAGCTCATTGCGTTGTTCTTGCGGGCGCAGAGCATTCTCTGCCTCAGGCTTTCAGTTCCTATCAATCATCACCTCAGCGGCGGGAGCCTTTGTAGCCTGTCCCATTCCTGTGGGCCAGTCAGTCCTTTGAACCTAGCAAACAGAAACAGACCAGCCGCCAAGCAGATTGCGCTACGCCGCAGAACCAGTAACAGCGGCCTGCAGCTCAGCGCAAACGCAGCTTATTACAGCGGGCGGAAGCACAGAGCAATAACACAAGAATAGAGCCAGCCAGTCAGTCTCAGGGCGTGCATCAGTATCAGCATCAGTATAGGGACTCGCCTGTTCTGTACTGTAACCCCTCCCTGGACTCGAAAGCAATCAATTGACCATTCATGGGCCGGGTGGTCACTGGGTCAAAAAAGCTAAACAGAATGCCAGCATCAAATCCCATCAAGACGGACAGGATTCATGATGCCGAGCCTCGAAAACAGACCAGAGCTGGCCTCACCTCACACCACAGAGAGCCGATGAGATGCACAATCGACCTCTGATCTTGCGGGGAGGGGGCACTTACGGCACTCCGAAAGCTCCAGCAAACGGGCAGAACCGTGCAGAATTGCACGGTAGGTAACGGAAACCAGAGGCGACCTGGACGACCAACAGCCCACTGCCCACCTCCGGTGTCGCTATCCTCTGGTCTTCATCAGCTCAGGCCCCAGCGAAAAATCTCGGCTGATGCCTTCGCGGTGGGATCCGGGACCCTCAAGGTCCCATTTCAAGAACCCATCTGAGTCACCTCATCGAACTTCGATATGGGTGATTGTTCTCGTGGGCATGAACCGGCCGTAATTCAATCATCGAAAATTTTTCGGCTACCCGTTGCAATCTCGTACAATAATAGCGTTGGCCAGGATGGGATAGGACAGAACAAAACACGGGCTGGGCTTGGTCAAGGCTCAGGCGCAGTTCAATTCAGTCAGCCAAGTGAAGTGCTGTGCAGCAAAATCACACGCCTGGTCTGGTGTCTGAATGTCTTGCCTGGCTCCTTTGTCCTGCTACAGACTCAGTTTGTGTGGTCCCTGGAAGAGCAGTGAAGGCTCGCTGAAGGACAGGGCACCTCTTTCACCTTGAGACCTGTGCATCTCCACTCACCATTGCCATTGCCAATGCCCATCCTGGCACTCCCTCCTCCTCCTCCAACACTCCCTGAGTCTGGGGGGTGAGACGCCCTGGCGTGGTGTGCATTCCACACACCCAGTTGAAACGAGAGCAACCCACGCCCGGCGGGCGTCTCATCACAACCTTTCTCAGCATAAAGCAGTACGTACCGGACTAACATATCGCTGCAGGGCATTGAGAGCGGCAAGGCGCCCCCACCAAAGTGCAAAACTCCACTGATACGTACTCTTCCTTGGTGGAGCAGAGGTGTGCCTTGGTACCCTCCTCCACGAATTCCTAGGAAGTGTACCTCTAGCGCAATCCTGGTCGTGCAACTGATCATCGACCAAGGCTGTGCCTGGGCCACTGACCAAGAATATACTTAACCCTTCCCCTCGAACCTCTTGACTTCTCATCTCCTCCACCATCATCTTGACTCTCTTCACTTGGAATCCTTCAATTGCTTCCTTTACTATACCAAACTACTGTCATACTCTACTCGACACTTCGACATATAAGAGATCAAGTCACTGCCTCTTGGGTTTACCCCTTCAACACTACCTTCTACCTCACTCACACAACCACACATCACCGCAGCCATGGACTTCGATTCTTGGGCTCACTCTTTCTGCCTTGCCTGCGACAAGCAAGTGCAATCATCCTCTGATGCCTACTGCTCCGAGTCATGCAGACTGGCCGACTTCGAGAAGACGTCAACGACAAGCTCTCAAGCCAGCTCTCCCGGCCTCGCATCTCCTTCCTGCCAATGGTCATCGAAATCCTCTAGCTCGGGCTTCTACCTCTCCCCCGCCTACGATTTCTCCAACGCAAAGCCATATGGATCGAGGCACATGAGCCAACCTACCTTCAAGCCCTACGGCACTGAGACGACCACCCACCGATCCCTCACTCCCTCAAGCTCCCACAGCAGCCTGTGCTCCATGCAGAGCACCTCAACAACAGGAGAGCAAGGTCAACTGTCCGACAAGGCGAGGAAGGAACTCCGAGCGTACGCAGTGTCTTTCGACAACGTGAGGACTCAGCGACGACGATCATACTAAAGAGCTCGCTACCACGACATGATACAACACACATGCACACAAGCTCATCTAAAAACATACCACCACGCAACTCATTCAACACCTTAAACAACAATCGCATCAACACGACACCTCAACTCATACCACAACGCCTTTTTCTTTTTCTCTTTGTTGAAGAATTTATTTGTACCAAAGAAGGGCATTATACCGGAGCACTGCATTAAAAAAAAGTTTGTTTTTACATCGATCCATGACGATTTCTTTACATCTCAACCAATCTATTCTGGTGGGATTATCTGGGCGGTTTCTTTGTCCATCGGGGTTTACGGATACGGGTCCCAAGCAAGAGGGTATCTTGTACCAAATACAGGGCGGATTGATATCACATGAAAGTTTCAGAGCATGGATTACGGGAGCACGGGAGGTCATCATGATACCGGGATACGACGGCTGGGGACATTTGGGTCAGGCGTACAGGACCGACCAGGCAAGAAGCCGGTCGATGGATTATTCTATTGGGAGGTATAACTTGCGCTTTTGACTACGGGGCAACTGGGCATTGACAGGAACTGCGGAAGACTGCACTACACTGCACAGCATAGCACATCATTGGATACCATAGCATACTATAGCCAAAGAGATCTTTTTTCTCCCTCCATACAAAGCAAGCCAAGTTTCCAACAAAAATTGTGAAGTCTGCAAAATTCTCTGTGCTTCGATTTACTACTGTCTTACTGACTTGTCTCTGAGGTGTCAACGTCCCTTGTCACCCTTTTGTCGATTGGCATAACTAACGATTGGGCATTGTTGAGTATCTTACATACCAAGTGGGTTCTGATTGCTTTTTCTCGGGGGATTTTCAACCAAGCGGACAGTCACCGCCATGCCGCTCGACTGGGATGATGGACAGACCAAGCGTGCATCGACACTTTTTTTTTGCATTTTTTTCTCAGATCCACGCACGTATCTCAACGATCCAACAAGGAAGACCCCAATCAGGCACGAAAATCGAGGCTCTTCTTTTCTGCATGAATTTCAAGCTAAACTACGACTAAACTGATGTGCTTCAGGAGGACAAGGACAGGTACTGCAGTCGACCTCCAGGGGGGATGGTTTATTGGACTGAATTGAGGATAGGATGAATTGCGCAAGATGCCGTGCTATGCCCATCTTGCTCTTGCGAGAATCGGCATTCTTTCAGTTCCGTTCCCCAGACTCAATCCGAAAGCTTGTCCGAGGCTACGCTACTGTATGAGCCATAGTCAACTCCGATCTCCGGCGGCCTACCACCAGTACAGCAGATCCTCCCAAGGAGTAGGTAATGGATGGACCCCTTCTTTGTAACAGACCAGATGGATACAATTGACTAAGAATTGGAAACAAGCAAATTAACTTTTGAAAGTGTCCTCGTGGTTTCAAAATATTACTTGTTTTTTTCTTTTGCCTCGCCGATGAACGGGGTGTAAGCCGAGCTTCTCAAACCTTTTTTTTTTGTGCTATTGTAACTTGGCTTTGTGCGTCTGGTCTGTGTCATACGGGCTTAAAGTCAGTCAGACGTTGCTAGAAAGAAGAAAAAAGCAAGTTGGTACCCGACACGTTTGTCCAAGTTTGTGATTCCACCGCCTTTACAGAGGAATAAGTGTCTACGTAGTGTACAGAGTAGTACCCGAAGGTATCCATCTATTGCCATGGCATACCGAAGGTCAAGGAAGGCATTGAAATGCTGTAAGCCAAATCAATCGGCGTTAAACTCTATAAGAATTGGTTTGATTTGGTAGTACATGCTGCTGTTTATTAGTTGTTGATCAGTTCTCCTTGACTTTCCCCTTGGGGAAGGCGGCTCTTGCAACCCTCACTTATACAAACAAACCCCTTGATAGAAAGAAGGGAGCAACATTGGATAACGGGTTACTCTACTGACAGTGATAGTGAAAGCTTCTTTCGTCTGGTGACATTCGAATGCAGGATCTGGACTGTCCTCTCATCTCAACTTTGGTCCCCTTACGCCCCCCTTTGTGGATGTAAATAATCGAAATTTCTGTCAATGCGTAGACGAGATGACAAGAATACTCGGACATCGCCTGTGTCAAGTGGAGGTACAAGACCCAGTGTCATTTTGTCACCCCTATCCGAATGCTCGAGTTTTTTCTTCCATCTTCTGAGCCCCCTTACTTGTAACCGACCAACAAAACAAGATTTTCTTAGCCTCTGTACCGAAAACCTGGTAGCTAAAAAAGGTACCAGGGGGGCCCGCAAACAACGAAGAGGCCTATTGGTCTCCTGGGCCATTGAACGTCATGCTTTCGCAGGGCGGGCCGTACAGTAGCTTAGAGACGATCGTTTAGGGCGGGCTTTGAGCCTTGAGTCTATGTGCCAGCGCATCTGTCTCTTGTCAATCGGCGATGCTCGACTGAATTAGATGATCTGAGCTAGCAACAGGGTTTTGCACGTGTGTAAGAGTAAAATTTTAAGAGTGGATTTTCTTGAGAGAGAGGAGACTCAGAAGCTTGGCTTTGGCGATTAGGTATGTGTCAGACAGATCAGGGGACCGGAGAGAAAACTCTGTTCCAGGGTCTTTGCATTGACAGGACAGCAAATTTTCATCTTTCTTTGTTGTTGGGCAGTTTTGAGGCTCATTGATGTGGTGATGATCTGTTTAGCTGGGCGTGTAGAGACCCAACCAAAAGCCGACCAAGGGCATCTTGAATTAGTGAAATCTTCCAACCAAAAGAGACATGGCGCATAACTTACAACCTCAGTGCCGGTGAAAGGTAGGGTACGTACCTTTACGGGATTGTCGACCGAGATCGACATCATTCCCATCGGCAGGGTCCGGCCATTCCCAACCCATCGTGAGTTTTAGGACGTGGAGTTTTTTGTAAACGTAAGCATTTCTCTTACAGTCTCTGCCTCTGTCTCTAAAATGATCAATTTATTCGTCACTACTACTGCATGTCTCCAGCTTTTCCTTTGTCTGGGGGATCGATCGGACGCTAGACCAGAAAATACATACAATATGTACGGTATAACAAAACCCACAATCTGGCCATTTCTACCCTCCGATATCCGAGGAATAATGGGATGATTCTGAGATGGCCTGTTTTTACTTTTCTGTTCCTGTTCATCGGCATATGGATCCCCTCTCGCCTCGCCTCGCCTAGCATCGTCTCGTCCGGCAGTGAAACCCCAGTATTCCGGCTCTGCATTTACTTTTCTTTGTTTTGCATCAGAATGAGAGAATGAATCAAGTCGTAGCATAAAACTCAGAGCGGACCCGCGTACTGAGTGGGTTTGTGGCTGTTTCGGGACTATGGGGTTCTGTTATGCTTCACAAGTTAGTTACTGTATAGAGGGATGTTCCTGGATAGGGCTGTTTCGTTTGGCTCTTGCTTACGCACTCACCTTGCGTTTTACCTATTTTCATCTCGATCGATCGACTTTTAAGTCGATTAATTAATTAATTAATTAACTCTTAATAACAAAGGGAGTGTTTTACTAAATTGACCTTCTTTGGCCTTCTTTCTTCGTCCCTGCTTCAGATATCCACTATCAACCTACGTGGCACCGTCTCTCTTTGACTCTCATAACAGACCCTGTACTTGTACTTACACCGTACCTGGGCTCTGTGCTTTTCGTGCCTGCAAAGAAGAGACTTCTTCCATTGATCGGCGGGAACGGCCCGGAGGTTGGCGTTACGCTGTGAATGGGTTGCTGTGCTTCCGGAATTCACCTTGAAGTCTTCCATGAGAATGCATTGACCGCTGGGTGACGTCGGCACTTCCACGACCCTTGTTACTATTACTGCTGTTATTCTCTTCTGCCTTGGTTCCAGGGACAACGAACGAACATCCTCCTGCTGCCCTGATCCTGGGTACAAACTGAATTGAGTTGATGGTTTCGGGCTGCTGCCCCGCTGGGTGTGTGTCGTTTCATCCGTTGCATTGAACCGAAGCGAAGTGAATGCTATGCTATGCCTATGCTCTTGTGTAAGCCTCCAGTGGCATTGAATACAAGGAGGGTTACAATTATCCATCGTGGCTTTGCTTTTGCATTGTTTTGCTCAGGTACGGCATTTGCACAACTTTTGATATTGGTCACTCACTGTAACATCACCCAATGCCTATCTACAGGCTCCTTTGTCTCAAGCAATTTCATATTTGCTTTTGCTCTCAACGCCCGTTGACCAATTGAGAACCATAAACCCCCAATGCCGGATGTCAATGCCGGGTTTCAGTTCGGTAATTTGAGTCTGAGGCTCTGAACTCTGTCATTGCAGGGTAAAAAGTGATGGAAACAAAACAATAGCAAAAATCTTGGTCTATTGTCTTACAAAAAAAGCTTCAACATTCCACCGAGCCACTTTTTTTCATCAACGTCTCACCAGAAAAAAAGAATTTTCTCAATCTGTTATGATGATGTGAAAGAAAATGTCTTCCGGTTCGTCGCCTGTGATCCGGTTCCTGTTGTGTTACTCGAGTGAGAAATGTATGACAGAGGCAGGGCGGCTGTGATACTCTGACATCCTTTCATTCATGCAAATGCCGTGAAACGTGATACGCATGCCTCTGGCCAAAAGAGGATATTACACTCATGTAGTTACATACAGGCAAAAGTAAGATTCATCAGCCAGCCTCTATTTGTTTGTGAAGGGCGTTGTCAACTCAACGACGAGTCGGATTGAATGTACATGCACCCTTCAATCTCCCTTTTCTGTATCTTATTGCGAGACAGGTACACAACAATGTAGACTACTCAATAGAGGCTGTTACTGTTACCCATGTCAATTGACGGCTCGGGTCTTGTTCCTGTGGTGTGGTTACACCACGTGGAATCCTCCCCTCCATAACCAACTGCGGCTCAAAGGCCGAATGGACGTCTCTCAACGCCCTCTACCACAGATACAACCGCAATTGATGCCTTATTCTTGTTCTTGAATCTGATTTGATAGTCGTATCAACTTCGATAGGCTCTCGAGTTGACACATACAGCAGCCGTTTCAGAACGGCGGGTTCAAGATCTGCCCGTTTATGCCGAGCTGGGGCACTTACACGTAAGTTTCCCTTCCCTCGACTAGTTTCTGACGACATCACCAATCTTGTCCTGCCTCTGCATCGCCCAGTAACGGGCGATCCGGCTATTATGGGTCAATCCGTCTGACACAGTTTCATTCGTAACAATAACAGTCTTTCAGTTGTACTAACAAGACCAATTGCCTCGAGAAAACAGGGTATTGTCTTGCCTCTTTACGCCATCACAACTCTGAATGCGTTGCATCCATGATGCAGCGCCGGTTAATACTGAAGTCACAAATTCCAAAGGGACGTAGTGTTTCTGAGACCACCCACGGCTATCTCACTACGGGGGGCAATACAAGGCTTTCTGAGACTCCTCCAAGGGGTGTAACTTGGTCATTGACATGGCGCCCTTTGGGGGTCATCATCAGCCATGTTTCTCAGGGCGAATGTTCTACGGCGTTCGCGACTCCAAGCCATGAATTCCAATTGACGTTTCTATAATTCGTTAGTGAAGTTCAAGTCGAATTATTAGTGTTGGTATTAGTGTCTTGTCGCCCACAGAGCTGGGACCCAGGACGTCAGCCCAGAAACGCTTGTCTAATAGGCCTATGATCGCCTCAACCATGTGACATAGATTTTGGAGTTTATTGTCATAGTCGTCAGTTTTTGAGTTTCAATTGATGTAAACTTGCAGCTTCTAGACGAGGCGATGGAAGGCGTCTGCATCGTTGGTCTCTATCGTTGAGTAGGCTATGCAATGTTGAATATGGATGTGTATTTTTCTCTATTATGACATATTTGCTTTTTCTTGGACAATTGATATCTTTAGAAAGAGCTCCGAAACATGCGTAAGCCTCACTCTAGCCGGTTCATCCGAAGTATTAGCCTATAACCAGACTCAACGGAGCGTATGTAGATACAGATAACTACTACGTATTGCAAGAGAGTCAATGACGAGACGCCTTGTGTTAGTAGATCACGTTGCACTTGTAAGGGTATCTGTGATTCAGGAACCTACTAACTTGGTGCGTCTTGAGAGCTGCATGTTAGCATGTATGTGGCTACCTATGATCGCCTCATGTTCATCACAGGCTGAAATATCTTGTCACATATCTCTCCCTCCAAGAGAAATATTGAAGCGCATGTGGCTGGCTCAAACACACCTGGAATGGGCTGACCCCTTATCTTTTGTTTCCTCAGCCCATCGAGATTCTGGAAACCTGGTAGAACAAGAGGAGGGAGGCTGAAGGGATATTAGATGGACTATACTGCAAGCGCAAGGAACTTGTTTTTCTTTTTCTTTTTATCTCCGCCGCTTCCTGTTGGGTCGATTGTTCGAGACATATTTATTATCTCTTTTCTGTTTTAAACGCCTTGTCTCTCGGATCTGTCATGACGCCTCGCTCCAAGTCCCCGCTCCTTTTGTCTTGGAGTCGTGACGCTGTGCAACGCGAGTATCTCAAGACATACCAGCAACCGGGGAGGCAGCCGGCATCAAGAGGGACTCGAAGCGATTGGGTGTGTTTCTGGCTCATGTTTTTCTTCTTTTTTTCTCTGTCGAATAAAGAGAATACATACAACACATATCTATGCCGTGCTCATGACGATAAGAGAGAGTGTAATCCCGGGTGATGGATCACTGGATTTCGGAAGCATGTACTAAATTGGACTCTGTCTCTGGTCGGCCCAAACTGAGACAGGTTCATAGTCTCTTACTCATCGGTTATTCTCGTCAATAGTCGGATTGAATTGTTATTGGGTAATTCAGTGGATAGAGCCCATCACTATCACTATCACCGACTGAGACATAGAGACTAAGAGAGCTTTCCCCAGCTCCTGTTCCCCGCGCCGGACCGGATGGCCCCGATTGTGCGGAGTCGGAGCGTATTCACGGCCGAAGACGGCTTCAAATTAGAGAGTAATTATGACTGTTTAGTTGCTGCTACTGTATTCTTTGTGCTGCAAGAGGCAAATTGAGGCGTATGTTTCTGTAGACCTAGACCCAACGGCTTAAGTTGATCAATTCACATCCCGGGTGGTGGATAGCTTCATACGAAAACTCCCTCCCAGAATCGGGTATAGAGTAAGCCCATGTTCCTGGGAGTGAAGACCAAGTCTCGATCGTGAGAGGCTCAGGGTGACATCCGCATTCAGCACAGCAGAATAGACTCTGAGCTTTCTCTCTATTCTGCTTAGACCCAGGGCCAAACTCCATCACTGTAACCCCATGATGGAGAAGAAACCAACCGGTTATCGCGGGGAGGGCTTCGTAAGCTCCAAACCTTGAAACAATCGGCCATTCATCATCCTAGGAAGCCCTCCAGTAGCGGGAGGCAAAAAGGCCAACAATTTGACCCCAAGAACCCAATCCTAAACCAGACGGTTCCTCCGGCCTCACCTCTCACCTCCCTCCCTCTCTTCCTGCCCCCCTGGAACCAAAATTCTCTAGTGTTAGGAGACTTTTCAAGACGTTGGCAACGATCGTCAAAAGCTTGGCTTCTCATTGTGTGATCAGGAAGAAGAGTGGACGCTTGCAGGATCTGGCTAGGATGTTAAGGTTTGCACTATTCGATATCCCGAGAGATCTTGTGCTATTCCCCTCCCTCCATGTCTGCTGCCTATCATTTGTTTGCTTTTTACCCTGCCGTCTTGAAAATTTCTCTCCAGGGATGTCCGAAATTACTCCTAGTGAGGTGTGATGGGATGGGACAGACAGTCTCGAACTGAAACTATCGAGGGTGAATGACATTGTAATGGATGACAGAGAAGATAGTGGTGTAGTAGTGATCCATCTGCTAAACGCCCGTTACAGTTAGTTTTCAGTTGGTCAACCCCCTGTAATTAATTACGAAAATTCTCTTTCAATAAGATAATAAAAACTTTTCAAAGTAAGATCTAAACTAAAAACATGCAGCGGACAATCTGATCTGGATTAGCCTGGAGTTTGACAGCGCCAGATTTAGCGAGAGATAGCGAGTTTAAATTCCGTCCCTTGTAATTTTCGCTATCATAAAGTCCGCTAATCTTTACTTTTAACGAGTGAATGAGTGCCTGTTTCCGTCCCGTCAGTTTGGTACGTATCCGTATTAATTTACAGCAACTGTACTCAGTAAAGATTGACGTCGTGTAAGCAGCTGGGCAAAAGCAAAGATGCCTGACTGACTATCACTCACTGTAGCCTGTGATTTCGCAATTCTCCCGTCATCAAAATGCATGTCTCGCTGCCCTCATCCAGTAAATTCGATGTTTCCCTCTTGTGCAGGATCTCTATGATACCTTGATCATGACAGGGGGATAAGCTGCAGCAAGGCAGATTCTTTTCGGGTATCGGTTTTGCATTCCAGGGTTCAGGTACAAGTACAGGCACAGGAACAGACACACACCATCTTCATGGTTGATTAAATCCAATTGGTTCAGACACCAGGAATGCAGTTTTCGATTCGCTTTTCAGGCCAGAAGTGCAGCTAACTCTCACCATTTACAGGTCGATATGCACTGACTGGGCTGCCTGACTGACGTGGACGTGAATTAACCACAGTGACTAATAGCTGGCTGACGCCTTTTACTGTTAGTAACTCTATCTCTTCAGTGCTACGGTACAGTATCTCTGGGGCTAATTCTAATTTAGTGAGCTGATCAATTGTCTTGCAGTTTCTGCAGCTGAGCGGCGTGAACACTCATGACTATCAAATTCTGCTTTTCCCCATCCTCTTTTCCAGCTGACATCTCAGCTTACAGCTCAAATCCAGTCCGATGGCGGCAGCTAAAGTCTTTTCAGACAGACCCTCTCTCATTTCAAGGGTCCTGTCCCTATGACCCTTGCTCTACGATAAAGAGATCCATCAAACGACAGTAGCCTGTAGTCTAGACTTGGGGATGCCCTCAACGGTTCCCCGACATGCTTATCCATTAAAAAGTCGGACCGTCTGCATTGTTTTGCTGGGGTTTCAAGGACCGTTGGATGGCATCTGCACCTTAAGTAGAAAGAATTGGATACCGGGCTTGAGGTCTCTCTTCCGGTTGGTTCACCGGCCTCCCGGCGGGATCTACCCGTCTTGACGGCTGGCCGGATTGGTCGCCGAAGCCTCTTTTCTTTACTATACCTTGTTGCCTGTAACAATTTTTTCACTCTCCAAACTAATGCCAAATGCGCTGTAAGACCGGTCTGCTACCCGAATGTCGTACAACTCACCTCTTTTGCCTCACTTTCGCTTCCTTTCCGCTCTTGTCTGCCGAGAAGGGACGTGCTGAGTCTCTTAATTGGGGTTGATGCATGGATGTAATTCTCACACCTCAGCCGAGACCCTGAGATAGGATGTTAGTTGAAACTGGCCCGGCCTGATCCGGTTGGAGCAGTTCTTTGTACGTGGATATGTACAGTTAAGCACAAAACAATACCCTCTCTAGCCTCTATATGCCGACTTTGACCTCGTACGAGACAAGAGAGGACCCCGAATAGTGGACCATAAGACAGCGGCGGCTTCAGCGTTTTCTTCTAAAGATAGCTTCGCAAAGAAGCTCTGTTTAGGTATCGTTGCCGGATGCCGCAGGCAGTATCTTGGTCAATCGAGACCCAAGACGCCGGAATCAAGGATAACCTTTTCCATGATTTGAAGGACAGGAAAACTTACAATTCCATCATAGGGTGGAGTACACAATCGAATACACACAGCCAGTAAATGACCCTCTATAGGTTATCACACGTATTGTATCATGATATAACTGCCATTCGTAGACTATGACAATAAGATACCCGAACCGTTCATTGAGAAATCAGAAAGGCTCAGGCGCACGCTTAACGGTGTTGCCCAATCTTTGCCAAAACAGTCCTGAGGCTCTTTGAGCTTGTACTGACAATGGATCTCGAGACTTTTTTGTCCTTTCGATTTTGAGTTACCATGCCCTTTCGTCAGTCTCCCAGTACTTGTTGATCGAGAAGAGCCCTGATTCGTGCCATCAATGATAACTCCAAGTTCATTGCACTTCAGTAGTCATCATAGCTCTGTTATAATACGTAGTAGCCTATTAGGATAGTTGAGAATATGTTTAATAGCATAAGAGGTGAGCTGACCTACTCGTTTATGATTGAGAGACCAGTTCAGCGTAGGAGGGAGCTCATGAAACTGGAGATTAGGCCGAGATTGCGTTCAATACTGGATAACTCGAGCGCCAAACACCTGAACTTTCTTAGTTCTTGATCTCCACGCCTTAGCTGCTTCGTTTGATGTTCTCGCATGATACGATTTCTTACGCTCGCTCATGGAGATATGGAGGCTTACTTAGAGACGTATCATACCAAGCAACAACTAAGTGTTGTTATGACTGAGACCCAGTTCATCAGTATTGCATTTATGATACAAAAGAACCAAAGGCATTGTCGTCAACAACATTGTACTCTCTTCTGCACAAACCAGGGATGTCATGAGACTTGAGTGTTTTAGGGGGACGATGCAGATTGACTGCAAAAGAATCTACCGCTGTTCGGGACCTCTTGAGCATAAAATACAAGGCTTAGCTGCTTCACGTCAGTAAGACTGTCATCTCTCTAACTGGGGATTTTGGTTATGCTATATACATCTATGCTTAACACGCGAAACACCATTCATGAACAAGAGCGGGCGCCTGTACACATATAAGTACACACAGTCTCGGTGCTTCTGGACAAGAGTGATATTACAGTCTAGCCATTCAGTCAATAGGTAGGCTCCCCATTCATGCTGAGCGACAGCGAGTTGGTCAAGAAGGGATGTAAAGTGGTCAAGAAAAAGAAACGAACAGTAGCAGAAGCCAACTGCCGTCCCTAGCAAGCCAAAAAATATTGATATAAGGTGGTATCTTCTAATATTCTTCCCATCTACCGGCGCTATGCCAGTGCATCTATCACCCGGTCAAGCCCCAAATCAAGATATTCATCAGCATGTGAGAACACGATTCTGAACCAACCAGGCTTCTCTGAACCAAAAGCCTTGCCAGATGCCAAAAAGACCTTCTTTGCCATCATCTTATTCATAACAAGATCCGTTATATCGTCAGTTTCCAGCCCAGGGTGTCGTGCCATATAAGACTTGCCCAGATTAACCCACAGGAAGAAGGCAGCATTCACTCCTGGAGCGTAGTCAATCTCATTCTTCTTAGCCCACGAGACGACACGGGTGTATTGCTCTGATAGCTTCCTTTGGTTTTCGGAGATGTATGACTCGACAAAAGCATCATCGTCCAAGATGTTGACTGTGACGTGGTCGGAGATCGACGACACTGAACTGTATAGTCCAACAGCTACAATAGCAGCGTGCAGAGACATGTTGGCTTGGGACACAATTGTGCCAACCCGGATACCGTTGGCGCCAAAGTCTTTGGACATGCCCCAAAGAACATGCACCAGCTCAGGATCGATAATACCTGCGATATCGATCGAAAGGGCAGATTCGAAAGGAACAGCTGGAGGGTGTTGATCGACAGTGTTTTCCCAGACAGACAGAGCATAGATCTCATCACTGATGAAATGCACTTTGTACTTTTGGCACAGCTTCATCAAGGCGATGAGAACACTCCGAGAGTAGCAGCGTCCCAGAGGGTTGTGCGGGTGACTGATGACCAGACCTGCAACTCTAGTCCCCTTCGATTGAGCATCGAGAATAACTCTTTCGTACTCAGCTACCGCGTCGTCACCAACGGGATCGACCTCGCCAAAAGCAACTGGGAGCAGCTTGGCTCCAAAGCGGGCTGTGAGGTCAGGAACAAATGTTCCATAGTATGGCTGCCCGAGAAGGATTCCATCTCCAGTATTCGCAACAGCCCACGATAAATGCTCAACAGCAGCACTGCATCCGTTGGTCATGGTAATATGCGCCGGCTCAATAGCCTTGAACGGCTTCAGGTGCTTATTCAAGAACCGTGACACAGATTTCTTAACCGCCTTGGTACCCGTAGTCCCATCTCCGTAAGTAAAAGCCGGATTCGTCAACGCCAAGTTATCGTGTATGTGTTTCCGAAGCACATCGTGCATGAGGGTATTCTCCGCAACACCCAGACTCACGATACCGTCAGGGTTGGTCTCTATATTGAAGAGATTAGGAATGACCTCCCAGAGATCCATTCCCTTGATGGCTTCTTCTGCTTCATGGGCGCGGGTTGAAAGAGACATGTTTATCAAATTGTTGTCGTTGACGTAGGTTGGATGGTGGTGTAAGTGAGGAATATAACTGACTTGCGTATAAATCGAGTGCCGAGATAAAGTGGCTACCGGTCGCCGATAGCCGGCTGGTGCTTTCATATAAGAAGTCCAAATTCTGGAGTTATGTAAAAGCGCCGTCTAGAATATAATGCTAAGCATTATGTTGTATTTAGACAATTGACTCTGAATAGTGTCTTAATGTTCTGTGATGATGCTAGCGAGAGTCAGATTTGAGCTGGGCTTTGTTAACACAGCCATATGACGATATGAGAGTGCTAGGGGAGATAATAGCTATTGTTAAGAGGATTATAGGATATCCAAGGCAGTGATATCCAATCAACAGACCAATAATCCTACCTGAAATGTGTATTGACTGTCCTGGTCCAGTGCCGGAGGTGCGGCACTGCATGTACGAGGCGTTTAGCTAGATCCAAGAAAGAATGAGAGGCATTGATGAAGGAGCTCGTGGAAACCATGTGGCAAAACCGCCCTCCAAACTGAGAGAGAATACGGGAAATCCCATGGTTTATCTATCTAGGTACAAGAAGTAATGCTGTTCGATGTTTGGCAAGTATTTGCCTAGGAGATACTGTTCTGTACAAAGCCGAATAGGAAGCATTGGCTTCCCTGATTCATAACTGCTTACTTACAGGAAAGCATTTAACCAATTCGGACTAAGAATAAAACTCAGGTAATTTAATTGTTTGTCTATATCTCGAGGGCTTAATCACTAACCAAACCAGTCCCTTTCGTGATATTCAATCTTACGAGAGATCGAGTCGAAACGACGAGGAGACAGGTCAAATTGTACACAACATCATGGACCAGAACAAATATTTCCTTCTATTTAACAGTTTCTTATATTAACGCTTGAAGTCGTAAATCTCTATATCCTTTCTATTTCAATGTCACAAGCTCCTCAGCGCTGGTGGGGTGGATAGCAACACAGCTGTCAAAGTCAGCCTTTGTGGCGCCCATCTTGATAGCGACACCAAAGCCCTGCAGCATCTCACCGCTGCCAATTCCCATAATGTGAAGACCAACAACCTTCTCCTCAGGCCCGGTAACAATAAGCTTGTAGCTAGTAGGGCCCTTCTGCTCAGGCTCCATCATGGCGTAGTACATGGCTGTGAAGCTTGTCTTGTAGACCTTGATGTTGTCCTTGCCATACTTCTCAATGGCTTCGGGCTCTGTCAGACCGATGCTGCCAACCTCGGGGTGGGAGAAGACGACGGAGGGGACATTGTTGTAGTCGAGCTTGAGGCTGGAGTACTCGGGACCACCAAACAGACGGTGCGCGAGACGGCGACCGGCAGCGATGGCAACGGGTGTCAGCTCAACCTCTCCAGTAACGTCGCCAAGAGCGTAAATGTTGTCAACGGCGGTGTTTTGGTACTCGTCGACAACGATGTGTCCCTTCTCGCTAAGCTTCACTCCAGCCTCCTCCAGGCCAATGCCCTTGGTCTCGGGAGTTCGACCGATAGCCCAGATCAAGTTGTCGATATCGCTAACAACGCTCTCGTTACCTTGGTCGTCCTTGTATGTGACGGTGAGCTTTCCGTTGGAGTCCTTCTCGACCTTGCTGGCTTGCGAACGCTTGTGCAGCTTAACACCAAGTCTCTCGTACTCCTTGGTGACGGACTCCTGGATCATGGGGTCGAAGTTGCGGAGGAAGGTATCGTGACGGATGAAGAGGTGAGTCTCCGTGCCGAGAGCATTGAACATGCCAGCGAACTCGACAGCAATGTAACCAGCACCGACAATGGCGACCTTCTTGGGCTGTGTAGAGATATCGAAGAAACCATCACTGTTGGTACCGTACTCGGCGCCGGGGATCTCTGGAGGGATGGTGGGCTTGCCTCCAACAGCGACAAGAATCTTCTTAGCGTTGATCAGAACCTTGGATTGGTCGTCGAGCGTGACCTCAGCCTGGTTCTTGGAGGTGAGTCGAGCCCAACCGTGTACGTAGTCGACCTTATCGTTGTTGAGGTTTCGCTCGTAGATGCCATTCAGGCGTTGGATGTAAGCGTCACGCTTGGTCTTGAAAGTAGACCAGTCGAAGGGAGCTGTCTCCTCAACTGAGAAGCCATAGGCCTTGGAGTCGTGGATAGCTTCGGCAAGGGCGGCAGCGTTGTATGTAACCTTCTTTGGCACACAGCTATGTATGATGTTAGTGTCATGATCCAGCACGAGCTTCAATGGGTACGCACCCAACGTTAACACATGTTCCACCAAGTCGCTTGTTCTCAACAATAGTAGCCTTAACGCCGAACTTGCTGCTGGCCATGCGCGCAGAAGCAAGTCCTCCACTACCACCGCCAATGACGAGGTAATCGGTCTCCTTGGTAACGGGAGCCATATTGCGCGCAGTCGTAGAAAGATGGCGGGTAATTGAAGCTATTCGCAGCGGGGTCGTTCTCGAAGACGAAGACAGGGTTGATGAGCGTAGAGAGTGGGCGAGAGCTTGCATGGACAAAAAATGCTTGCTCTAAGGCTTGGCCTTTAGAATTTGAAGGGAAATAAGAAAAGAAGGTGGGAGGGGAATGACGTCTTTTAAATGGACGATGAGAGGATACGAAATGCGATGGATGGAACAGTAGAAGCACGGAAGGTTGTGGCGGGGTTACAGAGGTAGAGGATAGAAGCGGATTGGATGGAATTGATGAGAATTGGTTATTAAACAATTATCGGAAAACTGAGTAAGCAAACCGATTCGAGATTGAGGCTTGGATTGGTCGATTTCAATGACGAGCTGCAGGAAAAGAGAAACGATTTGAAATCCACCCGCAGCTTGATGATGATTTTTTGATTTGATCTACGGGGTCTAGGAAGTTCCACCTCCCACCTCCATCTCCGTTAGCGGCGAATAATAATAGCCTCGGAGGTTATGGTTGGTTACAGGGACCTTGTTGAAGAGTTCCTTGAGGTGTGTCAAGTTTCAAATCAGATAAACAAATGTGGAATCATGTTTCTGAGATTCCAATTCTCACAGCTCTGTGTGTATGCTCGTGGCGTCTTATCAAACAAAGTGTCTGACATAAGCCAACAACAAAATTGTGAGGTTACATTCAGTTCAACCGAGGCTGATGACAAAGGGAAGATATTCTAGTAGGACAAGAGCTGTGCCACTCTGTAAACAGTAAAAAATGTTGTGTAAGCATAGGATCTTCGGCTAATGCTCAGATTTCTGAGCATGCACACCTGGGAGAGCTTCAGCGTGGTCGAGGCTATTCGCATCAATACGACTGCGGATGATGTATTTCTCAGACATCATGCAGCTCTCGCATATGCATGCAGACGGAGCTATAACGACACACTGCAGGTCTCAGCAACACTCGGGCCAACTCAACTCACACGAAAGCTCATGAAGAATTCCCGAGATATGACGACCAAAAAGTCTATGTCAGTTGAAGGTTTCATTCACTGATAGTTGACTTGAAACGTCAATACGTTGATGAGTTCCCACATGGCCTGAGATTAAGATGTTCAGTAGGCGGGTCAACGTACATAAGCCGTCAACACCAGGGCCACAACTCAAGTCTTCGACATTCATGATATAAAACTCATGATGTTTCTTCTGAGTTTCTCGAGATATGACGTTCAGTGGGTGGAGCTTCGCTTCGTAGCTGGATATTGACAGCTCCCATCCATTTGAGCTCTGTGGCTCAAACCCTTACGTAGTCTGTGATACTCGCTTCAGTGCGTCTTTAGCGGATAATTGCTTCTGTCAAGGTTCCCTTATCCCCTGTTAGTCGCGGCGTATTCTGATTGGCTTTGATGTCCCCTGTCGTCATCTCTCATTTGCTCAAGCTCCCTCTTTGAGGTGGCAGCACCGACCAACCCCCCCATAATGGCCCAAACGCCAGACCCAGACCCAGACCAGGCTGACGATCCAATCCAATCTCATCTCCATCTTGAAGCACCAGAATTCAACCTCCTCAACAACGGTATTTGCTTTCCGTGCCCGTTATATCGGCTTTATCATCGATCGCTTTTATCGACCTTATAATCGATAACCGCGGTCCGTATCTATCGCTACCTCGACAAGCATCGACTCGAACCTCTCCTGGCGCCATCGCGACCCGTCGTCCGTCTCCCCCGTATTGAGCTCGTTGTAGCTTGTAAACGTGATAATGGCGGCTGATGAAGGTATATGGCACTCACATGGCATCTCTACTTGTGCCACGTAAGCTAACTCGACATCAGCGCCGAACCTGAACCTTTCCCCTGAGGAGAAGCGTACTTATGGTCAACTCTTCCGACAAGCCGACTCCGAGAGTGTTGGTGTTGTGGTTGGTGAAATTGCTGTTAGGTTCTTCCACAAAACAGGCCTCGACTCCCGTATTCTTGGCGAAGTACGTCTAAAATATTGCTTAACCATCCAACTTCGGCCCACTTACACTTGATAGATATGGCAAATCGCCGATAAGGAGAATCGAGGCTTCTTGACACCAGCTGGCTTCGGTATCGCCCTACGACTCATTGGACACGCACAAGCCGGTCGCGAGCCTACCCCCGAGATTGCTCTCCAACAAGCTCCTCTTCCTCGATTCGATGGTATCGCACCTCAGCCTACAGGCGGCATTCCTCCACCTCCGCCTGTTCCCGTCAGCTCGCCGCCTCCCCCAGCTGCTCTTCAAGCCCAAAGCACTGGTGGACCGATCCGTATCCCACCCCTGACTCCCGAGAAGGTCGCACAATATACCGGTCTGTTCGAACGACAGCCTCTTCAAAATGGCCAACTCCCTGGTGACCAGGCCAGAGGTATCTTTGAGAAGTCTGGTTTGCCCAACGAGGCGTTGGGCAGAATATGGCAACTTGCCGATACAGAGCAGCGTGGGGCTCTCATCTTGACAGAGTTCATTATCGCCATGCACCTGCTCACCTCGATGAAGACTGGTGCTCTCCGATCTCTCCCTAATGCTCTCCCTGCTGGTCTTTACGAGGCTGCTTCGCGCCGTGCCCCCGCCTCTCGCCAACCTTCCACTGGTCCCGGTATCTCTTCTATTCCTCGACAGCTCAGCGGAACAGCCCAAGTACGCACAAACAGCCCTCTCGGCCGACCTCCCATGTCCCCTCAACAAAGCGGTGCTAGTGACTGGGTTGTGACCCCCGCCGACAAGGCTCGATTCGACCAAATCTATGCCGACCTCGATAAGGGTAACAAGGGCTACATTACAGGAGAGGAAGCGGTCCCCTTTTTCAGTCAGTCCAACCTACCTGAAGACTCCTTGGCTCAGATTTGGGATCTTGCGGACACCAACTCTCAAGGCCAACTTTCACGCGAACAGTTCGCCGTTGCTATGTACCTGATCAGACAACAGAGGACCGGTCGTTCAGTTCCTCTACCTACGACCCTCCCCGCCAACCTAATCCCTCCTAGTCTTCGTGGCCAGGTTCGCCCGCAAACTGCCACTTCAGCATTTGATCCTCCTCCTGCGCCCGTGATGCAAGCTCCCCCGCCTCAACCCAAGTCTGCTCTTGATGATCTGTTCGGCCTCGATTCGGGTAGCTCCACCCCTGCCCCTCCACCTCCTGCTCAAGCTCCTATGTCAACAGGAGGCTCTAATGCTAATGATCCCTTTGGTGGCGGCTCTTCTATGACACCCACTTCTCCTATGAAACCATCCCTGACAGGAACTGGTGGTTCAAGCTTCAAGCCATTTGTTCCGTCATCTTCCTTCGGTCGGGGATTGACACAGCAGCCTACTGGTGGTTCAACCGGTTCTGGTCAGAAGCTTTCTGCACCATCTGCTTCCGAGGATTTGTTGTCAGACAATGATGAGGCCAGCAAGAATATCTCTGAAGAAACCACTGAGCTCGCAAACCTTTCGAACCAGATTTCTTCTTTGGCCAAGCAAACTCAGGATGTCCAGGCCAAGAGGACTACAACTCAGAATGAGCTAAACCAGGCCACGTCTCAGAAGCAGAACTTCGAGCAGCGACTCAGTCAGTTGCGTACTCTCTACGAGAAGGAGGCGCAGGACACTCGTGCCCTCGAGGAACAGCTTAGCAACGCTCGAAAGGAGACCTCTAAGCTTCAAGCTGAATGCATGACACTTGAAGGCACTTACCGAGATACTCAAACTCAACACCAGCAAACACTGGCAGCTCTCCAGGCGGACCAGCAGGAGAACGCTAACCTCAGGGAGCGAATCCGTGTGGTCAACGGAGAGATTGCGCAGCTCAAGCCTCAGATTGAGAAGCTCAAGTCCGATGCTCGTCAGCAGAAGGGACTGGTTGCTATCAACAAGAAGCAGCTGTCTACCACAGAGGGTGAACGTGACAAGTTGAAGTCTGAGGCAGAGGAGCTTAACAAGAGCATCGATGACTTGCGTCAAGCAAACACCAGCTCGCCAGCTTCACCGTCGGCCCAGATTGCAAGCCCTGCTGCTTCCACTTCCAGCGCTAACAACCCCTTCTTCCGCCGAACCGCAAGCACTGATATCATGGGTGCATTTGCTTCTCCTCCTCCCACTAAGAATGTCTCTGACAAGTCTTTTGACGACCTCTTCGGACCTTCTTTCCCACCCAGTTCTTCCGCCACTCCTCCTCCAGCTGCTCAGGCTGCGTTCAAGCCCCAGCATACCAGTGCCTCGAACGCTAGCGCAGGTTCATACAACACTCCTCCTGTTCAGGGTTCTCCCGTCATGAGCCGCCAAGCGACTCTTTCTGCTGATCCTCCCGCGCCTCCCGAGTCGAGACAAATCAGCTCTAGCTTCTTGCCATTCCCTGACCACACTGAGTCTCTTTCGTCTTCTCGCCAGGTATCCCCTCCCGCTTCGCGTGCTGATGACCCTCTTCACGGTTCGGTTACACCTGTTCCTGGTGACTTTAAGTCTTCAGACAGCGTGGGCAGCGTCCCTGGAGCTTTCCCTGGTGATGATCTCGCCAAGTCTGAGAGCAAAGACACACTGTCTGCTCCTAACGACGCGCCTGCTGCCAAGGATGATGAATCGAAGCCTGCTGAGTCTGCTGATCCTTTCGGTGGTGCTGATGAAGCTAAGGCCAAGGCTGACTTCGAGAATGCATTCGCTGCATTTACAACTGCCAAGACTCAAAGCAAGCCTTCCCCCGAGGCGAATAAGTCGTCTGCTTTCGATTCTGAGTTCCCTCCCATCTCAGAGCTTGAGCGTGACGATGATGACGAGTCGGACTCTAGCAGCGACAATGGAGGCTTTGATGACAACTTCACACCAGCCTCTCCTCCTGCTAAGCCTACCACAGGAGATGCTTCCGAGTCCACACATGCAGCTCCTGCCAGCAATTCGCCACAGCCCGCTCAGGAGGCCAACTCTCCCCAAGAACCTAAGGCTACCAGGTAAGTGCTAACCGATCTGATTTGAAACTCAGAGGTGGCTAATACGAGAACAGCGCCGAGCAACCCTCATCGCCCGCCACCGTTACCGAATCTAACGCCCAAAAGTCATCTGTCGATGACATCTTTGGTGCGGCTGCCACTGGAACTGCCCCGGCGTCACAGCAAGCAGCTCCTTCTAACCCTCCCCAGGCCAAGGGGGGTTTTGATGATTTGGACAGTGACTTCGAAGGCCTAGAGGATGCTAAGGAGGGCTCCGTTGAAGAGGACTTTGCGAATATCTCTCGCTCTGGGTTGGATGACTTTAACCCTGTTTTCGATAGCAGCCCTCCTGGAAGCCAGACCAAGACCGAGTCTACCGCTTTCGGTAACGAGAGCTTTGACTTTATTTCTGCCAGCTCAACTGGACCAACTCAGCCTGCTACTGGGGCTCAGCAGCAAAAAGCCTCTGAGGCTCATGACTGGGATGCTATCTTCTCCGGTCTGGACTCACCCAGCGCTGCTGCTGCTCAACCCGCTGCTCCCGAGAAGCCAGAGGGCACCGAGCCTCATCCTGGTCAGCAGGCTATGAACCGCACCTTTTCAACCGAGTCTGAACACGATGACCCAATCTTGAAGAGCCTTACCAGTATGGGCTATAAGCGCTCTGAGGCCCTTGAGGCCCTTGAGAAATATGATTACGATCTCGACAAGGTAAATTCTAACGTGGATTTCTGTTACGAACATCACTAATATATCTCAGGCTGCGAACCACCTTGCTAGCCGCTCATAATTAGCATACAACCATAACGTTGTATCATATATCCTCGCATAAAGCGAGGGCTTAATGCTACCGCTGCATACTCCAGTTTCCTTACTACTGTTTTCCCCGCATCCTCCCTCATGGTTCTTTTGTTGAATAGCTTCTCTGGCAGCGAATTTTCCTTATGCGTCTTACCCCATTGTATATGGGATTGTTTCTCATCATCTGCCCACACATTGTAGTATCATGAAGATTGCTTGTTTGTTTTAGTCATTGGAGCATTTTTTGGGTTGCATTCTTCGAGTCTGCAGCTGTAGAGATATACCGTTTCGTGTTGTGTTGTCGGCTTAATGTTCAGGACGGAGCGAACACGAACAAGTCACAACAGTGAGGCTACATAAACAAGCTTAAATATCATTGTCGCTAAGTGGGCATGAAATAATGCCTATCATACAGATTTCCCGCAGTGTCTTCCTCTTTTCTCATGCATACCCAAATCGTGACTCGTCCTCTAGTTACTTACTTCACTCTATTCATAATAGTCTCTGGCCCACGCGCACTATCGATGTTGGCAGCCTCTTTCTTAACCGCCGCTACCATGGACCTCTCGAAATCATCTCTCGTCCTCAGTACAACCTCGACCCATTGAAGGTTCAGATCCCAATAGGCCATCTTGAAAGCTACATAAGCGTCAACGATGCCATCACGGTCTGCTGTCAGTAGACGTAGGAAGTGCTCTGTGACACGCCAGGTGTCCTTGATAGAAGCGCCGACCTCGGGCGATGGTAGGGTACTGAAGCACTCGAATGCAGTGGAAATGTCGTTGAACAACTTATCCTGGAAAGGATCGGTACGACGGAACTTTGCGCCCTTGTTGCGCACGGCGGATAGGTACCGGACCAGCAGCTCCTCGGCAAAGATCTCGATAAAGATGTCCACAAGAGAGTGGTGTAGTACCTGGCGGTAGTCGTTGACGTACTCTTCGAATGTCACCACCATCTGTTTCATAGCATTACTTGTGTACCAGCGAGGCGTGAAGAAGTCAGGCATGACCGTGCCAAAGTCCACCGTGAAGACGAGTTGGGCGAAGCGGGTGATGCACCATGTGCTGAAGTCGACGTAGCCATCACGCAACGTGTTAACCTCAGTATCGATACGTTCGAGGTATGCAGGTGACACATGCTGCTCGACCAAGCGACGGAAACTTGAGAGATAAGCCAGACGACCCTCATCTTCGTTGTCGTCGATGGAGGCGATCTGGTCATTGGCTGTAGCCACAAGCCAGTCCTGAAGCGCTTGGAAACCCTCCAGCTCAGGAATTTTACCTTCTTCGTAGGGGATAGCCTCCTCCTCAAGCATATTCTGCCACGATTGTTGTCGAGTGCGCAGACGAGCAAACATTGCGTCGATCACACCTTCAACGACGTCGGCGCGCTGTGAATTGGCAGCGGCGTCTACTTGCTCGCGCAACATACGCCATAGAGCGACAAAGTTCTTGGTTCGGAAATAGCCATACTCATCCTGATCCAAGTTGGAGCCCTCTACGTTGCGCTCTGCTAGGTCGCGCTTCTCCTGTGCAAAGATTCGGTCGATCCATTCGTCGAGGAACTTGATGATAAGCTCGCGGAAGTCACGGACAAGCTCTGCTTCACGGTTGTCGATGACCTGTGGTAGAAGCTCCTCTTGCTTGAGACCAATCTTTGCCATCTTTCGGTAGTACTTCTCTGGGAAACCAACGATTTCTAGAGTATGCGCCGATGATGCCTCGTTGCCATCTACCATGCCGACCAGGAAGTCATGCATAAGCTGATGGTAGACCCCTGCGTATGTCTTTACAATGTTCCACTTCTTGGGCATGAGATGCGACATTCCGACCTTGACAACATTTAGATCATTGAAATACCACTTCATAATCTTGTCGAGCTTGCTCGGGTCGTCGAGAAATTCCTCCTTTGCGCCGTCAAATTGCTGCTCAGCGCTGAGTCGAATGGCCTGTATGAACTTGTCTTTGTAGCCTCGGACCTTCTTCGCACCGTCCGTGATACTTTGGAATCGTGTAGCCATCTCCTTGTGGTCCTTCAGAGCTTCCTGCAGTGCCAGCACCCGTTGGTCGCTCGACTCCTCGGCTTCCATCACAACCGCAAATCGCACCACAAGACCATTGTTATCTTGCACAACGAGGTTGATAAGGTTCAGGGCAATGATACCGACATGCTCATCGAACCAATCGATCGTATCGTCCAGTCGCGCAAAGTAGTCGACCAGTGTCGCCTCAAGACTATCGTCGTCTGCCCTTTGTATCTGTTCCATAGCATCGTCACGAATATTTCTTAGTTGAGTGAGCTCGTAGTGGCACGGCAGTAAGTTGGGCATGTTGTCGTTATCTTCGTCGTCCTCCCTTAGCATAGCCTCCACACGCGTTATGCGCTCGTTGAACGTTTCCAAGTTGCGGCGCATCGTCTCGACAGCCCCAAAGTTACGGTGTGCTTGTGATACCAGATTGATGCTTGCAAAGTCCTTTATCATGTTTTGCGACTCAGAGCACAGCTTATCGATCTTGATCATTTCCTCCTTGATCATCTGTACTGTCTTTTGGCCATCGCTTAACCCCGTCATACCCGATTGAGTTGTCTCGAGCTGCTCTCGCAGACCGCTGCGGAGCTGTCCATCTACGGCGCCCTTCTTGCGTGAGAATTCTTGTTTAAGCGCAGGGATTTTGTCTAAATCGTCGGGATGCCGCAGCAGCTCTGAGAGCTTAGGCGCAGGTGTATCGTCCATTGTTGCGGCGTCGGCGTCGAGGGAGGTGATGGCGCCCAATCAAACCATGATGCGGGGGATTATTTCCGAGGGGTCGGTAGCTGGACTTCGAAATAGTATAGTCGTTAAACGACAGCGAAGGTTGGAATTGAAGCGAGCGTCGAGTATAGTTAAGGAAGTGGGATGCTAGGTCGCGGGGAGCTGTCACTATCCTGCCCCTAGATTAGTAGGTGGTCAACGTTCCATTGTGTGGCTGACAGCTAAGCACAGCCACTTTAAAGCTCAACGCAGTACAACATGGGAGACCAGCAAACATTCATAAGTTCAATATCTACAAATTATATAACGATTAGAATGCTAGGAGGCTCATACTTTTATCCTTATAAAAGTTGGTTGAAAGTACATATTTGTCCGTTCAAGATTAAGCAGAACTGGGTAGGAATAATACTCTATTATCAGACTCACAGCCAAGATCCAGCTATACCCATTTATTAGGAATTAGACTCTATATTTTGAGGTTTCTTTGTTAAATCTTCAATTACACCCGTCTTTTCACTCTTCAGTCACTGTCGCTCCCAGAGCTACTTGTGTCGTCGTCGTCATCTTCTTCCCCAAAGCTCTGCTCAGCAATAACATCGCCAGCCTCAAATGCAACACCAGCGTTATCATCCGACTGATCCCCGTCGTCGTCGCTGTTAACCTCTCCTTCTTCTATATCCCGGCCCTTGCCCTTGTTCCTCCTCTTGTTCGGCTTCGTAGAACCCTTCTTGGCAGGTGGGTTCTTTCTTTTGTTGCTACCTCCTGAGACAGTATTTTTAGGCCCCAGTGTAAAGCTTGCGGGGAGGCTCTGATCGTGATGGAGAACCCATATCGTGGGAAATTCGAGTACGCATGTGTTCTTAAGGATTTCTCGTAAACAATCCTCTGGGTCAAGCTTTGTGACGACAGGTTCGTGTGATGGTGAGTTTTGGTTCGCCAGGAAGTACTGAAACTGCCGCTTTTGAGCCTTGTCCTTCTGCGAAGGCCACATGCTGGGCTCTGTGTCGTGGTAGTTCATCCAAGTATCTGAAAACGGGTCTTGGAGGGCGAATGATCCAGATGACCATGTTGAATGTGTCGAGTCCTGCACTTGTCCGTCGAAACCCGGTCTCGGGGCTTTTTTGGACTGTTTTCCTTTCGCCTTTTCTTCTTGGTCCTCCAAAAACGCATGATAGGCCTGGTATAGAGGCATATCATCCATTACCTTGGACAAAGCCCTAGTGTTCTTCAACTCGCCATCTGTGGTGTCTTCGATTGTCATCCATTCCACCAGCCAATTGATCCTCATTGTTCGCCTGTTGAGTGTCGTAACGTTCTCCTGCTGTCTAGCCATACCCAATGGTGCACATTTGATGTTGATGTTGAGCTTCTTCAATCGCGTAGCCAAGTGCCTCTCAAACTCCCGACCCTTTGCTTCGCGCAAAACTCTAGTGACGAGAACTTTGCGTTTGCGACCATCTCGGCCAGGTTTCCATTTGACCTCTTGGATCGTCAACGGGCGCAACTCTTCCTGCTGCACGATCTTACGCTCCTCTACGAGCAGCTTCTCGGCGCGTTCGACGGATAGTTCGATTCCATGGAGGAAGTTGTAGTCGTGGTCGACGCCGGCGGCTGTGCGAAGTTTGGAGGGGGCGACGTAGGCTGTCGCATCGCGTTCACCGGAGCACTCAGACCAGTTTTTGTGTTTTTTTACACACCCAAGTGAACAGGTGCGAGTACCGCATCGTGGACATGTGTATTTCGGCGTTGAAATATGGCAAATGCCACATAAGGATGTAAGTAGTGGATCGGACATTATGAAAAAGTAGGCATGTAAGGAAGGAATTGGTTGAAGGAAAGATCTATGCGCCGCGACCGCATACGCAGTTGCAGCTAAGGGAAACTTTTTTGTGGGCCAATGCCTTATCTTATCATGGACGCCTTGATTCTTGAACTTGTACCTGTGCCGACGCCTTGTAAGCTGTATGCAGATGGCTAAAATCGCCTCAAGGCTACAATGGGTTCGTGGCCAAAGGTCAGGTTGTAAAACCCGTAGGCAAGTGAGCCGAGATGGATAGGCTTCACTCTCGTGGGAATACTTAAAGACCTTTCAGTGTCAGAATAGAAGGACGAGCTGATCTGAGTCGCTGGGATCTCGTTTACAATACACATATCACTGGAATAGAAGGGAATGAGTATTTTATCACTTGTAATTTGTATAGGTCATCATTAACGTTAAAAATGTGTTTCATTCTTGTGCCGTCCAGTAGACTAAGCTACGGAGCGACGCAGTAAATAAACACCGCTTCTTAGAAGAATACTCTAACAAAATGGAAAATGGCCGTCAAGCCCAGGTATATGAGCGAAAGCTGCTCATCAGATGAGACAGTAAATGGTTGTGATAGAAGATTGAAAAGGAGACATTAAACGCCGTGGCCCGCAGGTTTTGATCCAAGCATATCGCCAAATACAACGCAATTAAATAAATTATGAGAAACAGATGTATCCAAGCAATGCTCAGTTATCATCTAACACATTCAGCGTGTACCGCCAAGAGCGCTGATCCTGGCGCCTGATGGCCTATGCATCAGGGACTGTTGGTGCTGGAGCTGATGCTTAGATACGACGCCTGTCTCGTGTGAAACCGCCCCGTGGTCGGATCGATTCTCCTCGAAGTCCTCTTCGTCATCCTCGACAATCTTGGTGGGGATGTCGTCTCGGAGGTGATACTGCTGCGACGATCGCTCGGGAGTAGTAGCTGTAGAGGCAAAGGACATTGCTGTGCTGCTCCGGTTGGGAATGAGATCCGGGGTGGGAGGGATACTGGACGCCCTCCCTGAGCGCGGCGCCAGGAGAGACTCGTCTCCTGTTTCGGACGTGGCGGCGGAGTGGCCGTCATCGCTCGGGGTGGTAGAGATTCTTGAGTTCCGTCGGCTAGAACTCCCTAGTTCGGCATCATGTGCCAACTGCAGGCCCTCAACGGCAGCCTGACATTGCTCAGCAATGTTGCGCACAATGTGAGCGATAGCATCAGTCTTGTCCTTGAGGTGGCGGTCGGCCACATCGTTGAAGCTCGATGAAGAATATCGCTTGCTTCGGTGAGTTGAAGAGCTGGGGCTGGGGCTGGGAGTGAGACGGCTGGAATCACTGGTCTGGTTGTCCTCCTCGGTCTCGTCAAAGCCCTCCTCAATCTCATGAGCCAGATCGTCAGGCTTGGTAAGAGACTGGATAAGATGCTCCATGTGGTGGCTTTGGCCGCCAATGAGACTGCGGAGGTGAAGAACGACTCTTCGGGCCTCATCGCGTTGTCGCATGATGGTTACGTTGGTGTGCTGAAGCTGAGAAAGCTCCTTCTTGTTTCTCTTGCGCTCACGCTCAAGCTCTTCAGCAATCTCCTGCTGCAGGACAAGGGCCTCAAGAGCATCATCACGCTGCTTCTCAGTGCCAGTAAGGCGCACAGAGAGGCGCGCATTGTCATCCTTCTGCTGGTCAATGAGGCCAGCGAGGCGACGGTTCTCCCTCTTGTGCGTATCAATCTTAACCTTGAGGTCTTGTGTCTCCTTGGTAAGAGTCTCAGCAAAGGCCTGGAACTTGAGGAACTGTTGCTTCCAGCTCTCAAGCTCCTCCACGAGGTAGTTGTTGCGCTTGTTAACCTTGCTGAGCTCAGTGTCCATGCGACCCTTAAGGTTGATGAAATCCTGCCAGGCCTCAAGGGCATCTCGTGAGTATTGGTTTCTCTCGCGGACAATCTCGTTGAGGTGGCGCATTGACACCTTGGTCATGAGGGGCTTCTTGACAGATCCGCCAAAGACGGCCTTGATACCAGTGTTGCGTCCAAGCTTTTCACAGACATGATCCATGACAGCCATGACGGCATCCTGGTTCCACCACTCAGGATCTTGAATAGACTCGACCTCTCCGCGCATCACAATAATTTGACCAGCGGGAACGAGCTTGCCGCCACCGTAAGCGGATCGAAGATGTTGAGGAACTCCAGAGGGTGTGACGTCGCCGTTCAGGGCTTGTGTAAGACGGGTAACGAACTTGTTGCGTTGGCCGGCAGAAAGAGCGGTAGGGGGGCTGGAGGTGAGGACGAAATTGCGATCGAGGTCGACGACAAGAGCGTCGGTGGGAGCAGTAAAGAGCGAGCGGCACTCCACGGTGATACCGAGGATGTAAGGGCCAGGCTCCTGAACCAATTCCTTAGCGTGGCGAGCGTGGACAACCGGAACGTAAAGACCACTCCATTCGTAAACTCGGACGCAGTATCGCACAGTTTCGGCAGCCATGGTGAGCATAGCAGGGTAGTGGCTGACAAAGATAATTCGGCGTGTAGGAGAGATGGCCGCCTCGATGACGCCGACAATGTTAGGAATTGACAAACAGTTGAAGAGCGGCCACATAGCGAAGTTCTGGAAACCAGTGGGCGAAGAAGGGAACTGGTAGCACAGAGCATAGTCCTTCATGTCGATACGGACCAGATCGTTCAGGCGGGGAGCAGGGAAGCTGAGAATTCGAGAAACCTCCTCGGCGTGGAACAGGTTGGTAGCCTTGTTCCAGTGAATCCACATACCTCGAAGATAATCTCCCAAAAGGTTATACAGAGGGTAGCGAGAGAGGAACGACAAGCAGTAGGGAATCCAGTAAGTCTCATCAGGGTTATCATAGTAGTCACTCTCCGTCCTCTTGCGAAGCTCACGGATTGTCTCGGCCCTCTTCTCATCGGCTCGCGACCAAACGCGCAGGCAGATACCATACAAGGTGTGGGAAGAATCCTGCTGAAGAACAAAGGAATGGTGAACGCAGTGAGGCTGGCTTCGGCCTGTGCAGATCTCAACATCATGGGGGAAACAAGCCTATTCGGCACCAGTTAGCTATAGAAAATCATTAAGTTGAATGGAAAAATACGCACCCTCATGGCTGAGTGAAGAGCGCGAGCAATCTCATTGTCCTGCTCAAGGCGAGGGCTACTGCCCAGAATCTCGGGCAACCAGAACTGTCCAACAGCACCCTTCATGTGGCCAATCTTTCCTTGGGTTGGTGCAGGAGCCTTGACCCATTGCGAAGGTTCGCGGCCAACACCGCAGACCATATACGCATGTGTCAAGGTCTTTGGTGTTCGCTGTTGAGGCTTCATGTTGAGGGTTGAAGGAATAGGTTGCGTAATGCGCGAGTGCAGCGAAGAAGTTCGACTAGGGATCAGCAGGTTCTGATCTGGGCCCTGGTCGCGGGTGCTGGGCCTGCCATCGCGGTCGCTAGTCCGAGGACGGGTGAAGGAGGAATGGGTGTTCAGCGAAGGAGGCATAATGGCGATAATGAAGCGAATCGGTCCTTCGTCTCTTTCGTCAAATTGGGTATCGAATAATAACAATAGTCGTCGTCGAATTGATTACTTGGAGACTGCTATATTCGCAACTACAGCTCGTCTCGTTTGTCGAATTGGCGTTAACTGACTAGCAGGCAGTCCTTGGGTCTTCGCGTCGTGCCCGTTTTGGTTGAGGGCTCCGCTCCGCGCTCAAGGCTTCATTCAAGGCTCGAGTCAACCGGGCTTTGAATGGAAAAGCAAAGAAGAAGGGGAAGGAAAAAGAATGAAACTCGAAGAACGAGGGGGGGAGATGGGTAAAATGTATATGTAAAGGGAGAGAGGCAAGACCAACGGGGTGTACAGAAAGGTCCTGGTCCTGTCTGTAGTGGGCGTGTGGAGAGCTACCATGCAATAACACAGGAGCGACGCCCAGCAAGCGAAACAAGATGCGACGCCAGTTGAGGAAGGAATGGGCATGCAAGTACCTGTACTTTTAGGATGTCTACGGTTTTTCAGTTGAGTGGGAGCTCCCGTTGTCCGTTGAACCTAATGTACCGGTACCTAGTCTAGACCTGTTAGTGGAAAGAACGTGCGTAACAGCAACGGCAGAGGATGGTCCTGAAAAGAGGTCAAGAACAAGGTCTCATTGCGCTCGCAGTGGGCGAAATTATGAGACAGAAGGCTGTCCGGACCTGGACATGTAGGTAGGCTTTGACCCTTGTCAGAGTTCTCAGGTAGGCGCTGTAAATGCTTGACTCTCAACTGATGACTGCTACGAAAGTGGTAGGCGACCTTTTTATGGAAGCGTTTATGGTGTTATGCGGTGCAAGCAATATGTGATGTGATTCGATGTGTAACGTAACTTTAGTACATTGGACGCCTTTGTTTGTGAGTGAGTGAGTGAGTGACTGAAAGCATCATCTGACTTGGCTTCCTACTCACAAACAACGAGAATCTCTTTGTGAACGATACTCGTCGATTGCGACAATTTCCATCATTAGACTCTCAATAGTCAAACCGCCACAGAAGTCAGATTTGGTGAGGTGAAGGGGACGGGAAGCTTTCGGTTCTGATCAAGGATGTACTGTACCTACATTAGGGGCAAGATGAGGAGCAGCAGCGACCAATCCCAATCCCCATCCACCCCAGTGAGGGGCCGAAATGGCACCTATTGCTGGGGCTGTCAGGGGCAGCACCACGATGGAGCTGCAAACTGCGAGCTGGACCTGACCTGCGCCTGCGCCTGAGCCTGAGCCTGCACACATCCTGCAGGGGTCATGGGGCCCTGGTCCCCTACCTAAGCGTGCATGGAGGCTTCAGACTTTCCAAGTGGTTCCGGGTACATGGCGGGCAAGTTCTCTAGTCCTCTCACTCTCTCACCCTCTCATTATCAGTGCTCTAAGCGATGGAAGGACGTTATGACGAACGGACCAGAACACAGCCTAGACCCCTAATAGCCAGGTCTTTTCTACAGCAACCATAGAGGGCGGGAGGCATGAAGGTTGGTCTTGGCTTGGAGTTCGTTCGGAGTTGGACTCAAGTAGTCATAGTCCGGCTCTTCTTACCCCGACGCTACCTCAAGGATATTCATTTGGATGGATCTGACGACATGTCTTTATTTCTTTCTTTTCTTTTGTTTGCTTATGCTCCATGACAAGTCGCAGCTAACGCCTTGACAAGTCTCATATGCTCTCAACCAAAAGTGCAGAACTGACTCAGAACAACAACAGAAACAGCAACAAAGGCGACCCGCCCCTGTTTTTCTGTCTCTCCTTCTTGCTCAAGAAAGAAAAGAGTCTGGGAGAGACCCGGGGAAACTCAAACCAAGCCAGACTAACAGACAAGCATAGCCTTGCTATGAACAAGTAGCAGGTACTTAATATTGGTATTATTGACCCACTCAACTACCGGTCTCCAATACAATGGGGCGATATTTCCGCGGCTGCTGCTGTTGCATCGATGGTTCCACTCTCTCTTCTTTGCTGCAGCGTCCCAGCATTCTGGGCAAAAAGTCTGTTGTTCCTCTATCAGTTCAGACGATGTCACCAGCTGATTGATGGCAATGTTTGGAATTGTTTTCCTTATGATACGCGGATTCAAAATTCGTTACCAGGGATACATGCTGACCTGTGACTCCTGTCTCTACAGTAATTGTCAGGAGAAGATGCAAAACTTGTGACGGTTTCTTCAGATACTAGCCCTCATTCCTCTAGTGTAAACCGGCTAAGCATCATGATCGGTTTATGATGATAAATATCAATTCCTGCCGCGTCTTCAAAACTCAATCTAAGTCTCAAAGTCTGTCATTTTGTGTCTGAATATTTCCATAGTGTGTCCACTGCAGCCAGGGATGATCAACCCCCCACCCAATCCCAGGTTAAGATACTAGGTTGGGACGACCAATGATAAGCAAGGGAGGTGAGCTTTCGACCCAACGTGGGAAATTGTCTTGTTCATGATGAGTTGATCTTGGACTTTTGAGTCTTGAGTGGTTCTTTTCTTTGCTGCAGTGTTCTGCATGTCTCTTGGAGATCAAGATAAAGGGAGAGCAAAAAGCAATCCGCCTTCTAGATGGACAAGAGAACCAGCCACGAACAATTGATCTGCCGCGTGCAGTAAGTAAGGAGGTGAACGCATTATGCTCACACAAAGTCCTTGTGTGTCTGCCGAATGGACTAATTATGGACATGAACCAGACACGAGCATCTCGGCCGTGTCTTGTTTGTTGTACAAGGCGATGCAAGGTCAAGCACACAAGCTTATCATCGTAGACCCTTACAGGTAAGGTAGTACAGGTACATACAAGAATAATTGCTTATTGATCTCAACTTGATCTAACTAACCGACAGCTTCACTCTCTAATATTGAATGTCATCTAGAGTTGTTCCGAAGCTTGGCCTTGTCTGTACAAGATCAATTCACCTCGTGGTAGATTTTGACGGACGATGTGACCAGGCACGGAAACGATCTACAGGGATCCCCTGGATTAAGGAAACAAAACAGGAAGGCTATGCGGCCTTTGGCATCATCTGGGCAAGCTGCTTTAGGTGAGCTACGGTAGATGAGTTGAGGCCAATGCAATAGTTGAAGCTGTTAAGAAACAAAATCAATCCTTGATGCGGTGACGGATTCTTTTTTAGACAGTCTTTTCTTTTTCAGCTTTACGCCAAGTTCCGTTCCTTGCAATGCAATGCCAGTCAGCAAGAGTTGGAGACCATCCCCTGCTCGTACTGCTCGCTTCTGTACGGTTTACCTGACGATGCATGCACTCCAAAACTCAACTCCACATGGAATGAATGCATTTGTCCGCGCACGGGCAACAATACAGTACAGTAGCTGAGAAAATCACAACGAATAAAGCCATTTACACAAGTGGCGAGCAATTGCTGATCTGCTTTGGCAAGACATACTTTTCTCCAATAGGCAACGAGATCATCAGAAGCTGCAGATATGTTTCAGATGCTAAAAAGTGGCAAGTGGCATTGCGTCTCTAGATCATCAATCAATGGGGCTGCCTTATGCAATGGCAGGAGTCAGCAAAGAGGAGAGGACAGGGGTCAGATACGAAGCGATTTCCTGACGACATCATGTACAGACGGACGGCCGTTGGATTCGAGGCAAACTGCATTGTTAGAGGTATATTGATGTGATATTGATAACTGGCGTTTTAATGGCAGCCAACGCCACTGGTTCATGAAGATAAACGTTGGAAGGATCAACTGTCCCTTGTCAAGCCGAGCTGAAAACTGCATAATAAAAGCAGAATTATACTTGCCATTACATGTTTATACGCGCATTGTACGGATATTCACCTCTTGTTTTGTGGTATCGGTGATGGATATCAAGCCCGTTTCTCCAGCAGCCCTGACATTAATTATCTATCATCCTAATCAAAGACTGTGGCAATGACCATGTACCGGTACCAAGACTAGGTAGGTATCTCGCTAAAATCCAGCACGTAATTACCGTTCAATCGTCAGCAAACTCCATGAGCCCCTACTACCAAACTACCGGGCGACCTTATATCCACTCCCAACACGCTACAGTACACTCAAAGTCGACCGAGCGTTTCAGACGATGCCCGACCAAACAACGTCTTCGTTGCGAGAATTTCAGAGACTCGCTCACATTAGTTTCCTCGTCTAGACTAAATCGCTCAAGATCTTTTCGCTCTGATCATGCATGTCGATCTATCTCAACTATGAATCGGCTGACGATATCCTCTGTTTCACCATATGCGCTTCCGGGTTCAAATAAACGACGCTCAGATAATTGACTGCGTCAATGGCTGACCTGTCTTTTCGACATGTTACCCGTCATCTCGTATAGTTGAAGCCTTGTGTATATCTTAATTCTTACTGATCATTCAGGTACAATAATGCAACGTCCTTAGCTAATTACGTCCCTAGCTTTGCTTGCTTGCTTCTTTACATGGTGGTATTAACCAACGGCCTACTGCTACGCTAAGACTGGTCCATTATCCCGGTCCTTGTTCTCCTATCCCGTCCTCCTGATCCGCGTCTAATTAAAGCACCATGTTCATGTTCGTGTTGATGCTTTTTGTTCTCTCTCTTATCTCAGTTGCTTTTTTTTTTTTTTTTTTTTCTCCTTCTCCTCTCTCGAGTCTAAATCTCTCCTTTGGGCTGACGTTGAAGTCTTTTACCCTTCCTCATAGATCCTGGTCTGTCAAAACTACCTACGGTACACAGACACCGAGATAGTCAACAGTTTCTCCTTAGCTTGACCCCTAATCGAGACCCAGCAGAAATTGTGAATGGGGCGCTCGGCCTCGTCTCGCTCGCTATAGTTAGACGGACTTTACTTAGGTGTCGATCCTCCTCTCGCTACGGCCTCGAGGGAAAATTCGACATCTCACGTTGTTCTCCAGTATTAGAGACCATCCATATCTATAAATTATGGCGCCGAATGTCTTGGCCTTTGTGGACATTCGGACTTGAGCGTGAGACCTAAACGTTCGTTCCATTCCAATTAATTGAATCACTTGCTCCGAGTGTTGCACTGGGAGAAACGAAAGACCTTGTTTGTTTATTCCCTCCCATTCTGAAATAAGCTTCCTGTTTAGTCAGTACCCTACGGTGCAACCTCTCGGGAGTATCTAGTCCGAAGAGTGTTCAGCCAAGACCTGTCACAAACAAGACAATTGTGTCAGGTATCTCTGATAAATTCCAGAAACAAGAAAGTTGTTGTTAGTTGCTCTAGTAGCTTGGTTTGGTGCAGTGCACTGCAATATACCTTGTAGGATAGACTTGGCCTCCAACCTCAAGGTCACAGAAACCCGACTCTGGCAGTATAAGAGATGCGATTCAGTTATATTATGATGCTCTAGAACAGATATTAGGTCATTCTCTTTCTACACCCTAGGTAGGCTTGGATGGATGTCAAGTTGGCTACTACCCATGCTCCATGTTCCTTACTTCTGTGCCTCTCATGTGCTTTGTAAACAAATTAAAGTGCTCACATCACATCTGTAGCAAATACGCCGCAAGTCACTATACTCGCCGTATCGGGGTGCAGCAGAGTTCCGTTGTTTCCGAAACTGAGACAAGACATGGAGATTAATGATGTGATATTCCACATTTAAAGGAATGTTGTTCCAGGGTAGACTAGTTAACTGCCTAAATGGTGTTGCAAACGTATGTATTCAAGAAACAAGTTCGTGAGTCTTCATTCTTAACCCAAAGTGTATCTCTTGGGTTTGATATGATTATATTATACAATTTGATGTCACTATTACAAAGCTCCGTCACCTGGTTTGCACACCCTCAAAGAATGTATCCCACGGGGATGACAAGATAAAGTAAAGCCGACAATGGCTGTGCTCATCTCAGCTTCATCACACTCGCAAATGTCAACCTTTGTACGTCGTCGGTTGACGTTGACCCATACCAGTTTGTGCTGTTTCTTATGGACAGCCTGAAAAAGACTGAGAAGATCTTCACGATTTGAAGGGGTGTCCAGCTTAGAAGTTGTCATAATTACTGAACAGCCTTGGTCCACCAACTTCAACAACTGCTGGATGTAAAGAAATCGTAAATTCCGTTCCAATCGATCACAATTGGGTGGTTTGTTCATGATGTAGCTGTCGACTATGCGAATATTGGACTGGCCGAGCTGTGTCTTGAGGTCCCTGAGGAGGTTTGGCTTGTTCACATCTGGGATGTCATTGAGAATCACAAGCTTGCCCTTGCCCTTGCACGAGGCAGGTAGAAGATCCTGTGACATAGTGTTTGCCGACACCATGGTGTATTGGCGAATATGTAAGACGAAGTAGCGTGGTAGGTGGTGTCAGGTTGATAGACTTGGTGACAGAATAGCTGAAGGCGTGGTAGAGGATTGATCTTCAACTCGAGGGATTGAAGGTACGATGTGGGTGATTGTCAAATGGGAAAGTCTGAGTGTTAGAAAGGGCGAACACGCTGTCATTATATATTTATCTCGTTAGGAAGTTAATTAGTATTCCGTCGTGTGAGGTTGCTGAACTTAGACTATAAAGTTATGAACACCCGAACAAGACACCAATGAACACTAATGAATACCAGGTAAAATGTGTGTCGCGCAGAAGAGGAAAGTATGTGCTATCCTAGAAGCCTCTCAGTCGTCTACTTCAGAAAGAAGCATTGCGATTGCTGGCAGTTCATATTACACTTGAGGTCTAGAATATGTTTATCCTAAACAGATGCCCCTGAACTGCAGTCCTCGTCTGCCACCTCTACTACACTGACTAGTTGACTTTCGATGTGTCCGTTTTTTTTTGGAACATAGTTAATCAGATTGAAAGACTTGTGTATCTGTACAGTTTATCAGAGAAATGAACAAGCCACTGATCCACCATTTGCCGTATGGAAATGAAGAACAATCCTCACCATGAGCGAACGAAATACTGATTTAAAGAGAACAACTGGTCGACGAATCACGCCTCACCGAGGGAATGTTGTGAACTGTTCGTGAATCACATTTACATCTGATTGTGTGATCTGATAAAGTTGGACACTCAACTAAACCTCGGATATCCTGCAGCTGCTATGACTCAGAGGTAAACCATATATGATCCTCACCATGTCCCCCTAGCCGACCCTATGACCTTGAGTATGGGGAAGAAATTGCTCTCGATACGGGCATCTGGAAAGATTTCATTCTATGAATTGTACGTTCATATTGTTGTCGAGTTCCTTCTGAAAACCCATGTCAAATCTGCCAACAACACTCATCCATTTCTTATCAGATTCGCACCTGTGGGATGATTAGTAGTCATGCTATATGATGTTAAACTAACTCTAATTATCGTAATTCACCACACTGGAGCTAACGTCTCTTGCTTAGGACTTACAGTCTGTCAAGGAGCTCATTTGACCATGTGCACACCATTAACTTGCCAATGTTGACATCGCCAACACGTTGATAACTGTACAAGCTCGCTCATAAGTTCGAATAGTCTGCTCTTTACAAGCATTACCTGGGCTGGTGCCAATTCCTTCATGTATCCTTTGAAGCCTACTGAATGGCCCAGGGGTGTCAAAAGAATGGCCTTTAGAAGCATAAGAGATGAGATAAGTTGCTTACATTACGGTAGCTTAGACCAGCACTTAGGCACTTTATATTTTGCACCCTACATCTCAGAGGATAATTCTTCTGTTGCCCACCCGGATGGCCAGCAGCCGTAGCTTCTTCATACTCAGGAGGCTCTCGTAGGTCAGCTTTACAGCTTACCCTATTTGGCCAGATATACCTGAGAAAACGTACAGCCTATGCTGTCTATAGTCCTAGTTGCAATGTATTGGCGACAGAGTATAGTGACTCATAGCATGCCATTGGGTTGAGATGAATAGTGAGGTCAACCTAACTCAAGAGCGCCAAAAACAACCGGGCTAAGAGACAGCACAAACTCACATGAAGGGATTGTCCATTACGTCTATTGCTTCATAGAGCAGTCTTCTGCAACCAATCATATATTAAAACTTAGTGCTCTTTTTTATAACAAATAGTCTTAGTACATACGTGCTGAAACGTCTCCTGTACTATGCAGAACATAGCGCTATAGAGCCTTCAAGACTTTTGGGTGAACACCGGTCGTTGTGATAGAACTTGAATTTAGCTGTTCACAATCAAGTGGCATGAGTATTCCAACGAGATAAGGAAGTAAACTAGTCTCGTTGAATGCATACCCTCTTCTATATCCAATTGTTCAGACAGTAGCTGTCTAATGCATCAGATCTTACGATGTCTTACCTCACTTTCCGAGCAATCTCGTGTGGCATGTTATTGAGAACCGCTTATCATATTTCATGAAAAATAAAGAAAATCTATTAGCTCGTTTTAAGTCTTCCAAAGTCAACATTCATCCGATAAACACAAATCCTTCTACAGGAGTACCCCACACATGTAGATTTTGAGAGCACACCAGCTCAACCATCACATGCCTTGACTTCGCCATCCCTACCGTCTGCCCAACTTTCACAGCATAAAGAGACCAACAGAATGCCCTCACAGCACGCGTATAAAGCACTGGAAGATACTAATGCTCAAAGCTGTATCTGAACTAGTACGTTTTGCGGAAAACAAAGAGTTGCGCCTGAAATACAGGCCGGAAGAGGCACATGGCGCGACACCGGGAGTGGTGGGGTTGGACATGCCATTCTGCACTCTCAAGGTGGTCGGAACTCCAAGAAGCAACAAGGAGAAGTACAACAAGAAATGCCATATTTTCAAAAGCAATTCCGTAATTAAAATGAAACAAGGAGGGTATAAATGTGAGTGTGATGATCACGGTCATCAAGCTCACGTTGTCGTAGTCGCGGAGTTGAGATGTTTACTGGTTGATCTTCTCGTTAACGGCGTTGGCAGTATCGGCCTTCTTCTGGTGCAGAAAAGAGCTGAACCAAGAGAGTGTCTCGTTGCTAACGATGAGAACGGTGGTAACGGCAGCCTTTCCGTGGGCGACGAGACCTCCTTGCTCGACCTTCTTGATCTCGGAGTTGTACACCTGGAAGACGTGGTCCTTGCCCTCAAGGCCCTTCTGGAGAGGGAACAGAATGAGATCGCGGGTATCTTGGTAGAGCTCGTCGGTAGGCTTCTTGACAGCGGGGAACTTCTCATCGATGCGATCAAGGGTCTTGTCGCCTAGAGAGTCGACCTTCTGGACGTAGGGTGAGACATATTGGTAGCCTCTGGAGAACCAAGGAGCGACGGGAGCAGCAAAAGTCTGGTAGGCAGCATCACTAAGTTTGATGGAGCGCTGGCCGAATTCGTTGGACTTGAAGGTGTGGACGCCGTCGCTGATAACAGGATAGTTGAGGAGATGCTGTAAATTGTTAGTTTACATTGTAGAGTAACGGTGCTAATACATACCTGGATGAAAGCAGAGTACTGAGCAGAGCTCACATCGCCGTTGACTTGGTGGGACATGGTGATTGTTGCGGATTGATCGCGAGATTCGAGATAAGGTCAATTGCTTGGTCGTTCAGATACGAAGTCAAGACGATAACCGAAAGGTGCGAGGTAGATAAGCTTGAAACACAAGTCAGGTACGAGAATTTATAAGAGAGCAGAGCTTTAGGTAGGATGGTGTAAGATGGAAGAAGATGGGTGAGGAGGGAAAGTGGGAAGGTAGCAATTGAAGGGGACCTGCAGAGGCTAAAAGAGAAGCCGCCGGAAAAAGATGACGAGGAGGAGACAGTTGCGAGAAGGATCAAGGAAGCATATGAAGACGGGTGTACGTCTGTGTGTGCATCTGAGGTCAGAGGAGAGGAGGGGAGGGAAGTATGGATGGATTGAGAGATAGTTGGTGGGACGCCACAGCATGTAACTTACAGCTTTTGGTGATGGTCTAGAGTCAGGCACTCGGAAGAAGAAAGAGAAGAGAACTTAAGAGAAGGGGTCCTGTCTAGTACTTAATAAATTTGTTGGTAGGCAGGGGGTTAACGAAGCCGGAAAGTAACCCACCCTCACCAAGAGCGTCGAGGTCCAATTGTCGCAGCTTCTTTTCGCCATCGCAAGCAGTTGGAGATGAAATGGGATGTGCAGGTTTGCATGTGCTAGAGCAAACAGACATGTGCTTGTACTAGACCAGGTATCGCTTAAAGCTATTTTGAGTGAGTGGGTACTTGACGTAGCTTCGATGGTTCGTACCTTGTAGTACTTTAACAGCTGTGGCTGATTCCATGCCTTGAATCATCTGTTTCTCATGAGTCTCCCTTCTGATCCGACAGGCCAGGGAAATAAGAAATTACTAGCTCTCTGAGCTTGATTCTTGGACTCCGTGATCGCCGGCTTGTAAATAACATCTCGGCCACAAGTTAAGCTAATATCCTCGTTATCTTTCTTGTGATAGTACTCATCATAAACTTCAGTATCAGTCAATTAATGTAGCAGTGGGGTGCTGGTGGCCTTCGGTGACACCACCAAAGCTCAAGATAATGGGTCGACTCAGCCGCATGCCCTGGATTTTAAGTGTCCGTTCCTTCCTCGTTTCACATCTCTTGATGCTTGACAGATCCAATGGAAGGAGAATGCCCGACATTAACTGGGCAGGTACGTATCGCGATGTTACTCGCGTCGTCCATGCAGCTGCAGGTGGAAAGTGGTTTTTGCATGTGAAAGTGGCTCCTTCCATCCCCTGTGCCCCTCCCCCCACACTAGCAATAACGCTTGCTTCCCTTTTCTCCAACACCAAATCAAGATGGTCAATTCAGTTCAAGCTCCTCAACAAAATATCTTGACGTTTTTACATACTGTGGTACTATGAGCCTTGCTTACAGCTATGGCAATCATGTACCAGGATCAACGCCATGCATTCTTGGCGTTGATCACAGAAGAGAGGGCAAAGCATAGCAATTGGCAAAAGCAAGTTGCGTTCGAACGCTTTAGGTATTCCGAGCGAGCAAGAGATTATCAATTCGAGGCTGCACTGATCTCCACAATCTGGTACATGCTTATCAGCATCGTCAACAAGCTCCATTGACACATGAAGACGAAGGGAACGGATTTAAGGGCACAGAAGTTCCACGGAGTATTCAGTACTGTACGGATACCACGCAACTCAATGTAATGCATGCGCAGATAATACAATACGATACAACTCATCCTTCGTCATTGTGCGTTATGAGACGAAGCCTATGCCAATCCGCGTTCCTTTGCGTGCGTTTGCAAGCGCCCGGTCAGCGGTTGTAATCACCAACTGAGGCTTATCTCGAAGTCTATTAAGCTGCAACACGGCAGACTGGGTAGCAATAGCAACCAGCTCGGAGGTTGAATTCCTTTCCCACCTCGTCGGTTTCAGCCAGACATTTCCGTCAGCTCATTACCACTAAACCTTCTTCGCCACAGAGTAACAATCCGCGCACACAAGGGGCACGTACGTTGCTCCATTGGTGTGGCCGCATCGTGAAGCATTCGTACTCTCACGAATCTCAAGAAATTGATAAGAGACCAACCGTCCTGCTGTCCGACATGACTGATTTCGTTCCACCTGCCGCGGCTCATCTCGATAACAGACACGAGCTTGACGGACGGCCTCGGAAGCCAAGCGAAAAGAATTTAGGTTGCTTCCAGAAAAGCGGCTCTGTCCCAGGGCAGTCGAGTCTCATGGCCGGCTACGAACTTGATTCCTCTTTTGACCATGTTTCCTTTGCCGCATCACGTTAATTGAATCGCTCTTATTACCTTATCGACCGATCAGCTGGCTCAGAGCCCCAAGGGTCCCTTGCTCGATGCCCGAACCGACCCCCCTGCTACGTGGCATGCACTTCTTGTTCCCCTGTCACTGAAGTTCTCTACGGCCCACTCGCAGCCACTTTCACATGTCAGGAATTCGACGTCGAGTCGTGGTCTTTGAAAGCATCAATCATTAGACAAGAAACCCCCCTTGAGAGTCTGGAGCAAACGAGACGAGCAGCTTGTGTAACTCTGATCGTCCGTCTCTGTCCATCGGTTTATTGCGCATGCTCGGTTTTGCCAACGGTACATGATATTGCCCTCTTGTAGGTTGTAGTGGCACCAGTCCACTGCGCCAACATTCCTCTCCCCAGACCACGGGAACTTTTGGCAGCTGTTGTTCAACGGCGCACGGCAGGATGACTGTTGGAAAATTGCGCGCTCAGAATTCAACCACGTCTCCTGCTAGCTAATCTGTAGTGGGAACCGTTCTCCTCTTCGTTCATGCTTCACGTCATTTCGGCATGCCGTGATAACTTCAGCATGCACATCCTCCGAAAGATCCATCACTCCACATTTTGGTGCGCGACAAATATCGACAAACTTGAATATACATGGGTACTGGTCCCCTCAATATCACATGTGCAAGGTTGATTGATCTTCCTATCACTATTCTTATCGCGATAATCGCAGCTGAACCTCCCGTCGAGCGATGTGGGCCTTGACTACACCTTGCATCTCATTCGAGCTAGTCGGCAGCCCTACATAACTTACAACAAATCCGTTATTCCCTTCCGCGATATTTGGACGAACCGCTCACTTTGAAAGATCTGTGTGTGCAGGGCTCTCTGTTTTGTGTATAGTCGTGCGAGGCCGCCACGTCCGCTGACTTCGGGCACCGACGGTTCATGTCTCTTAATGAGTTTGGAGAGCTGCATTGTTGCGGCAAAGCATTATGAGCGTTTCGACCTATATCATCGCTCTTTTTTTTTTAATATCAAGAATGCGTAGATATTTAACAGCTGGAGATTTTTCGTCAACTCTTCAACACGTTTACCGCATCATCTGCATCGTGAGTTGGTTACAGCCTGGAACTGATTTATCTCTTGTCAGTTGAGTATATCGCAGAGAAGAATCCGGTTGCTATCAGGGTTCCTTGGTGTCAGACAACAGTCTTATTAGCTCGCACAGCGCTGACATGACGCATCAGACCGCGCAAGGCGCACAGATGAAATCTATTTGCCGCTTTTTCATTGGGATCTCCCAATGTCTCAGTTGAGCTCACTTAGTCGTCATTTTTTCCAAGTCAATCTTCAGTTGAAGAAGGACGTGCCCTACACATCAATGTGCTGGCTTCGAAGCGATAGGTCCAATTGGCTGCATATTCCTTTAGCCGGCGATCTGTGTCTGGCTACAATACTGTCAGGTGTAAAAATTATGGACTATTGAGCTGCACGATATGATGGATCATCACAATTCTTCTACATCAGTGGCCTCCGCATGTTTGGTGCATCACATGTACCACCATCAAGAATGAATATGCGTCACCAAAAAGTTTTGGGATATTCCCATAGGTATAATTATGGCTCTGTTTCGCTATTATGTACTCGATCTGATCTTGTCCTATGATTCTACTGCATCTCGAAGTGCTTCGTTTTGAGTTACCTTTGGGTACCGTATCAGATTTCAGTTCATCATGAAGGCCTGCAGCCTTGCCGCTTTGGCATTGTTTTTCAATCCTTCTTTCTGTCTCACCAATGATAAGAATATTCATCTTCAATGGACGCTATGTGATCAAGACGCAGAAACTGTCCTGGAAAAGTTGGGCGAGGAAGTTCGTGCTCCTTACAAACAGAATCCTATCACCTACTTCGATACAATGCCACCAACGCACGCGCAACAAGGCGTGATGTTTCGCACAAAGGTCAACAAAGGTGACCCTTTTTCTGTCATCAAGGTTCGCTTTGCCGAGAAGCCTGCCCGCCTGCCTCCCAACGCAGATTGTGTCTGGGATCGATATGGAGACAACGTCCCGTATACATGCGGAGCGCGGTATCTATTGAGCGATAAGACGAAGGAAATCTGGAGCGAAGACCAGGTTCGCTTCGCAGAGAAGTATGACGATATCGACTGGGATGGTCTTGTACCATTTGGACCATTCCCAGATGGCAAGTGGAAGATAAGGATCCTAGGACACAAAGCCAAGCTCGACGATGTCGTTGCTGGGAAACTGCACCTCATGGAGATTGAGCTGTCAACCCTTAGGATTGGATCTGAAGAAGTCTACGACAAGGTTACTGCGTACCTTGAAGAACATGGAGTCATGCTCTGCGATCCCCAACAGTCAAAGACGCTGCGATTGTTCCGCGACAGAGGGCTTATCGACGATCAGGTGAACGAGGAACTTTGAGAGCCCGCATATCTGCGCTTAGCTCTCGATGCCCGGTACTGTATTTCTGATACAAAGTTTATCGGCAGCTGGGTTCATAAATGTTCTTCAAGCGTATGTGTTTGTCAGCTTGGTTTCCTTTGCATAGTGCAAGAAGCATTGTCAGCATCGATTTGTGTAAATGGGCATCCTTTCTTTACGATTATACATAGCAACGGCCTTATATAGTACGAAAATTTGGTAGAGGTGGAAAGAGAATACAAAATGACAGTCCTCTTTGGTAGCTTTGGGATCTGGTTGAATCTTTGTGCATCACAAATCCACATCCGCACTGATTTAGCGGTTGAGCGCATATCTACCCTTATTACACATGATTAATAGTCATAGAACTTGGTTATTGAGATCCTACTTTCCTGTGACAATGACTATAAGGCGCCGCCGACGTGAGAACGACGTAGTGCCACTATATCATGCAGTGATACTCACCAATTTTCATGTTTGTCATTATCTAGGTGGATAGACTGACTCCTTGTATATTGTTAACTTCCACATAGTAAAACTACTATCATTGAATATTGGTGTATAGGGCCAGACTAAGGAGCCGCAAACGGATGGACGGTGTTTTGGCGCCCCATTCAATGCTTCCTGTGTGTACGGTTCTACAACCATTGTCATGAAAAGGCACAGATATGGGGGCTAAGATTACGAAGACACACGCGATTCTTTCAGCTAGCCACGAGTACTTGGGACTTCCTCAAGAGTAGTCTTTCTCGGGACAGTACCAGTAGTTCATGTACAAATCGACAGTAATGTTGTTAAAGTTCTGGTTAGATCACTGCATAGGAACACACCGATAAGGCTTATGTCGTATGAGATAGCGGTTGGTCAAGTCCAATCTCACACTGCCGAATTCGAGTCTTCCACTCTTCACAGTAGTGGTACCGACGTGTGTGGGTGCGGGTTTTGGCCGATTGTTTAACTCTTTTTCTCCATGTTGTAACCTTCTCACAAGGAGGCCCTCACTGAGGGCTTCAACTATCTAGGGAACAGTACGCTCCTGGGGACTGGTCAAGTCTCACGTTGAAGAGAGAGAACAAGAAGCAACATGATACGGTCAAGTGCGTTTCGTTGGATATTGCCTCGGTACTAAATCTTCATTCATCCTTGGGATGCCCATGCTTTGATAGAAAAGGTCGAGGTGAGTACGCAATGTGGTCAGAATATGGAGACTATTGCTCCCAACACGCATGTATCTCAAGACTAGGATGCCTTGAAGCTGCAGTAGTCAAGTGTTAAAGAGAAGCTGCACTTACACCGCAATATCATTAGTGCTGGCTAAGGTGGCCGCAACCATCATCTTACATGACAACTCTACAGCTGTCAAACATCATGTATCCGGATATCCGATTTCAACTACGGGACAAAAAGCTTCATAGAATTCGAAAGAAGGCCCAAGCCTCTACTAAGTTCCGATGGCCCTGAAGTCGTATCAGTGCCATCATCTCAGAGTTACAGAATCCTGCACTCCTGGCAAGGGAAGAGAACATTTATCACAACCTTCGTAAGACAGCATTCGACATTCCATAACATAGTTATCGACGCGTACAAATTTCATTCTCCTTAATCCAAGGGTAAACCCAGATATAGATACTTCCCTTCAAGTTAACGATGTACATTTCCTAACGCGGAGCAAAAGGTGCGGACTGCAGTCGCCGTGTTAGATTGTCTTGAAGACTAACTAAGTAGTTACACGTTTGCAATGTCCGGAAATTGCTTTGATAAACCTGATCGAGATAGACTTCAATAGCAGCGGGGAGAACGAGACATCTGAGTCTCACTCTGCTGGGTTCAACAACTCACATTTAGGTTGCACAGTTTGCAAGAACGAGTGTGTGAAGAAGATTATCTATTACTATTTCTCAAAGAATGCGAGAAGCAAAGTCCACCCCCGAAGTCAGGCCGTAGGCCGGGTATCACCACCATCCCAGAACCCATGTAACCATGAGAGACAACACAGGCCTTGTACGACGGCAGGACAAGTCTGCCGCCTCCCGTCGTCATCTCCCATGTCAACGCCCCCTTCCTCACCTGTCACAAACAGCATCAAAGATTCCATCCATTCTCTAACATTTCTTGTCGTGACCATTGAAGGAGAGATAAGCCGTATGCATCATTAATAAAGCCTCGAAGAAGAAAAAACCTGACCCGTCATTTCCATTCACCTCATTTCCATTTCTCCATTATGTGAAGATTTTCCCGCAAACCGACTCCTTGCACCGAGGAAGTATGCTAAGGGTCCCAAAAGATCGAGGTACAGGCGCGAATTATGTAACAAACATGTGCCACGTGAAAGCATTAAACGTCAAATTTTGGTCCATCCTTTATTTAAAGGAGGAGCATGGCGAGACCAGCAGCGGCAACGACAGCAACAGGGGCACCAGTCATTTGAGCAGCCTATATATAGTTAGCGGATGTTGAAGGAAGAGTATGTGTGCGAGTAACTTACAGCGTTGTCGGCCTCAGTAGAGGTGGCAGTGGACTCGGCATCAGTGCCGGTAGCATCAGAGCCCTCGGTAACGGTGGAGGCGTCGCTAACGGTTTCCGTAACTGATCCGGACTCGGACTCAGAGCCGGTGGTAACGGTGGTCAGAGTTCGGATGATTTCAGTACCGTCACTGGTGAGAGTGGTGACCTCGGCGGAATCGGCAGAGTCAGTGGAAGCGGTCTCGGTAACGAGAGTTCGAACAACTGCGGTACCGTCGGTGGTGAAGGTGGTAACCTCAGCGGTCTCGGACTCGGTCTCGGCAGAGGAAGTACCAGTCTCAACAGGCTCGATGATGGTAGATCCACCGGAGGTGTAGGTAGTAAGGCCAGCTCCACCGAGAATCTCCTTGACAGTGCTGGTAACCTCATCACCCTCAGAGTTGGTGAAGACGCTGGTGTAGGTGCTCACGGAGAGATCGTCCTCGTTGGCGCCAGTGGCGGTGCCGCTGATGGTAGAAAGGGCGGAGGTGATGGTAGAGTCACTCTCGGTGAGGGTGCTGAGGACAGTTCGAACGGCGCCAGTGCCAGTAGCAGAGGCCGAAACACTACCGGCACTACCAGTGGTGATCTGAACGCCAGCTTGGCGGCAAATGGCAAGACCGTAGGCAACAACAGCAGCGGCCTGCTCGTCGTTGCAGATAGCAGCGGAGCAGTCACGGAGACCGTAGATGAAGTCGGAGTTGGTGCAGAGGCAGCTAATGTCGCCGGCATCACATCCAAGCTCCTGGGACTTGGCGGCGCTGACCATGTTGCTAGCACAAGTTTGCTGTTGCAGGTTAGCAATGCGACGTTGGACATTTCAGATCAAGACTTACACCACACTGGGGAAGGTCGCCAGAGCTCTGGGCGGTGGCAGCGGCAACAAGGCCGAAGACGGTGAGGAGAGCAGACTTCATCTTGATGGTTGGTTGATTGAGTATCGAAGTCTAAGTCGTGAATTAGTTGAGAACTAAGGCGAGATTTGTAGCGACAGGAAGGCGATGGTAACGAAGGTGGGTGAGCGAGTAAGGGAAAAGAGAGGAAGATGGATAGTGAATCACTGCCAGTAAGGGAGGTGGCCTTGGTGATAAATGAAGTGCGAGTCCAGGAGGCCTGCGCCTGAGGCACGCGAGTGATGTTTGCGTGAGACACAAGGGCACATGTATCACTCGAGGTATGGAAGAGCCGAGAGCAACGAAGTGTGTAGCTCTGAGCACCTCGTAATGTGATTTCCAGTGCTTGCGTTCCGACACGAAATCCCACAAGCGTAAAGCTGGAATGGGAGGATTTTGGTTGACAAGCAAAAGCTGCGAACCAAACGGAAGGGAGAGGGTATCTGGGGAGCAACCAAGCGATGGTAACTTACAGTGATATGTGACAAAGAAGGCGATCGATCTCGTGTGAGAGTGAGACGAAGTGAGACTGGCCCTAAAGGTTGTGGGAGAGGATGTTTGAGTTGTTGGAATGAAGAATCTTGATTGATATTGAGGTGGAACAGGAGGGAGGAAGTTGTTGCTTTAATAAAGGCAAGAAGTGGTGGGCTGTGGGAGGTGGGAACCAGAATCCTGATCTTGGCGTGACGGTTGCTTGCGTTGAGCCAGCAGGTGCGAGCAGTGCGTGCTGGTAAGGCAAGAGCAGAGCAGGTGCAAGGCAGGCAAGCTCCCCTGCCTAAACGGTGCCATTCTCAGCTTGGCATGGGCGGTCTGGCAGGGAAAGCACGGCACAACCTTGCCTGCCAACAATCTACGTCTACGTCTATCTTGCATGGTAAGGAAGCTTCCATCACAAACTGAAGCGTAAATCTGCTAAGCTGGCTTGGAGGCGACCGAGAGCACGGGAGGGACCCACGCTAACATGCCCCTGGTAACCGAAGCTAGTATGGAGAGGTCCACTCCTACTGCCACGGGCTAAACTAGACTGCCCGGACCGCCAAAGACACGGACGGAGGACGGAGGCCCCTTGTAACTATGATGCTGTTTACGAGGATGCTTGTCTATGATGGACGGACATTGTGATGAGCCAAGTCAATTCTAATTTGTTTTTCTTTTTTGCTCCGAGCTTTCGCCATGGAAATTGAGTCAATGCAAGCAACACATGCTCAGATTCAGACGTCAATGCCGCGATCCTGAGGTACACAATGAGGTCAGACCTTGGACTGCACAGGAAACAGATCTCTATGCTGTAGGTACAGTGCTTGATGTAGATACTTGCTTTACCCCTGTCAACAACAACTTGACCACGTCAGTGAATTTGGTGTAAGTCCTTGCAGCAGGCTCTCAGTTAAGGTTCTTATGGGATAGCAAGCATGCTGGCGATTCTCGAATCTACATGGACCCTTTACTCCGCTGGCAGGATTTTGGTATGGAGCGTCAGAAACTGTGTGTTTAATGCCACTGAGATAAGTTTCAGTATTAGATTGCACCTATTATCAAGGACCAGTTGGAGAAGCAACAAGCCTCAGAGTGGAAAACAAAGAAAGAAAGGGAAAAAAAAAAAAAAGATGGGTTAATTAGTGGTTGGTTGTTCGTAGCCGGGCGGGCTGCCACGCTAGATCGCCAACCACCCCGATTGGCACCCACTTCATGGCGCACAGAGCTTTAGCCCTTGGGATCCCTCCCAAAACGCAAAAGAAGTAATATTCGCATGTATCTGTTTAACCCGAAACTCGATCTTCTCGCTTGATCTACCATATTTGCTAGTATAGTATAGTGGCGGTAGTGCGCCTGAACAACCCGAAGTTTACTTACTATACAGGCTAACCAAAGCTTCGTATTTGAGTCGGTCCTACCACTAACCAACCCATTGAGCAACAGACAGAGCTGGAGCTGACCGGTCACGAAAGAAAAACTGGATATTTTCTTTGGTCGATGACGGAATTCTTTGGGCGGCCTTCCTCGAGACCGTAAAAAACAATCTCGATACCTAAGAGCAGGCAGGAACTCGTGCGCCGAGCCGGAATCACGGCCGCATACAAAAGTTTTGAGCATGAAAGAAAACAAGCATGACGACTGCCAATCTGGGGTACCTGCCTAATTGCTGTACGGCGCCTACCGTATTGTGTTCCTGCCACAGCAACCACAATCCTACCAGTCAATCACGCCCTAGTATCACAGGTTTTCCATCCTGTCTTCTCATCCCCAACTTATCAACTACTGTGCAAGCATTCGACAGATAGCCCACAATACGTGTGATGTCGCGTATCCAATCCTCGAGAGTGAGATCAATCGTCGTTGGCCAGTGGTACCATGGCTAGCTCCGATTCGTCAGTTACCCCTGCAGAAGTCCATCCTTGGCAATCCCCAAAAACAAGTTCAAGTCAATTCACTGGACTAGCCAACTCTCGATCCCCTGGCAACCGGAAAGGGGAATCACGTCCTTCTTTTTTCCTGGGGAACTTTCTCCTCAATTGAGATGGGATGGGTTAGAAATATAGTGTTGCGAGTGATGAGAGGGTGTGTACATGTCTCAGAAGCAGACAGCGCAAACAACTGCAATTTGCAATATCATATTTGTTGATTGCCATTTGTCGGTACAATCGTCCTAATCCCAGATTCCATTTTGCATTATATCAGGTTTTCGCCTAACTTCCACAGCATCGCATTTGCATGAGTAAAATGCACTCATTCTGGATCTTTCGGAGGGCATCCCCACTCGAACCAACTCATCTCCCCCATTGAACGTTCCACCTACACTGTACCCATAAACATCCCAACGTGCAATCGAGCCCGGTGATGCTCAGATTCCCTGTTCAGCTGGCCATGATGAACTGTGCCCAGACTAGCCACGCAGCGGGCCAAGCCACTCCAGCCACAAGCCAAGCGAGCCAAGAAAACCAGGGGTTGAACAAAAAAGGCGGGCCTTTGATGTCATGGATCGCATCATCGTCAGTCTTTTCGCATGGCCCAAGCTTAGCTTCGCAGGCCTTGTCGAGCTGGACCGACCTGGCCTGGACTTTGTGGTGGAAAGGCTGGACCTTGCGGGTTCCCATTCATCCTAACGTCACTCACCACCCCAGCATCCTGAACTCTCCCCAGTTTCATTTTCATCTGGAAGCAGATGCAATGTTTCCTTCCCGGCCCGTCATCATGACAATTTTGCCAGTTGGCAATTATCGTTTCATGATTCCTGCCTGATCATGTATTACCCGTGATCTTCGTCATGGTTGGTTGTTGATCTTTATGGAGATGCTTGCTTTGACAATGCGACGAGCAACGGCTGCAATGGAGTCGGAACATCGCTCCAGTCACAGCATTTCACAGTTGAAACACGTTGCTCTTTCCAGCCACCGTCTAACTTGCAGCTCGCATATTGTGGCTGGTTCTCCCTTTTGTGTCGCAATGTCTTGTCATCTAATAATCTCATTCGTCAGATTAACATGTCGCCAACCCTCCATCTTAATAAGACGCTCATCATATAATTTCGAGACAGGTGCATACTCTGAAACTGGATTGCTCACGGGTATTGGCTTGCATTCATGAAGCGCAGTCCAATTGCTGTTGGCGTCACAAACTGTAGCACACAGTGGTTTGCCCAACTACTCCAGGGTGACCATGTTTACTACTCCGTAGTTTGTTCATGTTCTGGTCTGATTGTATAAATCTCTATATCCTTATTTGCATATCTCGTAAGTAACATGTGAGACCATGGAAGATTAGGTTTCAGGAGAAAGAGTCGTTGAATCGACTGTTGTGGCTTAACGTTCAGCTGGACTTGCACGATATGCGTTGGCGCCTAGCAAAAGTGCCACTCTCGCAAAGTGCCGATAGGGTACGGTATCAGAAAACTTGATTGCTGAGTAGACGAGGCGAAATTATCTCGAAATTTTATTCCAATTTAGACAAAACTTTATGTCATCTACCTGCATGACCCTGAAGTCTGAATAACATGTTTTCTCATACAAACTGGAGTGATTATAAATTGAGTTTCTGGATAGTCTCGTCTACCCTAAACTGAGGGCAAATACATGGTTCCAGAGAGTCGTCACTGCCAACATACACGTCGAAGTCGCATCTTCACATAGATACTTTTCAGGGGAAGAAATATACCAAAAAACAATTATTCAGAGATGCAAAAGCACCAGCGTACACTATCTATATCATGTACTACAACTCAAAGTGCAGGCCGCCAGGGTCTCAAATAATAATATCCTAACAATGTACTCCAGTATAAGCATGCCCAAGGGGATCGTTGCCACCCAGCATACCCATACACGATCAAACATCAAGTTCCAAGCCGCATTATCTTTCCTCGCTTTATCGTATCATTCCCTCCAAAACATGCAACTCGTCGATTGTCGTAAAAACACATGCAAAAAATCATACTGTCATCTAACCGCTGCACATGATGCAGGACTCGGGATCCTCAATGCTACATTGCAGGACGGCCTCTGAGTAAATGTCGCGTTCACGATCCTCATTGTCCTTGCCTTGGTCCTCAGACTGAGGGTTCTTCTTGACGCCCAACTCTTCCTCCTGAACCTTCTCAGCAGGCTCAGTGGGAAGGGCCTTGGGACTGTCGCCCTCCGCAACATCAGCCTTGATGACGGGAGCACGGCCGGGAACGGATGTGGTGCCATTCACGCCATTGGCGGAGTTGCCGTTCAGTCCGCTGTCCTGAGAACCGGTCCTGCTGCCGTTGAGACCAGTGCGGCCCATAGCAGAAGGCGAGGACATCAGGTAGCTTGAGCCAGCAGGAGGAGCACGCTTCTTCAATGGCTTGATCTGAGCAGAGCTACTGTCGGCAATCTTGAGAGCTTGCTGATCGACAGTGAACTGAATAGGGGCAGCAGCAGCCTGTGTACGGAGGTAGTACATGCCGGTCTTGAGACCAAGCTTCCAGCCAGCGAAGTGCATGCTAGTGATCTTGCCCATAGTAGGATCCTTCATGTGGATGTTGAGAGACTGAGACTGGTCGATGAAAGCACCGCGGTCCGCAGCCATCTGGACAACCTGTCGCTGAGAAATCTCCCACACTGTCTTGTACAGAGCCTTAACATCGGCAGGGATGTTGGGGATGTTTTGGATAGAACCGTTCTCGGCAATGATACGGTTCTTCATGGCATCAGACCAAAGTCCCATGTCGACAAGATCCTTGAGCAGCCAGGGGTTGACAACCTGGAACTCACCAGCAAGAACTCGGCGCTGGTAGATGTTGGAGGTGTAGGGCTCGAAGCACTCGTTGTTGCCAAGAATCTGCGAAGTACTGGCAGTAGGCATAGGAGCAAGGAGCAAACTGTTGCGAATACCATGGGTCTTGACATCCTCTCGAAGGGTCTCCCAGTCCCACAGGTCAGAGGGCTTAACGTTCCACATGTCGAACTGAAGAATACCCTCGGAGGCAGGAGAACCCTTAAAGGTAGAGTAAGGACCCTCCTCCTTGGCGAGCTGCACGGAGGCGGTCAGGGCAGCGTGGTAGATAGTCTCGAAGATTTGCTTGTTGAGCTCGCGAGCCTCGGGAGACTCGAAAGGCATGCGCAGGGCAAGGAAAGCATCGGCAAGACCCTGGACACCGAGACCAATGGGTCGGTGACGCATGTTGCTGTTGCGAGCCTCTTGGACAGGGTAGTGGTTCACATCGATGATCTTGTTCAAGTTGCGGACAACGACTTGACTGACCGCGTGCAGCTTCTTGAAGTCGTAACAAGCGTCATCGTAGTTGATGAAAGAAGGAAGCGCCAGAGAGGCAAGGTTGCAAACAGCGACCTCATCAGGGGCACAGTACTCAATGATCTCAGTGCACAGGTTAGAGCTTCGGATGGTACCGAGGTTCTTCTGGTTGCTCTTGCGGTTGCAAGCATCCTTGTAGAGCATGAAGGGGTTTCCGGTCTCGGTCTGGGCTTCGAGGATGGCATACCAGAGCTTCTGGGCCTTGATAGACTTACGACCCTTGCCCTCCCTCTCGTACTTCTCGTACAGAGCCTCGAACTCCTCACCATAGCAGTCGGCAAGACCGGGGCACTCGTTGGGGCACATGAGGGTCCATTCACCATTCTTTTCGACACGCTTCATGAAAAGATCAGGGATCCAAAGGGCAAGGAACAGGTCGCGAGCGCGGACTTCCTCCTTACCGTGGTTCTTTCGGAGATCAAGGAAATCGAAGACATCCGCGTGCCAGGGCTCGAGGTAGATGGCGAAAGCACCAGGTCGCTTGTTGCCACCCTGGTCGACATAGCGGGCAGTGTTGTTGAAGACACGCAGCATGGGAACGACACCGTTGGAAGTACCGTTGGTTCCGGCGATGTAGGAGCCAGTGGCACGAATGCGGTGGACGTTCAAGCCGATACCACCAGCCATCTTGGAGATCATAGCGCAAGTCTTGAGGGTATCGTAAATTCCGTCAATGCTGTCCTCCTTCATATCAACAAGGAAGCATGAAGACAGCTGAGGCTGAGGGGTACCAGCATTGAAGAGTGTGGGGGAGGCGTGAGTGAAGAACTTGCTGGACATGAGGTTGTATGTCTCCAAGACTCGCTCAATATCGTCACCCCAGATACCAACAGAAACACGCATAATCATGTGCTGAGGACGCTCGACGATCTTGCCGTCGATCTTGAGAAGGTAGGATCGCTCCAGGGTCTTGAAGCCGAAGTATTGGTATTGGAAATCTCGGTCGTAGACAATGGCGGAGTCAAGCTCCTCCTTATGTCTCATAACACACTCATAAGTCTCCTTGGAAATCATGGGTGATGCCCGGCTGTTCTTGGGGTTGACATAGTGGTAAAGGTCGCTCACAACGGCGGACCATTGCTTCTTGGTCTGCTTGTGAAGGTTGGAGACGGCAATACGGGCTGCGAGGATGGCGTAATCAGGGTGCGTAACGGTCATGTACGCAGCAGTCTCTGCAGCCTGGGAGAATCAAGTTAGTTGTTGTCGAAGGAGTTCCAATGCATTCATCACTCACGAGATCGTCCAATTGGATAGTTGTCACACCGCCGTAGACGCCGGAGATGACCTTTTGAGTGATAGCAACAGGATCAACGTGGTCCATGTCGAGGCCGTAACACAGTCTCGAGACACGGGCAGTGATCTTATCGAACTGGACACGCTCTTGGCGTCCATCTGAAGTTCCTGTCAGTGATCATGAGTCTCCAAGTTGTCGGGTCGTACATACCTCTCTTTCTAACAAACATGATGGCGGATAGAGGAAAAGGCGGGGAGGTCGTAAAGGAGGTGAAGCAGGTTCTGTGCCTGCAGATGGAAGCAGTGAAGAAGCCAAAGAGCGTCTAGAAGGGTATTGACGCTTTGTTGAAAGGGAACGTGAGAATTATTACAAGATTTTCCAGTGTTTTGTTTGTGGTTGTTGAGGAGATGAGATTTGCAAATTTGGGCGGATGGTCGATGTGGTTTTAAGGAGGCGCGTCTACCATACGCGACGCCAAGTTTTTAGCGCGTCAAACAGTGACAGGGTCGAACAAATCCATTAAAAAGGCCCCGCCTGAAACCTAAGGCAACGCCCCGTTTAGAAGCTGGGATTTGGAGAAGAGACTGATCAAAGCTGGTGATTTATGTGAAATCTAGGCGATTCCTGGTTTCATTGGGTTAAGAAAGCGTTCAGGGAAATACATCTATTGCTATTTCATGCATTTTCTGCCCAACAACGTCACTATCTCACCTCCTCTTTCCAATATCGCGGTGTCGCGCCCTCCGTGTCATTTTGCGTTGCCAGAGCGTTGGTGGGGTTTCAGAGGGGTCAGATAGCGGCGCGAAATCACGTGAAGTCAATGCAAATTATTAATTGCATGTGCTGGCTCTGTAAGCAAGCGGTGGAATTACGTCTGAGCTTGGACAGCGCAGGTTGACTGGAGGATGAGACCTTGACCTTGATGAAAACGTTCTCAGCAACCAATCAACACCGTGCATCGAAACTACCTGCCTGAGTTGGTGACGCTCTGGCCTAAAAAAAGACATCTAGAGTACAGCAGTTGCAAGGCAACAGGACATTCAGTGACTCACCATTGGGTTGAATAAAGACATTCAAAATCAATGACATCGAGACGTCTCTTTAATTGCTTTCAATTTTCAGTTACCAGCGGTTTCAGGACCTCAAGTCTCAGATTCCAAGCCTCACACTTTCGCAACATGGCTCCATCTACAACAGCCCAGCCAGCTAATGGCTCCAGTTACGAACCCAGATACATCGATGTATGTCAAAGTTCCAGTCGATTCTACTGTATCCGACCCATTAGTCATGTCCGAGATCAGATCCCGTTAACACATGACGTCTGCCAGTAGATTGGTATCAACCTTACCGATCCCATCTTTCGAGGAAAATACCACGGCAAAGAAAGACATCCCGATGATCTCGATGCCATTATCGGGAGAGCCCGTGAAGTCGGATGTACGAAGCTCATAGTTACCGGCTCGGATTTGGGTAACTCCCGAGACGCCCTCACCCTTGCCAAAGATTATCGTAAGTTTGACCCCTGTTTATCAATCTGATAATCTAACCAACTCCCGTCAACAGCCGGGACCATCTTTGGAACTGCAGGCATCCATCCCTGCAGCAGTGCCGTCTTCAGTGAAGCGGGTCCCTCTCATGAGTCTGAGCACACAACACCATGCGACCCTGATCCTGAAGCTCCGGTCTCGGAAGAGCATCCTCCTTCTTCAGAGAAGACGGAGAAGCTCATTGCAGACCTTACATCTCTTGTAACAGAGGCTCAGGCCTCAGGCCAGAAGAGCCTCGTTGCAATGGGAGAGTTTGGTCTTGACTATGACCGTCTGCACTATTGTTCCAAGACTATTCAACTTCACTCGTTTGCTGCCCAGCTCAAGGTCGCTGCTACGATATCTCCTCAGCTCCCGCTGTTCTTGCACTCTCGTGCCGCTCACGAGGACTTTGTCCGGCTTCTGAAGGAGGCGTTTGGTGAGAAGCTGGAGAAGTTAGAGAAGGGTGGTGTGGTGCATAGTTTTACTGGCACAGCTGAGGAGATGCGCGAGTTGATGGACTTGGGACTGTACATTGGTATCAACGGATGCAGCTTCAAGACAGTTGAGAACTGCGCTGTTGTTAAGGAAGTCCACCTCGACCGTCTTATGATCGAGACTGATGGACCTTGGTGCGAGGTTCGACCAAGCCACGAGGGTTACAAGTACCTGATTGAAAAGAAGAAGGAGGAACCTGCTCCTGAAAACGAGCAGAACGGGACTGGCACTGCTGAGCCTGCGAAGAAACCTCAAAAGCAGTCTAAGAAGAACCAAAAGAAGGAACCAGAAGTTCCCGAACGGTACAAGATCGTGAAGAAGGAGAAGTGGGAAGAAGGAGCCATGGTCAAGGGGCGCAACGAGCCCTGCAACATCGAACGAGTCGCCAAAATCATCGCGGGGATCAAGGAGGTCAGTATCGAAGAGGTCTGTGAAGCAGCATGGAAGAACACAGTAAAAGTATTTGGACTTGAAGAGAAGTAGGAATTGATCGACGTGTTGATCCGTCATGGGGGTATCATATAGAGAGAAAAGACATAGACCATGCGCCATATAGATCCAACAACTTTTCACATGCCAGAGCCTTTGTGCCCGCGTATCCTTCCGTGCCTCACCAATCCTGTTGTTACTCCCTCCTCACCCGTCATCCAACCAGGCATTTTCTCTCCATCTATTATCCCAGCCTCAACAAGTTGTCGTACACCAGCCCAAACATGATTGCCGGAGAACGAAACTTTGATGGTGGGCGTCCATCTTTGGGACGTGGCTGCATCATTTCTGCCGTCCTCTTCCGTTGCGACATTCGCCTCTCGAATGACTGCGTCAATCTTACTTTTCCGTCGACTTTTCCTGCCATCATCCGCACCATCCTCGTTGCCGCTCTCATCTGCTTCGCCCAAATCCACATTTGTAGGGAATGGGTCTTGTATCACAATGTCAACCTTTTCCACTCCCTTTCCATCTGTGACAATGCCCGTATCACCAAACCGAGCTTTAGCAGCAAGTCTTGCCTTTTTCGATGCCTGTTGCCTTACAGTCAAAGGCGCTCCGCGCTTGAGGCTAGTAAGCAATGATTCTCGAGATAGTGGTGGGCTCGGAAGAATAGTGTCCAACGGCGATATTTTTGTTGATTCGTTGGTATAGATGCTCCAGCCGCCACCTGCAGCGGTCATGCGCCCGGATCCTTTCTTTTCTAACAAAGCATCCAAATTCTTGCTTGAGAGGTTCCCTGATTTGAGTGTGTATCGTTCACGGGGGCGTGAAAGAGCCTTGGGAACGCCATCAACAATCAGACTTTGTAAACTCTTGGATTCGCCTGAGCCAGCAGAGCCTGTGGCTTGAGACTTGGTGATGTATAGTGAGGGAGAACCGTCAGGGAAAGCAATGTATACAGTTCGTGACGAGTCGAAATTGGTCGCACCACCAGCGTCTCGGCCTGATAGAGCAGAACCAGTGTTGTAAGGTGAGTCAACAACGAATATTCGCAAGATCAAGACAGGTATATCTTTTGGTCTGTGGAAGTGATAATGTGCCTTCACGTCTGGTAGCACATGAGTCTGAAGGTTTTGTAGGAATGTTGATGGGTGGAAGCGTGGAACTTTTAGGTTCTCTTTATCGACTTTAAGCACTTGGTCCTCGCCAGCATCTTGAGAAGGTTGCTTGAGAGGTAGAATCGAATATGCCGACCATTTTTGAGATGTTGGATTCTGCTCGAAATATGCCATATCTGCCATGGCCAGTTGATATAGCGTTAGGCCAATCCTCCAGTCGCCCTCAACGATTCTACTAACGACATCTCGTTTTGACCCTTTTTGTTGTTGCATGTCAATGTAAAGTTGTTGAAGATCGTCAATGGACTGACAAGGAGGATAAAGGTCGTCGTCTGCTTCATCGTCCTCATCTCTCCTCTCAATATAGGGCACGGCATTAGGTAGACTCTCATCGTCAAGCCAGTCTAATGCCAAGGAAATAAGTGCTTCTCGTGATAGTCTGTTGAGACTCTTCACAACAGCAGGATTGGTCGCATCAACTCGTAATGAGGACGGAAGCCTTGCTGTTGTTGGTACTGAGAAGCGGGCCATTGTTGTTTTGTTTGTTTTTTACAACGAGTCACAAAGACCGAATGTGAGCGCTCGAAGCAAGTCATACGCAAAATAAAACCACAAGACTCTTCCTCTGATTGGTGTTTAATTGAGGCAGGGGTTTATTGATCTCTTAGAATAGACCGAGCCGATAATCAATGCTTAGACATACTCATGAGACGCGATACATTCACTTGGAGTCGCGTCTGCAATCAGACCAACCAGGAATAGTGAGAAGCACGGGCCAAGAACAGGTGAACAGCCAACAGAGCGGATGTCTGGCCAAATCCGATCACGTGCTATATCATGTGATAACTTCAATATCGAGATAATGTCGACAGGCAAGCCTGCCTGTCTGTCAAAACTGTCACGACCAGAATGCCAAACAATGTCATCTCTCAAGACATCTCATCTCATCTTCCGCTTTTCTTCGGTCTAGAAAACTCACTCAAAAAAGGAGTCGAAACCAAAACTCGGTTTTAACATTGAGTGGACTCGGACGTGAGCGTGGTCCGATTCGGAGAAGCGGTTCATCTCGATTGATTGGTTGAGAGTTTTCAGTGCCTCATGGCTCTTGTCACAGCCTAGATAACGTGGTTCCACCATCAAAGGGATACCATTCCGAAAATCAAGACGCTACGATGACTGGCTCATCGAATTATTGGACTTGTGCAAAGATTGACAAGGGCCAAAGCCGCCAAACTGCCCTGATGCCGATGGGTGTCGCCGTTGGACTTGATCATGACCTCGACCTCGACGTGATGGAGGCGAATCATTGACGACACCGTGGGCCAGGCTGGGAATTGATTTTCTGCAACGGTCCAGGAGTCTCTTTATTGGCTTTGCGAGACTTCAATACCCCCACGTAAGCGAATGGCAGGGGCTATGACGTTTTGACTTGAGTCTGCAGATCGGTTCGGCAGATTTCGACAGCTTGGGACCACAGACGCGCTGTAAGAACGAAGCTACATATTGTACAAGCTACAGTATCGTCGACAGGACCAATACGTCCGAGTTGCGGCAGGGCATGATGCTATCTTTCACGGTCTCGAAAATGTGTGTCATAATTTTCCTTTAGTGATCTGGGGCCGCAGGCAAGCGAGTTGCTTTCCAAACTGGAGACACTTTCTTTTTTGGAGATTGTGCTAGGGCCCCATTTTTGACGGGGAGTTCACGGAAGATTTGCGGATAAAGGCTCCAGGGTGAAAGAGACCCTTCGGACTGGATCCAATAGTTGCAGAAACCATCAACCAGAACGAACGCCTTGGCTGGTTTCGTTCTGGCGTGCAGAATAGATTGGTACGCTCGGTCCCTTTGGAATTCGTGAAGGATTCACTGTACAGCCAGTACCAGCTTCGAGAGAGTCCCTTGACTCCTTGAGGCTGAACCCAGTCTATGCACAACGACAAAAGAACATGTCTCAGCTGAGCTGCTCCAGTGTGTAGTCAAACAAGAGGCAATTAAACCGTTGGCCATGTATGTAAGTGGGGGCAAAATCAGGAACTCCCTCTACAATCATCACATAGGCTTTTGACGCTGCCGATCTTGCAGTAACTTTGAGTTTCAATGAGAGGGAATTCATTCTGGAAGGCCAACCTCGTTGTGAGCAAGATTATTCATCCACTGGGCGTCAATAGCTCAAATTTGCTTGTGCGCGGATTTCTTTCACCGATTTTTCAGTCCAGTGCAGGAAGCTAGAATTGGCGAAAATCAAAGACACGGCCTTGTAACGATAGGGTTAGCTGACTCCCATGTCTGAGAAGAACAGACAACTCCCCGAAGCTGTCCGAATCCGCTCATCTGCAGAGAAGGAGTTGGGGCGGTTGTGTGACCCCGTTCCAGAGTGGCATGCCAAGTTTCGATTTCCCTTCTCTGTCGAGTGAAGTACATCGTCTGCTGTACGACTCCAATTTCAGCAACATGTGCAAGTGGGGGTATTGGAGTTCTTTCCCTCTTTCCCTGTCGCCCAAGAACGAACTCATAAGCGGCGATGAAACGAACCGACCCACGCTGACTGATTTTCTGCGAGATAATCACTCATAGAAATAGAGGGATTGGCTGTGTCTGAGCATGACCGTTCAAAATCGGAGATGGAGAAGGTATCCGCGAAATAAGAGATATCCACGTCTCCAGACTAGTGACAGCCAATAGACAGGGGGCGGGGAGTTGGAATTTGAGCACACAACACTTGTCTTCAAAATACAGTGCCAGTGCAATATGTGAATTGGCTATTGGACTGAAGTCAACATTAACTCGATACATGCTGCCATGCTTAATGTATAGTATAAAGTCAATTGCTTCCTTCTCACAACACAAAAGCTCACTGCAGCGGCTTCTTGCTGTCTCGGCCCTGCTTGCGCTTTAAAACCAACATCCATATGCCGAATAAGGTAAAAAAAGCCCAACGCAGGGTCCTGGTGCAACCTCGGTGGTCATCCGTGGCATATGGCATGGGGGGTGTGATGAATGATCATTGATGCGAGGGAGGGACTTGGGAGTCCATGACGGCTGGAGCTCCGGCTCATGTGTGATTGTTAAGCAAGCCGCCGGCCCATGCATGTAATCCTGATCGGAGCTGGCAGGTTGGTAAGCAAAATTTTCTGTGCTCTTTGCTCTATTTCACAGAGCCACTATTGAGCAACGAAAGAGGTAATACAGTAAAACATGTGAGATACAACAGGAAAGCAGAATAGAGTATAAACAAAGAATAGCAACAAAGATAGAGTCGCAATCATCTCGACATGAATATTGCGACATACACACGGCTTTATTACTCTTCCATTCGCCAGATACCCCCATGTTCTAGGCCACCATCTCATCGTTGAAAAGGCTGGGTCCTCGTTTACAACTAAGCCTCCGACTCCAGGAGGGGGCCCTTTGCCATCCAGTGACTACTCAGCTCATTACCCACTAACCCACCACCCACGGGCTCCCCAAACAATAACCCACTCCACTAAACCCATCTGCGTAGTGGCTTCGGCGTCAATCGGCTTCCCAAGTTGCATCCACTTTGAGAAAACAGACTTGACTTGCCTTGACCCCAGCGCCCTTCTTTCTTCCTCCACTTCCTCCCCAAGAACCTCCAGAATCGACCTCGGAATAGACTCATTGTTCATCTTGAATCTGAGAAACGACGACGATACGACGATACACGTTCGATTTTTCACCGAGCACGCGGCTATCGATTTGGGACTGACCGATATTATTGAGTCACCCGCAGCCGTTGGCAAATTTGCCTGCACAGACCCCGCTCATCCTCGTTGAACCGCCTCCGGATTCGATATCGAATCATCGACTACCGTTTGATTGAAGACACTTTGAAGAAGTAATTGGTGTTTGGAACCCAATTCAAGAGGGAATAACTGGCCTCGAATCATTCATCGAAATGACAAACTTCAACGGTCGCCGCGGCCCCAACGTGTCGCAATACCTTCGCGACCTCAACGCCATTAACCGTCAAGAGACTGCTCACGACGAGCCTTTCAACATGGAGGAGGATCTCGCTCTTTTCACCAACACTCAATTCTTCGACTTTGAGACTGGCCAGAACACCGACTACCAGGCCCACCCCGTGAAGGTTGATTTGGAGGCTGCTCAAAGCACTTCCCCTTCCGATGGAATGACTCCGGCCCCCTCTGTCGTGGGTGATATCACTGCCGGTAACTTCGATTTCATGCAGGGTGAGTTTTTGATGTTCTTGTGTTATACGGCACTTCCCACCTTGAAAACATGTCAAACTGGAGATTGAAGGGATGGAGTACATCAATGAGAGGGAATTGCAACAACGCGCAAACATCGATGCATTATTGTTTTATCACGGAAAGCAGAAATTCTCTTGAATTTCTGCCCTTTGGTATTACCAATGATCGAAATTTCGGTTTCTCACTGATGCTCTGCTCCTCACTCCACTATACATCCATATGGCTACAATCCAAGCGGATTGCCTCAATTATCACATCTGACACCTGGTCCGAAAATGGGCAATGAGAAGCGTCTTACCGCTTCACTAACCGTTAACTCTATTTACCCCACCCTCCCTTGAGAACATTTGTCCCAACCTGCAGGCCTGCATGCCGCCTTCTGGTCATTGGGGATAAGCAGTCCCTCTATGCTAGGCTGCTCAAGTGCGGCCCAGGTCTAGGATCTCAAGCTCAATGCTAGTGGCTGCATAAACGATGGTGTCTATGGCGCAATATCTCGTGATTTGCCGACACTGATCACGACATCACTATGCATCCCTGCACTTCACTACCACTTCCCAAGTTGGGATAGGCTCTTCCCCAGATCTCAAGCACTTCTGCAATACACAATGACTACTCTTCAACTCCGCAAGCCTACTATCTTCTCTACTTCAGTCATGATAGACTCTTCTCGACATCAACTGACCACAATACCATGGCAGGCGACTTCAACTTCCCCGACTTTACCGGCACTTATCCTTCAACCCCCATGACCGCCGCCTTTGCTGATGGCACTCAGAACTTCGCTGCTCTGCAGCCTAGTGCCCCCGCGAGCTACCAGCCTGTACCACAACAGCAGCAGGCTCCTCACTTCGCTCAGCCAGCTGCCCCTCAGCTTTCATCCGAGAGGCGCGACTCCGAGACCGCCTCTGGCGCTGGTCGTGGATCCGTCAACTTGGAGGAAGCTTCCCGTCATGCCGCTGAGGAAGATAAGCGAAGACGCAACACTGCTGCCAGTGCTCGCTTCCGTATCAAGAAGAAGCAGCGTGAGCAAGCTCTTGAGAAGTCCGCTAAGGAGATGTCCGAGAAGGTTTCCGTTCTAGAGAGCAAGGTGTCACAACTCGAGACCGAGAACAAGTGGCTCAAGAACCTCTTAGTTGACAAGAACGAGGGCAATGATGAGATTGTTGCTTTTTGGAAGGAGTTTCTTGCATCTAAGGCTGCTGACAAGTCCGAGTCAAAAGCCAAGTCCTCCGTCAAGGAGGAGACAAGGTGATTGCAACAAACCTATAAAAGTGCAGCAAAATCCTGGGTCGACCTTTAATGAGGAAGGCCGACGGCGTTCTTCTGGCTCGTTTTGCATCTAGTGGGGGCTATGCGGCGTTTTCTGATCTTTTCAACAATATCTGGGGGTACAAGGAGCATGATGATGATACATTGGATACGGCACATACACAACATAAAAATCACGAGAGGGATAGTGAGGGGACGTTTTCAGCGGATGAGAGGCATGATGGATACATATTGCACGAGCTGCCTTTGCAGCAACTGATAGATACCAGTCCCTGGGTTCAAGCAACAGGATAAACTGGCTGGAATTCTTTGTTTTGACTTGTCATGATATCAACGGGTATACGATATATCGTTTCCGTAACTAGTTTCTTATTCCATGTTCAACACTTTTTGGTCCGAAGAAACCATGCTTTGAAAGCCAGTGTTTATTGAGTTACTAATAGAACTCTTCCACATCCATATCTATCTCTTATTCGCTTCTTTGCGTGTCGTAATCATGGACCTATGTCCCATTGCTCATCCCGTTAACCAAATATGAACCTCTAAGCATATATTATCCTCTCATTTCTGCTGCTCCGCCTCCTCAGCTGCCTTCTTCGCTTTCAAAACATCCATGCGTTCCTTATTCCTCTTTCCCAACAACCTCAACGTTTGCGCCTTCTCATGTTCCGTCATCCCCGCCCAATTCCCAATCCTGCCCATCGTCCCATCTGTGTTAACCACAAGGGGACCCATGGCATCCAGCGCGACGGACTCTCCAACGCGCAGCTGAGTCGGGCCATTATTGGCAGCATCTTCCGGGGCCGGTAGAGGAAGAGGGTTCTTGTTATCCTTGCTCTCTTGCTGAGCAGGCTGTTGCTCGTCCTTGGACATAGTGCTGGAGAAGCGGAAGGCTGATGGCGTGTAGTAGTTGTTGTTTAGGCGTGTGATTGCGAAGCGTGGGAAGCGCTTGAGCATAATGTGGTTGAGATGTGTTATGTATAACTTCACTCAGTGAGTGAAAGTGACTAGCAGAGATATCAAATCTCTCGCTGAAATGCTTAAGATTTAAGAAATTACAGAATTGAGGTTTGGTTTGATGAGCTATGGGGAATTATATTGAAAGAAAGAGGAGCTGTAAGTGAGGCGCTGCTTGGATTGGGTTCGGAGTAGGATAGAAAAAAATGGAAGCCGATAGTCAAGAAAGCTGACCACTAAGAATGGATCCCTGGGTTTGTTCTAGAACTACCTAGCCGCGATACTCACTGACCGCATTAACAAGGAAGCCAGAATACGGAAAACACATGAGTTGACTATTTTATCATCTAATTCTATGTTATTCTAAGTTGCAACACTACTGTATTGGTTTATTTCTCCGTTCGAGTAAGTTCTTTTGTTTGTTTGTGGGTCTTGGCCCAACTCAACGATCCCCGGGTCAGTTCGTGGGACACTCAGAATACTACGACTGTGGTTATCATGGCATGAAGGGTTACACTACTATACACTCGTCAATTTAATGTAATGTCACAGTTTTTCCAGATAAATTGTACAGTGGGGATGGATATAACTGTCTAACAAGGGCCCTATAGACCCCTCCATCTATCAAGAGGTACTTCTTTCAAGTCCAGGTATCAGATACCCGGGTTCTGTTCATTGATACAAACCATACATCTTCAGCGCATGACAGTCGTCGTAACACATAATCTGTCTCAAAGAGACATTCTCACAGAACGTAGAGACTGACATAGTATACTGCATGTCAACAGTCTAGCCCACAAAGCATAATGCAATAGTCTTACATAGACCAATTGTTCTATACTCAGAATTCTGGCCGTTCGTTAGAGGCCATTTAGTGAAGCTTGCGGTGCCTATGTCATATTAGCGCTGTCGTGTGGAACGTTCACAAAGTTCTGCAATGCTTACTTGGTGACAACACGCTCGATGGCGTCCATTCCCATCTTGAGAACGTCCATACGAGGACCGTATGACAGTCTTACGAAGTGATGGCAAGGGGAGTCGAAAAGGTCACGACGACGCGAAGGGTTGAGATCAAAGAAGATACCAGGCACCACGATGACCTTCTCCTCCAGACAGGCCTGGAAGAAGTTGAGACCGTCGGCAATAGTGTCGGGGAGACCCTCGAGGTTGAGCCAGCTAAAGAAATGGTCAGGCTAGTGGCGAGAGAATTTGGAGTGATGCAGTGACTTACAGGTAGAAGGTCGAGTCGGGCACGTACTTGATGACGAAGCCCATCTCGCGGAGACGTCGAACAACGAAGTCACGCTTTTCCTAAAGATGTGTTAGTACTTCCGTGTCTTGGCTATTGAAGTCCATAAAGGCTTACTCTGAAGTGAGACTGAAGGTGAATCATCTCATTGCGAACAAGTTCGGGCTCGAGCATGGGAATAGCGGCCTCCTGGAAAGGATGCGAGGCACCACCGTCCAGGTAAGAACCACATGAACCAATACTATTGTTTTGTTAGTCGTGATTGTCCATAGTCAAGTTAAATCACCAAAAGCAGTCTCATGCGACCTGACGAAAGTTCAGGAGCTTGGGGCTGACTCACGCATTAATGTATTCTAGATAAACCGAATTAGCTTTCTTTTCATGACTTTGAATTATGATGAATTGGTTTGTGCTTACCCTTAGGTCCCAAGATCCAGGCAATTCTCCAGCCAGGCAGGCGGAAGCGCTTGGTAAGACCATCAATAATCAGAACATCATCCTCGTTAACATCCTCAACGTTCTCAGCAGCACTGATGGTGCTTCCCGAGCAGTTGTCGGCGTAGTAGTATCCAGAATAGAATTCATCGGAGATGAATGTCGCACGGTCTCGACACAAGTCCTGGATCTCGGCAAGCTCTGGGTTGACAATCACACGACCGGTAGGGTTGCGAGGGTTTGATGTGAGGATAACGGAAGTACCACGAGCAATCTCTTCAGCAATCTTGTCGGGGTGAATATGGTAGCCGTCCTCCTCAGACAGTGGTACGGGAATGGCAGCGAACTGTGGGAATCTGTTAGTACGCATATCATGACCAATTATCAAAACTTGTTCGCTAAGAACTCACGTTCTTGAAAAGACTCAGCATTTCATTGTAAGCCGTGTAATCAGGCAAGAAGAAGGACAGGTATGAGTTGCCCAAGACAGCAGCGATACGGATGAGACCAGCACGACCACCGGGGACGATAGCAACGTTCTCCCAGGTATACTGGCTCTCCTTGCCCTGTCGGTGAGCCTCGTTGTAGAGCTTCGCAACAGCCTCCCTCAGGGGCTTGATACCAGCTGTAGGACCGTACTCTCGGCCGGCCATGGAGACGTTAATGGTATCCGGGCGGGGGAAACAGCCTTCGATGTCGTCCTCGACTTCGGGAGCACCCTGGCCAAGGTTGGCCCAGGCATCGGGGTCGTCGAGGTAGCCATACTCGGAGGCTCGCTCTGTGCACCAGATAACACCAGTGGATGATCGGCTGGCGTCGAGGCCAGCATGAGGCATGTGACCCTCATGAGCGTTTCGGAACTGACGATGGACCTTGGATTGGTATTCTATTTAACTTCAGTTAGTATTTCGTCGTTGTCATATTGTAGTTGCAAGCTATATTCTGATCGTGGGTTTGGCAGTGACGTTGTGGAGAGCTGCAGCCAAGCTCCTGTACAGCTCTAGGTGTAAGGCGGGTTTGGAGGGGTAACTAAGGCCAGGATAGAGGGGCAGCCACAGATGACAGGGATTGAAGAGGGGAAAAGCAAGAACCCAGCAAGGCAATGCACAGCAAATGCAACGCCCCATTGGCGCCGGTAGTCAAAAGGCGGGACGGTGAGGGGAGGTGAGAAAACGGTGAAGAGAGTAGATGAGGGTTTTGGCGATGGTTCATGAGAGTCCCCAGAGCTCAGGAAGCTAGGATACAAAGACAGAGCTGGGGCGACACAGCTCAGGGCAATGTCTCAAAGTCCAAGACGAACCAGAACAGCCATGAGACAAGACCGGGCTGGGGGTAGACATTAACGTACCGTTCATCGAAGGTTCGGTGGTACTGAAACGGCGGGTGAGCACCTTGGGCTTGGGTTCGCCAGTATGGCGGTTGATAGAGAACTTGCGTCCGCTAAAAGACATGATGGGCGGTGGGTAATAGGATCGCGACTCGATATAGGTAGGAAGGAGTTTCGCAAAGGTTTGAGGAAGAATTCAGTTATGGCTCCAAGCCAAAACAAGTGATGATGAGGACGAGTAAGTAGCAGTTGCGAGGTCCCGCCTAAGTTTTGGGGGATAATGGAGCTCTAGCTTAGTGAGGTCCGGGCAGTCATGCAAGTCACAACGTAGTAGTCGCGACAGTGCGAAGAGAAAGAGTTGGTGGTAAAGAGAAGAAAGAAGGAAGAGGAGGGAAAAACAAGGTGGATGGATTTACGGGGGATTACATGTAACTTTAAACAAGTGCAGAAGAAAAGAAATCAGATCGGTCACCGAAAAATTAGGTCGGGGGTGGAACCTGGAGCCTTCAGGTACTGTACTCTCTACAGCGCCTTGGACTTGGATGTGTGTCACGAACAAGAACAAGACAGAAAAGGGAAGCCATTCAGCATCAAGAGTGGTCTGTGAGTACCAGGCCAGCATCAGCATTGGCCAAGCTGAGAGGAATGCGATTGGATTGAGCTGACTATCGCCAGATGGATGGTATTGGATGTATGCATCATGCACTGAACATCAACGGAAAACGGCATCTTTGGAGCAACCATTTGACAAGATTTAATTATCGTCTTGCGTAATCACTTACCGTACCTCTGAATCGCTTCAAAAAGTCTCATTCGGTTGCCAACCTCACACCGAGTATTAACAACTACTCACTATGGATATTCCGCTTTGACAATGCATTGCCAATCCTGGGGTAAAAAATGGCCCCCTTTTTCAATGCTGATACGACTTGTCAGGTTGGTTTTGGAGTCGAGACGCTTCTCTTACAGATACCAGATGCAGTTACAGTACCTCTGTAGCTATCCTAGCTTCATCCAATCATTCTCTACTTTCATCGCATTTACCACCTGAAGCTGGAGTATCAAGTAGGTATGGAAGATGCACTTAATCCATCTTTTAGGTACATACAACAGAAATATTCATAGCTTATTCTTCTTTGAATCGGGTATTCATTGACATCTAATTCTATTCTGCCCAACATCAACCCGACCGGACTCAAATGTCCCGAACAGAGCCCCGCATAGAATGGCAAAGTGACGATCTTTGGGATATCGTTACCTAAAACCTCATCCCCTGCCAGTTCGGTTTCTCCCCTTACCCACAACGCCTCATTCGCCCGGCCCGATCCCTAAACTTGCCGTCAAGTATCAAGTTCAAAGCTCTTACATGCTGACATTGGCTGTTCTTACTGCTTTCACCGGGTGAAATGTCGCGCATCTTTCAAAAGGGAAGCTCGGTGAGAAGCCGAAACTGAAACACTCTAGAACCTCGCTAGAATGCCTGATATCAATCAGGGAACAAGTCCGGTTGGTCCCGATCTCAAGGGTCTTCAGGTACATGCACAAGCGGGTTGTTGAATCATGAGACATACACGTTACTTGGGCTTTGTATGGGACGTTTTGCATACGGGCGAGGCTGGGGAATGGGTTCCTATGTTCACCGTGCTCACCTCGACTGCGCCGCGGAACGGGACGGCATCGCCGTTACACGGGCAAGTGCACGGAGACTGTTTGAATTATTCCCGCATTATCCTACAGTATTACGTGGTCAAGTTGAAGGCATTACGTCGGACACAGCTCAGACTAATATATGGGATCTATCTACCTAGGTACTTGACCGCATAGACAATCTAAAGCTGTAGGGTAAATGCATCCTCAAAGGCCTCACTCTGCTATATTGTCAGACAAATAACATGTAACGTTGACAATGAAATAGAAATTGGTGATAGATCATATGAGTTTTCATATACATTCGATTCTTTATGTGCTGATTATTTGCACATCTAAATAGCCACATTCAACGCTCCCAAATTTAAACTTTAAACGAGATACATGAGTTCCTCCTTTTTTAACGCCGTGATAACAAGACATTTCCAATTCTTTTAGCCCATCATGGACTTTCCAATCTCACTTTCCCAGTTTTCGCCTCGCTCGAAGCCGTTGGAGTGTGTCTGATAATCAAACAGAGCCTTGGCAACATCCTCCTTGGAAGTAAGAACGAAAGGACCGTACTGAATAACAGGCTGATCCAGGGGCGTACCAGCGATGATAGCCACCCGAGCAGACTTCTCTGCACCAGCATCAACCTCAAAGTGAACAACTTCGCCCTCAGGCTCAAAAACAATGTTGTGGTATTGCTCAACAACACGCTTCTGGTCATCCTTGCCAACAATGACCTGTCCCTCGAGGGTGTAGGCAAAAGCGTTCCAGTTGGGAGGCAGAGGCTGAGTGATCTTGCCACCGGGCTTGATCTCAATGTCGAGGAACCAGACGGGTGTGTAGGCGAGATCCTTGACTGAGTCGATGCCGTGGCTTTGACCGGAGATGACCTTTACGGTGACCTTGTCGTCGTCAATCTTGGCGATGGGGATCTCTGCTGCCTTGAGATCGCGGTAGCGGGGTTCACAGGCCTTGAGCTCCTTGGGGAGATCGACCCAGAGTTGAAGACCGACATTGGCGCTGCCGTCGGCGTTCTGTTGGGGCATCTCAGCATGCATGATACCTAAGTGAGTGTCAGTAAATGGATTTTTCCCATGGGAGATCATGTAAACATACCTTTTCCAGCAGTCATGAATTGAAGGTCTCCAGCGGAGAGAGTGCCTCGGTTACCAGCAAAATCCTCATGGTCCATACCACCCTCAAGGAGGTAAGTGATAGTCTCTTGACCACGGTGAGGATGGTCGGGGAATCCGGCACCAGGCTTGACAGAGAAGTGGTCGAGCATCAGGAAAGGAGAAAAGTTGCGGAGCTGAGGAGTACCAATTGATCGACGAACGCGAGCACCAGCACCCTCAGATTGCTCAATAGCAAGGAAGACCTTGCGGATAGATCGATGGACAGACATTTCGGTGGCGTAAAGGTGTTGGGTGTCCTTCTCTTGGTCGATGATTTTGTCGCTGTAGATGTAAGATAGAGGTGTAAGAGTCTTTAACACCTCAAAGGTAGAAGTAGCTGTGTCCTTGAAACGGGTTTGGAATAAGGCGATGGCAGCTAATGCTATGAATGCTGGGATGAAGATGCTTCGGAAGAGGGTCATGACAAGATAGGACGGATGAAGCAAGGACTTATATACTACAAGAAGAGTCCGATGGATGAGGGGATGATTTCGCAAGCAACGACAAATGAGTAGAAATAGATGGATTATTAAGTTAAAGCCATTGGGTCAGACTGGCGATTGTGGAGGGTTTTGCGATGTTTAGTCAATGTTACATCAGCAGCTAGAGGGAAGGTTTTACCACTAATAGCCGCTGTAAGTTAGGGACTGCAGATGGTTTGCTAAGGCTGACCAAATCGATGGTGTGTCTAATAAGTGGAGACAATTACTAAGGGCTTATCGTGATACGCCATCTGCTGGGTATCCGTATTTCCGGTCAACCTCACCTCCTTCTAGAATCCATAGACTGCCTTGATCAGAGTTTATTGGGGATGAGTGTAACTTTGGCTTTGCAATCGTATCTTCTAGTGTTACCTCACTGGGACTCGCAGCCTCAGTGGCGTGTCTTCTCTTTTGGAAGGCTTTAATGCTTCACGTGTTCAACCGAAACTCCTTCCCCTCGTTCTACTGTTTCTGTGGAGTTGGAGCACTCTTCCCCATGTCTGTCGGTATATGACATGGTGATGGCCCTTCCTGACTGGAGCGTTCGATTTCAGCATTATATCAAGTTTCTGATATAAAGGTATCGAGCGAGTGCGAAGAAACAGCTACTCGATGAAAAGTATGCTCGGTTGTTGATATTACAGCTGGTGACCCCGCCAACCGAGAATCTCCATGTATATGGCAGTACACGTCTATGTAGCCAGTTTCCTTTCCTTCAGCGATGTGGTCTTGTAATATTATAAGTAGGAAAAGAATTCGAAGAGGTCGAAGTCTATGACTGATAACTCAGAGACCTTGACATTTCGAACTTGTGTATATAAAATCCCAAATGGTAAATGAGGCTCTAATCATTCCAATTTTGTTAAATGGTAAGGCTGAGAGAGGGGCTTTATATACTTCTTCTGATAATACTCCCATAGTGAGCGAATTTGAGAAGATTGCACTTTTGTCAGCCTGCGTCTCGCAATCGCGCAAACTATTGAAACAGCTGCACTATGTATGCAAACAGTAACAATTCTCGACAAAAACCCTGAAGTGGTAAAAACAAAGACATGTGGTTGTTTCTGGTCAATACACTTATCGCAATGCCTGGATTTTAGGGTTGGCATAAGGCTGGCACAAGGTTGATTGAGAGGCTCTAGTCACACGAGGTATAGATTGATATATGCAGGCACTGCGCCTGACAGAAACAGCAGACAAGAAGACAGTGCTGTTTGTCCTTGTGATTTCTGTCCTGCCCCGTAAGCGCCGTTCAGCGATCTATCATCTTCAGCATCCAGGGGTAATAAATGTCAGCTTGAGGGTGTATCCCCATTGGCAAGGGCTGCCTGTCCGAAACTAACAAGTCCAGGAAAAAGGAACGAAATTGCAGGATCAGACAAGATAATGCAGGAGGATCTAAGAAGTGACTGTCCCAAGCGAACGGTACCAAATAGATGGCGATTTGTTATTGGCCACATGGCTGTGGCAGGGCGGTGCAGGGGCTGTGATCGCCACTAGCGACGGGATTAATGCACGCAATTAAAGCTCGAGGCGCTGGCATGAATGCCTTGGGCAGAATGGGCGAACTGTGTGCGAACTATCCATTGGTGCAACCAATTAATCACCGAGCATCCATCCATACCAGCATAGGTACTAACCTAAACACTGCGCCTCGTAAAAGGAACACCGCCAACTGAAAACAACGTGATAGTAGTGTTCTGCAACTACTGGCAAATTCCTACACTGGATATGCCTTGTGCGCCTCGGAATAGACAAAGACTTAATATAAAGATCCATAGCACCTGTGATCACATATAGTGTATATCAAAGTAACACCAACAAACAAAGAGCCTTTACACGAAGTCACAAACAGCTCTTGCTTTATTAGACTTTGTCACTGTCTTAATACACCGAACCACCCCGAAACTCAGTATTCCACCAAACTCTTATTAAGAATAAAAGGCAACATCTTCCCAATGCCTCACGCAACTTCCTCTTCACCAAAGATGTTCAGCCGCATCAAGGATAAATTCACCAGCAAGAATTCGACGCGGGACTTGAAGACGCAATATAACGGCATCAACATGGGTAACTCAAATACCACACCTACTTGCTATGCTAGCAATAACCCCTTCCTCGATATCCGTAAGTCACAGTCTTCGTGTAATGCTGCCTCAGAACTAACACTTCCCGCAGCCAACGAGGCACCTCCTGCTTATGAATCATACCCCAAAGCTTCTAATCTCGACATTCCCCGTCGAGCCGCATCCCCAGCACCTAGTATGTCTAGTATAACAAGCGCAGAGGACAAATATGCCTTCCTCTCAACTTTTGATACCGTGTTCGTGATTGACGACTCCGGTTCGATGGCTGGTCGATCATGGCGAGAAGTCCGGGAAGCACTTAGCACCATCGCACCCATTTGCACATCCCACGATCCTGACGGTATCGATGTTTACTTCCTGAATCACCGATCATCCGCTACTGGATCAGGCACACAAGCACCAGGAGGATACTTCAACATCCGTGACGCTAGGCAAGTCTCTCGCTTGTTCGAGTCCGTCCGCCCCTGCGGTTCAACACCTACCGGCGCTCGTCTTCACAGCATCCTCAAGCCCTACGTTTCGCACATCGCCCGCCGAGCTGAGAACATTGACTCGACCAAGCCGGTCAACATCATCGTGATCACCGACGGATGTCCCACAGATGACCCAGAGGGTATCATCGTACACCACGCCAGGAAGCTCGATAAGATCGAGGCACCTCCTCATCAGGTTGGAATTCAATTCTTCCAGGTTGGAAACGAGCTCGGTGCTACAAAGGCTCTTCGCGAACTGGACGACGAGCTTTCTGAGCAGGGAATTCGTGATATGGTTGATACAGCTACCTGGAACTCCACTACTGCGAACAACACCCAGACTCTAACGGCCGATGGTATCCTCAAGGTCGTTCTTGGTGCGGTTGTCCGACGCCTCGATCGTCGGTCTACTCATGGCTCTCCCCAAGGTCGTGCTCGCTAAAACCTTCCATTTGTAACGGGGTGGCTCATGCTAGATATCGGAGCCATGGTGTTCTTTCTTCTATTGTATTACTATTGGGGTGGTCTATTGCTTTATATGATACCAGGGGAGTTCTGGAAATTAGACAGAATAGATGGCGACCTATATTAATAGAGCCACGCTCTCACGAGATTCAAATCACAGGCTCCACTAGTTTAATATATCAAAACTCGATTACTACGTATAATGACTCATCTCGACGTCTCTCTGGAATGTATCCGCCTCTCTTTCCATCGATCGAGGCTCCATGTATCCCAGGATGTTTCCCACGACTTGTCGTAAACCCCGGCATTAGTAGTTTTCACCCGAAGATTGACTTCTTCCTCAACCCCCAAAACCCCGTGTACTGTTTTCCTGTTGTTCACCATAATGGAAAAGAAAGAGAATGCAAAGAAACAAACCCGTATGCGGGGTATAAATCACCATTCAATCTCCAGAAGGGAAATGTGATTGCATATGGTCTGTATCCGTGCATGAATGAAAACCCAATGTCGTTGTGCATGCAGAAAATTGGCACATGTAAAGAAAGCAAACACCCATAGGATCAAAACCCAAAACGCCTGCCGTCGACTGTTTGGTCTAGGCGACTGTGTCTGAGCCGTGCTGATGAGGTCTCTTCCCCAGACGGCAACAGTATTGTTGTAAAGTGAATTCATAGTCAAAAGTAGAATGACATAATGGCACAATTTCGTTCAGTACCATACTCGTCAGAGTCTTACTGTCCCACAGAAGAAGTCGAGGTTCTTCTCCCAAGTTACGTTATTCCAACGAATCAAGGACAGTAAAGAACAACCGTAGCGATTTGTTTATCGCATACAGACGACATCAGCCACGCAGACCGAGTGTGCAGAGATGTTCGAACCAGTGTCGTTGCGGCAAGTCACAACAGGCGTGGTAACAAGAGCAACACGCCAGTGCTCAGCTTGCAGGTCCTGGGGGTCGAAGTCGGGCCAGATTGGCATCATAGACTGGGAAGAGTATCGGCTACCGATCTCGGGAAAGCGGAAATCAAAAGTTAGTCGGCTGCTGAGGATCCGACTGGATAGGGCCCAAGTGGCGGAAGCGACGCTTTCCAACTCCTTGTAGATGGTCTCGGGATCGCCATCAGGGTTGAGTAGTGGCTCGATCATGTTGAGAATCACATCCGAGATCTCCTGGCAGCGAACCTTGCTGAACTCTTGGAATCCGTCCAACTTCATGATGGAATCAATGATGCTTGCCTGGCGGTCGAGAATGTGCTGACGACGAGCAGCTGGCTGGCCTAGAGGACCTATTAGTATCCAAAGTAGGTACTGATAAACACAGTAGTGGAAAACATACCTTGAGTTCGCTCAAGATCCTTCTCGACTTCGACGAGGCCGTGAGTGGCTTCAGTCTCTGCACCCATCCAAGCGCGCGGAACCCAAACACGGTTCACAACGTAGTCGATAACGACGCGAGTAACCAAGCAGGATTTGGAGCTTGCTTCCTTGAGATGGAAGTCGAGATAGGAGACGGCCTCGTGCTCAGAAAGAGGGTGATATGTTGCTACGAGCACAGGCCACAGACGAGTATCGGAGAGATCAGTAGGGTTAATGAAGGTGGCTTTTTCAGCGTGATTGCGGACGAAAGCGCGAATAGACTCGTAGAGGTCGGTGAACTGATCGTGCCAAGCAGTGATGGTCATATCGGTGATGTAAATGGGAGGCCCAGGAAAAGGAGGGCGAGTAGTCAGCACACCTGGCGGGGCAGTGTAGTCAGGGGCAGATATAGTGACAGGATCCCGGAAGCGGCTGTACTTGTTGCGTCCGCCCGAGGGAGTAGGGGGGTAATACTGGCGCGGCTGGCCATATCCTCCTTTGTTGGGAGAGATGAGACTCTTGTCGGGATGCCCGTAAGACTGGGGGTAGAACTCAGGTGCGTTGGGACGATAATTACCGTTGCCGAATGCACGGCGGGGAGCATTACGTCCATACAAAGACTGAGGCCCAGTGCCATTTGATGATGGGGTTCCAAATAGAGACTGTGTCTGCGAAGGAGTAGGAGGCGCCCACTGGCCAAATCGGCGCTCGCTTGGTGCAGTTGAGGTCGGGCGAGAAGGACCAGGCACGATATGAGAACCAAAGCGCGAAGCAGAAAGAGGACGATGGGACTGGACAGCGACCTCGCTGGGCCCAGAGGACTTGGTGTCGCGTGAGTTGGTGTCCCCGTTGCCATCAGGGCGCAGTGACATGATGGTCTTCTGGACTGCGTCTTTATCAGAGCATGACTCGGCGATGCTCTCAATAGCACGAGCCACAGAGTCAGAGCTCGGGTTCTTCATGACCCAGAGGGATCGACGGGAGTTGACCTGTTCCTCGAGATGCTTGATCGTATCTCCTAACTGCTAGCGAATGAGTCAGGTTCTTGCTTCCAGTAGATGTTGGAACGAGTAGCTTACCTTGACCATAGCGTCGCGATCAGGAGATGACTTGGAATCATCAGAATTACCGTCGTTACTCCTCTCTTTGAGCGACTTGATCTCACGAGAGAGCTTCTGAAGCTCTTCCATAACCTTGGCGACTTCGGCTTCGGCCTCCTGTCGCTTTTCCTTCTCATTTGACAGCTCGACGCGAAGGTTGCTCAAGTTGTGAGTCTGATCGTCAGCCTCTGCCTTGGCAAGGTTGGCCTCGATACTCATACGCGCGATCGCCTTGTCTGTATCCTCTTGATCTAGAGTCAGGTTCATGAGCGCGTCGACAAGCTGGCTCGTCTCGGTGCTGACGATCTGCCCGACCTCTTGAAGCTGGGCGATGATCTCACTGGACTCCTTGGAAGAGACACCAGGCATGCGTCGCAGAGAGGTTTGGATCTTGACAAGGATCTCTTGAGACTGGCGCGACTTTTCAAAAGCAGGCTACGAAAGAGGAGACTGGTCAGTTGTTGATTCAAGATATGCGCAGCCGCTCAACGGACGACGAGAGAGTGACGCGGAGTAAACAACGACAAGAGAATTGATAACTCACGTGGTTGTTGGTCATCTGCTTGATTCTCTCTGATCGAGCAGCTCCCGCGAGGGGAGTCGAGAAGTTGATGCTCAACATCGTGTTGGAAGGTTTGGTATCACGACTTCCACTGCTGAACGACCACTTCGATGCCGGTTGATTCTGTGAGAAATAGCTACCAGTAGAAGATGCGTTGCAATCGAATGTCATTCTAGACAAAGAAAACTTCTCAAGGGTGATGATAGCGATCTCAGTTCAATCGAGAGAGGGCAGTAGAAAGAATTAGGGGAGGTCGATGAAAGAGAGTGGAGTGTTCAGGTGAGGTGAAGCGAGGAGTGAATAAACAAAAGCTTTAAACGATACCGAGACAAAACTCTTTATGTGATTCTCCTCCCGTGTTCGCGCCGAGTCAGATCGAATCTTCCCTTGCTTGCCAAATGCGCAGGAAAAGATAGAAAAAGATGCACCAAACGCTAGGGATGAAAGGTATCAGAGTGCGTTCGTGTAGCATCTAGCAATGACCCCTTTCTCATGTGCATGGAGAGAGTTTTAACGTCGCAGCAAAGACGAGAAGAGGCCGAAAAATGAGCGGCGAGAATCTGGAAACACATTCATTCTCCTCTTCGATTTGCGTGCTGGAAATCAAAGGCGGGTTCCAGTCAGCCAGCTGCCTAGCACTGGCAAACCAATGACACTGGCACTCGCACAGAGTTTCCCTCAGCCCAACTCTAACAGGTACCTATGTATTACCAAAGAATAGAGAGGCGATAGCAAAAACAATTGTTTGAATAGACAACAATAATTAAGGCGTGGCTAAGTAAGATTCGATCAAATATGGTGCGAGCGACGGAATGACAATCGGTAGATGAACCAAAGTAAGTGTACGAGGATGGATAAGATAACAAGCAAATAAAACTCTTTGCTTTTAAGGACAAGTGACGACAAGAGTGGTAAAATATTTTTATAATATGATTTATTCAATTGAACGACGAGATATCCCCTCGTATGATACACGATCTCCGGAGTCTGGAGAGGCGAAGCACGTGGGTAGAGTTCAGACGTCCACAAGGTCTACCTCTAGGGTCAATGACCCAAAGGTACGCTCAACATCAGGGTCGAGACTGACATCTACTTATCGCTTGACATACCTGAACATAATCAGTAAGGTAACGAATCAAGCTTCGTGACACCTCCTACCTTTAGATCCTCAAACATAGTCACAAAAAGCGATAATTACTCTCAATACATTCTATATTTTGGAAGAAACTAATCATATAACAAAAAGAGGCGCAAGTCTGGGGGTGCTGCCCCTTTGAATAAGGGGAAGAGCCATCCTAGGGTACAAGACATCAGTATTGGTCCTTCGACTGAACGAGTGCTGAACCTGGAGATCGATTAAAGATCCGAATAGGGGCGCGTGCGCATCGAGCTTCCAGACAAGGCAAGTCGGAATAAAGGGCGATAAACCTGCGACACCGTGATGGTTAAAAAGAGACGCGATGCTGAAATGAGGAACCTTGATGCATATAATATGAGTCGTGAAAGTTGGGCGGTGGTAGCGAATACATCGCGCTGCGGAAACGTGTATAAGAGCGACAGCGGAAGGTTTCCGGAAGAAGCGGAGACTTCAAGTCTGTTCATGGCCAAACTCTTAGTGATGCTCTTCAGCCAGTTCATATGGACTCTGCTAACCTGCAAGAGTCCTAGAGAGCGTTGTTGACAAGCCACAAATTAGCTTTAAATTGCCCTGGTACGAGAGAACAAACTGCTGTAGACGGCATCTACAACAGGTGACGCGTCGATCATTCGTCCGCCGAAGTATCGGCCGTTAAGGCCCTTGATGGCATTCTCGCCGCCCTGGACTTTGTCAAATTTGAGATAGATATCACCCTTTGAGTTTGGATCAACCGAGATGTGAACAACGTGTCCATACTTGCTCTCGGCTTCTTGACGAACATCGTCCTCAAGTTCCTTGACCCAGTCGGTGCCTTCCTCCCTGTGTATTGTTAGTTCTGTTTCCCTCATGAACGGAATAACTGGGGTGACATACTCTTCGGGGTCGAACATGTTGTGCAACACAACACAGCGACTAGCCATGTTGACATTAACAGGTAATGGCTTCGCCTCCGTCTTGGGTTTGAGGACTTGTTGTCGTTCGTCGTTGCCGTTGGTGGTAGCAGAGTCGTCGGTTCTGGCAAGCTTCCTCATCAATGCATCGCGACTATAGTTGTTAAAGTTGACACCAGCGACGTCGGTATCATCAAGAGCACTAGCACCTCCTGTCTTCTCGTTATCTCGACCACCAGCTCGGTCGAAAGTAGAGTTCTGAGGGCCACGTCCGCCAGAACCAGAGAACGCAGAGCCCTGGAAGTTCTGGTTTTGTTGATTCTGTCCGGAAAATCTCTGCAACATGTTGGCAGTACTCTCAGGGGTGAACTTATCGTTTCCGAGTCCAACACGAATAGGACGTCCAGCTAGATCAAAGCCGTTCATCTTCTCCAGTGCCTCTCGTGCCTGACCAGCATCACGGAATCTTGTCAAGTTAGCAGTTGATACATGATTTGGAATGGGTGAACTCACTGGACGAAGCCATAGCCACGGCTGCGGCCGTTCTCATCTTTTTGGAGCTGAACAAACTCAAGCTCACCGAAAGGCTCGAAGACAGCCTGCAAGTCTTGCTCGGTAACGTTGAAATGAATGTTGCCAACATAAAGACGGTGGAATGGAATAGAATTGGGATGGGGCCCTGAAGCTTCAGGGTTTCGAGCCTGTCGGTTCTTCTCGGCTTCTGTCACTTGTACGATGACCGGGATACCTAGGAGTTTTTGTCCAGTAAGTTGAAGCGCCTGGGTAACGGATTCCTCGTTTGTGAATTCGACATAACCAACTCTGCCATTTGTTAGTAACCCTCCTTAGTAAAGAATGCGATAAATCTTACCCCTTGGATCTTTGACTGATACGGTCTTTGACGATCTGGGCCTCATTAACGGGTCCAACCTTTTCGAAGAATTCTTTGAGCTCGCGAGTGCGGAGACGGGCAGCCAGTTGTTGGACAAACACAGTACGGCGATCTCTTTCGTCTTCGGTAAGCTGCGGCTTGCCGTCTTCGCGCTTATTTTCCCGACGTTCGTCATCCCTACCGCGTCCATAGTCACGGTTTCGTCGCTCTCCGCGATCTCGTCGCTCACGAGGCTCTCGGTCATCACGAGGGCGGTAATGGCGGTAAGGGGAGCGAGAACGTGAACGAGAGCGTCGTCCACCTCGGTAATAATCACCATCTCTGTTTCGGCGTGAATGACGGCGGTCACTGTCGCGGCTGCGGCTTCTTCTCCTACTCTTGTGGCTCCCAGCATCGCTTCGTGGTGTTCCTACGTCGGGGGTGCCTCTGCGGCTTCGGGTTGGGCTGTCTCTACGGCGTCGGCCATGATCGCGGTCGCGATGTCGACTTCCGTCCCGATCACGACCACGATCGCGTTCCCGGTCTCTTCGTTCAGGTTCGTCCCTAGTTTTATCCTCTATAGGGCTCTTGATCTTCTGTTCGGCTGTATCTTTCGCGGTGGCGTCGAGGAGTGCTTCCACGTCCAAGGTAGCCATGATGTCTGCGGATTAAGTTTATCGATGGGTGTGTAAAATTAGGACTCGTACGTAATCCAATATTTTCAGGTATCTGAATACGGATTCCGGGTGTGTACTTTGATATTCGCCTTCGTTTGATGAAAAGGGTCGTTGGAAGGGAGATGCCTTGAAAAGTCCGTAAGGGTCGAGCTTTTGGCTGAACGTACTATGTCAAAAGCGTCTTACCTGCACGTGACTTGACACGTGGCGAGCACCGCAGCCACCACGTTTGTCAGTGAACGGATACGCTGAGTACTAACGAAGGTAGACAATACTAAGATAAGATTTAAAAGAAGATTTATTATTAAAGCGACTCTGTCCAAGAAGAACATTGGGCGTACCAGTCCCAACTATTAAAACTATTTATGATGATTCGATACCGTTAATGCCGAGGGCCCACCGTGCTCATTACCATCCATTAAATCATGACTGCTCCGTACAACCCAGTGTGCGCCAAGCACTTGATGGCATGACATATATACAATGTGCCGACTTGGTTTCATTACGTGCACGCACGGCAGAAATTGCGTACATACATTATAGCGAACTTAATTTGTCTTCTTGGTTTTGTAGACGAGCTCAGTGCCGAAAATGGTGTCCCAGAACTTGCTTGTAACTCCAAAACCAAGCTCGTAATCGAGAAAGTGATGAGCAAGGTGGTACTTCTTGAGCTCCTTGTACCAGAGAGGTAGGTCCTGGTGATGAAGGAAGTAGTGTGTGAGGTCGTAACAGACGTACCCGAAGACACCCCCACAGTAGGCAGCCACTGCAGCATACCAGTTGTGGAAGAGGATGGCATGGGCAATCTTCCAGAAAGGAGCAGCCAGTGCAGCAAAGAGAGTAGGTGGCATAACGAGACGATATCTATCCATGGGAAGATAATGGTGGATACCGTGAAGAATGAAATGCAGAGTTATTCCTACTCGGTTATCAGGCAGGTAACTGGCGGAATTAGTATATGAGTTCGGTAGAATCATTAGGGGAACTTACTAGTCAAGGTGGAACAAGAAGCGGTGGAGAACGTATTCGATGATCGTCCAGAAGAAAACACCAAACACCCAGTAACCAAGAGTATGTAGCTGGTTGTCGAAACCTTGAGAAGCGATGTAGGTGCCGTAGGCGATGCAAGGTAGCCAGATCGTAGGAACCACATACCAAGCGGTCTTGGAGAGAGGTTCGAGGAAGTTTCCAAAGAGAGGTGCAGACTGGCCGCCCTTGTAATGGCGAGGACGATGAACCTGGTCAAGATAGAATTCCTTGGTGAAGCCACCGAACCAGAGTTGCGGGAAAAGAGGCTTGTTCAAGTCGAGAAACTTGTTCTTCTTGTAGTCCATGTTGTAGTCTGTTTCTTTGCTCAAATCCTCCTCACAAGACATTCCGGTTCGAGGATGGACTTTGACATTGCCGTTGGCGGTCCCATTGGCAGTTCCATTGGCGTGTCCATTCACGGACTTCTCGGATACGAGGAATCCGACCAGGCTTTCATCGAGGATCTCGTAGGCAGAGTCAGAGTGTGTATGAGAATCAGAATCCTTCAAGATCTTTTCGATATCGCGGCCGGCATATTCGAGAACGTATTCGGGACCGCCGGGGTGATCCTCAACGAAGTCGGTGATATCGTAGACCTTGTTACCGATAGTGACATAGCAGGAGTCCCCCGAGTTGTGCTCTTCGACCTCGGCGCGGGTGAAGGTTGGAAGTGTACGTCCAGGCATTCTTGCTCAAGCAGCGGTCGGAACTTTAGGGTCGGGAGGTGTGACTGGAGGACCAGAGGTGAAGCGAACACACAAGGCGAGGTGGTCTTTGTCGACGACCGGGAGAAGCGGAGGAAGGATGCGAACTGAAGGAGAGTGTAGGATTAAGAAACCAGAAATTGAAACCTAATGAAAAGGGTTGAAGGTTTAATATCAAAGACTAGTCAGAGCAAGGGAACAAAAGGGCGGCGCGAGCGGCGAGTTAAAGTCGCCGCACAGGGGTCCATCCAGGGGATTTTTTTAATGAGGATCCCCATCCGTGGCCGTGTGTTAGCAACAGAGTGGCGCTACAATGACCATAGAACAGGCCACAATAACGGAAGACAAGTACTGAGTCCTTGTTATTAAGCGGAAGCTACAATAAGACGACAATGTTTATTTAATTACGGTGGACAATTACCATTCGTGGTTGAAGCAGAAGAGAAGAATATCAGCTGTTAAGGACAGTTACATAGAGTTTAATTTTATAGGGGATGTTGTCAATGCTATGGGGCGATCGAGATTTGTAGTCAACAACCTACTAAGTGTAAGTTGCAGCAATCACATAAGATGTACAAAGGTCTTGGTGTTTTTGATATCTGACTTCAGCCGAATCGTAATCGTAATATTCGTATCAGCCAGGTATCGATTTCAACATTCAAAGTAATGTCAGCGTCGCTGATGTTGTTTCCCTCTTGGGTAATAAATGACCTGGGGCCAAGCATTTTCCATCGATCAGTCGATCAATGGGCTTATTATGGATGCCGACAAATCAGCCACTGACCAACGGGAGCTCCGGATAGACCAAAAACATCGGAATTTCAGAATCCCGTATGCTCCGATCAAAACGTTTTGGCGGATGCCAGGGGTTATTTTCCGACGAAGCCGGATCTCCTTTACTAGTGGTTGAGCTCCACCAGCCTCAGGTTTTGATGGTTCTTTTAATCTGTTGACTCTGTAGCTATTAGACTAAAGCGAAGGATGTCTGTTTTTCTGATAAGATTGCAAAGGAAGAACATGTTTGCCGAGATACATGCAGCTAGCTATACGGTTTTCCTAGTCATTGTGTGGCCGTTTGCACCTGTTTGACTTACATGAACTATTGGCTCGAGTCTCGTTCTTCTAGGTCAATACAATACTCGCGCCTTCTCGCCTCGAGGCCTAAGACGCATGTTATCGACAGTCCTCAACGTTCTAAAACGCCAAGATACACACATCTACGTACTGTCTCTGGCTGAGCCTCAACTTTGACTGCCAAGCCATGAGTTGTGGGTAAGGCTTCGCAATCAGCTACAGGAAAGCCATGAGTTTGAGAGGCCTCACGAGCGGCCAACTGGGGGTTGCAGTGCCCAAAGTCGATGATTTGCTACCCAATTCCAAGAACAGGGCCTGTTTAGTGTACCGAGTGAACGGCTTTGCTTAGCACAAGTGCCTGAAAGCGGAATCTGACCAGTCCTAATGAGCGCCACATGCGCATCAAATCTGGGACTGGGAGCTGAAGCTACTACTGAAACCAGCCCAACCCAGCCACAAGGAATCCCGTCATCAGTGTGACCTACTACTAGTAATGCATGTCAGTCACACTATTAACCTATTTCTTCTTATTGCCTTGGCATATCAAGTCTAAAACATCCTCTTGGCCTCTTGTTTCTTTCATCTTTTTTTCATCCCTTGGATATAACCTACTTGACCTATTTATCGCGTCCTTCCCTGTTATATAACCCCGCCATAGGGCTGCATCGCTAATTCGCCATGCCGTCATTTTCCATGCCGCGGGGCTCATGGCTGCTGCTGATCGCAGTTTGCTTGATTCTCCTTCCCGGCAAAGCTGAGGCTTTTGGTGCTGGGAATATCCCCTCAATTGCTCAGGTTAGCTACAAGAATTATCTATATCTTATTTGAGATCTTCTACTGACACGCGCAAAGGTCGAAGGACATAACTGGCGCCATGGAGGTAAACTACCCCTCCATCTCAATCTTGTCGCATGCGTTGCTCACATAATATCTAGACATTGAGGACATGCTCGAGACCATCGCGTTTCTTCACGGGAAGAAATGGACTTCTATGCTGATCAAACGTGTGTACTTTGGAAACTGGCTGCGCGACTACTCCCAAGCCGTTGACGTTGGAAGTTTAAAGGGCGTCAATGCCGAGACAATCCGCATTCTGGTACGAATTGACTACTGTATGCATTGAGATCATTCGCAATTCTTACTGACTTTGGCAGGTTTGGGTGCTTTCTTTCATGGCCCACGGCTACGCCACTGGTGAATTCGAGGTCACTGCAGATAGACTCGGTGTCTATCGCCCAGAAGAACATATCGACAACCCCCTCGGCTACGGAGATGGAGTCGATGCACGCACTTTTGACAAACGATTGCGAGGTCCAGTCGAACCGATAGAAACCGAAATAGACCCTCGGACAGGCATGAAAAACTATATCTCGAACGAGAATGGTCACTGGGCAACAAGCGCAGCCTATCTGCGATACAGTCTTGCTCGAAGCATTCACTATGGCCGACTCTACACAAGCGGCTCTAGTAAGGGCAACGAGGACGACCTTTGTGAAGCCTTAAGATGCCTTGGACAGGCACTGCACACTTTGGAAGATTTCAGTGCCCATAGCAACTACTGCGAGCTTGCCCTCCGTGAGCTTGGATACCACTCTGTCTTCCCTCACTGTGGTTCGCACACCGAGATTAATCTTCACGGCAAACGAGTCTACCCCCTTGTTACTGGTACTTTTGGAGCCGTCGATTTCTTGCATTCCGTTATCGGAGAAGCCTCCGACCACTTCACCCAGTCTGAAGTCGACGAAGTTGATGTTGCCCTCAAGAACGCTGAGGGAGGTACTGCTAACCGCTCCGGTGGCGGCGGCGGCGGGTCTTCGCTTCTTGGAGGCTTCCTTGGAATTAAGTCTACCCCTGGTGACTTTATCGGTTTGGTGTCTAAACTGCCTGGTATTGGTGATGGATTCGCCTCGCAGGCTCGAGACCTCAAGGCCAGCTCTGAAGCTCAAGAGCAGCGCAACAGAAGCTACCAGCAAAGCCGAGGTGATCTGACTCGTGACAACGCCAACCAAGTCCCCGGTATGAGTGCCGATTTCGACCCGGTTGAGACCGCCCGCAAGATCTACCCCATTCTCGAGTTTCGTGACAAGATCGTCAAGGCTATCAGCCGTGGTATTGCCAAGGTACCTGGCCTGGAGAAGCTTCTCGAGAAGATCAGTGAGACACTTACTGCTTTTATTCTCGGTCTTCTTGCTCCTTTTATCCGACCTATCATTCAGCAGGTGTCAAAGGTTCTTAAGGATGGTTCGTCAAGTGTCATCACTGCCAGCGCCAAGTCTCAGTATGAGCCTTGGGATAACCCTTCATGCTCAGACCCAACCCACTCAATGCTGTCCAAGGATCACTTTACAAACATCCTTAACTCATGTGCCGGCCGCGTCGCTGCCACAATCTTGCAATATACTGTCCCGTAAGTTGGCCCTTGGCAATGGCTTCTTTGTGAGCTAACAAATCTAGTCGTGTCCTGTATGCATGGGAAAACACTGGTGTTTCCGTGGATGAAGTTGTCAACGATGTGCTCCGTGCATTCCACCATCCCGCTGCTCGCGATGACTCCATCGAGATTCACCGGGATATGTTCAAGACTATGAAGAATTGGGCCGACGAGCACCCTCGTCGCCACGAGCTTGCCCATCTTCTCTCTTCCGATTCCGTCAGGAACCACAAGAACCACATTCTTAACCAAGTCCAAGGCTCGAACTCCCGTAGCATTGGTGGCGGCGGTTGCAATCACGGCACATTTGGGGATATGTCTAATGCGGGACACGGCAAGGTTGCAGGTTCCTTGTGGTCGCAAGTCAAGACTCGCGATCTTGATTCTATGGAGGGTAAAGATGGCAACCCGGCTACGGGATACATGTCGAACTCGCCTGCGCCACCTAGCCAGTCTTCATTCGACTATGGCAAGAACCCTTCCAGCTATGCAGGATCCAACTCTGGATACCCGCAGCAGGGTGGTTACAATGCTCCTCCACCACAACCCTCATACGGCGCTGGCTATGGCGCACCTCCTCCCCAGTCTTACTACGGAGCTCCTCCCCCAGGACAATACGGAGCCCCTCCTCCAGGACAGTATGGGGCTCCCCAATATGGAGCACCTCCCCCTCAGCAGTACGGAGGTCCAGGCTACGGCCCGCCCCCTGGCCAATATCCTCCATACGGTCAGCCAGGTTATGGCGCACCTCCTCCTAATCAACAGCCTCCTCCTGGCTGGGGACAGTACCCTGGCTCACGCCATGGCTACTAGAAGCCTTGCATGCTACGATATATGAGAACACGGAACTACTGGGATTGGATAGAAAACCTTTAGGATTGGCCAAGGACAATGGCTGGAATGGATAGTAACGGCCGCTTTGATGTCGAATACCCAGGAGCGGAGGACAGGCAACAGGTGTAGACTAGTCAAGACCTATTTGTTTCTTCAATGATAAAGAATATGAATTATCGTACATGTCAATGCAGTGCTACATGTCCCAGCCTTAGCTGGGATCGCAGTGCGGATGATCCCTAAGCGCATGCTATGTCGCTGTCTCCTACTCCAGAGAACTCCTGATTCCATGCATTACAAATAACAGCTAAAGCAATAGTAGAATGCCCCTAGTATGGAAACACAAATGTATCTCCCCAAAATACCTTCCAGTTTGCAGTCCGCCAAGGCTCCAATACCCTATATCCAAGAAATTCCAGTCTTCTCGTCATCGTTCGTGTCGATCATCTTTTTCCTCGTCGCGGATCTTGAGCCTCTGCAATGCGAGCATCACGGATCTCCTTGGTTCCCAAACTGCCCAGTCCACCTTCAGATCGACGCTCCCAGCCACCCAGACGTACCACTTGGCATGTTGCGTTATCACCGTCAGAAGAAACCTCAGTGGCATATTTGACGATGCTGCGAGCTCCATCTTCAGGCGTACGGGCCTCTTTGACGACGTCCACAATTTCCTGATCGCTCAGGGTTCCAGAGATACCGTCCGTCATTAGAACAAGGAATGAGTACTGGGCAGGGCCCATCTCGACCCGTGTAAGCTCTGGTTCAGCTGAGACACCAATGCGCTTGCTCTTCATGTCTCCAAATGCACGGCTGTTGGCCAGACCAGCAATGCGTTCCTCGCCGAAGCTATCGCCGGAAACCATTGATCCGGCGGGTGCATATCGTCGTAACCGGCGACTCTCAGTCGGGCTACTGGGGTGGTGGTCGGATGTCAAGGGCTGAGCTAAACCGGTAGCAGTGTCGCAAAGAAGAATGCGACTGTCTCCGACATGGGCACATAGCAATGTGCTCTGGGCTGCTGGGTGCCAGAAAGGGGCAGGCGTTGGTGTAGAGATGAGGGCCACTGAGGCTGTGGAACCCCCCTTGAATCGTTCAGGGCCCCCAATTCCATGACCAGAGGGTGTAGACGGATGGCCGAAAACCTCGTCGTTGTTAACAGGGGTGTCGTCGGCGCCTTTCGCATCCTCAGGATCAACCTTCCGCGCCTGAGCGGACACAAAATCGAGATCCGCTCGTAAGAAGGCATACGCAAGTACCGACTCAATTGTAATCTTGCGTCCTTCTCCTGGATTCTCATCTCGCGAGAGGACAAAATATTCAGGGTGAAATCGCCTGAAATAACCGCCGATAGTGTCTCTGTATTCCTTGACCAAGTTCTTTTCCATACGAATTGCTTTCGAAAGGTCTGTGACTTCAGCGGGTGGTGAAGTTGCGCTGTGTATTCGCTCTCCATGCACTGGCTTTTCAGGAATGCCGCCCTCTTTCGTCTCAGGCACATTCATTTCGTTCTTGACCTCTTCTGGTCCTTTCATAGGGACCGCATCAAGAGCCTCGCGTTTCGTCGAAGGACCCTTGTCAGGTTGCGCAGACTGTGATGCACGAGCCTGCTTGTGTTTGTGGTCATGGTGGTGGCTATGTGTACCTTCACGGCCTGGCTTCTTCTTGCGCAAACTACTCTGCAGCCCGAACTCTTCCGATGCCTTCTCGATATACCCGGGTAGCTCGTCCCGTATGAATTCGGCACATTCACTACCACCATGCCCATCAAAAACGCCAAAGTAGAAGATCTGAGGGTCTCCCCAGGCACTATCCGCTGCCGTGGCTTCCCCCGGGTTGTGCTTTACGCTCCTTGGCGCTCTCTTTGCAAAGGCTGGGAGACTGATTGTGCCGGCCTGTTCTCTATCTTCGTTGTAAGGACGGCTTCCTCGATCTGTCGCGACTCCGAGATGATGCTTTGCCCTCCGCATTGGAATTCGTACTACCGTCAAGTCTCGGGTTGACGGGATATAAGGCGGGGCGACAGCGGGGACGGGCCCAGCACTTGGAGTGTGAGGGGTTGCAGCATCCCGAGGGAGTTTGTGGCCGGGTCCTCTCGGGCGAGAATCGGGATGGACAGACGATGACGGCAAATGCGTCACAAAGTAGGTATGAAAGTCTCGTCGATTGTATGTTTCAAGCGTCGACAGGGATGTTTGGCTGGGCTGCGACTTCGGACGTGTAAGCCGAGACTGTTGCGATTTGTCGGACCATGTCGCGCATGTCGAATATCCTGTGGAAAATCCAGGACCGTAGGTGAGGCCAGGCGTATTTAGTGTCCTATTCTGCACGTCGGTGCGCGAGCGAAACGCAAAGCGGTTCGAGACTGCGGAAGGACGAGATGTGATCCTAAGGAGCTGAAGTGCAGGGGTAACTGTTGAATCGACAGCGGCGCGGGAAAAGGGTGCCATTGTCGAGAAGTAAAAGTGTGTATGGTTTCGTTCGCCAGGTCTCGGTCATCAGCGTCCCTTGAAGAACTGGAGCGCTGTGCAAGATACAGTTTGCAATGCCATCGGGCGAGTTCGAGTGTTGAAAGTTTTGTGTTGTCGGAGTAGAATAAAGCTAGTCGCTGTTCGTCGAGAAGAAGATGCACGCTATGAAGTTTATTCGCAATAAGAGGGCAGACCAGACAACAGACAGTCTACTTCAGTGAACAACGGTTTGCCAGCAGTAGACAACGCCATAAAGTGGGTGAAGGACGAAGGATCTGGGTCTGCCCTGTTGGTCGGAAAGTGACGATGTTGGATAGGCATGATTTCCCTGGTGGATCTATCGGGGCCCGGGTAGGTTCTCACTTAGATGAAACCTGGCCAATCAAGAATTGCGACAACCAGGCTTCAGGCTGCACGACGAGAATTTAGCGGGGACCCCATCGGGAGTCAGGGGCGGGAACCCTCGCGCAACCGCTAAAATCAACGACTGATGCCCCTGGGTCGGCCCCGGGAACGTCACCTCCCAGTGGCGGGGTCTGCCAGGCTGGGGTACGTACTCTGCATTTGAACGTCATCCCACCTTCAACCTATGAGATGGGAGCTTAAGATCTTATCGTTCGCCTTTGAAGACTTTTACTCGACTGAGATTCTATCAGCAAACTCGCGGCAGCTAGCCTATTCACACCTGGGCCTCTATATAGGCTAATATCTCCATGTCGATAAACACCCAACACCTAGCAAATGGGCGAGTCTGGGACTGCAGCATCCGCCGAGGCGGACGGGTCAGAGGCTTCTAAGAAGGATCTACCTCCCGTGGTAGAAATCGATTCTGCTGGTGATATTGTCTTGGATGTAACTTTCGAGACTTCTGCCAGTACTCTCAACCAAACTCGCAAAGCCGAGCTTGCTGCTAGCAGGAAAGCCGGTATACAGCCCCCAGACCGCTCCACCCTGAAGTCAAAGGTGCGGGTGGCATATCGAGTCAACCTTTCAGCTCTAAAGAAGCACTCAAAGTACTTCTCAAATCTTCTCTCCAATTCTCAATTTCGAGAAGCCAAGCTCATCTCAGATATACACGAAAAGCTTGCTCAGCTAAAGATCAACGCCACTGAGGCCGATGTCGAGGATCTACCCTGGATCCCAATCACCGACGATGATGACGCAACTAAAGCTGCTGGACGTGAGAACGCCATGGAAGATATCCTCAATATCATACACCAGCGACCTACAAAGACGTCTCGTGGGACCATGTCCTACGTTACTACTTTAGCAATCGTGGCTGATCGCTTCGACTGCGTAGCGGCTGTGGCTCGCGTTTTGAACACGGAGCTCAAGTTCAAGTGGCCATTGACTTCGAACAAACCTCTACGAAGCGACGATGGACGACCTACAGAGACAGAACAGGTATTGCGCCAAAAGATTCTGGTCGCGTGGCTGTTAGGGCAGCCCATGCGCCTACAACAGTCGTCTCGGGAGATCATTATGAGAGGGTCAACTCTTTGGAGCGAGTTTTATGATCCTGATGCGAATAATATGACTGCTGCATGGTGGAACTTGCCCGATGGGCTAGAGGGTAGGTACAAGATCGAACTTGAAATATTAGTATGAACGGACGCTAACTATTATGCAGAGGAGCTTCGGCACCGACGGGAGTGTATTCTTAATACCGTCTCCTCTGTCCAGCGTCATTTCCTCGCTTTATTCACATCTCGAGAAAGACAATGCAAACTTGGATATGACTCAAGTGCAGCATGCGATTCTTACCAGCTTGGTCAAATGTTGAAGTTCTTCGTGAATAAAAACTTGCTTTTCCTCGTCGACTACAGCCCTGCATCTTTGAACATGGTGCCAGACACTGCCATGATCGAAATCGAGGAGCTACTGAATACACTACAACAATGTCCGAGTTACCAAGTTGACAAGCATCATACCAACTGCGGTTTGAGAACCCGTCTTGAGCCTATCCTGAGCTATATGCGGTCGATGATTTCAGCAAATGTCATCGCGATTTCTTATGCCGACTGGAAGAAGCGACCAACCGAAATGTCGTGGCTGGCCCAGAAGGAACATGCCTCTGACGACAGAGATAGTGCCCCAAAGAAGTTTCAGTTTACACGAGCTATCGCAAACGACCAGCGATTACGTTACGAAGGAGCCCTTTATGTCGACAAGATGGCAAAGGCAATGTTTTTGGCAGACGAATGGGACTGGACCCCTGAGACTTGAGCGGATAGAACAAGACTTGCTTGTTAGACTTTATTGGATATAGAATAAGATAAACTCATGGAGTGTTAGAAGGCGAACATAATTTTACAGAGCCCGTCCATCAGAGGGCACCCAACTATTTCCACTTTTCCCTTGTCAGCGATTATGCGGTTGTTGTCTTCTCAGTGGAACCGTTCTTTGGAGACGAGGTTGCGCGGCTCTCAGCATCATCAACGGCGTTAGCAGGAGCCTTTGCCTTTCCAAAAGGCAGTCTGCCATGTGTCTCCTTGAAGCGCATGAGAAGAAAGCCAGTCATGACACAAATCCAGTATAGGTTATACGAGATGACGGAACCATATGTAGCCGAGTTCGTCCAGCCCAGGATGGCGTTGAAGATACCCCAACCATTTTGAATCGAGTCGGTGGTAGTGCAACACTGTGAAATGTTAACATTATAGATGGAGACTAGATGGAGGATTACTCACGTTGACGTGCCAAACACTCTGATCGATATCATAAGAGCCGGGTCCGTTACCGAATTCACTAGCTTCACCACCAATGTACTCGTTCCATCTAGCCATCTCGAAACTCCAGACAGATCGAGAGAAGAGACCTGCACCAACGAGGTAGAGCAGACAGGTCGACAGAACGAGGAAGAATTGGAGTTTGGTGCTCGCACCACCCCTGACATCATTGTTAGCTTTGACAAAAGAGTTGTACTTGAGAGGGAGATTTTACTTATACAAGAGGTACCCAACACAGCAGCCAGCGAAGAGACCGACGACAGTAGGTAGGGGGATGGACTTGGCCGAAGCTGAGAAAGACACGCCAGCGACGAAGACAACAGCCTCGATCCCCTCTCGAAGAACTGTTACAAACGGTAGGACAAACATGGCGTATTTCTCGGCGAACTGCTTGAACCAGCCCTTTTCTCCAGTTTTGATGGGAGATTCAAGAGCCTTTGCCAACTTGACCCGCCACTTGGACTGCATCTTACCGATACGAAGAAGAGCAGCGCCCATAACAGAGATGATGAGAGAAGCAAAGAGACAGAATGCACCTTCATAGTAGAACTCGTGCTTTTCCCAAGAGTTGCTACCAACAGTGTAGAAAACGCCGATGAGAGCGGCGGCAACTACCATGCAGATGAGGAAGCCAATACCCGTTCCGAGCCAGACCTAGAGAGACCAGTTAGTATTGGAATCCAGGCAGTGTATTCTGGCTGACTTGCCTGGCGTCGCAGTTGCTTGTACACTTTGACATCGCCATTTGGTCCGTCGAGGGTTTGCTTCAAGAAAGCAAGCAGGACAGAGACGATAATGACTGTTTCGAGGGTCTCTCGAAAGACAACAAGGAAAACGGGAACCGCAAAGACGTCAACAGCCATGATGGGTATTGTTGGCAGTGAAGCTTCTCAGTTGTCAAACAAGCCGTATCGAGCTTCAGATAGGAAATCGGTTTGTACAACCTAAGGTATTTTATGATACAGAAAAGATGAACAGAGATGGAAGTATAGAAGTATAGAGTGGCAAGCGGCAGAGGAGTGTTGGCCTCTGCGTTACACCTGATTCCTTTTTTGGGTCGGAGCAGCCTGTGAACTCCCGAGACCTCACATGCAGCGGATCAGATAACTATTCAACTTTTCAGAAGAGCAGGGATCGGAAGGCAAACGATATGGTTTAGGATTCATACAACCTTGCAAGCTAACTTGACTAGCGACTTAGACGAATTTCACTTTTCAGATAGCACATGGATCAGCAGAAGAGGGCCGTGGAACGAGCGAAGCCTAGAGGAGTCAACAGGCTCGAGTGCCGTAGCGATGCGGAGGAAACAGCCCATGATCAAGCTTGTTTGGGTTGTTGGATGGTTGGTGGCTTGTTGCTAAGTGGCATTAGCCTGTTGACGCTCGGCAAGGAATTGCCGCAACGTGGGAGGTTGAAACAGAGGCTAGATCAAGGAGGGGTGAGCTTAATCAATCAGATAACCTTGTGACAGCGACTTTATTTTTTTCAGGTCGTGGGTTCTGAAATTGGAGGGCAGTTGCTGAATATGCTTTAGATATAGGGTCTATATTGAGTCAGGCATAGGTGCCAAAGCTCAGTCAATTCCATGTAGATGTACGTGATATCATATAGAATGCTTCTGAGAAGCAATCCCATTCTCTTCATCAGAATTGCAGTAAAGTTACCGCAGATCGAACCTCGGGGTCTGTCATGTTTGTCACGATGATCCCACAATGCAACCCTGGTTAACCAAAAGACCAATGCCGAGTTGGATCTGCTTGAGCTTGTATGAATCGTCCATAATGGCGATCCTTGTTAGTATTAGGGAAAGCAGCCGAAAGCTTGTGCAAAGGACGCCGGTATCATTCCGCAGTACTTTGGGTTCCAAACGAGGCAAATTTGTCACTATCAGATGGAGGGACGAGCTCCGAAGCGGCGGATAGAGATGGCTGGTAGCGACATTCAGCCGCACCTGAGATCGGTTGGATGGAAACAAGCGACCGACAAACAAAGTTGGTGTTATGACCTGCTGATTCTAGATCAAAGTTATCGTATCAAAAAGATCAGAAGATTATCATTATCTGATCCGAAGCAACCTACATGAGACAAACAGGGATATGAAATATGCCGCAGCTGAAAATTTCGAGTGGCATGTTCCATAAAGCTCCGTGCTCACTTCTGGTATCGACTCTTTTTTTCGGAAGGCCTCAGTAGCTATCAGACCACACTCGATGCTTGCCGGATCCATGGAATAGCGTCTCGACCGTTGAAGGGTCCACTCAAAGATGCCTAGCTACTGACTCTCGTGTGAATTCGTGGCGGTCGATTCGGCTTTGACGTGCCGTGGGATCCTCTTTTTTCTAATAATCATAATGTCTTAAGTTAGTTTCAAGACGGGGTATAGCAAGATTTGCAAGGATAGCTCGTGGTTCAGGACAGGAAACGCTCTGTCAGTATCTGTATTTCGAGGAAGAGGCCGATCGCCAAGACACTTCATCGCGTTCGATAGCTGTGGGTGACCCGGCTTGGCATAGGATAGGCAGGACAGGGCAGTTGGACCCTTGAACTTCTGCGTTAAGTTAGGTAGGGATCGGAATTGTCTGTGCCGAAAAAAGGTGGCACCACTCAAGTAAAGCTAGGTAGAACTCAATTGCTGCTGGTCAGTTCACTTACCAGGTATTGAAGGCGAATCATGGCTCACAAAAGATTAGCGGCAGTGGAAGAGAGGAAAAGCACAAGCAAGCAGTTGCGATTGATAAGATGAAGCTCAAGTGGGACTACTCTAGCAGGTGCACTAAGCTGGAAGAGGCAAGGTGCAGCTTGGATCCTTCCTCCCACTTACACGGCAACAACGACCCAGAATGCTCGATGGCTTCAAGCTGCTGCAAGCCACAATGGATCAACCTCTACTCATCTTATCCATCTACAGGCTAACACTCTCGCGCCCTTATTCCGCATCATGCTGTTCAGCTTCTGCCCATCAGCTGATCAAAGACTATCAACTAGTTTCGTTCTGCCTTTCCACCTCGATTAGCGCCATTAATTCGGCTGTTGCATGGGTAGGCTCCTGTCGCTTCATGCAAAGATCAACATGGATCTCGAAGCTAGCAGAAACTTAGCCCAGTAGCTGGACTGTTTTACTTCGGCTCTCGGTGACTGTTGCTCAATACATGCTCTACTCTTGTTGGTACCGGTGCAACACAAACCCTGATCACTCTAGGATGCCACCAGTAGATACCTCTTCCCTCGCCATGCCCATCCATGCCATGACTGGTCATCCCACCACGTTCCGGCTTGATGTGAATCCCACTCCGATTTCGTTCATCTAATCTTATCAAACTGATCTCTTCCCACATCCAACTCTTGCTTCTCGTGGCGCATCATAATTTCTTTTCCTCAGGTGTCTATAAGCTCTTATACCTTGACACTCGCGTGCGTGATCTTGTATCACTTCATTCTTCACTCTTCTTTCTTCTCTATACTCACTCTAATCAGACTTGTTTTATTTGAGTCAGCGAGTCCACCGCAAGCAAGATGCGACCCAATCTCTTGTCGGCCGAGGCAGCGCTGCTTCTCGCCCTTCCTCGACTGGCCTGGGCAGCTACTAGGAAGTTCGATTTCGAGATTGGCTGGGTCAGAGCCAACCCCGATAATGCTTTTGAGCGCCCAGTCATTGGAATTAACGGACAATGGCCGATTCCTACTATCGAGGTTGATATTGGTGACCGGGTTATCATTGATGTGCATAATAACCTGGGAAATCAATCTACTTCGCTGCACTTCCATGGTCTCTACATGAATGGAAGCACACACATGGATGGCCCTGCCGGTGTCAGCCAGTGTCCAATTGTTCCTGGGACAAGGTTCACATACAACTTCACTGTAAGCGCATAAAAGTGTCCCGGTGCTCTAGTATACTAACATATTCTTTACAGGTCGATCAACCCGGAACATACTGGTATCATAGTCACACTGCAGCTCAATACCCAGATGGTCTACGTGGACCATTTATCGTCCACGATAAAGACTTTCCATACGAAAACAAGTACGATGAAGAAGTTGTACTTACGCTTTCTGATTGGTATCATGATGAGATGCGAACCCTCATCCCAAAGTTCATGGCAAAGTCCAACCCTTCAGGCGCCGAACCTGTGCCTAATAATGCACTCATGAACGAAACCACAAACTTTACCATGCCTGTTAAGCCTGAACAGACATATTTGTTCCGTGTAATAAATGTTGGGGCTTTTGCGGGCCAGTATCTCTGGTTCGAGGGACACAAGATGCGCATCGTCGAGGTTGACGGCGTCTATACGGAGGAAGCTGAGGCGGAGATGATCTATATCTCAGCGGCCCAACGTGTCAGTTTCCTGCTTACCACTAAGAAAGACACGTCCAAGAACTTCCCTATCGTTGCTAGTATGGACACTGTAAGTATAGAGGCCCTTGATACAGCGTTTAGGAAATACTGACACTGTCTTAGACTCTCTTTGATGTCCTGCCGCCAGACCTAAACTACAACTCTACTGGTTGGTTGATCTACGACAAAGGAGGTGAGAAGCCAGATGCAGCTACCGTCGAATCACTGGACCCCTTTGATGATATGACACTTGTCCCTTATGACAAGATGGAGATACTTGGAAAGCCTGACAAGGAGTATGTCCTCGACGTTAAGATGGACAACCTGAAAGATGGCAAGAACTACGCCTTCTTTAACGACATCACCTATACTGAAGCCAAAGTTCCTACACTCTACACAGCACTCAGCGCAGGAAAAGATGCCGAAGATCCTACGGTCTATGGTACTTACACCCATTCTATGGTTCTCAAGAAGAACGAGATTGTTCAGCTTGTTGTGAACAACCTTGACTCGGGCCGCCATCCTTTCCATCTTCATGGACATGCATTTCAATCAGTTTACCGTTCCGAGGAGGAGGGTGGTATTTGGGCGGATGCCAATGTTACAGACAAAGATCTACCCAAAACACCTATGCGTCGTGATACTCTGGTCATCTACCCTAATGGTAACATCGTCATGCGTTTCAAGGCTGATAACCCAGGTATGTTTCTGAACTTCATACAAGAAAGAAGATTGAGGGGGCTAACACTCATATCAGGTGTTTGGTTATTTCATTGTCACATTGAGTGGCATGTTATCTCTGGTCTCATTGCCACTTTCATAGAGGACCCTCTTACCCTCCAAGAAACCATTGAAATCCCAAAGAACCACCTCGAGGCTTGCGCTGCTGCCGACATGCCTACCAAGGGCAACGCTGCTGCGAATACGGAAAACTTTCTCGATCTTAGTGGCGAGAACAAGCCTGCTAAGACCTTGCCCGCTGGGTAAGTTGTTCTCCTATGAAACCAATATCCTGTTCACTGACTCTTTGTTATAGTTTCACACCTCGCGGTATTGTCGCTCTTGTTTTCAGTTGCATCTGCGGAATCCTTGGCGTGACGGTCGTCGCATGGTATGGTTTTTCCGCACCGGTTGACTCAACCAGTGCTGGTGCTCTCAGCGCTGGCCTTGTCGAGAACGATTCTGGAGATATCCAGTCCGCCCAAAAGGGCCCTCAAGAGACAGTCATCTCGCCCTCGGGTGACTCAAGAAGTCACTAACTTAAGAGGTTGTACCTTAGGCTTTGGTGATCGCCCGGCTCTCCTTTTGAGATGGGTTAAAAATAGGGTGTTATCTCCCTACCTGTATATATTGGTTCACTTCACATCCAAGTTCATCATATCCATGTGTCCTTTTTCGACACTCTCTTCTTTCCATATGTTTGGTCGCCAAAAGCATAAGAGACGAAATAATTTAGGCACCTTATGCTACTTTATTTCTGTAGCCTAAGCCTTGGAGAACATTTAAGACGAAATTTAGCAATTTATCGTATTTGGTCCACTATTCTTAAGACTGGTCCCATAGCTGTTTCCTCTTAACTCCGATCCTTGGCCCTTCCTGTATAGTAATATTACAAGCTAATCGGAACTCCCTGACAATTAGCTCTATCAATTAACGTCGATGTTTTTGTTGATAAACTTTGTGTTTGGTGGATGCAATTCCCTAGAGAATCTGCAATACTGTCGTGTGCATGCCCCATTAACAACGTTCGGGCACTTCGACGGTCAGTAACGTGAAACAAGGAGGAACGATTTGGCGAGGGGCTTACATTGTGACCATAGATGCAATCGTCCACATCGCATACCTGGCCGTTGGTGCAGGGGTTCTGCCGGGACAACATAGCAAGAGCGGCTAAGTCCTCCTGTGTAGCCTTGTAGTTATGAACGAAGGGACAGACGTCAATTCTACCGCAAGGTCCTCGCAGATAATGATTGTTGCAAAGCTTCTCGTTACCAGCTCGTCGCTTGATGTTTTCCATTGCCGTGAGACTAACGGTGACAGCAGGATCGAGGCCACGAGCCCCGGGGCTCCAAGCTGGCTGCGTCGAGTTTGGAGCTTTACTGACAGGCTTTGGCTTGTTCTGCTTAGGAGGCAGGGGCATGGTAAGTTGAGGAGGTGGGGTAGCGCTCTTTGTGACCTTGGCCCAAGAATTATTTGGTGACAACGATGCAGTGCTGGTTGCTGGTGTCAATACAGCTGCCTGTGTGGATGGCCCGTTATTCGATGACGTTTGAGTCCTTATGGGAAGCGTGCGCTGCGCGTTCGTCGCCTGTGAAGACTTGTCGGATACGAGTTTGGTTGCGCGGAAGATGTCGTTGAAGTCGATAACGTTCATCTGAAGACTATCCAGTTCGCGCGCAAGGGGCGGGCCTTTGATCAAGGACACACAGCGGCGAGAGTCTTCATCGTGAACAATCTCTTCGAGAAACGGGGCGTATCCCGAATCATGTCCAATGCCTAAGAGGATATGTTTGCAATTCTGATTGCCCAGATGCCAGCGTGCGGTTTCTAACAGCGTTAGTGGGGGGCGGTTCATACTATGGCTGGCTGTAAAGGTCGTAGCGACATAGTATCGTACCTCGGATTTTAGCATCAGCCCTCTCCTTTCCGAAGCCCACGTCAATAAAGTCGAACGATGCTTTAGCCTGTGTAAAGCCAAGAGTGAAATCCCTAAACTGATTTAGCTGCTCAATACAGCCTTCGTTGTACAACGCTTTGCTGAGTCCTCCCACGTTAGCCATAACGCGGCAAATAATCTCTAATGAACCAGTACGCTCATGGCTGCAAAGCTGCGCTACCGCAGTCCGTAGTGCACGAGCAGCGCTTTTTCCACCGTCAAGACCATCCTTGATAAAGCTTTCGTTAAACTATTTCATGGTTAGCCTCAACAACAAGCTACAGACCGGACGGGATGAAATGAACATACTAAGAGACCGTCTCCATCGATCAATATCAAAACGTAAGAGTTGGTATTCTGACCCCTTTAGCGGTTGCGCTGACGCAGCAGCATATCATGTTCATCAATATACCTTGATCTCATCATTTTCCTTCAAAACCCACTTCATCTGAGATTCGGCTTCCCCTAGGCTTGTTTGTAATTCTCTTCGGGTTTGGGTCGCAGCTTTGAGATCGAGCTCGAGTTCGTGCAACCGAGCCTTAAGCTTGTGTGTCTCTTTATCCGAGTTGTCCTCTATAGCCTTACAATAAAGTAGAACATCCTTTGAGGTGGTCAGCAGTGATTCGCGACTCGTGCGTGCCCGTCAGGGTGTCAGAAGAATTGGCCGCCGAGCATAAGAGCATAAGAGACGAAGTCATTTGGTCACCTTATGGTAGGTAGCTTAGGATAGCATTTAGGCTACTTTATTTCTGTAGCCTAACTTAGAAAACAATTCTTCTGACACCCAGCTGTCCCAAATGGTAGCAGACTTCTGACAGCATGAGAAGCCGACCGCCGGCCTCTCAAACTGGTTGTTTCGTTTTTTTTTATTTATATCGTCGGCAGTCTTCTGCTACCCGGGGACGGGCGAAAGGAATCATGATGTCGGCCGTGCGCGCGCATGCATACCTGTAACAATTTGTCCTTTGAAGACTCGTATGCCTGAAGCTGAGTATAGCGTTGGATAAAGTCGTCAAATGAAGTTGTCGACATATTGAATGATTTGTGCTTCTATGAAGCTAATCACGATCAGGTCGGGTGGCGTGGTGGATTTTGCGATGCGATCGTTGGAAGGTTGAAGGTCGATGCAGGCGCGCAGTGTGGATATTATACCGGTAAGGTAGTAGGTAGGCCTGCAAATTGTGTGCACAAAGCAACCGAAGGTTAGTTCTTTGCTAGAAACTCAAGGCCAGCAGGTGGTCTTTGTTCCTTCCAGTTGCAGCCAACAGAACACTGCTTGCTTTGGTGGGTGAAAGTGCACGTTTGGGGGAAGATGTGCCCTGGGCGCGTCGCGTTTGCAGGGTACTGAAAGATACCGTGCAGGTGATAGTTTGGAGAATAAAAAAAGAAAAGAGCAAGGGGAGATGACGTTGTGCTCTTTTATGTTGAGTATGATATGAAAGGGTTCAATTTAATGGGCTACCAGTATAGGTAGAGATAGAATTTGGTGGGCGGCGTCTCTTTGTAAAAACTTTTTTTTTTTTCCTCCGGGAAGGTATGGAAGTTTAGTAGTAGGTTGTGCTGCGCTGCCTTGTCTTGCCTTGTCTCTTAACTGATAAAAGCCGAAGCTGGCTCCTTCCCGTCAGTGATGAAAGGTGCTAACAGCCCCGGCAAGATGGGTGACAGAAAAGGCTACTTTAGGTCTGAGGTGTAGGGAATTACTGGTTCAACTGCTAGTGAACGCGCAGTGGATGAACAACATTGTTCAGTTCATCCAGACCCGATCAATGTGGCTTGATAATTTCGTCTTCTCTTCGTCTCTTGTTGCCTTTTTTTGTTCACCTTGGCATGGGGACAGGGATTTCGAGCATCAGCCCATGCACAGCTGCAGATCCACAAGTGGAGACGCGCGCCAAAATGTGAAAGACATCTCGAAGCGACAGGGAATCAATCTTAAAATAAAGATGCTAAAATTAAGAATAGCTGATGTTTTGATACGAAGTTACAGTGCAAGTAGCACGTATTAAAAACTAAAAACTAGATTCAGTACTCTTCAAATCCAATTCTTCTAAATGATATGTTTTCTTTTTACAGTCGCAAGCCTCATCCTCATCAAATTACTGTCAGGTCTTCCAGATCTTCTATGTATTCCTTCTTAGTGGAGGATTTATCACCAACCCACATGACCCCATGCCAATTCAGGCACGATCAACCCCACTCTTTTCTCTGGCCGTTTGGAATTGGAAAACGCCTTGTCATGGAGTTGAATGACGGGACATTCATTGAGTGGATGGTTCGAAAAATGGCTGAGACAAAGCCAAACAAAACACGGCATTTGGCCAAAGAGTCTTCTTAAATGCATGATCTCTTCCAAAACATTCTATAGGCTATCCGAGTCTCTCCTTCAAGCCCTGTCAGCAAAAAACAACGTACATTAATTTAATTAAAACAGATGTTACTTATTCTAAACCCCCCGCATATGACCAAAGTATTCGACGCCTCTAATCAAACTCAGCTGTCCCATCACATACTGTACACTTATCACATATATACATTGCATATACCGAGTACGACGCACAGTATTCGATTTGAGGACACTTGTCCATCTAATCTCAACATGAATTCGCCACTACAATCCAAACCTTTCGAGTCAGTCCTGAAGTACAGGCTGGTAGCACAGGAGCCCAACGTTGCGCTCTTGAGGCCACCTCAGCCTGATCAGTCGTGAGATGCATGTCCCGCGTGTCAAAGATAGTGCTCAAGGCAAGCATTGTCCAATCATTTCACCTTTATATCGCCGTACGCGTGCGGGTGCAGCACCTAAAACGCCTTGCCAATATGCCGTGTCCAGATCAGCGCCTGATGTCGAGTTACTGTAGCACAAAGGCTGGTGTTCTAGCCCAACAACGTTTGTTGGGATGTACGAGTCGTGGACTGATTACCTGGGCTGCCGGAAGGCTGAATGCTGCTCCATGAGAGACGAGATCAATAACTCAGTTTATCAACTCAGTCCAGTTGTCGGGCCGTATATCACTATATCCCATGATTTCGATATGAAGCTGTCTGCTAGGCGGTCTTCCATGCATACCTGAAGTGATCTGCGTCGCTAATTCCATAGGAACCTAAATTCCTACGCTTAGACAGCATATCAGGTCTGCTACCGTTATTAAACTTTAAGAGAACTCCAGTTATGACCAGGTTCATACTCACCCCGGAACTCTATCCAGGACTCTCAAGTGGAATTGTTGGCAAATAGATACATGAATAGCAAACTGTGGTTCTCTTCAAACGTACAGTGTTCGGGAACAATCTTGAAGCTCCGAACGTGTGCAAATCTGGGTTTAGATTTCCCTATTTGCCCTAGAAACATGCCCTATTAAATAATCAAAGTTGAGCCTCTTCTCACAATCACCCCAACAACATTCTGAATTGACTTCTCAGCCGTCCTCAGACCAAGGTAGGACCAGAATCTTCCATTGCAGCCGGAAACTGGTTCAGCATCTGCCAAACAGTATCATCCCCCCATCCTCCTCCAAACTGCCACATCTCCCCAACCCCCTGACCATCCGCCGAAGGTAAAGGAAGCGCCATCACATCCGGACCGGCCGTAAGGTCGTTGTAAACCAAATCGCCAGTAGGGAAGAAAGGCGCCATCATGTTTAGCTCGTCCGTCGATGGGAGCATCCACGTCGGGTCCGTAGTCGCTAACCCTGAGAGGTCACTGCTCTCAAGAGTCGAACTGCTTGGCGTAGAACTCGTAACTGCTCTGCTCGATCCTGCTGTAGAACCTTCAGTCAAAGATGGCAGTGAACCATTCCTCGCCTTCGCCATAGCTCTCTTGAACCTCGCGACGATAGCTTTTAGCACACCCTGAGCAGATTTAGCCAATGGGTTACGCTCCTGGATGGCAGAGAAGCGCTCAATAGTCCACTGAAAGTGCTCAATCGTCCTATCTGTATACTCCGCATGCTCTCGCGGAAATAAGATATGCACAGACGCAAGCAACACGATGGCATCGAAACTTGCAAAGAAGAGCATAAAATTCCTCCACGAGTCTGGCGGCAGTCCTTCAAACGTCAACTTCTGAATCTCGAGTGTTTTCAGACTTGCGTGTATAGCTTCTACTCTGCTCTCGGCACGGTTGAAGATGAACGGGCGATGTAGAGCCATTTTGCTGAATTCGTGTAGACTTGCAAAGTAGTAGCGGTTTGCTGTGTACCAGTGTGCTTCAGGGAGGTGGTCCCATCTCGTGTCAGGGTTATCCATGCGGAAGGAGGGCGGCATCGTCTTGTCCAGATCCTGTATACTCTTGTGGATTTTCTCAATTCTCTCGGGATCCAATGGATATGAACCCTTGACTTCAAGGTTCTGAATAGCCAACAGTGGTCTGCAGAGTTCATAATTCCATAGAAGTCGAGTTATAGGCGTGGGGTGATCATCCTCTCCTCGAGGAACAACCGGCGTTTTGTCGCGGTTCTTGGGTATAGGTGCATCGACTGGAGGTGTGGGAAGAGTCTGATTCCAATCAATCGTGCCTGGGCGTCCAAGAATCATGGCACAATTCAAGTCCCAGATAGCAAGTAGTATATAGATCCTTCGTCGCCTCTGTATCAGCCATTGATGTTCCAAAATGCTTTCCAAGCTTGACCCAGCACTTTTGGGATCAAGGCTATCGCGATGCATCCCTAGATCTTGAGCGTCGCGAATCGCTACTGATATCGTATGCCACTGCTCAAAGGTTTAGCGGCTACTCTCTAGCAAATCGCGAGTTTTACTTACTGCATCAGTAACTTTAGCTGTAAACTTATGAAACGATGCCCGAAGAAATTGTGCCTGGACCGTTGATAACGAAAGATGCTTCTTCCCCAGTAGATCAACAATTGCCTGTCCTGACTCACTGTACTCCATAGCCAGATCCTCAAAGCTCATACCACCTGCAAACTTGAGCGAGTCAAATCTTGAATCCGGTTTCTCCGGTAGAAGAAGCAGCGCTGTTGCAATGATTTGAAAGATAACGGCTGGAAATGCTCGGAGTTCAGAATGTAACCCACGCGGGCCTATATCCGAGAGTACTGAGAATGGTAATGAGTTCCATGCCTCAAGCTGACGGTAGAATATGTCTGGGTCGATAGCATAGTACTGCCAGTTGAAGCTATGCAGATACATTTCCACAAGTCTATCGATATAGTCCCTTGCAGGCAATTGACGAATGATGGCCTTGTACTTCTCTTTCAAGGCAAATTCTTTACCTCCGTCTGTCGGGTCTCGAGACCCAGTATATAAATCTGGCGAGCTTTCTTCTCCATCGCTGAGAGTTTCGATGCGTTTGAGGATACCCATCGTGGATGCACCATTGTGAGCATATCCCCAGTCAGCAGCCTTGGACGATAGAGGCTCATCGGGCCCATTGTCGAGCGAGTCGCTAGATCCAGACGGCGAAGGATCAATCTTCCTCACTGGGTCTCCCGAGAGACCTTGTGAATTATCCGTGTTTGGATACTCATGTGAGCGAGTGGCTGGGCGGGCGCCTGTCTCATAAGAGCAAGCCGACTCTTTATTTCGAGACTTGCAATTTCCACAAGGTAACAAGCGATCGCACTATGAATCCGTTAATTATGGAACCATGTATTTCAATTTGAATGAGTTGACTCGAGGGAATGATAAAGGTTACGAACCCGTTGCTTTCTGCGATGACATTCACCGCAGGATATGACAATTCGTCTTCTCTTCCGAGGACCGTCAGCAGTCTCGGGTGCTGTCATGATGGCTTCCGAAATAACTTGGAGATAATTAAGCGCTCACAAGAGACATTGGTAGCATATAGTAGGTATAAGATTGTTAAAAACGCGAAGATTTCAGGTTGCGCATGAGAGTGCATGTGTTATTGATCAATGTCTCAGACGATGAAAGTCAGCTTCTAACAGCGCTCTTAAGTCCGGGGTTCCAAGGAACTGGCGATGGATCAATCCCTCCATGGTGGGGTTCCATCACATCCTTTACCACCAACATACCTACCTAATTTGGCATTCAGCCCTGCCACGCCTTCATTGCATGTGCCTCTTGGAGAGACCCACGCTATTGGAGCAGGAAACGATGCATGTAAGATGGACTGGAGGAGCATACGAGAGCGCCGGTGGGACAAATGTTGGCATTGAATGAATACCTACTCCAGAGCTATAATGCTGTATCTTGAATCTCCTTCTAAAGCTGAATCTCATAAGCTCATAAGCTCATAACGTTCGTGTGTCGTTGCTGTGAGCGAAGACAAAAACCATGCTTATGCAGTTAGACGAAAGCCTAGTGCTTATGATGTCCCCAAACCAGGGATCAGTTCTCATTCTTGCAGCTGAGTTATGCATGGCTGCTACCATGCAGTCATGATAAAGGTACTGTATTCATGTCAGACCCCGCTAGATGATGTCTCGATAACTCCAGTCCAGCCCGTCTACCGCGCCAAAAATGACAAGACTCTCATGCAGAATCGCATCTTAACGAACACGTTCTGTGTAAGCCTTCCATGCCGCGGATCGGTATCGCTCGGCCTCCTCCTCAGGGTCGCCAGCCTTGATAATTCCACGTCCAACGATAGCGATATCAGCACCAGCAATACCAATGATCTTCTGTGGTGTGTTGTATTGCTGGCCCTTGCCATCTCCCTTGATAGCCTCATTCTCATCAGCGCCCTCAGGGGGCAATTGGCAGCCGGGGGTCATGTGGATAAAATCGTCGTCAGGTTGTGTGTTGAGACATTCCTGTGAGACAAAACCCATAACAAAGCTCTTGTGTTCCCGTGCGGCCTCTACACAGGCTTGTGTGTATTCCTTGTTCATGAAGTTGCCCTGGCTTGACATTTGTGCTAGGATGAGAAGGCCCCTCTCGATGGGCGCCTCATCGATACCGGCAAATACTGTCTCATCACCTTCGGGAATCGTCTTGACGAGGCGTGGTGAATCAGCCGATTCATACTGTTGAGTGACGGTGGTGGTCGAGACGATACTACCTTTACGTCCGTTATCGCGACCAGTCTCGGGTGCACTCTTCTGGTTCTCGTTATCTGAGCGTTCACTGTCCTCATCCAGCAGGCTGGCCGTAGGGGTTCCAATGCTGATAGATGTTTTGACCTCATAGTGGTATCGCTCGAGCCATCGGTTCGCAGCATTGGCCAGAGATGTAACAGAAGCCTTTCCGGGAACCATGTTAACATTGACAATGTGTGCCCACTCGATGATACGTGCAGCACCGCTAGTATACTGCAGCTCGACCGTGTTGCCAATGTCACCGAACTTGCGATCCTCGAAGATGAGGAAACCGTGCTTGCGGGCTAGTGAGGCGAGCTTGGCACCTGTTCCTGTTCGGGGGTCGAAGTCCCAGCCAGACACCATATCGTAATGAGTCTTGAGGACAACGATAGAGGGACCGATCTTGTCGGCGAAGTAGAGGAGTTCGCGAGCGGTTGCGACATCGGCGCTAAGGCAAAGGTTGGAGGCCTTGAGGTCCATAAGCTTGTAAAGATGTCGGCTTAGAGGGTGAGAGACTGTCTCAGCTCGGCTGGCGAAGGTCGCCTTGAGAGACGGATGCGACGACATGATGGAGCTGAAGTTTGAAGATCAGATAGATATGACCAAAACCAAAGGTGGGCGCGGTGCGGGTGGTGGATGGTTCACCAAACGGTATCTAGACCTCAGAATCGCAAGCAATTCACTATCTCGATATTCGGTCTCGATCAATTCGCACGAAGGCTCTCAATAGATGAGTTGGCGCAAGTGGCGGTTTGATGGAGGGGAAGCTGGGGAAAATTGAAAAAACGGAGCCAAGAGCCTCGAGTAGGAACGAGGGGTGAAGATCCTATTAGCTTAGCCCAAATGGGTCGTGACGGGTATTTTCTTCCGATATAAGGAGATGATGAATGGGATGAGTTGATGGTGTAGAGAAGAGGGAGACGGAGAGGGAGAAGGTAAATAAGAAGAAGTATGGAAAGAGGGAAAGAGCAGGAGGAAGGTAGGTATGTAAAATAAAAGAAAGAGCGGAGGAGGAGGTGAGGAAGGTGAAGTACCGGTAAGTCTTTTGGCGAGGCGGGACGGGATACTTGGGCCTAACAAAGCGGAAGGTAGAGGTAGCCCAAGGTAAAAAGTGAAAAGTGACGATCCACAGCTTGAATGGACCGACCCGACCGACTGTCTCTATAGGTAAGAGCGATTGTGAGGCGACAGGCGACAAGGCTACTGCAAGTAGGGGCCTAGACAGGGACTGGGTAGTAGTATTACTAGGTAGGTAGTCGTTAGTCGCTATCAAATTGTAGGCTCTTCTGCAAGCGAAAAGGCTACTGCCGTACTAGGTAGGAAGAAGCTAAGGTATTTAAAGCCCGAGGCTCAAATGCAGGACAGGACAGCAAGGATTCATGAGAAGACACGACAGGTGTTTTTTTTTAGGTATTTTACAGTGCCGTGCTGATGTTTACTGAACTGGGACAAACATACTGCACATACCAGGAATCGACAAGGGTAACAATAATGACAGAAAATTGAGGGGGAAAGAGATGATCCAAAAGCTTGATAGACTGACTGTTTCTGCCCTAGCCGGTAACCGGAGAGTGGAATAGAGACGACGATCTTGGGCCATTGAACCAGCCCTGGAGAAGATTGTAGCACAGATAGCAAAGCAGGTATGTACATAATGTAATTAGGTGCAGTACAATGCATTGAAGATATGGCCTAGCTAATCGATTTGACAAGCATGAATAGGCACTTTTTAAGTAACTCATCGGAATTGATCCGATATGTACACCTTAACAGCACTACCTTGTGTATCGATCCACACAAACGTAGACTATTCACTCTTTTAACGACTCCTTCAGCCAAGCCAGCATTGAGAATACAACACGAGCAGCACAGACTGTCTCTCTCTTCAAAATATTGGTTGGTCCAAGGTTAGCCGGGGACTCGACTTCTTTCTCCTAGCCCTAGGACCCGTCTCTTTTCACAATGTCTAAGCCCCCCATGCCCCAATGTAGGTCCATTTTACCACCAGTGACAGTGACGTGCGTGTCGTGGGGGGCACTAAAAGTAAAGGTGACTGAGAAGCTAATTCGAGACAAGGTAAGCTTTGATCAACGAAATCGGATGATTCTGTTAAATCCATACCTCTGTCAACTGCCATTGACTTGAAGTCTTCCCTGGGACATGGACAGGGCCGAGGTCTTGGCTGCACTCAACCCGACGATCAGGGATCAAAAAGCTATGTAAACGGACTAAGCTAAGAAGTCGAGATGATCATTGCTAGCAAGGGCTTAAATGATATTCAACTATAGCCCAGAGGCAGGAGGCTTCTGAATGCCAAAACGGATATGGCACGGTTCTGTAGGCTGCTAGACCATCTCTAACCATTACGTATTGGATCTTAGTGGAGGCATAGCTCTATCTTCTCTTCTCTTCTCTTCTGCTTACAATGGAGGCCCATATCAATACCCATATCCATATCCACAAAGGCGGGCTCAACCAGCTGCCGAGCTCTACAGGTTCGGGCCTGCTACAACGCTACGTTGGTAACGATTCCAAGTAATCATCTAGCCAGGTTACACGGCATTTAAACTATTGCCGCAAACAACCGTCCCCTTGCTCAGCGACAGCGACAGCTCGGAGGAAAGGCAAGCTGAGCCAACGGCACAAGCAACCTAGCCAGTGTGACAACTGATAATTGTAACGTCGAGATCCACCGCGGCTACATGACTTTGCAGCAACCTGACCGTTGTGAAATGCGCGTTGCCTGCTTGCTTGTATCGGCCCCATGACTAAGGCGTGCTTTATAACGATGATGAATGGTGTACTATTAGTTAGACGGGATAACGGGACGATGCCGAGTCCCTATTCTTGAGTTTAGTACCTGTCGCGTGCATGTATCTCAATGACTAACTTGACTGTTTGGTAGACATCCGACTGGTACGATACAGCAGCAATACATCCACTAATCCGCGACCACAGCTTACATGCGTACCTTACGGGCCAGTGGATATGATCTTCAGAAAACTGACCTGTAGCGTACTGTAGCATGTAGCCATTATAGCATGTATCATTTCATGTCGGACACTTTTGAACTCCAACGGAGAAACCGGCAGTGGGTTGAACTAGCGCCGACTTCACTGCTGCAAGGTACCGCCGGTTTTCGCAACCATGACCATTGGTGGATGGACAATTGGGTGTAGTAGAAAACTCAGGCGCCGTTGTTTTAACTCTTCTGTAGCCACGAGCTTCCAGCTGTACCAGTTCTAGGTATTCTGTAGCAGCAGTTTTGCCTCCCCCAGATTTACTAACAACTGCATCAGGACTCAAGATCAAGCTCGGGCTCTTACATTCGACCGTCCCGCGATCGTCGCCAGGGTTTTGGGATCCATCATCGTAGTATCTCTATGTACTCTGGTACTGTCCAATACCCCAGAATAAAGTTACTGACCTGCCATTCCTAGTCACCCTCCCCCTGCCTGAGACAACCACAAACCAAAACCCTTGCAGTAGCAGCAGCACACTTGAACGCAAGCACTCAAAGTTCTTTGACCAAAAGCAGAGGGTAAAAAAAAGCAAGGGTCTCATCTGCCTGCTACGCTACTAACTCCCCTGGCGTCTCGGCTATGCCGCGGGACTCTCCACTCTCCGGCACTCCCGATTCTTTAACGTTGAATTCATCATCATTGTCGGGCAACTTTACACGGTCTGAGATAGTGAATTAAAGAATCGCAAAGAACTGTTTTCTATCTTTGAATTGCATGCTAGTGGACTGCTTCTTTCTGCCAAGGGCATCATATATCATCGCAGGTTTCAATTGAGGCTATTCAGACTCCGGCAACGCATACCTCAAGTTACATGTCTGATTCGTAAAATGACCACTAGCCAAGTATCATGTTTGCGATATCGGTGACATTTTGGACTGCTCTCAATTGCTCGTTCATCGTTACTACTTTGAAGCTTAATACAATGCTGCACCTTAAGTACTAGCCCCCGCCACAATCAGGCAACATGAAGTGCATTGAGTTTCCCTAGCTTACCAGACATATTGGCGGCTGTCGACAAGCAGCTGAGGCGAAACCCTGGGTAATGATATCCTCATTGAGCCGCAAAGCTATGGCAGTGGCTTGTAACAGGGTTCGCCCGCAGAAGCGCTTCAAGACAAGCCATGACGTGTTATCGTGAGATTGAGCAGATACGATTTGCCCATATCAGATGCCAAGCTACAATGGCTACCTGTATTAAGCCGCCATTCCTCGCCGAGACTCGGTTCAATCTAGGCGACGTTAGAGCTTGGAACTGTCTCAACTATCCAGTATCTGTGGTGTTTGAAGTTAGCTGTTGTTTCATGGAAAACCGAATTCCGATTAGTCATGTCGGAGAATCAAGAAACAGAGCTGCGCCTAGGGAGTTTGGATCATGATGGTTTTGAAGGTTGCGGTTATGTCTACAAATGAGCCAGCTTGCTTGCCAACGCGGCTAACAGACAATCCCTGATCGCTTTGTAATGACATGTGAAGATCTGTATATCTAGTTTTATGCAGCTCTTCTACAAGCCTGACTCGCTCTCAAACTATTCGCATGCGACAATGTGCAACTGAATCATGGTCTATTATTGCTTTTTGTGGTTGTCTGGCTATGCTCTACTGTTCTGTGATATTCATGGTAAGGATAGCTCCCCGAGATGTCATGATAACCTTAGCTTTTCCTACCGATCATGGATGGCTACATAGGTACTTAGCCGCTAACGCGCCTCGTACTGGAAGATCTGCCTGTTTATTGTCTGTTCTGGGTCATTGTTCTCTTCAAAGGTTAATGTTATTTCCGCAATACACAGCGCATGGCAAGAGAAGTCATGATACCAAGACAAGAACATGGGCTGCCTCAAATCGCGCCGAGGTAAACAGCAACTTCCTTCTATGGCATATACGAGAGTGCAACAATCTTGATTCTTGGTAATCCATATGCAAATCATACGTCTTGGGAGTAAAATAGTGAGATGATGAGTTGTTCTCTGACAAGGAAACCGGTCTTGTTCTTGAAAGTGGGTGGATCCCCTCCCTCTTTCCATTTCCCAGGATATGGATGCTGACAATTTCCATGAGCGGATATCATTTAAGGAGATTTAAGTACGACTGGTGTAAATTTGGACAGCTCTTAGCTGAGAGTAGGCGGATAAATAACACCCACTCCTCCGCCAATTGGCACGTAGCCAAGCTCTCTACGGGCCGTGTAGCGTGTCCGAACCTACCGAAAACTGCCCCTGTAATTCGCTTGGCGGGAGCATCTCATCCAAAGAAAAGGGAAAGAGAAAGGGAGCCTCCAGACCTGCCTGGCCTGCGCCTACCTAAGCTTACCTTACCTTACCTACTGAGTGCCTGCTTTCTGCCGTCATCACTAATTAACTTAACACTTTGCGTTATCCACTCCAAGAGACGTGAAGCTCCCTGTTTTACAGGTTTCTCTTTTTTCCTTCTCCTCCTTAGTTCACATCCACTCCTTTTTTACATCTTCAACGGTTCCTTAGTCGAGAATATCTTCTTCTTTGTCATCCTCCTTCAGACTCGACGACCCCGACTCGATAAGCAGCTTCAACAGCGCCGGACTGATCCCTGCCCCTTTCGCAGAATTTGCCGTTATCTCGATCCAGATCCAGACGCTACATGATAAGCCACGCCACTTTGGCATTGCGATAACTTCAAGAATCTTAATTAATACAAATAATCCTCTCCTACAATGGGCGCACGAACTCGACGACAGGCCGCAAAGGCCCAAGGCTCTTCTTCTGATTCCGAGCCTGAAGTTAAATCTAACGGCAATGGTGTTGCCCGCGGTACTGCGGATGCTTCGGACGCTGCCCCTCGCGAGAACATCTTCCTGTTCTACCCCAACATAATCGGTACGATAAGCTGAATAAATCGAGGAAATGGTGTCAAATTTGCTAACAAGCAATGTCTAGGATATGCGCGCATTGTCCTTGCTATCGCGTCTCTATACTATATGCCCCTCCATCCTCGCACTTGCTCGTTCCTCTACAGTGTCTCATGCCTTCTCGATGCCCTTGATGGCTACGCCGCGCGTATCTACGAGCAGTCAACTCGCTTCGGTGCTGTCCTCGACATGGTTACCGATCGCTGCACTACAGCTTGTCTCATCGTCTTCCTCTCCTCCGCTTTCCCTCGATGGGCTATCGTCTTCCAGGGCTTGATTGCTCTCGACCTTGCTAGCCACTACATGCACATGTACGCTACTCTTGTGGTTTCAGGCAGCAATGCCAGTCACAAGAACATCGATGAGAGCAAGAATTGGCTGCTCCGCCTCTACTACACCAACAAGGTATGACCACTAATACCGTGATACCTAATTGTCATTTGCTAATTACCACTAGGGTGTTCTCTTCACCCTTTGCGCCCTTAACGAGCTTTTCTTCATTGCGCTCTACCTCCTCTGTTTCTCGTCTCCTCTTGTCTCGCCATACCTCATCAAGCCTATCGAGACTGTCGGTGCTGAACTCCAGGCTGGTGCCCAAGTCAATACCTCGATTCTTGCCCAGATCTTCCCCGATCCCTTCAGCCCCGCTGCTCTTGAGCTTGCTCGTGCCAACAAGATGGACTCCACAGTGCCCTGGGCCATTGCTGGTATCAGCTTCCCTTTCATGTTTATGAAGCAGTTCATCAACTGCGTTCAGCTTTACAACGCTAGCCAGGCTCTCGCCGAGATTGATCTCAAGACTCGCCGGGAACAAGGTCTTCCTCGACCTAAGCCTAAGAAGGCTTAAGTTGGAGGAACCTGGGCTTCTTTTTGATCTTATCCGTAATACGGTAACGGTTCGAGTGGCAGCAAATCCTTCAGCTTTTATGGGGTATTCCCCAGGCTTGTCAGCTACCATATGTTTGACTAGGGGACAGCGGGTTTATAGCTGTGTACGGTCTTTTTCAACTTGCTCCTTGACAAGGGGTGTTTACTAGGGTATACTTTGGGTGGGCATTATATGGATTCCTCCTATACTGCATGAGTCGGCGTAAGAGGTGTGGTTTTCAAAGACTCTGACTCCGGAGGGAAGGAGACTTACTGGGTAAAAGCATTGAGAGAAGCAGCATCCACAGAATGATGTGGAGGAGCTTTATTAGCTGCTAGAGGTGATAATCGTGGGAATCTTGTTTCACTGAGATTTAGCGGGTGGGAGGTATAGACTTCGTTGTAAACTTTTCTCCTTTTTGTTCGTTGGCCGTCCATTTGTTTTTCTTCATTGGCCTATATTTTGTTAATAGTAGACGAATGTCCAATCCACTCGCTGGGAACGAATAAGATTCGCCATAATATTTCTGTACCTCTTATAAATACTATTTTCTTTTTGTTGATTACGAGTTCGACTAGCAATTGATATATAGGAGATAGTGAGAAGCCCTTCCATTACCGTCAGCTGGTGGTTATGGCTCTTTGCGAATGATGCTGAACCTCCAAGCCTGATAGTTGCATCCTTTGAGTGCACTGGAAAGTCTTGAACATATTAGAGCCATGGAAGTAAGTATATGGCATTTAGATTACTCCCTACAAGTATAATACCTTTAGTGAAAACAGTGGTAATAGCAATGATTTGATATGTAGATACTTAGGAAGCAGTACCTAACTTTACCTGTCTGCAAGTTACCCCACATTCATTCGAGGCTCATCCCACATCTCGACCTCACCAAAGTGCCACCTTCCATTACCCACTTGTACCCCATATCTCTCTACCTAACCTCACCTCGACCATCACCACCTCGAGTCCTTCGTCTTCAATCCTAAGCTCATAGGGACGCGGGCTCCAGCGCATACGAATTCACTCACAAATCGCAGAGGATTCGTCAGGTCTTTCTTCATTCTCTTACCCCTCCTCCTACAACCCACCAAAACCGCAAAAATGTCCCACCCAAGAATAGAAGAGGTCTCGGACAGCGACTTCGACTCTGACCCAGCCGAGGGCGACATCGATGACTTTGCCGACTCCGATATCATGCGCCGTGTCGAACCCACCGGCCCCAGAACAGCTCCTGCCGCCGCAGCTCCTCCTCGTCAGGAACCCGCCATCGTCCCCGCCGATGCTCCCGTCGGAGGCACAATGCCTGCCTCAGCCGATCGCTCTGCCTATGCCGATTTCCAGTGTCTTTACCCCGTCTACTTCGATGCCTCGCGGTCTCGCGCTGAGGGCCGTCGTGTGGGCGCTGAGCTGGCTGTCAAGGATCCTCTTGCGCGAGAGATTGCGAATGCCTGCTCACGACTACGACTCCCAACACTGTTTGAGCCTGAAAAGGTGCATCCCAAGGACTGGGCCAACCCTGGCCGTGTCAAGGTCGGTCTGAAGAAGACAGACGGTCACCCCGTCAAGAACAAGCACCACCTGTACCGTCTTGTCGCCGACCATTTGCGCGAAAACCCCACGACCGAAGACAGCCCTGGTCTGCGTGTCCGTATCGGAGGCCAACTGCAGCCCGAGCCCGGGAAGCCCTACCCCAAGCCTGCTGTGCCACGAGGATGGAAGATGGGCGAGCTCGTGCCATACCTGAGCGCTGCCATGACCGGCGGTGGTGTTTCCGAGAATCTGTTTAAGGATATGATGAAGGAGATGCAAGGTGGTGGAGATCCCATGTCAGCACTTATGGGCGCGCAAGCAGGCGGCGGTGGTGGTGAAGAAAGCAGTGGTGGCGGTAAGAAGAAGAAGGATAAGAAGGGCAAGGGCAAGGCATGAGAGTCATATTTACAGCATGTAAAGGGGCGAGATGCTATAATCTGGGATGCTAAAGATACCCAGGGATCGAATGATCAGATGTGAACAAAAAGACGAAATGATTCAAAAATTCAATCAAATAGCCCCTTCTTCCGAGGAATGCTTTGACAAAGCTTGCTACTATGTGGATTTGCTATTTCGTTCGCTATGATACGTACAATATCCATGGAAAAACCATCGAAACCAATAAATTCACCAACAAAAGGGGTATGTAGTAATTCTATGATCATACAGCCAAACGGCCCTGTAAAGCCTCCCACTCCTGTGATCCAACGATCTGCACATCTCGTCCCGAACCGGGGACCATCTTTCCATCAGCACCAGGCAACTTGATACGTAGACGAGCTGCCATAGGCGCATTCTTTCTTCTCTCAGCATTGGCTGTCTGGCCTTGGAGAACATGGGCCTTCTTAAGCACCGATTCTTGCCAGGCTCCCCAGGCAGCATAATCCTCCATCTGCTTGGCGGCATGGTACTGAGGTGTTGATCGAGCAGGCTTCCAAGCAAGCTTGTCCTTGGGCATGGCAGAGAAGTCATACATAGATGCTCCGGATGCCATCTTGACAAGCTCGCCCAGTACATCCTTGCCTTCGTTGGTGATCATGTTTCGGCGCTGCTCAGTGATAGAAGTGGGCTTCTTGAGCGGCTCAGCCAACCATTGGTGCTTATGCTGCTCTGATGTACGAGCACGGCGGTTATCCTCACGTAGGTATCGGACAGCTGACTGAAGGCTCTCGATATCCTTCTTGAGGGCATCCATCTCGCGTGCTGTGGCAACAGCGCGTTCCTGACCAACCTTAGCACCAGCAGCATCGGCGCCCTCAGCGAAAGCACGGCTATCGCTGGCAATCTTCTTCCATTTGTCACGCTCCGATTCGAGGTTCTTGAGTTCTCGGTCTTGCTTCTCGATATCCTCCTTGAGGCTGCCAACCTCCTGGCCAGAAGCCTCAAGTTCTTCCTGCAGCTTAGCGATGCGGTCGATATTGGCCTGAGCATCGCGCATTCGAGATTCGAGGGTCTCGATCTTGAGAACAGCAGTGCTGAGTTGATCTTCACGTTGGATAATCATGCGGCGAGCCTCAGCGTGCTCCTCCTTAAGACGACGAAGCTCCTCCTCAGCGTCAACAGGAATGACCTTTTGAGCCTTGAGCTCTTGAGACCGTAGTCGCCAGGGAGCAGGAGCAACTTCAAACTCTTGAACTTGGTCAAGGTCGGTAGCAAGCGCTGCCAGATCTGAGATCTGGGTGGTGACAGCTCGCAGCTTGGACAGGTATGTGGAGAAGAGATCTGACTCGCTTGAGGTGCTCACTGCGAGAACAGTCTTGTGAACAGCCGATTGAACCTCCGCGTATGTGAAGGGTTCGGTGCGACCTTCGTCAGCGTGGAACAGGTTGTGAAGGTCAAGGCCAATCTGTCGTGCAAGATCTGCAAGCTCTTGTGTCGCCCCACAGCATTCCTCGAATGCTTCATTGGTATCAGGCAACAGGGAGAGAGATCGTGTCCTCAAGTCCTGGAGAGCTCGAACCGCTTTGGCGGCAATAACCTTGGCACCTCGAGTGTGAGTAATAACCGCCTCAGACTTCTTGGAGAAATGCTGGGCAAGCTCCTCATCATCACCCTCAGAAGGCACCACACGTTGAACAAGGCCTCGAAGGGTGTTGAAGGCAACAGCCGCAGAATCGAGATGGCTCTGCATGACATTGGCCTTCATGTGAACATGGTCGGCATAGTTGGCCAGGCTGTCTGAGATGTGCACCTCTCCAAGATGCGAGAGAAGAGCGATGGTACGGTGAAGCTCATCAGCGCAAGTCTTCTCCTTCAGTTCATCCTTGCGTAAACCGTCGATCCAGACGTTAAGGGCTCGCTCAACTGGCTCTAGTTCGTGCAAAGCGTTCTGGTACCTGGAGAATTGTTCAATGGTGCAGTGTGTCATGTCGTTGACGAAACGATCACAAGTGTTCGACACCCAGACAAGCTTGTCTGAAGCATCACAGCCAGCGAAAACATCGTCCTCGTGTCCAGGGTGAGGCTGTCCGTTGAGTCGTTCTCGAATAAAGCTGTTGAGGAGATTCGCCTTAAAAGCCACACGGCGGAAGCGAAGCAGCGAGAGGACAGAATCCTGGTCCTCCTTATAGGTGTCTGGGAGGAAGAGTTTCACAATATCCAAATGCTCCTCTGCTTCTTGGGCCTCCAATCGTCGAAGTTCAAGGTCGATGGTCTTGACTTGAGCCTTGGATGCTGAGAGCTGCAGCTTCATGTTGAGGTCCATCATGGCGCGAGATCGATCGTTGAGCTTCTCGGACTCGCCCTCAGTGACAGCCTGTGAGGCTCTCATATCATCCAAGTCGCTCTGCAGACTCGTGACCAGCTCCCGGAATCGCGAGAGAGTATACTCCATATCCTCCAGTGACTCTTCCTGCTGACCCGCTCGTCGAGCCTGCTCGGTAATCACACTGTCCTTGAAGTCGAGCTCTTCCTGCATCTCCTTCTCGTTCTGCACATGGTTAATCTCAAGCTCGTCGTTGATCTCCTTCAGGCTCTCAAGGTCATCAATAACAGCCTTCAGCTCCTCGATCTGCTCAGCCATGCTCATGTTTCGCTCTGTTAAGTCCTCAATCATATCCTCGGCACCAAGCGCGTTGTCGAGTTGTTGACGTAGATCTTCAACTGCAGTCTCTGACTGCTCAAGCTTCTCCCGACACACGGAAAGCTCTTCCTTCATGGTATTGAAGTCCTTCATATCATCCTCCAGTCCAGAAATTTGGTCTCTCAGTTCCTCTTCGGACGCCTGAGTGAGGTCGCGCAATCGTATAAGTGCTTCTCGTAATCGTTCATTTGTTCGTTCCAACTGCAACCAGCCTGTGCTTGCTCGGTCTTCAGCAGACGTCCCCTTGCCGTATTCTTCGTTCTCTTCCCTCAAAACCTCAACCTCCAGCTCCAACTCTTCCGCCTTCTCTTTGAGAGCATCTAATTCAGCTCTCAAAACCTCTGCTGTTTCCTCAGCCATCTCCCGGTCGAGAGTGGCCAGTTCTAATACGCTTTCTTGCTCCTGCTGAAGCTCTTCGACAGATTCTAGTCGCATTTCCGCCTCTTTCACTAACTTCTTCAGCTCATTGTTCTCTTGCTGCTGCGGTTGGTACTTTTGTTGCAGCTTTTGAATGACATTCTCAAACTTATCCCTTTCATTCTGCACCGTTTCGAGTTGCTTCAGCTTATCTCGATCCTCAGCTCGCTTGCGTTCTAACACCTTCAATTTGGCCTTGAGATCCTCAATCTCTCTGCTTGCCGCTGTGCTTGCAGCAGGACGAGCGGCACCGGCAGTGCTAGTTGCTGAAGGCTTTCGTGATGTGGGTGGTGTAGATTGTCGCGATGCAGGTCCTGCTGTGAGTTTCTCGAGAGCCTTTGTTCTTGCTTGAACAGGGCTTCTGGGTTGAGGTGAAAGAATGTCGCCATTGTCCTTAGGAGGAGGTGGGGGAGAAACAACATCCTCTCTATCAGAGGAGCCTCTTCGTGCTTGAGAGTCGATGGATGTCCGTCTGGCAGCGGAGCTTGGGCGTGATGCTGGTCGCGATGGTCCTGTTAGCGACATGCGACTACTTGTAGTCCTCGCCGGCGCTGCACCAGGTCTTGATATCGATGAAGATATGGATGGTTGTCTTGTTTTAGGTGGTGGAGGACCCATAGATGTACGCGCTCCTCCGACAGAAGCGCGAGGCTTCGCTCCTACAGAGGGGGCACGCGTACCCGAGGGCGTTCCTGTCCGAGAGACGGAAGTACTTGAAGCGCCGCTCAGTTGTTTCGTAGGTGATTTCGTGGGTGACTTGACGAATGTTAGCATTCAACCGCAAAACTACACGGCAACACCTACCCTTGCAAGACTCGTCGGCCGGGCCACCTTAGGAACCGGACTCGGACTCGGTGCATTCAGGCTCTTTCTCCTACCCAAGCCTGTATCTCCTCCCGCGCTCGATGCCCTTCCTGAAGCTTGGTTGTAGCTACTCGGCCTTGAGGGCTTTCGAGCCGGCGGTTTCGGTGTCGGGGCTTGTGCGATGATGGTAGCCATCACAGGCTTGACAAACATGCCATAGCCCATGGGGCAATCGAAATAACGCTCTCCTTGAACACTGCCATCATTCTTTCCCGTTTTCTCCTCTAGTTCAACGCCTATCCACTCTCCGACCTGGAAATGGGTAGTACCAGCGAAGCGCACGATGCCTATCCGGTCATCGTTGAGCTTCACCGTCTGCCCAGGCTTAAAATCTGGCATTATAATATGTTGTCGAAACCGTGGAGCATCGTGTCGGCGCCGCTACTATGTGAGATGCTATCGACGAGGTCGTGATGTCGTTAGCCGTTGTTGTTGCGGGTCTGTTATGTAGGTAGGTTCGGTATAGAAGTCGGGTCTCCTGAGTCGCGTATTAATTAGAGGGGAGCTCTTCGCATAGTGGAGCGGTGCCGCCCGTATTGTACTTCAGGTCCCTCGGGGTACCTGGAGTCGAGGCGCGTTTACCTTCGGATAAATTGCTTTGGCGGCAGTCATTCCCGGCGGTTAGCGTCTAGGTACGTACCGCTTATGCAGGGGTTAAACTCTCAATCCACCGGTCAGCTTTCACTTGTAAGACGTCAGTCGTGGGACAAACATCACAACATTTCTTTATTCTTAAACTCTGTTGGTTGCCAAACTTGTCTGTTAGTCCAAGTTTCTCGCAAAACCCGAATAGCAACAAAGAATCACCCCTGGAGACCGTTGGTGATCAAACATTTTGAGTTTATTGACACTGTTAACTGTTAACTCCAATCCCTAGATACCTGAACTATGCTACTACTGAGGAATGTGATACAAATCAAGGCAAATTGTTTCTTCCCCTTGCCCGAGAGGCTATTTTCTCAATGTTACCAATGCCACCCTTGTTGACAACAAATGGTCTCTCCAAAAAGAACTCCGAAACACCATAGCTATTGCATTACAATCATCGCCTCTCGCGGAAGGTTCCTCCTCTTACCCACTCAACGACTTCAAAGGCTACTCGTCTCTCGGTAGCCTCATCCAAACTCTTACCCACTGCGATTCTAATAATGATCAACCCATCTAGGACTTCAACTGATCCATATGTGGCAATCTCCTCATCCAAACTGGGCTTCACGTACACCACTAGGTCGGTAGCTACAATGCCGCGCCAAAGGGTGGCCATCCATTGCCAGTGATCAATGGGTGCGTATGAGTCCGCAATGGGCACCGTACAAGCGAATTCCTCTGAACGAGTGAGACTGAACCCCTCCTTGACCAGTGCCACAGGTGTCTTTGTCTTCACGCCATCGTCTTGACTCCCTTTGGACGCATGGTCCTCGTCCATAGAGCCACGTCGAGAAATAGGTGACTCGGGATCTATCTCCATCTTGGAGGTAAGAAGCGGCTCAGCTTGACTGGTAATGTGCTTCACCATCTCTCGTGAGTTTTTATGCCAGTGAACCATGGTCTCAAAGCATGAACTGATTTGGCGACTGGGGGACGGTGATTCGTCTTCGCTTCGAGAGCCCTGTCGCTGGCTGTTTGGCTCCCCATCTATGTCCTTGCCCCATGTCTTGAGTGCCACCTCGTTGGATGACAAAAGAGCTCTTTCAACAAGAGCTCCAACTTGCTTCAGCATTCGTGGCTTTGGTCCTTCGATCGCGATTACGGCACCTCGCTTCCCTGCTCCCTTGCTACTAGATTCGATAGCGTCGTTCTCAGTACGAGTGATTCGAGCGATAAGCGCAAGCTTTTCGGTGAACGGCATAGACATGACCATGGCCTCGACGCTTCTGGCTTGCGGATCACGAGGGTTTGAGATTCCAAGTCCAGTGACTGGAGTCCTTAGCTGCCGAATGTCGACTTCTGGTACTGTGTTAGGCGACATCGGTCCAGAAGTTTGCAGAGGAGGGAGTCTCAGAGACTCGTGGTGGTACCGGCCACGGTTCTCATGCTCAGGCCATGGCCCTCCAGCAGGGCGCGGAGGAGGAGGCATTGGACCAGCTTTAGAGCGAGTAAAGTGCGGATCAGGATGAGGGGTAACGGGATATGGTCGGTGAGCAGCTCCTCCTATAGACACTGCTCGAGCTCCAGGGGAAGGGATAGTGCGGTAGCCGCCGATTGAGTTGAAACGGCGCCTCTTGATTTCAGGATTGTCGGGTTCGTAGTCGTCCACTTCTCGATAAGCAGGTCGCTGCATTGGAAGACGCTGTCTCATGGCAGGCAAGTTGCCATAACTCCCACGGCGGGCAGCTTCTGCTTCCTCACCTCGTAAGCTTGGCGTATAGGGATACGGGACAGGCCTGTCTTCTACTGATGCGGGTGTCTGGAAGGGGGTTGAGGGGGTTTGGGGGGTTGCAATTAAACGCAAATTGCACTTCGGGCATCGCCCAGAGTCGTCTCCTGACAGAGAACCAGATCTGAGACCTTGACCTTTGTTTCCACGTCTGGGTTGGTAACGATAGTCCGGGTATTGTCTTTGATGACGCTGCTTCTCTTCGTCTGCTAAGCTCTTCCAGTTGTCTTTGACTTCTTTTGGCTCATCTTGCCACTGCTCCCCAATAATCTTTGAGATATCAGGGTTAGAAAGGTTAGGGTTGCGAGCAACAACCTGAGCTTGATGGTGTTGACGATAGAGGATGAATGCTGTAATAGTGTGTCAGTGGAGGAACTACATGTATACGTAGAGCAGAGTTGTTTGAGGGGGTGCTGCCACTATCCACAAACTCCATGCAATCGACACCGCGATGGTATCAACCTAACAAAGAAAGATTCAACTCACCATTTCGAGGTCTGGGAATCTTAGGAGCTGGAGTACAGAGACAAATATCTCTTGTTCCTTCGCTACTGGCCATGCTGGTAGGCGTGCTCAGCTGGAGCCTCTCAAGTCGACCGTAATTTGCATCAGCAGTGTTGATGGAAGCAGCACGTTTTCTACCCAGAACAGAAGTGCGAGGACTGGGAGATTCTGGAGTATCAGGCAAGGCACGAAAGGCCCGGGGTCTGCCGTAGTCATCGGAGCCCATGGGGGAGGAGTGGGCCGGGGTCATGGCCTGGGCCGGCGTAACCAAAGAGATGACTTGTGTCATTTTTGCTTTCTTTTTGGGACGGTACCTGTCGATTAGAATATGCCGAGCTAGTAACCCTTGTCGTATTGATGTTGAACAGAAAGGCTGAATGAACTCTTGTAATATTGGATGAGATGAGATGAGATGAGATGAAACGAGAGTTAATAACGAACGGATAGCCTCAAGATGAGGACAAATTATAAGAAGTAATGAGGCCAAAGCCTCGGTCGGTATAATGATGTTTCTTGTCCAAGAAGATAAAAATGTCTTCTCTTCTTTTTGTCTCTTTTGCTTCAAAGAAGATAGGTAGTTCTCGTTGTGTTGGGGGCACCGTCTGTGCAGTGCCAAGTCTTTGTGTGTTAACAGCAGCCCATTCAGTAGCCTCTAGAGAACAATGAAACTGTACCAGTCTTTCCTTTCACAACCTAAACCGGGAAATTAGGTGTGTTTCCATTATCGTTTGCTCTTTGATCTCTCTCCTCTGTTCTGTTCTGTTCTTTTCTTATCTCACTTCACAACCCTACTTCTGTAAATCTTCCTTTTCTTTCTTCGTTAGATCCAAGCTTTCTCTCCCACGGTGTTCCCCTCTACCAATATCAAAGATAGATTAGGCGTTCTGACAATTCGGGGATTATTAAGTGAATATCGGATATGCACCTCTGCATGTCCCGGTACTTTGATGTTTGGGCTGAAGCTTGGTCCTGTGTTTGATCTGTCGGCGGTCTCCTCAGCCACTTGTCCAATAGGAAGCATACAATAGCAGTAGCAGGGAACAAGGTATATGCCACAGTCGGGAAGAGGTCCCTGGTAAAGTAGGACGAAATAGAGCCGGGGTCTATTAGTAAGAGAAAGGAAGGGAATATGCGAGTGTGAGTGTGAGTGTAAATGTGATAGGAGCCAACGGAACGGAACAGGAAACAAGAAACACACACAAAGGGAACCACAACCCACGGACTTTGCCATGATATATCATCTTTCCTCCCTTCTATCCCTGTCCATTCTTTTTGTCTTGCTGTGTGAAGCACGTTCACTCATTATGATGTGAGCTAATACCGTCCACCCAAAATGGTCTGGGCTCTCACTCGCTCTCTTTCTTCCCCCTTGTTTAAACCCAGCCTCTTTTCCAACCCGCAACAATGCTACGTACTATATGCTCTGTTATCTGTGTTATGCAATGTCGGAATGTGGACTATGTCTGGTCTTGGTCTGGAGCTGGAATGCTTGGTGTAAGGACTGAAACAAAGACAATGTCGTCCATGAAATTGGCACAAGTCTATATGCAGTGCACGTGATAGGCAAACTGACATGTTCCCCCTTGTAACTAACCTGATACAGTATATGGACCAACAATTCTGGCTTAAGAGACGGCAGCTGAAATGAGATGGGATTGGTGACGCAGGATTGCCGTAGGTGTGTCCTCCAATCCGCTCCGACTATTCCTTGGTCTGTGTTAAAAGATCAAAGGGTCTGTCTTGTAGGAGGGGCCACTTTGTTGTTTAAGTCTAACTCTGGATCTGTCTATGATTAGCATAGCATGGCATAAGTTAATGAATGGGTGGACAATACAAGGGAGGCTAGACTTGCTCAAAGGGAGCTTAACTAAGGCAGGGATTTGCAAACGGCATTCTCGCAACGATAGAATCAATATGAGCCAGCCCGACGCCAAACCTCTGTAGTAGTATTCCGTGGTTCCCTATCAAGTACACAATAGCTAGAGGTCAGGTGTTTTCCCATCTACCAGTAGCCCCCTTAAAAATAGTAATTATGACACGTCGTCCATCACACCCAGCGCCTTCTAGTCCCAAATTCAGCTTCCTCCGACTTCGCAGTCGTCTCCATTTTACGAGAGGTATCCCTTTCCGGCCTCGGTGCCCAGAAGGGCGGCGCTTCGGCGAGCGTCAAGGAACAGTTCCTCACACTCAGCAACATCCTGAACATCAATTTGCGAGCGGCCGTTGGCCTTGGCAAGAATGCTGTTTCTTCAGTGTCAGTGATCATGTCTCGGATCAATTCATCTCAGGCCTCAGGGTCTCCCCTTTCGCCACAATGACTTAGACTTACCTCGCAGGAGTTAGGAGCTGCAGACAATACCGCAGACTGATGCGGACACCGTGTTCTGAGATCTTGTCAATGGCAGCATCTGACACTGAGACGCCCTCGGTTGTCGATCGTATCCGTACAATACGCTTAATTTCGTCGGCCTCGTAGGGCGTTGTGGGGATGATGAGCATGCGTGTAAGAAAGTCGGCGGGGATTCCGTGGGCTGCGACAATGTCGTCAGTGCCTCTGATAGTACACATTCCCCGGTTGGAGGCCAAAACCACGATGGGGGCAATTGGCGATTCGAGGGCTCTGTTCAGGTAAGTGAAGCACTCCACATCAAGCATGTGTGCCTATCAAACATTATCGGTTAGCCATACAATCCCGTCTCATTTTGGCAAGAGGTGGGAAGGGTTACCTCATCGATAAACAAAACACCAGGCACAAGTTCAGCCACGCCCTGGTCGATGTACTTGCTGACCACTTTGTTGATCTCGCCTCGCAGTTTGTCCGTAATCTCCGTCATCTTGGGCTTCATCAACTGGCCCATCATACTCATAATATCCTGGCCACCTTGAGGACGAGCATTGGCCACATCCAAGTCGTGCAGCGTAACATCCTGCACAATTTCCTTCTTCTTGTGCACCTCACCCTTGGGGATGGGTACATACTCCTCCGCCTCGAGATCGAATTCCGTAGCGTAGGCGTCAGATCGTCCAACTCGTTTGCAAGCGCCGGTGTTCGCTTCGATATAGATAACATCACCGACTGTGACTCTCTCCTTCTGGATCGCCTCGTAGATACTAGGGTCGAGGCGAAGCTTCTTTTGTCCCTTTGCGCTCTTGAGTCCAATCAGCAGTGTGCTGATGGTCTTGCCATAACCGCCTAGAGGGTTTTCAGCCTCTTCGGGTGTGAGTTCTGTGACCTCTCCTTCGTAAACCTCCTTCGTCTCTCGGACCTTGAGACCAATGGCTCTTCGGAAGTTCTCCATCAACATCTCGGTCTTCTTGACTTCGGTGGAGTAAATTTCGCTGCCGACGATGGGGCAGAATGGGATCTTGGTACCCAACTCTTGGCTGATGGCGAGCGCCAGAGCTGTCTTTCCAGTTCCAGGGCCTCCCGCGAGCAGAACACCTCGACCAGCCATCTTCTGAGCTCGAATCAAGTCCACAACGACACCGCATGACTAAATACAAATTGGTAAGCATTTGTTAGTGAAAATCGTGCCTTTCAGTCCGTACCTCTCGCGCGCTGGCTTGGCCAACGAATCCGGCGGCTTGCTTCTCTGCGTATCCGTCGGATTTCAAGCCCAAGCCCTTGATGTGTGTATGGGCAGCTGTACGGTTGTCTCGCTTATTGCCCTTGACCTCGCTGATTTGGACCATGGTGGCGACGGGTGTCGAATCAATCGACAGTTATGTATTGTAGTATCGGTTTTATGGGCGCGGCGATTCGACTCGGAGTGAGATGGTTTTCTTGTGGGGTGATTGAGTATAATGGTGATGGGAGATGTCGCGAAAGCTTCTAAATATTTGCGACTGAAGCTAAGCCAACGAGCAGCTCTCATACCAGGCGCGAGAACGCGCTATGACAGTCACGTGCGAACTTTCTGGCTAGGTGCCTACCCTGTAGTCATTCCAAATTGTACTCGTGGTCATCGTTTTGGTTTGAATGGTTTGCATTTTGAACTTAAGAGTATTTCAGTTAGTAATTCGTAAGTTTCCCATGAGTGTGCGAGTTCTGTCTTCTATTCTTGTCGAGTCTGGCATGCATTGTGGTGAATTGCAGCAGACCATGCAAGTGAGAGCGTTCTCCCCAGTTTCAGTAGCTTGCAAGCAAGTAATGCATCAGTACTAATAAGACAGGGTAGACAATTACACATCACTCGACATAGGCCCTAGCGGGAGGATGGCTTCTTTGAACAGGCTTTTCTGCATCGAACAGCCTGTGGAAACCCTATTCAAGTAGTTAATAGACTGTTAATGCCAGTAACAGGTTGTTAACGGGCTGTTATCCCACTTAAATCCTATTGTAAAATCACATCCTCCCGCGTAGGACCAAGCTACAATCCAGTTGGGCATTGTGATAAAAATTGATCACAACGGTTTGATACCAAACCATGTTGAGGATGTTCAGCACGTGGGTTAGTTCTCATGATGAATATTTCTACCCATGAGATGCCGCCAGCGACAGAGTATATGAGATGTTGGCTGGCTGATTAGTTGTTTTTGAAGTAAAACGAAAAAGTACCAAGAACTTCCAATTGCCTTCACATAAAAATAATTCAACTCAATTGTTTACCGGCTTAATTCAGTTGCCGTATTACTGTTATAAACTCTAGACTTTCAGATGTCATTCAGGGTAGTGGTAGCCTCCACGTAATCTGTCAGGAACGGGGCCTTAGCTATCGCCTTGACCCACTCTGCTACTTGAAGTTACCTCGCACATGCCCAGTCTGTAGTGTTTCAGAAGGTACCTGCTTGAACCTCTAATTGGCGGCGGGACACTTTTGGAGGCGTAACCTCCCAAATGACGCTTGACAATAGCGCACTTAGGCTGCGACAATGGTAATGCGCTGGTCTTGAAATAATCTGTCCCCTTATGAGCCAAGACACAAGTTACTATTCTACAACAAACAAACACCAGCTGTACAAGAACCCACGAAGCATCGATCGTGTTTCTCATATTTCTGAATATATCGACTGCACGAGTTCACCGAACGGATAACAGACTCGTGGACCCCTTTGCGACTTCGACCCTGAAATGCGACACAGATAAGAGACTCCATACCAAAGATCGATCGACATCGTCCAACGACATACGGATAAAAAGTCGAGATATAATTCACATTCCCAGACTCGATAAAAAGGAAGAAGGGGAGAAGCTCTAAAGAGAAGCAAATACGACTATAAAGAAAATTGCATCTTTGTTACATCACCGCTGCAGCATGTTTGAGGAGCACTGCTAGCTGTCCATCTCCATACTTCACCACATCCACACACACAACACCTGATCCGTACCTCCTCATCGCCAGGAGCGTAGCCAGGGATGCCGCCCTCACAACAATATCGACCTTCCGACCCACCCGATTCCCCCGCGAATGACTCCGACTCCGATCTTGACCTAGATATCCAGGAGCTCGACCCAATATCGACTAAACCTGCCCCAAGGGCTAACAACGAGCGTCCTTCGACTGAGCCCGAGACTTCGCGGATAGCGCTGCGAAATCTGCGTATGGGTGGAGCACGGCGAGCTGGAAAGCGGAATCGGGGGTATGGTGACCTTGGTCGGGATAGAGATGGAAACGACGAGCACTCGCAATCGTTACTAGGAGAACATAACAGCAGCACGCCTCGGTGGTCAGATGGAAGCGGCAATGAGGACGACCAGCCACTACTAGGAGGGCAGCCCTCACAGGGCCGGAGATCTATGAACTCGGACAGAGTCTCTTCACGACTACGACTACCTAGTTTCATGTCGAGTTCTAAGAAGCCAGACCCAAATGACGCAGAGGACCGAGAAGAAGATGACCCATCTTCATCACGACATGTTGCTGTGGGCTCAACCCAGCCCGTCCGCTTTCCGAACAACATTATTTCGAACGCCAAGTACACCGCCTTGACGTTCCTCCCAATCACTCTTTACAACGAATTCTCCTTTTTCTTTAATATGTACTTCCTTCTCGTGGCGCTGTCGCAGGCGATACCTGCCCTGAGAATTGGTTATCTGCTCACATACATTGCCCCGCTGGCATTTGTGCTTTGTATTACTATGGGAAAGGAGGCTTTCGACGATATTGCTCGACGACGAAGAGATACCGAAGCCAACTCGGAGGAGTACAAGGTCATTGTATTCCAGGATGCCGATTCAACGCAATCCCCGGTGCGTCAGAGAAAACTGCTCAAGTCAGAGGTGTTGCAGAAGCATTCAAGGAAGAAGTCAAAGGGAGCACGGGAGAATCTCTCGGACATTTTAGAAGAGGAGAATGTCGAGGCGCCACCTCCATCCTCACGAGCTATCGAAGTTAACCGCAAGTCTAAGGACTTGAAGGTTGGCGACGTTCTTAAACTCACCAAGGGTCAACGTGTACCGGCCGATGTCGTGATATTGAAATGCTTATCTTCTGAGGCTCCTGCACCTGCACCAATTCCTGAAGAACCTGCGGAAGAGGAATCTTTGCTGGCGTTCGACGGTGAGGAGCCACGAGGAAAAGGCAAACAGCCTGCGCAAGCGGCCCCAGAGCAAGAGGCGGAAAGTGGTCCAGGAGGTGAAACCTTCATCAGAACCGACCAACTGGATGGTGAGACAGATTGGAAGCTCAGACTTGCTTCTCCTCTTACACAGAATCTGCCAACTGAAGAGTTTGTCCGTCTTCGTGTTACTGGCGGAAAGCCGGACAGAAAGGTCAACGAGTTTCTAGGTACGATCGAGTTGGTTGACTCCCGAACCGAAGCGTTGGCACATCATGCGACAGTAGGAGAGTCTGATGCAGCTCATACGGCTGCCCTTTCTATCGACAACACAGCATGGGCCAATACTGTCATCGCCTCACAAGCTACTACTCTAGCTGTCATTATGTACACTGGTCCTCAGACACGATCCGCTCTTTCCACAGCCCCTTCCCGTTCCAAGACTGGTTTGCTGGAGTATGAGATCAATTCATTGACCAAAATTCTGTGTGCGTTGACATTGGCTCTGTCGGTTATCCTGGTCGCACTTGAAGGGTTCGAGAATACCAAGAACAATGTTTGGTATGTCAAGATCATGCGCTTCTTGGTTCTGTTTTCTACTATTGTCCCCATCAGTCTTCGTGTCAACCTTGACATGGGCAAGAGCGCATACTCTTGGTTTATACAGCGTGACCCTGGCATGCCTGGCGCTGTTGTTCGAACCAGTACCATTCCTGAAGATCTTGGTCGCATTGAATACCTGCTTAGCGACAAGACTGGCACGTTGACTCAAAATGAAATGGAGATGAAAAAGATTCACGTTGGAACAGTATCCTACGCAAACGAGGCAATGGATGAAGTATCAACATATGTCAAGCAAGGGTTTTATGTTCCGCCATCGACAGATCACGCTTCCCAGAACATGCTCATCACCCCTTCCTCTACGTATTCCAGCTCTACCAACACGGGCACAACACGTACAAGGCGAGAAATTGGCACTCGAGTTCGTGATGTCGTACTTGCTCTTGCTCTTTGCCACAATGTCACACCTACGGTTGATATCGAGGACGGTAAGGAGGTCACTGGATACCAAGCGTCTTCGCCCGATGAGATTGCCATCGTCAAATGGACAGAATCTGTTGGTTTAAGGCTAGTGTATCGTGATCGCAAGAGTATGGTATTGGAATACACCAACAACAAGAGACCGGTAGTTCGCGTGCGAATTCTTGATGTATTCCCTTTCACCTCTGAAGGCAAACGTATGGGCATCATCGTTCACTTCCACGAGGATGTCAGCATTAAGAACCCAAGCTTGTCGAGTGGCGAAATTTGGTTCTTCCAGAAAGGTGCTGACACAGTCATGAGCACCATTGTTGCAGCAAACGACTGGCTCGATGAAGAGACTGCCAACATGGCACGCGAAGGACTGCGTACGCTTGTTGTTGGCCGAAAGAAGCTCTCCTATGACCAGTACAAAGAGTTTGCTGCTCGATACCAGTCAGCATCGCTTTCTATCAGTGGACGTGATGCTGGCATGCAGCGTGTGGTCTCTCACTACCTTGAAAACGACCTAGAACTTATCGGCGTCACTGGTGTAGAGGACAAGCTGCAGAAAGACGTCAAGCCCTCTCTTGAGCTACTCCGCAATGCTGGTATCAAGATTTGGATGTTGACTGGTGACAAGGTAGAGACTGCCAGATGTGTAGCGGTCAGCTCCAAGCTTGTGGCTCGTGGTCAATACATCTATACGGTTTCGAAGCTCACGAAGAAGGATAATGCCCAAGAACATCTTGACTTTCTCCGAAGCAAGACGGATGCTTGCCTCCTTGTTGATGGTGAGAGCCTGGCGCTCTTCCTGACGCACTTCCGTCTTGAGTTCATCTCTATTGCTGTCCAACTGCCTACTGTTGTTGCTTGCCGTTGCTCGCCGAACCAAAAGGCCGAGGTTGCTAAGCTCATCCGGGAGTACACTAAGAAGCGCGTATGCTGTATTGGTGACGGTGGCAACGATGTCTCTATGATTCAAGCTGCCGATGTTGGTGTCGGTATTGTTGGTAAGGAAGGTCGACAGGCCAGTTTGGCTGCCGATTTCTCGATCGAGCAATTCTGTCACTTGGTCAAGCTCTTGGTCTGGCATGGTCGTAACAGCTACAAACGAAGCGCTAAGCTCGCACAATTTGTTATTCATCGTGGTCTGATCATTGCCGTGTGCCAGACTATGTATAGTATTGCTATCAAGTTTGAGCCCGAGGGTTTATACAAGGTGAGATCTTTTTGAGCGTTATTCCGTCCATATGACTGACTTTTTTAGGATTGGCTTCTTGTCGGCTATGCTACCGTTTATACTGCAGCACCTGTTCTGTCACTTGTGCTCGATAAAGACGTTGACGAAAACCTTGCCAACCTTTATCCTGAGCTTTACAAGGAACTCACGACTGGACGGTCTCTCTCATACAGAACTTTCTTCGTCTGGGTGTTCGTATCTATTTACCAAGGTGGCATGATCCAGGGCTTGTCACAAATCTTCACCGAAGTCGACGGCCCCAAGATGGTTGCTGTCAGTTATACCGTCCTCGTTCTCAACGAACTTCTTATGGTGGCTATTGAGATTACCACGTGGCATCCCATTATGATCATCAGTATTATCGGCACTTTCCTTATGTACATCGGTTCCATACCGTTCTTGGGCGGATACTTTGACCTCGAATTCTTGATAACTTGGTAAGTTGCCCCTTTTCTGTGCTATTTGCTCCTTACTTACACCATATAGGGGATTCGTTTGGCGTGTACTGACGATCGGCGCTATTTCCCTGATCCCACCGTACGCGGGCAAGTTGATTAGGAGGACAATGAAGCCTCCGTCGTATAGGAAGGTTCAGAATCATTAAATAGTCATGTCATGGGCGTGGAGTTTTGTGCTGGCGTTGGATGATCACCTAGACGGCACCATTGTTACTACTACTATTACAGGTTTTATTTGTACTATCCATAGATGATGTCTATACCTCTTTATGAATGCTTCAAACTTTTACAAGATATTATACATGTCTTTTGTTCTTCAGTGGCTCACATCTTGAGAACCAACCAGTCCCTAGCCAAAGCAGGATTCTGCCTTTGCAAGTGGCCAGCTACGCCTGCGATAGGACCTTGTGTCTGCTGTCCGCCTAGCCAGATTTTGGGTCCAGCATAATGCTCGATGAAACCATCTGGGCCAGAGACAATAAATAAGTTCTTCCCAGGCGTGGTGCCCTTGGAGGGTTTGCAGACACATCCGGGTCCTTCAGGTAAAGCGAACTCAGAGGCGTGAACATGCATCGCCTGGTCGTGGAATCGGCAGCCTGCGTTGAACGAAGCTACCGCCCCAGGCGATGTCGTAATAGCGTTGTTGATATCCTTATTCTGGAAACGAGTTCCCTCCTCATCAACAACGACCTGGATCCTCAAACGATCACCGTAAGTTATCTCAAGGTCTTGCAAACGCTGCGTCACAGGGCTAGGGTTGTCAACCTCAATGCCCAATCCAGTCGGCTTCTTCTCCTGCCAGAACTTCCATGATGATTGGCGTGGAGGAGCGCTGTTCTGCACCTCCTCTCGCTTTCTTACAGCCCAAAGCAAGTCAACACTTGATTTCTCATTCGCTTCCAACACGGCCTTTGCTGCTTGAATGCCAGGGACGACACCCGTCCCACCAGCGAGGAAGACAAGACGGGAGTGTTCACCCAGTCGCTCAGCGAGCTCAAAGCCTACATGAGGACCGCGCAAAAAGACATCCTCACCAACCCTTCTTCGTCCTAAATAATTCGACATTTCTCCATCGCCAACAGTGCGTATATAGAAGCGCAGCGCGCCATCTGTGGGATCCTCGGTAGATAGCGGTGGAAGAGGTGTGTAGTGTCGTGAGATCTGCACTTCGGGCTGCTTGAACTCTACAGACCAGAGAGGATTCTTCCATTTATTATCTGTAGGGTTAAGATAAGGCAATAAAGGGTTTGGTGTACGCGGTACAGCCGTGATGACGAATGAAGTTGGTGATATCGCCTCTCTGGCTGTGATGGCATAGGGGACGAAAGCTATGTCGTTGAGAGTATCTGGTCGAGAAGGTGGCGTAAGGAGATAGTAACCACCGCTAACGAGGACGATTCCAATGACTATCAAAGAGGGAAATATGCGTGCTTGAAGAGGTGTGGAAAAGTCTGGTTTGTGAGAGGCGTGTCGTTGGGTTGATGAGATTGATAGAGTTGGTGATGATGGTTTGAGAGTTCTGGCTTGTGAGGTTGATAGTCGACTTTGTAAATGCCCATTTTGTGCGAGAATTCTCCTGTTTTGATTCACGACCCTCAGTGAACTTGAGAATATCCTTGTTGCAGGTCTCATCATGTTGAAAATGGACGATCGAATGCTCAATTTGATCTCAAAGACTTTTTGCGCTACTACGAAGGTCCGACGCCCAGATTTGAACAGTATAGCGTCGGTATGAAACGGAGTAAGATTGTGTTTTCAGGAAGGCTGGTCTTCCCTTATGGTCGAGTTATCATCGAATAACAAAAAGGCTTCTTGAGATTTATGTTACAAAAAGTCAAGATGAAATTCCTACATGGGTCACGTGGGTCCTTGAATCGCCTCAATAAATAGACATCGTCATTGATGAATATCTCCCGGACCAAGCTCATAGAATCTTGTACATATACTCATAGTTAGCGAAATATGGAGAGCTATATGTTGAGAAAGCGTATTGTAGATTTCTAATACCGGGGTATCTATCACCAATTCTATCTATCTATACTACCACCATCTACTCTTACATCCTCAACATCTTTCTCTGAGCATCAATTCCTCCTCTAAACATATCCGCAACCACATTTCCCTTCAAAACAGTCTCCTTTACAATCCCCTCCACATTCTTAGGATCGACCCTCCCATACCATATCCCATGTCCGGCCAAAGGATGCGGCTCACTGCCCATCCTCATGTCTGGAGGCAGATAGATAATCACATTACCGGCAAACTTATGTCCTCCAATATGACTGATTAATCCGATTCTGGCTGATGGCTTGTCCTCGCCAGTTTCGCCTTGTATTCTCTCCGTGTGATTGAGATTAACCTGCACAGGTCCGTGTAGAACATCGAAACCTTCTTTCTCCAGTTTGTCCTCGAACTCGGTAGCTAGAACAGGCGCCATGATACCGCACCGCGCATCACGACCTGTATGTCCGCATATGAGCACCAGAACATCCCGAACATCTTGGACTCCTGGCAAGAGCCCCTGGTAACCTTCCTTGCGCGTCAAACGGTCTCGATGTATGGGCGAGAGACCATCATGCATAGGATGAAGCTTTTCAGGTAGTAGAAATCCCTTGGCTAGAGCTTCTACACTGTCAAATGACACCCGTGGGAGAAATGGAACGTATTTGAAGCTTGGTAGTAAGTACGCAGACGTTGTCTGGACTTGAGGACGAGGTGAAGTAGAGCTTGGAAATGAAGAGTTGAGAACAGAAACATTGTGGAAAGGCTAGACGAGTTAGCAAGATAGTTCATGCGAAGCGCATAGAAAATACATACATCGCTGTAAGTTCCACCCCGACCAAACAACTCTTTCAAATCCGCAGCGAGACAATCACCGCCATTATCGTCTTCTATTCTCGACGGCCAGTCTGCGTTTCCTGTACACACGAGCACATGCTCCGCATAACCAGCGATTGCACCCTTGAGAGGTCCCTCACGATCTAGAGGCAAGTCCTCTGGCATCTTCGGAGCTTCAGCACACCCGCATGTTGGCTCTGGGCATGTCGGTACAGTGTTGAATGGCGGAGGAGGTGGAGGTCGTGTTTGTCTGGTGCTCTGGGCGTATGCTCTTCGTGGTATGAGAGATAACCTGGAGATACATTGCCGTGTGAGATTTATTGACGGCCGGAAAGACATTATAATAGAGATTTCACAGACTGAAGCTGTACTTGTCTATACTGTGAGTGAGAAGCCGTTGTAGAGTTTGTACATAACTCAGCAAGAGAACTTATGAATAGACCGAATACCGCGGCCGGGGTTTTGAGATGTATATACATCATCGGTTTTTCGGAGACAAGAAATATAAAATCCCCCACTTTCCGGAAGACTCGGCCCCCCACGTTTCAACGACTAAGTGATTAACAATACAATGTATAATGTTGCTACTGGCTCACAGGTTTGAAGAAACTGTAACCGAGTGACTATAATAATTTGCCTGTTATACTATCGGCGGTCAGCCTGTCCAAAATGATGAGAGGGTAATGCATTTATAAGACAGAAGAAAGCATCCAATATCTTGTATTTCGCTGTAAATCCCGAAACTAAACTGGCTAATACCCTATGATCCAACTCCCGTCGTTGTCATTATCAACGCTACATACAATCTATTCAGTAACACCGCAATGCAAGTTATCAAATATGCCGTAAAACTTATTCAGAACACTGTTATACCAAGCCTTGCGGCTCTTCCCCCTCTCCACCCATACTCCCCATCACGTATCGACGATGAACAAGTCATTGTCTTAAAACACCGGGGCTCCCTTCTGATCGCAGTATCCAGGGTGCTTGGGTTCAGCAGTGGCCCAGCTCATCGCAGTAAGAGTTGTCGCATACGCCATCGCAACGAATCCAAAGATGCAGAGCAGGATATCGGCGGCTTTCCAAAGCTTCGTACGAGCTATGGCCTTGTAGTGAAGCATAGGCTGAAAGAATGGTTAGTAACGAACATATCAACAACGATTGTTTTGACTTACAGGATAGATAAAGACAAGAGGAATGCAGGCAAAGTTACCAACAAGCGCAACAAACTTGTCCAGATGGTCGGCTCCGAGCCAAGCAATGGATGCGCACAGCATCACAACAAAGAAACGAAAAACGTTCTTCTGCCACTTAACCCAAGGGTTGTACTTGCCACTACGAGTGAAAAGCTCTGTCTCGGCAATACGGATGGCAGGGAAGATCTGCAGTGGTGTAGACAGCAAGATGGCAACAGAGTACAGAAATTGAACACCGTTGACCATCTTGTTATCCTGAGGCAAGTTGAGGAGTACAACAGTCTCGGTGTGGGATCCGTAAGCGGCGTATGAGATGGCACCCATACCGATGAAAAGAACTGTAATGATGATCATGACAATGAGAAGAACGCGAGGGAACTTCTCAGGATGTCTCATCGACTCCTGGACGGGAATAATAAGACCAATGCCTTCAAATGTGAAAATGGCAGTTCCAATAAACAAAGTCCAATCCTTCTTGTTGAACATGATAATATCGGCAATGCCGTTTTGGTTGAGGGTCAAGATATCGTAGTAGAGAAGATACGCCAAACCAATCAGGATGAAAGCATCTGCGACCAGAGCAGTAAATGCCAGCTTTCCAATGTCTCGCAGAAGAGCAAAAGGCAAGAAGATGATCATTTGGATGAGGATGAGCCACTGAATGCTGATGGAGGATTTGCAGTCAGAGACAGCCCTCACAAAAGCCTGCAAGTTGGCAGCCGTAAAGACAGTATAAGCTGCCACGAAACCAATCTGACTGATGACAATGGAGGCCAGGATGAGAGTACGCATTTTCTTGCCATACAAAGCACCACCCAGATCACCAAAAGAACCACCAACCTTGAGCTGCGTCTTGACAAGAAGAACGAAACAGTAGTAGCTGAGGGCGGCGACACCAAAGAGGATCAAGTTGCTGAATAGCATACCTCCGTTAAGGTAGGCTCGGGGCAGGAAGAGGACACCGGTACCAACAAAGGACTTGAGCAATAGTAGAGCTGCGTTAAAAGGACTGTTGTTGCCGCTACCACCTCGGACCTTGCGCTTACGTCTGCGCCTTGACGGTGTCAACAGGGCACTGTCTTCCATGGGCTCTCGTTCATCATCGGAATTGTATTCGTCGGTGTCTTCTCCAGATGAGAAGTACTCGTTCGGACCCAAGTCTTCGTCATCCTCCTCGAGCTCTTCACCGGCGAAGTGTCCATAGATCGACAAGAATTCGAGGAAACTCGACGTGAACAATCTTTGCTGACCGGGTGCTGGAGAATTATGGCCGTCCTCGAGATGGCCATGGGGGCCTGGGCTTTGCACGGACCGGCGAAGATGATTTCTGCGGAAACCACCAGGGACCTTTATCGAGTTGATGTCGAGTACTTCCGTTTCGGGCTCGGGTCGTCCAAGATCGAAACTCTTGCTGCGGTTGTATTTTGCTCGTGCTTCGGCCTGCTCAGTCCACTTGTAGATACCTCGAGTAACATCACCGCCCTGCAGGCGCAAACTTGAGAATTCGTCATCATTCAAGCCAGCACCACCAATCTCAGCTGGCTGCTTGCCCTTTGTGTTACCTTGGATCGAGGACTCTTCCGAAGTCGGGTTCTCATCCGTGGGTTGAACTAGATGACGCTTAACAATCTCAGGGTCCTCATAAGGTGCACTAGTGCCCAGCGCATTTTGAGAGCGTGAGTTGAAGGAGCCATAGTTGGTCGGTGTCCCCGAGTTCCGAGCGCCCAACAGAGGAGATTGCGAACGGATCGGAGGAGTACCAACGCGAGCAGCAGGAGTACCGTGGCGTGGAGGAGATTGTCCCAAAGAGTTGGATAGAGCCGCAGCAAGAGCAGACACACCAGGACCTTGCATACTGGTCCCGGTTCCGGGCAACTGGCTCAGATCCTCAAGGTTCTCGGCACGCGAAGCATCGGGTCGAGGGGTACCTCCAACAGGAGGTGTAGTTCCCATCTGTGATGGAATGGGAGAAGCAAGACGCGCCGTCAAATCTGCTCGAGGGACCGAAGCGGAAATCGATCGGGGTCGGAAGCTCGAAGGTGACGATGACCTGGGAGGTTGATCCGATGGAACTCTCGACGGAGAAGCCATCTTGTAGTCGATTGAAGGTGTGATAAGCCTTATCGCATAGTATGTACGGTGTTGATAATAATAGTTTTGAGTCGCGCAGAGCGGTAATGACGCAGATGCAGATGTAGGCGACTATGGATGCCCAGCAACGAGACTTCAGTCAAAAATAAGAAAGCTGAAGAACTAGGTATGCGACAAAAAGAATGACGACAAAGAATAGAGAAACAGTCTCGGGGAACGGAGATTATATGAAGAAGTCACGAGTGGTCGGATGACAGAAACAATTGATGGAATTTCTGGTTGGAGGAAGGAGATAGGATGGATAGGATTGGATTGGGAAGTAGGTAGGTGAGATAAGGGCTTGTGCTTGTGCATGCTGCCTGCAGCCTGTCGCCTGTCGCTTGTCGGCTGGGCTTATAGCTGCCCTGAACGGTGAAGCTCAGACGCTCACCTACGCAGGGAGACCCAGGCTCTGGGGTCTGGTGACTAAGGTTAAGGGCAGTTGCCGAGGCGGGCTAGGCTATTAGTGGAGGGCTTCAGTGAAGAGACAGCGGAGACACTAAAAAAGCAAAGAACCCGACCTCAACCTATGAATATCTATCGGCAAGTGAAGAAATGAAGACCGGCGTCTGCGGGCAACCTTATCGTTATCTTTAGATGGAGGTCGAGGTCAGTGTTACGACCTACCAACTCGGGTTTGTAACGGCCGAGTCAACAAGACTATTGGCTTTCAAGATATGGGTAGGCATGTAACGTGTCAGAATGCTGGTATCTGTGAGCAGTGATCGACATGTTATTTGTCGTGTCTGCATATGTTTTATTGCGGCGTGAAATGAATATTATTTTGTTTTGGAAGATGAAAGATTGAGCTGCAGAGTATTTGAGACATGTTCATGCTCCTATCTGGGGATATCTGGGTTCGTTACATATGCATAAGACTACCTCTAGGCATTATTACTCAGCTTGACTTGTTCGATGCTGCACCACCAGAGGTTGGTATTTTGGCTTTACCCATCTGTTGGTGCGGCGGAGCGGGCACGTTTCTCCAGTCACGCTCCGTGGGGGGCGTCACGACCCTTTTAATTCGGGGGTCAGATGGATGGATGAGGCGCATGTTTACATGTGAAGTGATACTCTAGGTAGTCAGGTATATCTTGTCCAAGGGATCTCGGCTAAAGATCTCGATTTGAGTGAGTATCTTATGGTATTGCAACATCAGCAGATGTGTTGTCAGTTTGTTTACTTTACCTCCACTACCTCCATCATCTATGGATATCTTCCTAGTTATTGAAGATCATCTTGTGAACATAGCGTCCACTGTTGCTCCGCTCGGAAGCGACAGAACAGAAGCTTGATATTTCAAGAGTGGATTCCGAATAGCCATGGCCTACGTCATTCTGTAGCACCCGCAGCGCCTATCGCGATGCGATGCTGCACTTGTGCTTCACTAATAATCCATTAGAAACATGCTAACTGCAGCCAACACTGCACATGATCCAACTACCCCACAAAGAGAGTCATGAAGAGGACTATCATAATGAGGGGGAATACTATCGTAAGTTGTGAATAGACATACTATCTAACTAGGAATTAGGAATTATATACCTAAAAAGGTAGGAGATTGATTGAGTACAGTATCATTATGACCCGCTGGAGTGAAGTTTTAGCGGGGAATGGACCCTTGAAACGGCCCCTTCTACTCCCAGGCTTAGGCTTGCTTAGGCAGTGACACTCTTACAACCTCCTCCTCTCGGGCTCCGGGTGACCCCTTCTGTAAGCTCCTCATACAGAAGCCCCAGATCTGTTCATGAATGTCTCTGTTGGGCATGTTGTGGCGTCCTTGATTGGTTTGTCTTTAAGGACTCTTTTGCCCGGATTGCCGAATACATGCCCTCGTATTATCCACACCAACCACACTCAACATGCAGCACGCGGGAGGCTTCAGCTTGGAATTGTCTTGGCAGACAGAGGATTAACGACCCATTATCCAATCGCTAAATGGTCCTGGGACAATACCGTAGACAATATCATCCATTGACGTCTATCATCTTATTCTCTTTCTTCTCTCAAAAAGCCTCACTTTGTCCACTCACTTCTCGAGACTCTCACCGTCCCATCCCTTCACCGTCTCCCATGTGGGCCTTTGCTCGCTACTTCTAACCCCTCGTCTTGTCTTGTCTCGTCTAGCAAAGACTGAATGACTGACTGACTGACTTCTTTTCACGACTGCATCATGACAACGCCTCACCAGTCGGATGTGAAGGGGGTGGACAATGGAGGAGAACGTCAACGAAATAGTGCATCCGAGTCCCATGGTGGACGAGTCTCGGTCACAATGGACTCACGCCACAGCAACAAGCTGGGCAGCATCTCGGGTGTCTATATCCCTGTTTTTCTCAATATCATGAGTATTCTCATGTTTTTGCGTTTTGGTCTCATCATTGGAAAAATCGGCTTTGTGGGCATCCTCGGTAAGCTACAGAGTCGGCTTTATAAGTTGAAGAATAAAGAGCTGATCTTGCCCAGGATTGCTTGTTACTGCGTACTCTATTGACCTATTGACAACCCTCTCACTATCCGCAATCGCTTCCAATGGCGAAGTCAAAGGTGGTGGTGCCTATTACCTCATCTCGAGGTCCTTAGGTCCCGAGTTTGGTGGTTCAATTGGCATTCTCTTCTATCTTGCTCAAGTCCTCAATGCAAGCATGAACGTTGTCGGTCTCATTGACTGTATCCGACTGAATCTTGGCCCAGATTTCCCAGAAGGATATTGGACTGGCTATTTCCTCCAGACGGCGGCTCTGCTCCTTTGCACCGGCCTCTGTTTCTTGGGATCTGCTACCTTCTCGAGAGCCTCAAATGCTTTGCTTGCAATCCTAAGCCTGGCCATCGTCAGCATCCCGGTCTCTGCCATCTTCAAGACTCCCTTCCGTGATGAGGATCTTGGCATTCACTTCACTGGCATCAGTCTTGATACACTGACTGACAACTTCCTCCCTCATCTGAATAGTCCTCAGTTCAGAGGCCTTGAGACATTTCGTGATCTATTTGGCATTCTCTTTCCGTAAGACCCTGATTTACAATCTAGTATTGGAACCCGTACTAACCGTGCATTAGTGCTACTTCGGGTATCTTTGCTGGAGCTTCCATGTCTGGCGATCTCAAAGACCCTAGCAGGTCAATTCCCCACGGAACGTTATGGGCGATGCTGACAACCTTTATCATCTACTTCGTCGTGATTCTTTCCCTCGCTGCGAGCACTACTCATGAATCCTTCCTGGCTAATGCCAATGCCATCTCAATCATCAACCTATCTCAGCCCGTGATCCTCGCCGGTGAATGCGCAGTCACCTTCTTCTCGGCTCTGATGGGTCTCATTGGTGCATCAAAGCTGTTCCAGGCTTTCTCGAGAGACAAGCTTCTTCCTGGTCTTGGCTTCTTCAGCAAGGGCACGAAGCATGGCGATGAACCGATATATGCTCTGCTCCTGACCTATGTCATTGCACAACTGGCACTCTTCGCTGATCTCAACCAGATCGCTACCTTCATCTCCATGGGTTACCAGATGACATTCTTCGTCATGAACCTTGCGTGCTTCCTCCTCAAGGTTGGATCCGCACCCAACTTTCGCCCGAGTTTCAAGTTCTTCACCTGGCAGACCGCATTCTTTGCCGGCATCTTGTCTGGCTTTGCTATGTTCTTCATCGACGTTACTTATGCCACAGTGGCCATTACGGTACTCGTCATGCTCTTCCTACTCATTCACTACCTCAGTCCTCCTAAACATTGGGGCGATGTGAGTCAGAATCTGATTTACCATCAAGTGAGGAAGTATTTGCTACGTCTCAGGCCAGAACACATCAAGTTCTGGAGACCACACATTATACTACTCATTAATAATCCGCGTCGTCAAACCAGGCTGATCCAGTTTTGCAACGCACTCAAGAAAGGCTCACTATATATTCTCGGACATGTCATTGTGACTGATGATTTCAACTCTGGGGTTCACGAAGCTAGACTACAGCAGCACGCCTGGACAAAGTACATCAACGAGTTCTCCAAGATCAAGGCTTTTGTTCAGCTTACAATGTCCCCTACTATCACTTGGGGCATTCGAAATCTGATTCTGTCAGCTGGGCTTGGAGGTATGCGCCCAAACATTGCTGTGCTTGGCTTCTATAATATGGAAGAACTGCGAAAGTCCAACCCAAGACTTCGTGTGCCTGATGTGCCTGTATCTTTTTCGAGGCAAATGCAACGTCCACCCAAGTCCAATGGCAAGGCACCTGAGAGGCCGCGAAGGAAGCGAGGAGATACCTCAGCTAGACTTATGGAGGGTATACTCCCGACTGATGTCATTCGTACCGAGAACATGATGTCGCCCAAGGAGTATTTAACGATTCTAGAGGATCTTGCCCTGCGATATCGACTCAACATCGCAGTGGGTTGCGGTTTTGATGCGCTAGAGACTCCTAGAAAGGACGGGAAAAACACCAAAAAGTACCTTGATCTGTGGCCTATCCAGATGTCGGCTGAAGTAACATCCGATGGCAAGAGTCTACTCACTACGAATTTTGATACATGTAAGTATGGTACATCGATGAGCCATTTCCAAACTAACCGCCCTAGACACTCTGATTCTCCAACTCGGACATATCCTTCACAGCTGCCAACTCTGGAAGCAAGTATATACAGTACGAGTTATGGTGTTTGTGGAATATGAGAGTGAGGTACATGAAGAACATGCCCGTGTACTGGCACTCCTTGAAAAACTACGAATTGACGCACAAGTCAACGTATTCTGCTTGTCATCAGGCAGTTTGAACACTTACGAAATCATTGTCAACGGTGTTGGCAACGATATAGATTGGGAAATTGTTGTTAACGATACACTTCGAAACGAAGAGTGGTGGGATGATGTTCAGATGTACAGAGGACGCGCAGACAACATGACTTCGACTCAGGAACTGGATCAGCTTGAACAGATTTACGATTCGACATCTGGCAGACCCGGTTTGTACAACCCACATGAGGAGATATATGAACGCCGACGCGCAAGCACAACGGATGTTCCCGAGCTACCACGACGGCCGGCTATTCGGATGCTGTCGAAAATGGGTGTCAGCATGGGTATCCATACACACCATCTGCAGGACGATGCGTTAGATGAAACGAGTAGCGAGGACGACGAAACAGAGGATTCTCCGACAGATATTCTTGACGATGAGGAGATGGGGTATAGCTCTATGTTGGAACAGGACAACGACGACGACGCCAGCATCGGCCCGAGTGATTCTGTACATCAACCTTTACTGGCGGGTGGAGATTCCCACGATGAGAACGGCAGAGTTCGTGGTGACTTTTGGGAAGGGTTTGGCCGGCGTTCCAAGTCTGACACCGTTGGGGATGCCGTTTCTACATCGTACGGTACTATGTCATCGTCTGCAACGGTGAAGGGTGTTGGAGGAGCGCAAACATCGCAGACGGCATCAGCTTCTCAACAAACGAATGAGAGGCCACAGCAATGCAGTACAGACTCTGCCCCTGCGGATATGCCCTCTCTTGTCTCGCGAGACTCGTTGGGGCCTGCGGACGCATACTCTCGTACACGCCCGGCAAGCCCTTCACGAGAAGATACTGTGCGCCCGTATCGCAGTGGTACGACAACACCAGGAAGGCCGACTCTCTCCAGGCAATCTTCGGCCGTGAAGTTCTCTAGCCGTCCAGTTCCCGAAACAAAGATTGTCAATTCGGAGGCGGAAGGGTCCACGATTAGCTTTGCGCCGCCGTCTAGTACAGATTCAGAAACACCAAAAGCCGGGGCGTATCGACCAAGCTATTCAAGACAGTCCTCTATGGGCAACTATCCACCTCGGGCCGGTTCTCAAGCAACGCCTGGCGAGATCGAGAGCAAGAAAATCTCTTTTGCGGAGCAGCCTGACTACGAGCCATATTCGGCGCATCATTCCCGATTCCATTCGCGCCGTAGCTCTCGGGGATCTACCCAATACGGGGGCGAATCTTGTGAGCAGATACCCGAAATGCTCGAAAGATACCGATTAAGCTCGCACTTGGAGGAGGAGGCGCAGGAACCCGGATACACGCCCCAGGGCTTAGAGCTGTCATTCAACGAGCTGCCAAGCAGAGCTCAGCACCTCATTGTCAACGAATTGATGCGTCAACATTCCAAAGACACAGCTGTGCTTCTCAGCACTCTACCTATTCCCACAGAGGGTACTTGTTTGGACGAAGCAGCGACCATACAGTACTTGTCTGATGTTGAGTTGCTTTGCAACGAGCTACCACCCACGTTGTTGGTGCTCAGTAACAATATGACAGTAACAGTCAATCTTTAGATACCATACATGATATAAATGAATCACAAAGCAAAGCAAGCAAGCATTGAATTTAACAAAGCCGCAATATTCCCATGATTGACAGCTAGCCGAGCATGGATCTCTCTAGCGAAGTGTACGGGTCTAAGTGAGCGAAATACTACCAGTCTGCCAGTCATTCTACCACCCACTACACCAAGGACAATGTCTCCAACAAAAGATGGCGTAAGCCGAGTCATGTCCAACAAAGAATGAGCAAAGATTGCTAGCCAGGAACAGCTTTGAGAAAGCTTGTCAGGCACAGGAACCGAGGGTCAAGCCAACAGATATTTGGTCCGAAGACCTCGATATAGTTTATTGTGAATTCTTGCAAGCTCTTTTAGAATTTCAGGGGCAACACCCACTGGAATGGTCTCTGAAGTTCTGGATATACATTCTTGGTTGTGGATAGGCGTTAATTTTTTGGTGGCTTGGTGCCATGATTCATGGGCCACATGGCTCTCCCCACGCCGTCTTGTCTCTTCTCTCAGTCTTTCGTTAAAGTGAGAATTGATTCAAGAGGTTGGTTTTGTTTATTTTGAGAACAACTAGTTATTGAACTGGCTTGTGCTCATACTTGTCGGGTTCTTTTGTGGTGTCTCTCTCTGCGCCTTAGAGATACTAACTTGGTGTGAGTCCAAGCACAATCTGGTGTCACCCAAACCGCATTCTTGGGATGCAAACTCTTTGTGGTGAGCCGTGCCGTGTTCCCACCATCTTTGACGTCTTGTCGATTTACTACGTATGTACTACGCAAGCCTAAAAACCTCATCCATGGAGTCTGTCCCCGCACGAATGACAGTTTGGTTACAACTTAGCGTTGTCATCGGAACCTCCGAGCCGCCATAGGTAAGACGCGGCGTATACTATTTCGACTATTTCCCAACAAGGTTTTGCCTTGCAGTTCTTTAACCCAAGATAAACTCTATCCTAAAAAGAAACACCAGCCGCTGGAGTCTTCAGGCCTGTCAAAGCCCCAAGACCCCTCCCGTCTATCAGTCACTTACATTCCAGTCGACCAACCTGACACCACTTAGCCTGGGCAAAAAAGGGAACTTACAAGCCAATCCGAGGTTTCTTATAAGCAGAGGACCGGATATCTGTTAAAAATCAGGTTTTTTAAAGAGTTTGTTCACTTATCTCTGAGACATTGGTCTTCGGGCAAGCCCTCTTTTTATCCTTTCCCCCCAACCTCTTTGCTCGTCACGATGCCTTCTTGGACCATCACCAACGACGACAAGATGAGCAGTTGGCGGGACCAGCTCTCACCCCGAAATTTGAGTTTCCGGGGTCTGAGAAGAGCTTCAGAGTCGGTGGCAAAGACGAACTCATCGTCGACAAAAAACGACTTTACAATGAAGCATTTTCCTGACCGTCCTACGAGGAGGATCACTGAAGCCGATATTCCCAGCGACGAAGATTGTAAAAAGACACTTATAAACATGAGAAAGGCGTCATTATCAGATCATATACATATACATCGACGACACGAATACCATCATCAGCATCAAAACCAATTATCTCCAGTTCCAGAGCCAATGCCTACGCCTGAAGAGTATTTCACAATAAAAGTACCCAAGATCGAGCTGCCTCGGATAGAGCAACCACAGCCATCACTACGATCTCCACCAAAACGATCTCAGTCAGAACGAGTTCAATCAGAACGAGCTCGGCCAGAACAGCTTCATATTGAGAAACCTCGAGCGCAGCAGCCGTCAAGATTAACATTCGGCCCTTTCAACGGTCAATTCAAATCTGCTTACGGGCCACTTACAGAAGAGCCCAGTCCACTTGAAAATGCCGATATCGCAGAGTCTACAGCAACACCGGAGGAGGGACTACAAATACCTGAAGCACCGATAGATATTCGAAAAAGTATCTTGGCTGTCGATGACCTCAACTTAGCAACTGGGCCAGCTGCTACGCCAGTTGTCATCAGCGAGGCCAAAACCATCAGGCTCGAGCGAGTAGACAACACACAAACGCCTGGTGTCTCACCCTTCTCATCACCACGGCCCAGCAATGCTTCAGCGTCAGGATGGCCTATGCGAAAACCATCAGTCCAAATGGTTGCTATCCGTCGTTCGTCACAGGACTCTCAGCGGCGCAAACCTTCTGTCCACACAGTAGTCGTGCGGCGCCCCTCAACAAAACCTCATTCAGACGCCCTCAACTCACATCCAACTCACTCTTCAACTGCGCAAGTCCACGTTCGACAAGATAGCGTTTCGGATCCTATGTGTCGTGTGTGTCATACTGGAATCGCTGAGAGGTCTGGCACTTGCTCCATTTGCGACAATGACTCTATGCCAGCGAGTCCAGTTGAAAGTGGCCCTAACTTTTCGAGACTCCATCATAAACCAACCGTCAAGAGGTACAATCGTCCTCCACCTCTAGTTTCTCAATCTCTCGACAGTATCGCAAAGCTCCATCGTCCCTCGGCATCTCTTACATCAGACCCAGAAGCCAACCAAATCTCACCGCCACCATCACCAGGATCTCGCAGTAGTAGCACAGCTGAGACTGTCAAGACTCTCGCTACTGGCCCTTCAGTACCTCCAACACCCATGTCAGCGCTGTCGACACCTGAGGTATTCAAGCGGTTCCAAGAAGAAGTCGAGAACCGAGCCAAGTCAGATGATAGTCCTGCATTCGACGATCCTTGGATGATCAAGTCCAAAACTCCCGAGAATGATGTCTACGAAGACGATTGGGCCGATTACTATTTTGACGAGCAAAACTTCAATGCTGGACCTGGCAACGCGACTGAAAACCCAGTGCCTGGTTTGCATTTCGTCGCAAGCCCAGTCTGTCCAGGTCCAGGATGGATATGAAAGTCACATAAAAGGATATTATGTAAAAAGACTGTATAATGTGTTTATGTAAAATTCTAGGTAGCGGGTTGTATTTTTCTATATCCCTGGTCAGGTAGCGACAAGCGTCTTTTTTTCAATCATGAGTCTATGTCTCTTCATAACCATCTCTTTCATCTCTTCGTGACATCTTTTCCCTCGTCTAAATCTAAGTACTCTTTTTCTTTCTCTATCCTTGTTCTCTATAGGATTTTAGTGACGGTCAATCCACTTGAATCGCCGCCCTCGAGTTCTATCAAACCACCAGCTTCGAGTCTCTTCTTCCACTTGTTGCTCTCATACCGCGCAAAGATTATTGTCATGCGCAATGTAACATCACTGCTTGAGTCATGCTCCTTAAGAGCTTCCGCGACAGGTGTAAAAGTCCAGCGACCGAACGCCCAGTTGAGAATGTAGCGGCCTGATGCGCTAGGCTCTGGCTTGGGGATATCGGGGTCTGAATTTGTTGGTGGGGATGAGAGTGACACTAAAGCCTTGATGCGGTAGGCTTCATCCTTGGGTGCAGAGGAAAGAAATGCGATGAGCTTTTCGGTGTTGATGCGTGATGAGGGGTCGGCCTTGAGAACGACTGAAAGAACCTCGACTTCACTCTGGTGATTGTGTGAGTGGCCGTTTGTTGTTCCATTGGAGTGCTCATGGCTGTGTCCGTTGGTCTTCGCAACAACTTCCTCTGTCAACTCTTGCGCTAACCCACCATCCACACCAAAGACCAAGTCCATGGAGACTTTGCCCTTGTCGCTCTTGACCTTGGCAACGTCCACCTCCAAATCACCAACTCGGTCGAGACACTCGTCGTATCGCAGCATGCTGACATTCTCCCACTTGTTGAAAACGATAAGATCCGTGTAGCGCGCCTGAATGCGGGCTGTGTAGCTGGTGTCCTCATAACCCTTCCAGTTCTCGACATCGATAACGCTGATGACACCGTCAAGAACGTACTTTCCAGACTCGCGCGCAAGACGGTTCACTTCGAGAGCGAGAGTCGCAGGGAAAGCAGAGCCACTGGTTTCGATAACGATTCGGTCGGGGGTGACGGTGTCTTCGAGTTCCTGAAGCGCGGGGCCAAGCTGGCCGACGAGGTTACAGCAGATACATCCGTTGAGAAGTTCCTGAACGCCCGAGATGGAAGAGTTGGCAGCGAGTTGCGAGTCGACAGCGAGATCGCCGAATTCGTTCTTTAGAAGAGCGAGTTTGTAGTCTGGGTTCTGGGCGCGAAGTTGGGGGATGAGGTTGAGAATGAGTGTCGTCTTGCCCGAGCCCAAGAAGCCCGTGACAATGGTGATAGGAATCGGGGACATCCTGATGTTGTTGCGATTCTATCGAGTATCTTGAATAAGAAAAAGAGCCACGACGTTAAAGGTTTATTACTGATAAAATACCTCTTTAGCGGTAGACAAAAACAATCAAATCAGTAACTAATTGTTGGGTGATGGTCAGCCCATCAGAGCGGCCCGATAAGATAGACTTTTGGTCGTTATCGGGCCTTATCGGAGAAGACCCCGCCGTCTGCGACTTGACGTCACCTGTGAGAGGTCCGGGGTTGGTTGACAGCTGAAGTTTCACAAGGACGCGCATTGATTTACGCCAATTGCGTATGCCAATGCTGGTAAGGCCAAGGAAATATCGGTAGTTACAATTACTTCCCATTAATAAAGACAATATTCACCTGCCTCTTTTTCTCTTGGATCATTATCACTTACATCGGCCATCATCCTGCTTTAGGAAAATACAACTCTACAAACAGCAATGATGACTTCCCAAGAATCAAGCAATAACAACGTCCAGGACGAGCCGTTCAAGAAGCAGCTTGATAAGGCTGCGGACGAGACTCGAGAGATGGAAAACCAGAAGCCCAATCCCATTGTCGAGAAGAGTAAGTCATTGTCAGGGAACAACTTAGCAATAGACCAAGACTAACAGTCATTCAGTCACAGAATACGTCCCTGCAGCTGCCAAGATCTTGCCCGCTCGTCAGAGCCCTCCCAAGGAAGAGGACAAGCCTCCAGGACCTCCCGAGCGACCGCATCATGATCACAAGATTGAGGACTTCGTAAGGGACCAGCACAGAAGTCAGGGTCTTGACGGTGTTTTGGGAAACTATCCAAACGACGAGTAAAAACACGTTTCTGGGGGAGGATTCATGGCATTGTATAATAGGGTATCCGCGAACACGATTGAATGAACTTACGATTTCCCATGTTTGATTGAGCACGTGAAGTTGAGCTGTCAAGTGCCATGATGATCAACATTAACCGCGTCAAGGGTCATTTATCCTGGTAGTCGGCGAAGACTTTTGAGCCTCATGAGCTTAAACATCACAAGTTTGCCGATGGTCTCGTCTTGGTCTGCATGGCTGTTTTCCAACGTGCCTAATAGCAAAGCGTGGAGAGAGCACTGGTGGGGCACAGTAACGCGAAAACAGAGGTGCAAAATCTGCATTTCACAGTTGACAGTCCAACACAGCAATCAAGCGGCACATATTTACGCAGACACGCACGCAGACTTTCAACCAGTCGCGAGCAATAAGCTACTAGGTAAATATCAAAATCCTGTTAAGGATGATGAGATGTCCCCCCTTCTTGGCAATACAACGCCTACAGATTCCGTTGCGAAACAACGAAGCTGGCGAAGATTTTCCTATATCCAAGGGTTATAATCTACTGAGCGTTTCCCGCAATGGGAAAGGCAACGCGACACCGTGAGAAGTTAGCCATAAAGGCCGGGTGAAGGTCGTGGCGGCTCAGAAAACAATTAAAAATTGCTTTTTGATCTAAGGAGCAAAAACAAAAGAGATCGGGAGAAAGTCGAGTTTATATACCCGTGAGAAATCAGTGAGTGGGGCTGCTTTGAGGGCTGATTATTCAGCAGTCTATGGATCGCTCCACCAAAAAGTCTGACAGAGGTGGTTGGGAGTGGGCACAGTGGGACTGGCAGAACTGGATGCCAGCCTACTTACCCTAAGACGACGTCGGACTCAGGTCTAACGAATATGTATTATTGAGATACTTTGAGTATGCCTTCAGATGTGTGGTTTTCTGATCTTAAGGGTGTCTAGAGAAATTTCTGGTCTACTAAAACAGGTACAGAAGCAACTTCTTCAAGTGTTGAACTGTAACCATCGTGATGGGCCTGTAAATTTCAACCAGTAGTCTTATACGCAAATTTTACTACTCAACATAGTCCAATCTCTTCGCACCGCACTCTTGAGAGGACGTCAATGATATACCTGTTATATCAAACCGGAATTCCCTTCAGAACTCTAAACAAATTCTTTGAAAGACTGTAAAGGTGAATCTAATTATCACCAGAAAATGGGATGTGCTTGTGGATGGAGTCCATGATAGGGTAGCTGGTCCTTTGAACAAAGTGGGATTAACATTGAAAACGATATATTGACAACCAGGACCGGCTTGGTATGGTATTATCTAGCAATAGAAAAATACAGTTCTAAGGTAACAATACTGCTGTAAGCTTGCCTAAGGCTTCCTGAGCCCCTTACCCAACAATTCAGTGCCAACTTCCGTAACAAGCTTCTCATCAGGAAACTTCGACTTTTTGGCCAGAATGCTATCCTGCGCGCCAACTGCCTGAAGAAGGTCTGGCAGTTCTCCATCAAGCTTGGTGCCGTAAACCAAGTGTCCCAGAGCCAACAACATCCCATGTAATGCCTCCGAAGACTTTTCTTCCAGGGATATGGCCTCTACTACGGACGCAGCGAGCTCAAGTTCATCATCCCCAGACAAAGTAGGCTTTGAATCCTTTCTGGCTTTTCGGTTTGCCAATGACAAATTGAAAAGAAGTGATGAAGCTGCAACCCTTACGTTATTGTGGCTCTCATCTAGGAAACTAGACGAGACGAGAAGAATGATGGCTGCGCGTAACGAGTTGTCCCGCATAATTTCGTCGGGGAATAGAGGCGTCGAGAAGAAGTTGCAGGCCATCTGTAGTGTGACGAGACGTAAAGCATAGGGACACTCCGTTTTCTGAGCGACAAACTCTAGTACCGCAAGAACTGTTTCGTGACCCTTCTCCTCTGCAAAGAAGCCGCTGATTCTAGGATCTGAGAGTGCACACCTGAATAAGTCGACAATAGTAAAGAGAATGTCGATAGGTAGTGATGTGACTGATTGCTTTACCAGGCTTGCCAAATGGCTCATATCAGGGATAACTGCGCTCGAGGGACCGTCTTTCGCTCGATCCTCAAGATATTGCTTCAGAGCCTTAACTTCCGGCTTACCAGCAACCTCGGAACCCATCTTCACCATGAGCTTATCCAATGGGGGAACCTTTGCATAAAGGACTGGCTTTACGTTCGGGTTCGCAAATGTGGGAAGGCGAAGTCGTTCGTGAGGATGAACAGGGTGGGCCATCTGCACGAGAAGCTGCACGTTGCCTCGAAGAGCAGCTGGATCAGCCCCTGACCATCGATTTTCCTCCTCACCGTGAAGGAAAGTCACGATGGTGGGAGTCGCACTGATTGAATACCGACTTCCGATCTCATTTTGCTGTGGCTGTGAAATGTCGACTTTCATGAGAGTCGCCTTATCACCAACTTCTTCTGCGAGTTGTTCATAAATCGGGTAGAGCGTCTTACAAGGAGGGCATGTCGCTGATGTGAAGAAAACGACGGCGCATGAGTTCTTTGCCTCGGTCATTAAACGATCAAACTCAGACGCGCTGGTGATGTTCTTGACGCCACCCTTTGGAGCTGGAGCTGGCGCCTGAGAGCTCTGCTGCAGCCCGAGGATAGAGCCATTCTGTCTTCCGGCGTTGATCCCTTGAGTAAGCTGTGGAAGTAAAGCTCGACCCATGGGAGAGTCCAGAACAGCCTGTGGCATTTTGACGATATGTTCAGGGATGCCTTTTCCTAGTAGGAAGTTTGCAAATGAATCCGAGAAATTATTGCAGTTGTGATGGAACAAGTCATACGCCTATGCATTGTCAGACCTAGTCATAAATGTGACATCAGATTGTCATACCTCTAATGTAAAGATGGGCCGTAGAGAATCGAGAAACTCTTCGATGACATCCATAGGGAGATGTGTCGTACCAAGAGGGATCTTTTGGAGTGGCTGACCAAGGTGTGACGAGCCTGGTCTAATCGCGATAATGCCACCATCGTAAACGTATTCCTTGCCGTTGAGTTCTATTGACGTGTGGTATATGGCGTCGAGTTGGAAGCCCAGAATTCCCATGGACATTTGACGAGCCAAGCCTCGTGAGAGGTCATAGACATAGAGTTGCACATCCATTTCTTTGTCCAATGAGTGCAATGCGCCTCGATGCTTAAATTATTTAGAAAAAGGGGGTTTATGAATGATGAAATGTTCAGATGATGGTTAAGTGAAAGTAAAAGTTGTTGTTATTATGGTGTTGAATAGTAGACAGGCCAAGTTTGAGTTATCTATCACTGAAATGAAGCAGGCAACATTGCGTACGACTGGAACATTCTGGAGGCGCAGATTTACAAAGGTCTACGTAGGAGGCAAATTCATTTCTTCTCATGATTACAGTAGTAAGCAGGATCAACTCAGAAAGGGTGATATTGGAAATAGAGTAACTAGTATGGCCTTCATATTCAGAACCTATATGACTTCGTCTTCTGGCTGAACACTTTCTCAAACTTCATGACATCAAATGCCGTCGGGTCTTGTCGCATCTTGACGATCTATCGAGTGGGGCATCTAAAATTAGGCGAGTCTTCGCTTTGCAGGTTCAGGGGCTTGGAATATTCTTTTAGGGGAGATCAGCCCCTGATAGATGCAGATGCGGCGGACACCATCGCCATGGCCGTGGAGGTGAGGGTGGTTCTGGATGCAGATTGGCTGCAAGATGCAAACCAAACCATTTCCGTGTCCTCCAAAAAAGTATACGACCCCCCTTTCTCATTGTTATCTGCAGCATTGCCAGCAAGTCACTTGTCTCGATAACCGCCATTTCCTTCATCCCTTTTTGATGGAAATTAATTCTTCTTTGCCACGCTCCAGTCCCCTTCTACTCCAATTCACCCTACTCTAAGACACTCCCTCCCCCCTACCTTAGAAGGGACCCTCCCATGCTCGACCTAGTCCAGGCCCTTTAAAGACAATCTTATCTCCCTTCTCGCGAGACCCGCGCTCATGAGAACACCCACATCACCGTCTTCATCAAAGTTCCCTGGCTTCGATCCCCACGAGAAACCAGACCGATACAAGTTCAAGCCCAAGAGGCAAGGCGTTATTGGCAGGATGAAGGAATCTTGGATGTCACAGTCCCAGCGGACGAGGTGGATTAAGACTGCCGCCATCGTCTTTGCGATCGTTACCCTCTTTTACTTTATCTCCCCTAAGGGTGTTGAAGTGTATCATGAAGGTACGACAGGTGGAGGTAGTAGCAGCAATTGATTGACTTGGAATGCCTTCATGCTAACAAAATCACAGTTACCCAGCCCGCCCAAGGTAGCAACAATGGCGAACCTGCCCCGATTTCTTCTCCCACTAGCTCTCGATGCACAACACCCTACAAGGGCAAGCCTCTTGTCCAGTATGTTCTCATGATCGATGCCGGCAGTACTGGTTCTCGAATCCACGTCTACAAGTTCAACAACTGCGGTTCTACACCCGAGCTCGAGGGCGAGGAGTTCAAGATGACAGACGTACCCGTTGGCGGTCTGAGCAAGTACAAGGGTGACCCAGTTGCTGCTGCTAAGACTCTTGATCCTCTCCTGAAGGTTGCCATGGACACTGTTCCCGACAAGCTTAAGGGCTGCACTCCCGTTGCCGTTAAGGCTACTGCTGGTCTTCGAATGATCGGAGCCGAAGCTGCCGGTGCTATTCTCGACGAAGTCCGACGACACCTCGAGCAAGATTATCCTTTCCCTGTTGTCGACAAGGAGAATGAGGGCGTCGTTATCATGGACGGCTCTCTTGAGGGTGTCTTTGCTTGGATCACTACAAACTACCTTCTTGGAAAGATTGGCGGTCCCGATAAGAGCGAGACTGCCGCTATCTTTGATCTCGGTGGTGGATCTACTCAGATTGTTTTCGAGCCTACTTTCAAGGGTGCCGCTGATGGTGGCATGCCCGAGAAGCTTGCTGAGGGCGACCACAAGTATAACCTCGACTTTGGTGGTCGTCACTTTGAGCTTTACCAGCACTCTCACTTGGGTTACGGTCTGATGGCTGCCCGCGAGGCCATTCACGCCACCTTGATCAAGGACCTCGTCGCTTCAAAGGGTGGTGATAAGAGCTGGTTGAAGGAACCCGTCGTTAACCCTTGCATTGCCCCCGGAATGAGCAAGGCTGTCAACGTCACTGTCGAGGGTGATCAGACCCCGACTCTTGTTACTTTCAATGGACCCACGGAGCCTGCTCCCGCTCAGTGCCGCAACTTGGCTGAGAAGATCCTCAAGAAGGATGAGAAGTGCGCTCTCGCCCCCTGCTCATTCAACGGTATTCATCAGCCTCTACTGTCCAAGACTTTCAGCAAGGAGGATGTCTACATTTTCTCCTTCTTCTTCGATCGCACTAAGCCCCTTGGCATGCCTGACTCCTTCACTCTCCGTGAGATGCACGATCTCGCCCAGACTGTTTGCAAGGGCAAGAATGCCTGGGATGTTTTCACTGCCGTTCCCGATGCGATCAAGGAGCTCGAAGACCGACCTGACTGGTGCCTGGACCTCAACTTCATGATGGCCCTTCTCCACACTGGTTATGATATGCCCATTGACCGTGAAGTCAAGATTGCAAAGAAGATCAAGGGCAACGAGCTTGGCTGGTGCCTTGGTGCTAGGTATGTTCCTTCCCATTATTAATAAGTTTTAACCCTTACTAACAAGTCTTTAGTTTGCCTCTTCTTGCAAGCGGTTCTGGCTGGTCTTGCAAGATCAACCAGATTGCTTAAAGATATACCACATGATGCTAGGCGTTGAACGGAAATGCATGACGTTTTTCTTTTTACTATTAGACCGGTTCTTTGGAACGGCAACGACTTTTGGGATATGGCAAAAATCATCGCAATGGACCATCGGCATCATGAACTTAAGATGGACTAGAATGCAAGTTCGGACTGGCTTTCTGGGGAACTGGGGTCCTCGACTTGTCATGACGTGTAGATTATTATAGATTTATTTAATACCAGGTACCCGCCTTATACCGGCGCGGTCACCATGCCCATGACATCTTCAATAACCTCTTCGGGACCAATGTCCTCTAACAATGCTTCTACTGCTTCTATTTTGCTACCCCATTGCATACTCCTCTCCTTTTCAGGGGGAGTCAGCTGGATACGATGCAAGTAAACCTTCGGTGCAGCAAGGCCGACAAGAGCTGGTGTTACAAAGTCTAAACCATGCAAAGCAGCAAGACAACGTATGAGTTGACCGAAGTGTTTTGTGGCTGTGGGACTGATGCCTCCAGCGACAGCCCGGTGCATACGAAGGAATGAAACAATGTTCATCATGTAGCGTGTGACCTCCACATCCACCTGAGCCTCTTTACTTCGTGTACCAAGATAACTAATATTCTGCAATGGTCAGTTATATCTTTATAAGCAAAGAAAGGAAGCAACATACAGCCTCAACGATGAGGGGCGGAGCCGAGGTGGTGTCTTCCCCGGGGCCCCTTTTCACGACACTTCCCGCAGACGCGGAATCAGCATCATTACCACCATCGGCTTCATCTAAGTTAACGAAGCCATCCTCAGGATTATGCCAATATGCTATATATAAAAAGTCGTTCAAGTGCGCCGTCACACGAGCCTCGCCTCCGCTGGCTGCCTCTAATACCGGGACAAAAACAAATTGCTTTGGGGCAGCTTGTACGGAGGTTCGTGTGAATATGCGACGGGTTCGTAGGAGTTCTAGGGCCTGGATCTGGACGGCTTGTGGTGCTCGGTCAAGATTCTTCGCGAGGACAACATTGGCTATTTGAGAAGCGGGAGCACCGCCGGGTGTAAGAGGACTGAGTGGTGCGCGCGGATGCGATGTCGATGGCCTCGATGTGAAGTATGAATCGGGGTTGCGCAACGCTGTAGGCGAGTGACTAGAAGGAGAAGCCGGATTGCCCAGGAGAAGAGCAGACGCGAAGTCTTCGAGGGTTGTAGATGGAGTACAGTCGATAACAACCCAGCTGAGACCAAAGGTCTTTGCAGCTACAAGTTGTAACTCTTGTATCAAGTCGTCGATCGCTTCAGACGGTGTGCTGACAAGGCAATGTTCGCGACTAATTAGACAGAGAAGTATGGCCAGCTCGAGGTCACTCAGAGCATGAACCTTGTCGAGAAGGCCGTCATCCGCCATGATTCAGCCGTCTTAGCCTCGGTGATACATCCATGAGGCCTTGAGTATTGATCGTCGAAGCTCACCAAAAATGGCCCCTAGGAAAGCATCCCTTAATCATGGCTGGTCTAGAAGCTCAGTCGCATGATAAGAGCTCCATATGATGTCACGTGGAGTTGCACAAGACCAACCACCAGTGGCTTGGAACCCACACTTCACTTATGCATGGCACTAAGCTCAAAATAAACTAGCTCCGCATACATCACCTCGAGCGACCGACGAGGCTGCGACATTGGTACCTCCGCCCACCGTCATCTACCGCCGCCATCTCCAAACAACACAAACCTTTTGCGAACCCGATAATCCACGACTGGACTTTTGTGCCAGATCAACTACAAGCAGCGGGTCTGTCGTTTGACGAAGAAATACCGCGCTTCGAACGATAGAGGAGTCCGGCTTCTGCAGAAGCTAGATTAACCTTCGACGCCTCGACTATTGCGGTTTGAAGGCACGAGATAACGTCATTGAGCAATACTCCCTTTTCACAAACGATTATTCACCATGTCTTCCCGAAAGAAGGTTCTTCTCAAGGTGCGATACGATGCAAAAACCGCCAAGAATCTTCCGGAACCTTGAGTATTGACATTAGAGTGGAATAGGTTATCATCCTGGGCGATAGCGGTGTTGGCAAGACCAGCTTGATGAACCAATATGTACGCACCTCCAGCGACTATCGACCAGAATTGTCCATAACTGATATCGTTCTGTAACAACAGGTCAACAAGAAATTCAGCGCAAGCTACAAGGCTACCATCGGTGCCGATTTCCTAACTCGAGAGGTCCTGGTCGATGATCGACAAGTTACCATGCAGGTAAGACAAGGAAACACAAATTTGAGTCCGAGAGACAGCAAGGCTGATTGTTTTTGATAGCTCTGGGATACCGCCGGTCAAGAACGATTCCAGTCCCTCGGTGTTGCGTTCTACCGAGGCGCCGACTGCTGCGTTCTAGTCTACGATGTGAACAATGCCAAGAGTTTCGAGGCGCTGGACAGCTGGAGAGACGAGTTCCTCATCCAGGCTTCTCCTCGTGACCCTCCCAACTTCCCATTTGTTAGTGGTCTACTGATTTCGATGATGGAAGTGTGCTAATGCAAGGTCCAGGTCGTGCTTGGTAACAAGATTGATGTTGAGGAGAGCAAGCGAGTGGTAAGTCAACTGGAATCGATGTACGGGAAGCGATCTAACGTCTTTAAGATTTCCAACAAGCGAGCCATGACTTTCTGCCAGTCCAAGGGCGATATTCCTTACTTTGAGACAAGTGCTAAGGAGGCTATCAACATTGATCAGGCTTTTGAGGGTCAGTACTCCCCTTCTATGGATGTGCATAAAACTAACAATTTGTAGTCATTGCTCGTAACGCTCTGGCCCAAGAAGAGTCCGAAGAGTTTAGCGGTGACTTCGATGACCCGATTAACATCCACATTGAGAACGACCGCGATGGCTGTGCTTGTTAAAGGAGCAGACTAGACGAATAGCAGTGCCCAATGCTGCTTGGATTGGCAGAGACGTGTAACAGCGTTTGTTTAAGAGGAGGTACTTCTCTGGTGGATTATTGATATTGCCTGGATGTAGCATACTGAGGCAACCCGGGTTTTATTTTAGTCTTTTTGTTTCTCATTGGTGTTCATACATGGATGCGAGTTCTCTCTTTTAAATCTGGTCCAACTGGGCGCGACTGTGATATTGCATATGTGGATATTCATAGACATGGTTGAACTTGGTGATTCCCCACGATCGAGAACTCGAGTCCGTCGGATCATAGCCGAGAGATTAGAGTTATCAAGCCCCATTAAAGAAAGTCGAGCCATTATGAATGTCAATTCAAGCCTTTATCCATAATGGGAAGCTTGAAGCTCGAGCTATCAAAGTCCCGAGGCAAGGGACCCACTCAGCTCCGAGGCCTGCGGAGCGCTCCCAATGATAGCGACCGATACCCCGGATTCTTAGAGTCCCCACTTGTCATTCTCGAGCCGTGAGAGGTCCAAAAGGTGTAGTCATCAACCGCGAACCTCGGCTCCGTTGCCTGAACATTCGATGATGTGCGGAGAACTTGGAGCTGGACAAACCTGGGGTAGAATTAATTCCTGTAGCTTGTACTTTATTTCTTCATATCTCAAGCCGATTCCTCCTTTGTTTCTGTCTTTTTCACTTTCTGGAATATTGCTGTTGAGACATTCTGCGTCATCACTTGTGACCATATTACCCCCTTACTACGCTACACTATAATCATCATCTCAAGTCGACTTTTAGAACGTTACCATGTCGGCTAGAATCCCAGCCATTGTATGTGAAGTCGCCCCTTTATACTACGAGATGAGAATGAGACTAACGTAGACGGTCCAGGCTGCCAATCGCGTCAGCGATGCTGCCAAGAAACAGCTTGACCTCGTTGCCAAGTTCGTTGAGGAAGAATGTATCCCGTCAGTGCCTCTTTCGCGCTCGCGCAAACTCGTCGCTAACCATACCTAGTGCCGATCCTGTGGTAGAAGCCCTTGCTGGCGAGGGTGATGCCCGCTGGGAAGGTCACCCATCTATCATTGAGGACTTGAAGGAGAAGGCTCGCAAACTTGGTCTCTGGAACATGTTCCTCCCCAAGGGTCATTACAAGGAGTCTCCCGGTTGGACCAACCTCGAATACGGTCTCATGGCTGAGTGGCTAGGTCGCTCATCCGTCGCGTCTGAGGCGTGCAACTGCTCTGCCCCCGATACTGGTAACATGGAGGTGCTGGCCAAGTATGGTAACGATGCTCAGAAGCAGCAGTGGTTGAGACCTCTGATGGACGGCAAGATTCGCTCAGCTTTCCTCATGACTGAGCCCCAGGTCGCTTCCTCTGATGCTACCAACATTGAGTTGAGCATTCGTCGTGAGGGTAACGAGTATGTCCTCAACGGTCAGAAGTGGTGGTCTAGTGGTGCTGGTGACCCACGATGCCAGATCTACATCGTCATGGGCAAGACCGATCCCGACAACAAGGACCCTTACCGTCAGCAATCCGTTATTCTGGTTCCCGCCGAGACACCCGGTATTACTATCAACCGTATGCTCAAGGTCTACGGCTTCGATGACGCGCCTCACGGTCACGGACACCTCACATTTAACAACGTGAGGGTGCCTGCTTCCAACCTTGTTCTTGGAGAGGGACGTGGATTTGAGATTATTCAGGGTCGCCTTGGACCTGGCCGTATTCACCATGCTATGCGCAGCATTGGTGCTGTAAGTCTACGTTCATCCTCATATTCCAGTGACCTATTCTAACCATATTATAGGCCGAGCGCGCTCTTGACTGGATGCTCCTCCGAGTCAACGACGAATCCAAGAAGCCCTTCGGCAAACTCCTCCGTGAGCACGGCGTCATCATCGAATGGATCGCCAAGTCTCGTCTTGAAATCGATGCCGCACGTCTCATCGTCCTTAACGCAGCAATTAAGATGGACGAGCTAGGTCCCAAGAAGGCCCTTAAGGAGATCGCTGAGGCAAAGGTCCTCATTCCCCAGACAGCGCTCACTGTTATCGACCGCGCTATTCAGGCCTACGGTGGTGCTGGTGTTTCTCAGGATACCCCCTTGGCGTACATGTGGGCTGGTATTAGAACACTGCGACTGGCTGATGGACCCGATGAGGTGCATTTGCAGCAAATGGGACGCAACGAGAACAAGCGCAATGCTGAGGTGACTGAGACGATTAAGAAGCAGAGAGCCAAGACCGATGAGTTGTTGAAGGCTTATGGCGTCCAGAGACTTCAGCCTGGTGCTAGAATACAGCACAAGGCCAAGTTGTAAGGTCATGGATGGTAGAGTTAGTGATCAGACGGTTCTTTGTTTGCTTGAACATGCATGCCGAAGCATCCCCGCATGGCGACCATAGTAGTCATGTTATTTAGTCTTAAAATATATGATATTGCATACAACGTGCTCTGACCACAGCCAATACATGTCCGACTCCATTGACCTAACAGAATTCAGACTAGGAATACCCTGAGCTCTTTGAACCCCTTAAGTCCTAACGCACTGGCCTTGATCAATGCACTGATGGGAGATGAAAACAAATGTCCGTTTCTAGTAAGTAGCCGAAGGGATGAATAATTCAGGCTGTTTAGTCCGGAAAACACATGTCACTCTGGGCTCCATTATAGAACCTAAAGGTATAGTTGATACATAACATGTGGGTGTTGTTTTGGATGTCCAAGTCGATCAACCGCAATTGGATTTCATGAAGAGCCATATATCAACGACTCATCTACCCCTATCATGAGTCAATACTCAACTCCTCTTAGAACATACCCTCAGGCCTTGACCATAAGTCATGCCATTCCTATTACCCCAGTGATGATGCGCTGTTCACGGCTTGCCCGCCTTAAACATAGGCCTCAGCGTGCCATTTCTCACAGTGGAGTCTCTTTCCAGGCCATGCCCTGTAACCATCCATTCCAGCATCTAGTCCGCTAGAACGCGGCAACAACCCACGTCATCGGGTCGCTACTGTCCCATATCCTTGTAATTTTCACTAATTGATTCGTTGCCCTGTCAACGTCAGGCACCGTTTACTTTGTCTGTTAATTTTCTGCTAGCTGTGCATGGCACCTATTTCATAGACGCCATTACCCTTAACATAAAGAACTTGCAACTCATCACAACTGTTTCTTTCACATACACACACACACATACCCAACCGTTAACTACCGCATCTCCCTCAACACTCGAGAATATCTCTCCCCAACTTACACACTTTCGACTTCACTACACACTTTCATCATGTCTGCCAAGGTTCTCGCCGATAAGGACGTCAACGCCACCATGACTGAGCAGCCAGCTGTCAAGGACGTCAAGAGCATGGAGTACCATCGTCAGGCTTTCCAAACTAAGATGGCTGAGGACGAGACGTAAGTAGTTCCCTCTATATGAAGGAGTATCAGTAACTAACGCTGAAGCAGCGCCGACAAGTACGTCTCGCCATCAGACAACATCATGAGCCCTGCCTCCAAAAAGATCAACGCTCTACGAAACAAGCACGCCAACAAGTTCGTCTACCCCCTTTACCTTATCCTCTTGTATCAACCAACTAACAAACTCTTTACAGGGCCAAGCCCAAGTCGCTATTCGCCCAAGCGAGCGCTAAGAAACTCCAAGGCGACAACCCCTTCGGCGCAACACCAGCACCAGCCAAGGCCGCCTTCCAGCTATAGAGCATTCGGCGACGTCTCTTTCTTCTTCTTCGGTTAGAGCATATCCCACCTTTTCGGGATGCGCCTTTTGCTTTTTTGTTGGCTAGTGATTGCTAGCCCACGGTGTTTAAATGAACCGCTGGAGGTCTGGTTTAGGGCGTTTGGGGTTCACTTGACGTACACATATACACGCACATTAATAGTGGTGTAGGATTGAACACTTTGGCTTGTAATGACATGATGCGATGACAGGGCTTGGCTTGGCTTCTTTTCTGGTGGCCGGTTTATAAACGATTCATACCAATAAATCATGGTTTTGATACACGGAACATTGAATGTAACATTGACATGATGACTTTGTTGAATTTTGTAAGACAGAGGCGCATGCGTTTATGCTTTCCATGCGGTGTTGATGAAAACAACATCCTCATCCGCCACAGGGTGACTCAGACCAACTCGCTGAGGAACATGTCTCGCACTGGCACCCCACACCAGTGCATACTTGAACGTATCCTTAAGAGTCCTGTGAATGCGATCACACACATCTTCTATAGTGCTGTTGCTGCGCACAATAAGAGCCTCACCAAAATCGGGCTCTGCACCCTTGCGCTTGGTGTAGATGCGGATCAGCTTGAGTTCCTTCCAGCATCTGTCGATGACATCCTGAATACCCAAATCGTCCTCACAACTCATCACGACTGTGTGGTCCTCGCGGGCCAACCTGTCCAGGAAGTCGAGTGAGACACTGTCAATCTTGTTGTAGACATAGAGACACTTGATGTACTTTCTGTGGTCCTTCATGATGACATCGATGAAGTCGTCAACGGTGGCGTTCTCGTCACGGACGAGAACCTCACAGTTGAGGATCTTGTAATCGCGGAGAATGTTGTAAAGCATCTTCTCATCCAGGTTCTTGGGAGGGGACTGGAATGTGATCTTCATGCCACCCGCCGTCTTAACCTTGAGGTAAATGTTGCTGCGAGTCTCACATTAATAGTAATACAAGACTGTCTTGATTTAAGCACTTACGGTGGCTCTCGGTTGAGGCGGATACCGACTGCTTCCAACTCAGCCTCCAGCAACGCTCTTTGCTCCGCCTTCTTGGTAGCATCGAGAACCATGAGAATAAGATCACTGGTCTTGGCAGCCGAGATAACCTGCCGTCCTCGACCCTTGCCTTCGGAAGCACCCTCGATAATACCAGGAAGATCGAGAAGCTGGATCTCAGCGCCACCATACTCGAGCACACCTGGAATGGCTGTCAAGGTTGTGAAAGCGTAGGAAGCAACCTCGGACCTTGTCTTCGTGACTTTGGATAAGAACGTTGACTTTCCTACTGATGGAAAACCGACAAGGGCAATTCGCGCATCACCACTTTTGCTGACATCGAAACCTGAGCCGCCACCACCTCCGGCTCCAGGACCAGGCTCCAGCAGCTGCGCCCTTAATCGAGCGAGCTTTCTGTGGGTTGTCAGTACAACGAGACTCGATAATTGATGAGATAATCGAAAACAGAACTGATCCTTCAGATGGGACTTACCCTTTTAATAGACCCAAGTGATATTCTGGGTTGCGTTAACACTCCTACGCAATGAAATGAGATAACCATAAAAACATACCAGTCGCCTTGTTTTCTAATAATAAGTCAGCAAATGTTCATTGTAAGAAGTATGAGTATTCCGTTTCATGGCTGTATGTAGTCAAGTCCACTTGGAGAGTAAGCCATAGGATGAGTTGGGAGTGACTGTTGTGATCCTTTCCCTAAAGCCTTCCCATAGACCTCCCACAAGAACTTGATATACCCATGTTCATAAAATCGTGTCTCTCACTCACTTTGTGTCCTCTTCATCTCCTCCTCAATCCTGTCGCCATATCAGTGATGCCCCGCCATTGTTCCCAAGGACCAACGTACTCCTTGATCTTTTCCGTAATGTTCACCATCTTATCGGTTGGTTGAGACGCCGGTGCGTCTCTGGGAACAGCTTGAAAATGAAAGACAAATAAAGCAGGGTATAAGTCTCGAGTCCACGGCGCCTGTCCAAGATCTAAATCATGAGTGGGGGGTTAAGAGGCCTGATGAAGTGGTGGCAGAATTCAAATATCAAGCTCCACAGGTGCGGAAAGTCGCTCTCACCGCTTTCCTCTTCTGAAACTCAACCATTCCCCCAGAATCTTTTATAGCCTTGCATCATCAGCACAGGCTCGGCGCGTTGCCATCACAACGAATTTTTGACAATTCATCTTCTACATTCGAAAATATGGCCGACACAGCAGAACATGTCGAGACGGCGCCGGTCGCTGAGCAGGAGAACCAAGAGATGGCAGTAGCGACAACAAATAACGAAGTCGCGGCGCCAACTGGAAAGAAGGTTGTCAAGAAGATTATTCGCAAGAAGAAGCGACCTGCGCGAGCCCAGGTCGACCCCGATTTCTTCACATCAGAACCTCCACCTCAGACCGGTACCATCTTCAATATCTGGTACAACAAGTGGTCCGGCGGCGATCGAGAAGACAAGTACCTTTCCAAGACTAAGGCCAAGGGTCGCTGCAATGTCTCAAAAGACAGCGGATATACGAAGGCCGACTCGATACCGGGAAGCTTCTTCTGCCTACGCTTTGCGCGTGGAATTTGCCCTAAGGGTCAAGACTGCGACTTCCTTCACCGATTGCCAGGCGACTACGATCATTTCAATCCCAACGTCGACTGTTTTGGACGCGACAAGTTCTCCGACTACCGAGATGATATGGGTGGTGTAGGAAGTTTCATGAGGCAAAACCGAACAGTTTACGTTGGAAGAATTCACGTCACCGATGATATTGAAGAGATTGTGGCGCGACATTTCGCAGAATGGGGCCCTGTCGAGCGCAGTAAGTTACCACCAAAATTTAGACAGCAGACATGGTACTGACAGGACTAGTTCGTGTCCTCAACACAAGAGGTGTCGCTTTCATCACATACGTCAACCAGGCCAACGCAGAATTCGCCAAAGAGGCCATGGCGCATCAATCCCTCGACCACGAAGAAGTTCTAAACGTTCGCTGGGCAACTGCCGATCCGAACCCCATGGCGCAAGCACGAGAGGCGCGCAGGATTGAAGAGCAGGCCGCTGATGCCATTCGCAGAGCTCTCCCTGCAGAGTTCGTGGCCGAGATCGAAGGTCGAGATCCCGAGGCTAGAAAGAGACGGAAGATTGAAAGCAGTTATGGCCTTGAAGGATATGAGGCTCCTGACGAAGTTCACTTTGCCCGAGGAGCTCAATCTGTCAACCCCCTAGGACGAGAAGGCTTCGAAGTGGAGTACCAGGAACGACCAATGATTGAAAACGGAGAGGCACCAGTTCAGATGCAGGAACAACAACAACCGCAGCAAGAGACCGGTGGCATCTTCTCAGGCAGTACTCTTGCTGCCCTTAATAAGGCAAAGATAGCGGTGGCATCGAAACCCAAGGCCACAGCTTCAGCAGGACCTTTGGTGGGATACGGCAGCGACAGCGACAGTGATGATGAATAGGGACAAGGCGCTTTGATTAATATTTAAAAATGCATAGATATATACAGTAATGATACCACCCGAACAGCAAATATTACTTAGCTGTTGAATATCCTCGAGTATAGGATCTCGTGTCTTCCGATCCACAGATCCATAGCAGGCACTGTTTGGCCGGCCTCTTCCACAGGGGTCATCCACTCTCGGTCGATCATATCGTCAATCATTCTCTGGACCTGCTGTCCGGCTAACACTTTCTGCGCATGATAAGGGCCGAAAACATTGGCTCTCACAGCAGCTGAGATCAAGGCCTTGACATGACTCAGCATAAAGACATATGCTGTCTGTCGCAACCCGAGGCCGACCAGGGAACATATCGCTCCGAAGAGCGGAGCCAGATGACCAGAAACCAATGGCACTTCATTCTGGCTCTCCTTTCTCAAAAGGTCCGCGAATTCCCGTAATGCGCGTCCATCAACATTCGGACAACTCGACCGAAACGATTTGTCCCATATTCCTAGCAATGCACGACCCTGCGCAACACTAGCACGTCGACCTACAGTGCATATAATAGCAGCATCAAGCTGATCGTCTAACTCCACAAGTTTTTCGGGGTTCCTGTGTGCTGCGAGAACAAAAGGAAGTGTTGTTGCAGCGAAAGAGGATAACGACGCCGGGAGAAAGTTGGTGAACGATGCTGTACCGCGAGGTTCATGCGCCAGATAAGACTCAAGACCACTGCTAAAAGCGAATGAACCCAATGGAAGTGCCGAATCTGACAATAGAAGCAAGAAATGAGTTGTTTCGGCAGCATGAGCTATGAATTATGAGTTTATGCCCCTTATCTATAGGTATGAGTTGTGACTTACGAGTGGGTGACAGGGGTGGCGATGGTTGGTGTTTGTTAAGACGCGCCTTCGCTTCGTGAAGACGCTTTTCTAATTCGAAAATCTCATCTTGGATGAGGTTGGCATCAGTCGGTATCATTATTTGAGAAGGCATTATGAGAATTTCAGTTATTTTACAAAGTTAAGTTGAGTATCAAAAATGGCTCGCGGCGAGATAAGGAGGCCGAGGCAGTTAAAAAGGTTCTAGACTCGGCCTTTATCGACCCAAAACCATGACAAGCTTCATCATGTAAATCCAGCAACTGGGATATTTATCAAATACAACCCCGGAACTCCATGCCAATGCCGAATCCAAACCCATTCAGTCTTTCTCATACTGATCGACGTACAATTATTAGCAGCCACGTTAAAAACATCTCAATCCTAACCTTCCCTCGCTCAAGCTCAACACAGTCCTGGTATCATGTATGTACAGTATGGGTAGACTATCTTACTCAAGGTCGAACATTCTCCTTGTCGAATCCCTTTCTTCCACGCTCACGTCTCTTTTCTGCCATTCTCTGTTCAATTCGCGCGATGGCAGCAGCTCTGCGCTCAGGCGGTAGTTTTGATGCATTGGCACCGATAGCACTGTGGTTCGGATCGGGACCTCCGAGGCGTGCATAACGATCCTGCAACAAGTCGATCTTCTCATCCGCTTCGGTGGAAGAGGTCCGTTTCGACCGAGCAATTGACTTAGCAAGCGCAGGCAAATCAGGCACAGTAATCTCATCGAAGTTTGGTCGTCCGGGAGTCTCGCCCGCGTTCTCGATACGCTTGGTGATTTCTTCGCCAAGATATGCTCGATTTCTTGGCGATCGCGGAACAAACGGTTGCCATCTAGGCCGGCCAATGTCTGGCTTACCACCAAGGCTTGATGAAACCGGCTTGGAGGATCCAATATCGGATTTGCTAAGTCTTGGATGAGCATCATCTGAGAACTTTTGACGTAGTGAATGAATGTTGGGATCTGTGAGCTTGAGCTCCATTGTGTCGTCTTCTAAGTCAGTCAAGTCGAAACTCCGGCGCGCTATGTTGCGCCTAAGGTCTCTATCGTCTGATGAGACATTTCTAGGCTTTGGGCTTTCATCTGTCAGGCGACCAGCGTCTGATTGAATATGCCAGCTCTTCGGTCGTGCGGCCTCGTCATCTTGCTCATGAGCATCGTGATCTCCCGACTTGAGCGTCTTGATCTCTTTCTTAAGTTCGGCAATCTTTGTGTGCGCCCTTTCCAGTACGGCATTTGTGTCTGCGTTATGGGCTTGTGTTTCGTTACGGTAGGCCTCAAATTCTTGTTTGAGTTTGCGCAACTCTTCGTCCTTTTTCTTGTTCTCTTCTCGGGCTTCGCGAAGCTGTGCACGCAATTCCTGCGCTCTTGACCCCTCGCGCAGAGGCTCGTTGTCGGTCTTCTCTTTCGTACTGTTTCCCATTTCGCTGTTCGCTTCAGCTTTGGCGGCTCGCTTTTCGGCCGCTTTGAGTTGAGTCTTCAGAGAAGATATCTGCTCTCGAAGGTCACCGACTTCTTTAACCTGCATACGAGCTCGCCTCAATTCGCGTTGCGTCTCAAGAAGGGTCTTCTGGGTCCTGGGTGATGTCGCTTGTCGTCGCTTTCGGTCGTTCGAATCTGTGTCGTCCTCTCGTTCGCGGAGAAATTCCTCGAGTTGGTCCTCCAGCTCCTGCACTCGCGTCCGGTATTGCACCGCCAGTGCTGTTTGTTTGGTGAGTGTTGATAGAAGATCAGAGTTGCTCTCGTCTGGCCGGTTTGCACGCTTCGACGCCATTTTAGAGGCGCCTTCTGCAATTTGCTTCTCCATCTCAATTACTTTGAGCTGTTCTTCTTTGAGCTTGACTGCGAGCTCAATCGCCTCTGCATCTTTCTGTTTTGCGTAGGACTTTGCCAATTGTTTGTATTTGAGCAATTTCTCCATCTCCGCTTTCGCATCCTCGTGGTACTTCTCAAACTCTTCCTTCCAGTATCTGCCCGACTGCGAATGAGGCTCGTTAAGATCGATCGTGATGTCGTGAGTACAGTAATCTTCGTCATCGGCTTCTTCCCATTCATCCGAGGAATTGTCCTGTTCTTGTTGCGCTTCGTTCTTTTGACTTATGGATTTTGATGCTTTCTCGAGAGCATCGTTCAAGCGCGTGCGCTGGCGCGATTCTGGTTCCTTGTTTGCATTGGCATTTTTCTTAACATCTTGTCCAAATGATACGCGCTTTCGTCTCGTAGTGCCCGTTCCTGGCGTCAGAAGGATCCCTTGCGGTCTCGGTGGCGTTCGGGAGGACTCCTGGTCAATCCTAGAATTCTTGTCCTTTGCTCTCGTGGGTTGATTTGTAGGCCGCGCTGGAGTTCCAAACAATGCACTCTTGAATGCCCTGGCAGCGAAGACGGGCGCAGGAGTGTCAGGCACGTCGATTTGAGTTGTATCTGGTGGAAAACGTTAGAAATTTAATCTACCATGTTTTTCAGAGCTAACGGTGCGTACCTCCATCATTGACTGAATTGACTGGCTCTGGCGCGTTCTCGCCGCGTCTCAACATCCAACCTAACATCTTGTGATCGTGCTGCTTGTGAGCGAGCAAGGAGTTAATTAATTAAATAGAGAAAAGAGCTCGCATCAGCGATTATGACAGTTGGGGTAGCAACATTTATTCCTGGGCCTGGGCTGCTATGTTGTTGGCTCTTTTGTTGTGGTAGGACAAGATTGGTCGCCGTTGGATGTTAATGTTGACTTTCGTTTCTGTATGTTTACTTTCAGCTGCCGGAGATCATGGCCAAGCAAATGCAGTCAAGACCCTGGTGCCCCACACTTCCAGCTCTTCCAAGGAATATAGGTGTCTAGGGGGCCTGCGCTAATGCAGAATAAGGCACTCCTGCAGCACGCGCCAGGCGGTCCAGGTGACTTCAAACACTAATTGGACGCCGCAAGAACCGCTGCGAACCCCTCATCAGCCCTGTGGCCGCCTGTAATTCGATGGCACGACACCGCCTTTGTAAGAGCGTCGCAAACTGAGCTGGCAGTCATTAAGTGGAAATACGCGGGAGCACGTATTAAAACTACCCCGCCACTTTTTGCGACCCGACGTCAGAGGGAGCTTTCTCTTATCTTTCATCCATTCACTGGATGACCTTATACAACCATTTATCTCATTTTTAATTATTAGTATTCGCCGTCATGGCTCTTTCCCTGTAGAGTGTCACGGCTTTTGCTGTGACTCGACTCTCCTCTGGAACCTGCGCAAACATGGCGGGGAAACAACCTGGGGTATGGAAGAAGCCCTTGACTCTCAATAACGACACCAATGACTCAAGCTTCCCCGGTCTCCAACCTACTGCGAGCCCGGAGGTCAACAACAAAATCGAATATGAAGAACTACAGCAGAACGAGCTCCTCGCCCTCGAGGCCATTTATGGCGATGACTTTGTTATGCATTCGGGAACCCAAAGCGCTTGGAAGGTAGAGTTCTACGACGTCCCCCCCTCTCGAGTTACCCTTCGAGATCCAACTGGGCAACCGAAGCTCACGGCCTATAGAAAACCGAACCACACTTTGACATACGGATAAAAGCATCGAAAGATGAAGACTTTGCTTGTACGCTGAGCTTTGTCATGACTGCAACCTACCCGAAATCACCACCTCTTATCACATTGAAGAACTATGACCTTAAGGAAGTCACACAGTTCAAGATCCAGAAGTTCTTGGAGACGAAACCAAAGATATTTGCGCAAGATGCACAGGAAATGATCGATCAGATTGTTGAAGGAGTAAGGGACATCCTCGAGGATGCTGCGCAAGCAAAGGCAGATGGCAAACACCTACCATCCCTCGAAGAAGAAAGAGAACGCCACGAAGCTTCCATGGCAAAGCTAGCGCAGGAGAAGAAGGAAGCTGAAGAACGCAAGAAGATGGAAGAGGCCCAGGAAGAGGAGCGTGTTATGGCCGAGATGCTTCAACAACAAATCGACCGACAGAAACAGAAGGCCAAGGAGTCGAAGCGTCGTCCTAACGGCAACACCCCTCAGGAACTCAGTGCCAGTACAGAGACAGACGAGGTTATCGAGTTTGATCAGTTCTGCGACGCTACGGACAAGTCGGGAAACAGTATTGTCTTCAAAGCTGTTGCAGGCAAATGCGATCCACGACAAGGCCCTGTGTCTGTCGTTTATACAGTCAGACCTGTTCTGGCTAATGGACAAGGTAGCTTGACTATGGCTTTGAAAGAGACCATCTTGCGTACCACAAACAAGGACTCCAAGGAGTTCAAACATCAACTCCAGAGTCTAGAATCTCGCCTTCAGGATCTTAAGACTGTAAAACGAGTTCATCACCGTCATCTCGTTGATATTTTAGACTTCAGGGTCCAGGCGGGACTTGCTACGGATCCCAATATTGCAAATGCATGGACCATAAGTATTTTATCGCCACTGGCAGAGAAAGGTCCTCTGGAGGAGTTGTTGGAGCTTGCAGGACAGATTGAGATTGGCAAAGTGCGCTCTTGGACGCGGGACCTGCTAGATGCACTCAACTTCCTCCACAACAAGAATATTGCGCACCAAGATATTCACTCGGGGAATATTCTTCTGTTCAGAGAAGATACGGGTGAAATTGTTCCTAAGATTTCTGATGCTTGGTATCAGAGAGAAATCCACTCCATCAACTCTCACAAGCTGGGACTTCCTGGATTACATACTGCCAAGTCTGCCTACTGGCTTCCTCCAGAAATTGCCAGTGTATCAAAGCCTCAGTATACCTTCAAGACTGACATATGGGACTTTGGTGTTGTATTTGTCCAAATGATCTTTGGCCTCGACGTGCTACGAACGTACTCGTCACCCAAGAATCTAATGGAATCAGTCACTCTTTCACATTCTTTACACGAATTAGTGAGTAGATTCTTTAGGGAGGACAAACAGAAAAGACCCAGGGCTTTCGAGCTTGGATCCAGCGAGTTCTTGGCCACGGATGCACCGGTTCTTTTCGATGACTCATCCGCCATCCTGTCAAGTAGCCCTGCGACTTCATTGCAGCCCATTCCAAGATTTCGGCGCGATTCAACCAACCATCGAGGACCTTCTCTGTCACGATACACTGAAGATTTTGTTGAAGAAGGCAGGTTAGGAAAGGGGGGCTTTGGAGAAGTTGTCAAAGCGAGGAAGAAACTTGACGGACAGATCTATGCCATCAAGAAGATCACACAGCGATCACAGTCCAGCCTTACAGAAATCTTGAAAGAGGTTCGATTGCTGTCTCAGCTCAGCCATCCTGCTGTTGTTCGATATTACAACACGTGGGTCGAGGAGATCTCCGACCAGGGCGATGCCGAGGACGACACGTCAACCGGTTACATCACAGAGGAAAACACCCAAGGTACGGATTCTGCTGGTATTGATATCCAATTCGCCACTAGCACAGGAGGTCTCGATTTCATATCATCCAACGCCGGTGTAGACTATGGGTTCGAAGACTCGGAGTCAGATTCGGACGAAGATGAAGATGATTCGGATGAAGAAGAAGAGGACGACGATGACGAAGATGAAGACGAAGATGAGGACACGACAGACTCTGATGGCGAGTCGTTGGATGAAATGTCTATCCATCGGGTTGTATCTCCAGACAAAGAAAGGAATGCCATGTTCCAGCGACGATCTAAATATCAACGTTCGTACCGAACCATACTCTACATTTCCATGGAGTATTGCGAAAAAAGAGTAAGTTATCCAGCTATTGAAGTACATCGAGGGTATAAAATGCTTACGAAACTCGTTAGACACTTCGTGATCTTATCACTAGGAACCTCTACAAGAACACGGCGGAGATTTGGCGTCTTTTCCGTCAAATCCTCGAAGGACTGGCTCATATCCATGGATTGAGCATTGTTCATCGTGATCTTAAGCCAGAAAACATATTCATTAGTAGTAGCTCGGATGGGATTGACAACGTCAAGATTGGTGATTTTGGACTTGCCACTAGTGGACAGTTCTCGGTGGAAAAGACTATCACCTCGAACACCCTGGAAACAGACGACATGACAAGAAGCATCGGCACAGCCTACTATTCGGCACCTGAAGTCAGATCGACTGTGAACGGTATATATAGTACAAAAGTCGATGTAAGTGAATTAAGTCACTTGTAGTCATTTCAACTAACAAAACCAGATGTATTCTCTCGGTATTATCTTCTTCGAGATGTGCTACTTACCCATGATGGGCATGCAAAAGGCCGATGTCCTTGGTCAGCTTAGACAGCCGCAGCCAGTGTTGCCATCAGACTTTAAGCCCGCGGAGAAAGCCCAGACTGATATTGTGTTGTCCTTGGTGAACCACAATCCTAAAGAAAGACCTTCAAGTACCGATCTTTTAAAGAGCGGCAAGTTACCGGTTCAGATGGAAAGCGAGACAATCCGGCGCACTCTAGCAGGACTTGCAGACCCCAGCTCTCCCTACTACCGCAAGATGCTTTCGACGCTTTTTGCAAAACGCATGGAACCTACCAAGAACTATGCCTGGGATATGTCTTCGGCGAATATGAGTCCACAGGAATTGCTCAATCAGGGCTTGGTGAAGCAGGAATTGATTTCCATCTTCCGTCGCCATGGCGCTTTGGAAACCCCTCGCGGCATCATTTATCCAAGGTCTTCTCATTATGGCGATAATGCCGTCCAACTTTTGGATCCTAATGGAAATGTGCTCCAGTTGCCATATGACCTGACTCTTGGAAATGCGAGAATGATGGCGAAGCAAACCAACGGGCCAGTTGTTCAACGAACGTTTACCTTTGGCAACGTATTCCGTGATAAGCAGGATACGGGACAGCCGCTTATGTTTGGAGAAGTCGATTTTGATATCGTCACCACGGATACACTTGACCTTGCTCTCAAAGAAGCAGAGGTTCTTAAAGTGATTGACGAAATCATTCACACGTTCCCTTCATTGTCCACAACAGCCATGTGCTTCCATCTTGGACACTCGGATCTTTTGCATCTTATTTTTGAGCATTGCGGTATCGAGCCCGCCAGTCGGCGCGGAACGGCAGATGTCTTGAGTAAGCTGAACATTCACAATTACACCTGGCAGAAAATTAGGATTGAACTGCGGTCGCCAACTGTGGGTGTCTCAGCTACAAGTGTGGATGAACTTCAAAAGTTTGATTTTAGAGGTAAGAAAAGTGGCTATCAAAGGAAATCCGACACAACTGACGCGAAGTAGATACCCCCAATAAGACATTTGCCAAGCTCAAGACTCTCTTCGAGGGCAGCGAGATGTACCAGCGAGCCTCGCCGACCATCGCTCATCTTAAAGAAGTTGTTGAGTACTGTAAGCGCTTGAGCGTGGGAACTAAGATCTACATCAATCCTCTCAACAGTCTGAAGGAGGCCTTCTACACGGGAGGTGTCCTTTTCTCTTGCCTGTACGACAAAAAAGTCAAGGAAGTTTTCGCTGCCGGTGGCAGATATGATCAGTTGATCAAGGAGCATCGACCGAGAGTTGGGGGTCAATTTGGAGAGAGGCACGCTGTTGGATTCAGCTTGGCATGGGAGAGACTTGCCAAGCCTTCAAAAGCTGGGGGGCGCTCGTTCTTGAAGAAATCCGAGGACGAAGCAAATGGCTCATTCAACACTCGACGAGTAAGTTTATCACTGACAGCTACAACTTGTGGCTTATACTGACTATCTGCTACAGTGTGACTGTCTTGTTGCCAGTTTCGATGCTGCTGTGCTGAGATCGTCGGGCGTTGAGATACTCCAGACTCTCTGGGCGCACGACATTAGCGCTGAGATGGCCAAAGATGCTAGATCGCCTGAAGACTTGTTGTCGAAACATCGTGACGAAACATATTCCTGGATCATCATTATCAAACAGGATGCAATCTTAAAGATCAAGAGCATGGGACGAAAGGATATCCCGGATGCAGACATACCAACGACACAGCTTCTTTCTTGGCTTCGTAACGAGATTCGAGAACGCGATTCAAGATCAGTGGTCAAACTCCGTGGCAACAGTTCGGCGGACGCCAGCTCGGGCGACAAAGATTCTGAGCAGGAAGTTCGTGTACTGGTGGCACAAACGCGGAGTAAAAAGTTCAACCGTAGAACGGTTGTGGAACAAGCCCAAGTCAGTGCGAACAGTTTGGTGCGATCGTTCTTAGAAGGGCCAGTCTTGGCTATTGAGACAACCGACCAGGTTATGGACCTGATGCGCGAGACATGCCTCTCAGAGCCAGATGGATGGCGACAAGTCGAACATTCAGTGACGACTACGGAGAAGAAGTACATACGCGAGATCCACGACCAGTTGGATACTTGGAGATACAAATATCTGAAGAAGAACGGGTCGAGACACGCGTTCCTCTACAACTTTCGCTCCGGCAACTGCGTCTATTACGATCTGGGTGCTTGATATGTTGGAATGCTGTTCAGTGGGATGTTGTATATGGAAAGATATATTGCTTATGTGCTTATGAATATTGGATCATGCGTTGCATTGCATGGCAGATAGCGTGAGTTCATTGGTACTCAGCTAGCAAGATAGATTTGAATGAAATAACTCGACTCATTTTACGTCCCTTGTTTGATCAAACTATATCTGCTTTGACAGATCTCGTAAACTGAAACGATTATGACAGCCAAGTCGCAGAAATTCTACTGCTTCATCATGCTAACCCTGTAGTTGAAACAAATGGAATCAGGTTGCTTGGATTTATGCCCAGCGGATCTATATATAGAGAAAACATGAACAGCTAGGAAGTTTGTTCTCACCAAGACGCCTATAAATGCTGATCATTATGGTTTTTTACCCAAACCCTCGGCGCTGATATTCATAGGTAAACTCCAAACATCAAATTGAATGGATGCACCGACGACTGGGAATCATTAATCATTGGAGCCAGCGGGAATAAATGGGCACGTACCGTACAGTAAGCATGCAGAGACGTACCTAATGGGCTGGGTGGAACCAGAGTGGAGTCAAGGGACCAACAAGATGTCGACGTCAGTTTTTCTTTTGAAGCAGGCACGAGGAGGGGCAAAGCCAGCGTAAACAGGGCAGGCGTTACTGTCAGACACCCTGACACCCAACCCGACCAAAACCAGGTGGCAGGTGTTACTGCGGTCACCAGCCGGGATTGGATTGGATGTTAATGGAATCCAGGTACTGTACTGAGACTACGCCCCCGGTTCCGGGGCGGCGGCCTGGCCGATGTGAATGACTCTCTTTTATTGATAAGTTCTATGAGCCAGCCATTAATTTCATGTATGTAATTCTTTTCTTTTCTTTTCTTCCCCATTTATTCATTCTTCTGTTGCCCTGAAAGATATTTGTTTCTTTATTGAATGTGTGTAGAAGGTTATTAAGAGGCGGCTCCTTTTTTGTTCATTCTCAAACCTAGGTATTCTCTCCTTCTGTCTCTTTGAAAGCATACGCCCATCAAGGTTACTGTTCAGACGATACCTCAGCAGCCCAGCAGATAAACCTCTTTCATAAAACAACCTTGTCTCCCTCTCATAAAAGGTCCAGCAGTATATCCAAGCAGGAGTTGCCAACAAAGCAAAATACCCGCCAGTTCACCTCACCTCAGCTCAGTTGTTTTATCCCTAAACACCAACACCAACACCACTGCCGCTGCCACTAGTTACAGTGTACCGCTTCTGCGCCAATCGCCGAAGCCGCAACCACCGGGCTTCTACTTCCACGGGCCTCCTTCTCTACTCCCGCCCCTCCTCGACCGCCCTTTCCACGCCCTTCGCCTCCGGCTCTGGCCTGACTTATTAAGCCTGACCTGACTGACCAACCTGCACCAAACATCTCGACTTTGGAACCCAAGCCTTTCGGTCTTTTCATTTCACCCACTCGCTCATTTGGAGGATTCCCTATTGTAGGACGACGGTACGACACACAGATTTAAACCGGTAATCCGTCATCAGTCACCACATCATGGCGCAAAAGCGACTTATGCAGGAGCTTCAGCCCCTCCAGAAGGAGAAATGGGTCAACATTGAGGTAGGTTGCATCTGATTATATTGGCAGAGACGAGAACTCACATGTCCTCTAGACCGACGATTCGAACATCCTTCGCTGGAAACTCGGTCTCTGGGTTGTCAACCCCGACAGCGTCTGGCATGGCGCCTACCTCAAGGCCGAGATGAAGTTTCCGAACGATTACCCATACCAGCCTCCTACTTTCAAATTCCTGACTAAGAATATCTGCCACCCCAACGTTTACCCAGACGGCAATCTCTGCATTTCCATTCTTCACAAGCCAGGAGAAGACGAGCAGTCGGGTGAACTGGCGAGCGAGCGTTGGAATGTTCTTCACGGCGTCGAATCCGTTCTCCGATCCGTCCTGCTCCTGCTCGACGATCCCGAGATTAACTCCCCTGCGAACGTCGACGCGAGCGTACTCTACCGCGACAACAAGACCGAATACAACAGGCGGGCAAAGGAAATCGTTGATAAGTCTCAGAAGGACATACCAGCAGGTTCCCGCATGCCCACTCCCTCCGAACTCACCGTTGCACCACAAAAGCCAGTTGACGACGATGCCGACTTTTGGAACATGACAGATGAGGAAGAGGACTTTGGCGGTAGCGACAGTGATGAGGATATGGACGAATTCGATGAGGACGACGACGAAGACGACGATGATGTTAGAGACCGCAGATAAACGTCCTAGTGCGGTAGTACATTTTTTGAGCAGGCCAATATGACGTGCTGGGCTACTTTCAACCCTGGTATCCTCGGCATTTGGTGGTTTCGTCATTTTCATCTACAGTAAGGTCGGCGGCATAGCGGGTTGTGTTTTATTTACTTAGGGCGTTAACGATGCGGACTGTCCCGACTAGAATAGTCTCGACAAGGTATGGGCTTGGCATGATGGGGACCGGGACAGACCGGTGGTCTCTGATTTACGCATGCTGTTATGAGGAGCAAACGGTGTATTTTTGATACTTGATTTCTTTATAGACAGAATACACATTTCAGACGAGATTCGCCGAGTATATTGAGGTGCCAAAAGTCTGAGGAAGGACCAATATGAACGTTTATCGAGATGCCCTTGGCAAAATGTCTGAGACGGAGTCAAGGATAATCTCGTCACTACAAAAAACATAATTGAAGACCCGGATTATTTGAGTAGCATGATCAGCAATATATTGGTTAGAGGCTGTTTCATAAGCCATTAACACGGCAGCGCGGCAAGACATCTACTTCTAGACGCCTAATATTGATATCGAAAACCACTAATTTGACGTTATGCAACCGCCCTTGCCTGCCTGCCCTACATGCCAGGGCAAGAGAAAACTCCTTACGCTCAAATGCTAAAGCAATAATCATGTCGTGTCATAGACAGCGGCGATTCCTATCGTCCGCCCGTGCTTCATTTTCAGGGGGGAGGGGGAAGGCAAGCCAAGCCACCTGTGCAACGACTGCCACATCCCTCTCACCAAGCCAAAAGCAACATCTTAGGCCGCCTACTGCTTCTCATCTGGTATGTCCATATCCATCAGATTGACCGGCTCCTTTCTTTCGGACGGGGTTCTCGAGATCGACATGAAAGGAGGGGGTCTAGACTTCTCTTGCATCTCCGGACTTCGAGGCTCCTCACTGTCCACATAGTCGGCTTCGACAGTATTAGGTGTCATGGTGGCCGAAGTTGGCTCTGTTGTAGACGCAGTCGAGCCCTGAGGGCGAGCTGGGAGTGTAGGAGGATCGTCCAAGATATCGCTACTGTGGATATAGTTTGACGAACTTCCATAATCCTCCATCTCAGTACCTGTGTGATCATCTGGAAAATCAAATGGGCTGTCGAATCCATTTCTGCCATCGCTGCCAATGGAAGCACGGTTGCTATCCATTGAACCGACGCTATCAGCTCGGTGTTTTCTTTTTGAAGGCGAGAGAGGCGAGAGAGGGTGGTCAGAGCTGGGTGTTTGCTTTACTTCAGCCGTCGTCTCTTCTTCGGTCAACTCCTGCCGAAAAGCTTTGTTATCCACCTTAACAAACAGCTCTAGCTGAGGTGGAAGTCGCTGCTTCGAGGTTCCGAGGGCCTCCTCGGTGGCATATACGAGCAAAGGCTTCCTGGTTTCATGCCACACATCCTCGAATAGCTCCTCGGTCTTGATTTTCTGTGATCATGTTAGTCACTGATCTTTCAAGCCTGTTTGTTCCCTACCTCGACCCGCGTAGTTGATCCATCTCCGTGCGGATTATATGACAGTCTCCACCATTGATCAACTCGGTTGCTCCCGTTGTTGAGTTCTATCAAATCCTCTTCTTCACGCTGACAAACATAGACAACGTCGGGCGAAGTGGCCACTCCACGAAGCAGATACTTTTTGCATGTCATGGGTTTCGGACGACCTGGCTTGTCCGGCACCGTGAGAAGCCTTCCCAGAGCTCTTTGTTTCCTCACAACCTGTTCCATCTCTGTATCGAGGTCTGTAATCAATCAATCAATCAAAATGTTCTCCATCTTTCTGAGTTTCGAGACCTACCCTTCATTCTGTTTTCTAGACTTTCGAGCAACGTCTTTGAGTACTCAATTACCTGCTCAACCGTCTCATATCGCTTTTCCTGTTCATCGTCGCAGTCGGGAGCGGCCTCGCGGTGGCCGGGATACTCGTCGGTGTTGAATCCCGAATTCACCAACGCTGTGAATTTTCTAAACCCGTCAAGGTAACTCTTGTAACCCTCCCACTGCTCTACTGACTTTTTCAGCAGGCCAGACTTTGTGTTAATATTGCCGGTGGCCCAAATCCCCTTCAGTTGATCAAGTTGCTCCTTTTCTCTTTCAAGACGTGCCATATCCTCTTTCGTCTGGCGCCAACCGTACTGGATGCGGCGGGCCTCGTCTTGTCGAGAGACCAGGTATTTCTCTGGATAGAATTCATGAGGTATTTCGATTGAATCCTTTGGTCCATCACCAGATATATCGAGCACCAAAACATCGCCCATTTCCTTGAAAAATGCCACTTTGGAATCTTCTTGAATGGCTTCTGGTCCAAGTGCATCGCTCCACATTACGTGGTCAAGTGCCTCATACAAAGTCTTGATGCACTTGTACTCGTTTCTTGAGTGTTCTATTTCGAGATAACCAAAGTTGACGTTCTCTTCCATGGCGCCACCGTGGAAAGGTGCAACAGTAGCAACCTGTGTGAGTGGCCTGATCGTTTCACCATGTCTGTCCTGTAGCATCTCGTAAAAGTGCTTCTCAGTGCCAATACCATGGAACTTCATCAGCTCCGTCAGCATAGATATCGAGCCGTATGCACGCTCGGTGGAATCCAGAAAAGCCATTAGGCGGTGGATTTCCTCTTCGAACGCAGTGCTGCTGTTATGTTCTCCCGCTTCCCAGGTCATCTCTTCATTCATTTTTGCCAGAACCTCCTGTGATAAGATCTCCTCCCCTTTCCACCAATCCTTGTTATTACCGTATGTTGCAGCTATGTTACCTATGTTGAGAAGGATATTTCGGACCATGGGAATTTCATGCATGATCGTGAGGAGACCCCCCAGTCGATGATCATGCTCTCCTGGCCTGCTCTTTATCAGCAATGCAGGGGCGCTTTGTATCCTCTTTCTTTCTGACGGCTTCGGGTCGTTCGTGGAGATCTCTTTGCTAGCTGGTCCAACAGGAACCATTGCCCATTGGCTCTCCTCGTAGGTTTCGCGATTTGCTGGGCCAAATTGAGTAGGCGCCGGTTCCGATGGACCTATGAAGCCGGTTTCTTGTTCGGGTATCGTTATTCCAGCCTCTTGCGCCGACTCGCGAATCGCTCGTTGTACGTCGTCGTCTTCCTGTGCCTGGCTATTCGGGACACCTGTGTACAACCCGGTCAGTAGATGCTCGTCGGACTGGGAAAGAGAAATACCGGGCGCATGTGCCGCAGCCCATTCCACCATCGTACCCAGAGGAGATCGATTATTTGATCGTGAAGGAGGTCTTGAGGGAGCGCCAAACATATGGGAATCGGGCGGGGGAGTTACGCCTTGGATAACGGCGTGATCGGAAGACTCGACATGGAACGCTGCAAATTTGGTTAGAGGCACGGGAGTAAGATATATGAAGGAACTGACATATTCCGGCATTGTTGCTGTTGCCGTCTCTGTCCGCACTGAATGCTGAGTCGTCCCAGAGCTTCGTGTACCTCGATCGAAACTACGGTGTTTTAGCATGCGACTGGTGCTTTCACGCAGGAAGACCCATACATTGTCCTCTCCGTTATTGTAGAACTCTCCGGCAACCATTTCGATGTTGTTGTTGTTGAGCTGTTGAAAAAACATATGTCAGTCGCAACGGTCACTGGACAAAGGTATTGGCTCGGAGCTGACCTTGAGTGCTTGTCTTGCCAAATCGCGATCATTTTCAGATTTCAGATTACAGAATTCAACCAAACGATCGATCTCCTCCTCCAAAGGCTCCCTGGACGCCATCGTGTTGTGGTTGATAAAGTTGAGGAGGTATGGATATGCAGGAATGAGGAAGGACCTCCAACAACCAACGGGTGAGCAGCTTCTACTATTACTTCGCTTCCCTGGTAGAAGGTTGCGCTGAGCGGCCGCGGAGGGGCAGGTACTCACTAGAAGAGTGATAAGATAAGAAAAATGCTTGGCATACACGTGCTTCCATACCTAAGTACTTGAACGTTGAGGACGGTAGGCAGAAGTAATAACAAAAACCCTTTCTGCTATCAGTCAAATAGTTGAAATCTAAATTGGTATAGAGTTGGATTATGATCCTCGTTACGAAATTTGATAACAGAAGTTTAAGACATAGACTGAATCGGCTCTGTAGCGTAGTTTGGCGTGTGTATAGTTCAATACTCCAGTTATGATATATATAATACTTTGGATTTGCTTCAGATCCTTTTCGCGCAGGTACATATTCATTGTAAAAGAACGGAACTAAGAGAGGTCAAGACCCGTACAGGTCTTCTTCCCCTTGCAAGCTTTGTGATATGGTGGCATGATAACATGGTATCATGACACACCAAGCGGTATATCCGAAGCTGTTGCGACAACAGTTAGACAGACAACTTAAAGTCAATACTCCAAGTCACTAGCAACGATTTTGTGCCTGTAATTCAATATAATCTATGCTCCATACATATCTTCTGTAATAAACCTGAGCTACCTATCTCGAACAGCGTCTAGCCGTAGCTCATGGCTTCGAAGGTTCTAGAAGCTTCGACTACAAACTGGGGTTGACGGGAATCGCTGCAGCTCACGGTGGGGGAGCAAACCGTCAAGTTAGCGCTACAGATTTGGGGTCACAACAGAAACCTACCTATGTACAAGGTACCACAAAACACTCATACAGACGATAATTGAAGGCATAACGTATGGGCGAGATCTTAGCATCAGGCCAAGATTCAAGCCTCTTCAAGACCCGCTCAAGCTTCCAGGAACCATCTCGAGCTCCGGAGCTGGAGGTCTTGGACTGGATTTCGGGCGTCTGGGGCGCTATCTCCACCACGGCTAGGTATCGTCATAGGCCACTTTATCCCTGCGAAGACCGTCAGGTATCGACAGGTTGAGAGCCCAGCCCGACACGAGACTACGGCAGAGCATGACCGACCGATTTTTTTGACATGCGTATTGCAGGAATTGAGTTTTGAGAGACGTTGTTAACCAAACAAAATAGAAACATTTACTGGCAGTTAAAGCTACAGAAGTGAAACAAACAAGTACAGTGACTGACGTAGAGGTACATACAGAAACTCTATGGAAATCGATCGACTCGACGTCACCCCCACCCCATGTAGGTAATGGAAGGTCAGCCAGCCAGCGTCTATTCCATATCAAGTTCTTTGTCCAGGCCTGACGGTGTCCTTTTCCCCCTTGGAAGCTTCCACAAGGTCCCATGCCCCAGTATTTCTCAGTGGTGGCTTCTCTAAATCCTATGTCACGGTCGCATGGCGTTGAAGTGTTAATGTCATTAGGTAGACCTGACGTCCATTTTATCCTCTTCACCTCTTGTGAACTCACTCTTACACTAAAACATTCCCCTCTCTTTAACCTCACTTCAATTCAAAAACAAACCTTTATACTTTTGGTTTACCTTTATAGCAAGCAGCGACACCTACACCTACACTGTTTTTTTTTTCATTTCCACCGCTTTCACCTTTACCTCAACACATTCGAACCACATCGCAAACCTACCTAACTAGAAACATTGACCACGAGCCACAATGGTCAAAGAGACTAAGCTCTACGACACCCTCAATATCAAGCCTGAGGCTTCTCAGGATGAGATTAAGAAGGGATACAAGTAAGTAAACAAATTTCCATACGCAGAGCTACGAAGGCGCAATACCGATTACGACTTCTATCATGTTACCGCCTTCGAATGCATTATGGCCACTCCATGCTGCTTTCAATGGTTTGACAAGTATGAAGTATCGTATTGGAAAACTCGACCTTCGCGCAACCTGCATCAATCTATCTCTGTACAACTATGCTAACCGCCGTTCTTTCACAGAAAAGCTGCCTTGAAATGGCACCCAGACAAGAACAAGGATAGCCCCGATGCGGCTGAAAAGTTCAAAGAATGCTCACAAGCATACGAAATCCTTTCCGATCCCGAGAAGCGCAAGATCTATGATCAATATGGTCTCGAGTTCCTCCTCCGCGGTGGCAGCGCTCAGCCCGAAGGCGGTGCTGGGGCCGGGGCCGGTGGTAACCCGTTCGCCGCTGGAGGTATGCCCGGCGGGTTTGGCGGATTCGACTTCAGTGGTGGTGGTATGCCTGGCGGAGGCACTCGAACCTTCCACTTCAACACCGGCGGCGGAGGTGCTGGCGGCTTTGGTTTCAGCAACCCCGAAGATATCTTCGCCGAGTTCATGCGCAACGGAGCTGGCGGCATGCACGGCGGTGTTGATGACGATGATATGGCAGGCATGTTTGGTGGATACGGCGGTGCTCGAAGCCGCGCTTCACGTGCACGATCCGGTTTCGAGCCTCGAGCCAGGGATACCACCCCTGAGGTCACCACTGTCGAGCGACCTCTGCCTCTGACACTCGAGGAGTTGTTTAACGGTGTCACCAAGAAGATGAAGATTAAGCGTAAGACCTTTGACGACTCTACCCAGAAGCGGGTACAGACCGATCAAATCCTCGAAGTTCCTATCAAGGCAGGTCTGAAGAAGGGTTCCAAGATCAAGTTCAACGGAGTTGGCGATCAAGTAGAGGGAGGTCGCCAAGATCTTCACTTTATTGTTGAAGAGGTAAGCAAAATTCCAGCAAACCTTAGATATGGTTAGATAACTAACATCTTTACAGAAGGAACATCCTCTCTATAAGCGCGAGGACAACGATCTCATCCACACCGTCACCCTTGACCTCAAGGAGGCCCTAACTGGTTGGAAGCGAACAGTGACCACGATCGACGGTCGACAGCTCAACTTGGAGAAGGGAGGTCCTACTCAGCCGAACAGCGAGGAGCGTTACCCTGGCCTAGGAATGCCAATTTCGAAGAAGCCAGGCCAGCGAGGTGACTTTGTCATCAAGTACAAGATCAACTTCCCTTCAAGTTTGACTGCCGACCAGAAGCAGAAGCTGAGGGAGATTCTATAGAGGCCCGCTACGGGTAAAACTGCTTGCAATTCCAACCGAATGCTCGAGGTGTACTGGGATTTCTTCTACCCAGTAGCACTTGTATTGGGTCACAACGACTTGCATTATGTATCATTGGTGTTTTGGCGTTGGGGAATTTACGAATAATGAAAAGAGTGGAAGTTTGACGGGTTGGGCCTTGTCTATGAGGAGCCCTGATCGAAGAATACAAAGCTATAGGAGGAAGAAGGGGAGTTGATTAGCATGTGATGTTGATATCCATTTGATGGTTTAATTAGTTAGCAACTATGTCTTATATAGATGTCTATAATACGAAGACAGATTGAAGATCTGACGAATTGGCTCTTATGTGTGTTTCCCTCAGTGTATACCACCCGTTGATGCGATCACGATCCGACGAGCCGGTGATGCTATATGTTCAATTTGGGGGTTAAATGGGCTGATACAAATCCCTCAAGGCCGAAGAGAGGAGCCAAGTATGACGAGGGTTGTTGAAGTCTGGGTCCACTGTTGCCGAGTTACTGTTGACATGGGCATGGCTTATTCATTAAACGGGTTGTCGGTTCGACTTCTCCGACACTGCAGTTTTCATGTTTACTTGGAGATGTTTATGAGAGGTTTTTCTCTCACAAGCTAGCCAACCGTTGACTGCAGAATAATCCCGGTCCATGCTAGGAACTCATGCTTGTTAGAGGCTCAAAGAGCAAAGTCGCTGATGCGGGCCGGTAGGAGTAAAGAGAAGAAGGGAAGAAAACGGGTCCCCTCTCTTAGCGTCTTGCTTAACAGGGATTCAAAGTGCTGTGATGACGACACTTGGCGGTTCTTAGTCGGACCTTACTGTAGTTAGGTAGCTTGAATGGAGGGGGAGGGGCATTTAATCATGCTCATACATGCTGTGATTCTATTCGATTCGCGATCGCGAGGGGTTTTGTTTTGTCTTGTCTGACTTGCACGTGTTGGTGAAGATTCAAGATATTCGAATAGCATAGGTCGTATGTATAGTCTATGTGATTATTAACTTTGTTAACAATCAATATTTGATTTATATAAACCATACCTAGCTATACTTCTAGCCTGGGCGCATAATCATGATGCCTCTGTTATTCCCCTCGTCCGCGGGGTTTCTCAACCACCTGGCTCAGTCTTACACGCGCTGGATGGCTGATGCACGTTCATCAGCAACCTTCCGTTGCTACCTTAGTATTAACAGTCACAGTCACAATCCAACCCGGGCAACCCCCGTAGTTAGCAGGAGCCCCAGTTGCACTTGCATGTTCCAATTACAGCTTGCTGCAGTACCATCAGCTCCAGCTCTTTCCGTCGCAGTCTGAGCGTCCTCCGTAAGGTTGAATCAAGGAAAGGCAGCTCCTCCATAAAACCTCCGTTCCCCCACAGTTGCTCCATTACTCTCGTCTTCTTCCTCCACCTCCATTCTTCGCTCCACCGTTTTTCTAGGACATTCTTCCTTGATTCTCTACTTAATACGTCCAATTCCTCTTCGGACTTACCTCTGCATCTTCTCTAGAACTTTCGTCAATACAATCCGTCAAAATGCCTGAGGTATGCGACTTCCATACGGCTTACAGTTTGAGCGACGCCGCTAACATGTAACTTCAGATCAACACCCTCCTATTCGACTGCGACAACACCCTCGTCCTTTCCGAGGAGTTGGCCTTCGAGGCCTGCGCTGGTCTCATCAACGAGATCTGCGAGTCCCGCCAGGTCGACATGCGCTTCACCGGCGACACTCTCATCAAGGAGTTTGTCGGCCAAAACTTCCGCGGCATGCTCACCACCCTCCAAAAGAACTACAACATCGACATCTCCCCCGATGACCTCGAGAAGTACGTCCTAAAGGAGGAGGACGCTGTCATCGCCAAGATTAACGAGGCTCTTAAGCCTTGCCCTGGTGTTGACGAGCAGCTCGAGAAGCTTTCTTCCTCCGGAAAGTACACCATGTCTGTTGTCTCTTCCTCAGCCCTTCGACGTGTTCGCGCTTCCATCGAGAAGGTCGGCCAGGACAAGTACTTCCCTGGCGATGTTGTCTTCTCTGCTGCCACAAGTCTTGAGAAGCCTACCAGCAAGCCTGACCCCGCCGTCTACCTCCACGCTCTGAACAAGCTGGGTAAGAAGGCCGAGGAGGCTGTTGCCATTGAGGACAGCAAGAGCGGTACTCTTAGCGGTACCCGCGCTGGCATCAAGGTCATTGGCTACGTTGGTCCTTATGCTGAGGACAAGCAGCCTGAGATGGAGAAGACTCTGAGAGAGGCTGGTGCTGTTGTCATCATGCGTGACTGGTCCGAGTTCCCCTCTGCTCTGCAGAAGATCGAGGCTGGTGAGGTTTAAACTATGGAAGAATTTTATGACAATCTGCTTTGAGGAATACCCAAATACTAAATATCGGTCATACAGCGAAAGGGATGGGCAGGATAACGTAGATCAATCTAATTAATACGAATTTGATGAACATATGTATTTGGTCGTCGCATATCATGAGACATGGTGAATAAACTGAGACATGATCTTATTTAGACCAATCAGCACAGCTTGTTTCTCGAGATCAAACCTCATTATGAACTTCTTATTAGTGTTTCATATGAAATTTGTTCACTATCGGCGCCAATCCATCAAAAAGCTATTAACGCTCTGCAGTGTGGCTCGGTTAGGATTCGCCTCAGGGTAAGCTGTCATGATGAAGCCCAGTCTCGACTTGATTAGTGTTTTTGTAAACGAGACATTCTCGACCGAGTCTCTGACGTTTCCCTCATCGTCGAATAGATAGCATGATATCGCAAGAGCCACGCCAACTGAAAGATCCTTCCCAGACTCACATGCTATCACAATGCGTTGCTGATCAGGTTCCGCAACTGAGGCGAGATATTTGGTAGCGTAGTCGCATATATCAGGTAGTGCAGTTCGAAGATTTCGACTGGCTACTTTGCTTTTCCCAAGGCCAGCCTGCATGTGTGTTTTAGATTTGACCCACGAGTCCTTTGGTGTCGTGTCTTGGGTTATAGCTATGCGGCATTCCGTCGTATTGGCGGGAAGTGGTAAAGGGCAGACAGATATGTGAGGCGCGATCTGTATCTGGGATCCTTCGTCTTTCTTATTAGCCGAATGCTCATTAACCAGTTTAGTGATAAGATCTGGTAGCTCTGCCTCTGGCGTCTCAAGAAGCTCATCGATATTCTCCCAGAACAAAGGCGCTTCAAGACCATGTGCCCACATCTCAGTATCATCAGCTGCGCCCTGGATATATCCTCCCTCATCCATCTCACTGCCTACTACACGGCGACTAGCCGTGCAGCAGATCACAGGCCGAAAGTCCTCGAATATAGACTCAGTGTCCTCAGGTGAGGGGAGAGTTGAGTCAGGCGTTACCCAGAATGGGCGTAGTGGTTTGGTGAGACATGTTGGAAGGTTGAGATTGAGAGCTTTTAGTGAGGCGACGAAGCCGGGGATGAGGGCGGATATTTGGGAGTGAGTTGTCGCGGGGAGATGGGCTGGGAGGTAGAGTTTTGAAGAGGAGGGGTTTGAGGGGAGAAGAGTGAGATTGAGAACTGTGCACCAGATGGGAATTGTTGAAGAGAGGGCATCGGGCATTCCTGTATGAGTCAGTATATATACCGGTGAGAATGAGTTGGTGAAAGACTTACGCTTGCCCCGACGAGTAGAGTCGACAACTATGATACTATAAACACATTAGCTCATAAATATTTTTAATAAGAACTTCCATCTGGTAACCTACCCATCATTCTTCTCAATAACTTCAACCAAATGCAGATTCAACCTCCTCGTACTAAACTTCCAAGCCCTCTCATGACCATCCGTACTCTTGAAATACGCACTGGCACCCTTTCTCTCCGGCGGAATATACCAGCTCCCACAACGCTCATTAGCAACGAGTGGTCTTGGAGCGTACGATTGAGAGACACGGTCCACGAATTCTGCGTCAGTTTGAATGCTGTTTAGACGGTTGTGGATTGTGAGTGTTGTGCGTTTGAGAGAGGCCATGAGCTGGGACATGGAGGGTTGTTCATTTTGAGGGAGGATGAGATCCGAGAAGTGAGGATCTGGCATGATGGCGTTTTGGAATGATTGAGTGTATAAGTGACTAGAAGATGATTTGAGATAAAGTGAGAGTCGAATTTATAGATTAGAATGGTAGATATAAGGCGTAGTGTTGAGTTTTTGGTGGAGCTAAAACGTTAGGAGCCCGCAGAGCGATTTTATCCACCCCGCATTAAGTGTAAATGTAGAACATATTTGCATTCCTTTTACAAGGCAATTTGATAAAGTGTAAATAAAAAAGTGCTTGATCATTACTTTTGGTCGTAACCCGTCAGACGTATATACAATAGCATATGGTATTTATCCCTCTCTTGCTTTTTCAGCCCATTATTCCAAACTCCACTTGCCATCCTTGATGACAATCTTGATCTCTCTGTTCTCATCAATACTCCTTCGGCCAGCCTCGAGGATTGCTGTTGTGGCAATGGTGTTCTTGAGTGTGGGGAGAGGCTTGGCGTCGAGGTCGGCAGGCTTGAGCTTGCCCGAGTTCACAGCACGGCAGCCATCGACAAACTTCTCGATGGAAATGTATCCGTAACCGGTCTGACCAGCGAAGTTTCCATCCTCATCAGGGGCGTACTTCATGTAGAAGGGGTTGTACCACATCAGCTGACCAGCTGAGTCGTCGGCGACATCGTAACCTCGCTTGGCCTGATCGACACGGATCTCACCGTTGGCGGCGAGATAGTGGAAGTATTGGTTGGAGTGAACACCGGCTCTTTGAGGCGCAGTCCAAGAAGCAGTGTAGACACCGACGGCGCGCTTGCTGGGCTCGCCCGTCTTGTTCCAGGTAACAAGTAGAGAGATAGTGTCTTCGGTGACAGGATCGCAGCCGAGATCAACGGCAACACCCTTGGAGGAAGAGGCGTTGACGCTCACGGGAACGTATCCGCGCTCTTGAACCATGGAATCGTTGATGTCGATATGGTGGCTGTTCAGGTAGTATGAGATGTCAGACTCTTTACCAGCCCACGCCTTGAAGGTCTCGAGCTGTGACTTGGGCTGAGACATGTAGCTGTAGAAGTAGTTGAAGTCGCCAAGCTTCTGGGCCTTTGCGCGAGCATCAGCGTAGGCAGGGTCGTAACGCTTGTGGTGCTCGATGTAGACGTAGACTCCCTTCTTCTGAGCGAGGTCGACAAGCTCCTGGTGCTCCTCGAGGGCCTTGACGGCAGGCTTGGTGATCATAACATGGATGCCACGCTCAATGGCGTACTTGGCGATGGGAAAGTGGGTAGGGTCTGGGGTGAAGATGGTGATGGCATCGCCGGGGCTGAGGGCATCAATGGCGGACTTGTAGGCATCGGGATCAACCTTGTCGTTGGCTGGGAACGAGTCGAATGAGGTATCGAGGTCGTTGTACACCTGCTGGATGTTCTTGTGGAGATGTTCGCCTGCAAGAGTTAGTTGACTGAACAAATTGTGTTAATGTTTTTTAGTAGAGTACTTACGGATAGCAGGGAACTTCTTGCCATTGACACCAACCATGCCCAGCTTGTTGACCTTTTCGCGACGGCGCAAGTCAAAGAGACTGAGACCAACAACGCCAACCTTCTTGTCTGAACCAGAGGCACCGCCACCAACAAAACCGGTGGTGTACTCTCCAGTACCAATCTGGAAGTAAAGTGTTAGCCAACTGGAAAGCTGTCTATAACTTTGGTATTTTCAAATCAAACTTACCATCAAAACGTTCAAAGGATCCATGGTGAATGTGCGATGAGGGGCAAACGCGGGGAAGAAACAGAAGCTATGATGAGACCAAAGAAAGAGTATGAGGGTATAAACAAGCTTGTGAACTGACGTATGATAGAACGGCCAAGTCAATCGAAGCTTTGAAATAGTGAGGATGAGATGTTTAGAGTGCAATCATGAGATGACAGTAGAGCTCTCTTATGAATTGTTCGCTCATGTCTCCGCAAGCTAAGTTAAGCTTGGCTCCCAAAGCTGGGGGATACATCGGGGTTCTCTCCGCCTACCATTGGAGGAAAAATGAGTCCCCGCCTTAACCCCCCAATCTCGAGCTTGGGAGGGACAGCTTTCTTTATGGAGTCATGATACTGAAGAGCTGATGAGACTGTGGGGAAGCATCGTGAGGTAAATCTGGGGGAGAAGATGAGGGTTATTCAGCTAACTGATGAGATATGGAAGGCCATGATTTAATCTTTGGATTGAGGATCTCGTTCTTCTCATGCTGCACTGCATGCTTTTCATTTATGTTGGTTGTTTCTCGTGATATAGGTATGGACGGACAGCTAAGACGAGGGCGGGGAAATACTCGTATTGAACAATTTCCATTGGAGAAAAGAGACCTAATAAGATCCTAGCGACTTTTACTGATCATGACAGATGCCAGATACCCGAGGCTGTTGATCTATGAAGGTGATAGTGAAAGCTCATTCTTTCACCAAGACCGTCTCTATGCTCTCAGCGGTTCATTTGCATGATGGGGAACCCCGCGAATGTCAGTAGCACCTACCCTCCGCATCAAACAAAGAGTCAGGAAGTGGGCAAGAACCACCCCCAAAGCATGGATCAACACTAGGTCGTTACTGCCTCAATTGAATGAGGGGTTAGAATTCTATGGCGGGGTCAAGTTCCCCCACCCCCACGCCGCTATGAATACCGGCTCATGACCGCTTACAAGTCAAATCATGGGTGATCTGATTTGCTCTTCAATGGATAATCGAGAACATGCTACCTATCACCTAAATTAGGTACTGTATGCGCACTGATATGTACATAGATTATCAATATATTGGTAAATGAGAAATAAAACCGCATTTCTGCCTTTGACGGAGAAATCGATTTCCAGTCTCGTGATCGTCGACGCTCATGTAACACAACATCTCGTTGAGGCAATCCCACCTACCACTTTGGGGGCACTAATTCTCCGCCCTGGGCCTATCGTTTCCCCTCAGTTGCATTACAGGACAGTACTGTACCCCTTCAACACCAAGTTATGCATCACCACCCATTATACGCACTCAGATAGTTCACACTCCGAGCTCAGCTCACATACGGTCCGTCATTTTCCGGGAAGGCTTAATTTCTTCGGAATCGCCTATTTTTCAGCCATGCACTTTGCCTCACACGCCGCATCAAGTACGGTCAGCTCAAGGCTTAAAGGGTGACTCTCGACCGGCTAATATAAACATGAGCGTGGGATGTTGAACATGGTTTCCAAGCGAGCCAACGACCTCGTTATCGACGAGCCTCTTTTCTTCGTCGTTCCCGTCTAACCGGTTGCCCATGTCAAAACAAGCCAGATCCAAGGTTAAGGGTCTGTGCGAGATGCTTGATGCTGGAAAAGGGTGCATCCAAGAGATCTTTTGGATGTTTCTACCGAGTTTTGTTCGCAGGGACCTGAACTGCCGATCTCACATTCCAGACATCAGATAGATCATCTGGCAGCCATGATGATAATTGAGCCCAGCAGTGTCCCGATGTTCCGATTAGATTTTTCAAGTGTTTCAACTACCAGATCTTGATGTTAGCTGCGGTATTGAAGCTTTATGGCATCATGACTGATGTCTCGCTTTTGTCCGCCACTTTATACGACCACGCTTTCATGACGGCGCACGACACTTTACTTCAGGCAATTCCAACACACATACAGTATCACCACTAAAAGTATAGTGGTTCTCCTGTTCCATCCAATTGGGGGACGATCGAACCAATACCCACGCACGTCCTGGAGCACTTGACTTCCCGAAGCGAACCCACCCCCAAACCGGGACCGACAAACGGAAAAGCGCACTTGTCGGTTCGACATGATGCCTTGAGCTTCCTACGCTAGGTACTGTATCAAGTCCCTCTTTTGTTTCTTTTAAACCCCGACCCTGTCTTTTGCTCTTGTCTGTATTTTTGTTCTTTCACATTTTCTCTGTCGCTTCTCATCATCTCCTACATCACCATCTTACCTGTCCCCCAATCATCTTATACCACTCTCATCATGACTTCTTCCAACGGTGTTACCAACGGCCAGAATGGCCACGCTGCTACGCCCGCCTCACTTCCTACCGGAATCTACGCCCCCGTCATGACCTTCTTCGACCCCGAGACCGAGGAGCTCGACATTCCCGTCATTAAGAAGCATGCTGTGCGATTGGCTGAGGCTGGCCTGGCTGGTCTTGTTGCTATGGGCTCCAACGGCGAGGCTGTTCACTGCACCCGCGAAGAGAAGATTGCCGTCACCAAGGCTACACGAGAGGCCTTGGACGAGGCTGGTTTCCAATCCGTTCCTGTCTTCCTTGGAGCTACAGAGGGAAGCGTTAAGGGTACCGTTGAGCTATGCCAGATGGCTGCCGAGGTTGGCGCTGCTGCCACTCTCGTTCTCCCCCCCTCTTACTACAAGGCTCAGATGAGCGAAGATGCCGTTTACAACTACTTTATCGACCTCGCCAACGCGAGCCCCATTCCCATCATCCTCTACAACTACCCTGGTGCTGTCGCTGGTCTGGATATGGACAGCGATCTGCTCATCAAGCTCGGACAGCACCCCAACATTGTCGGCACAAAGTTCACCTGCGGAAGCACTGGTAAACTCACTCGCGTCGCTCTCGCTACCGATGCCAAGACACCCTTCCAGGAGGGCTCTGGCTACCTCGCCTTTGGCGGTATTGCCGATTTCACTGTCCAAACTCTTATCAGCGGTGGCAGTGGTATCATTGCTGGCGGTGCCAACGTCATGCCTAAGACTTGTGTAAAGGTCTGGGACCTGTACGTCAAGGGCAAGAAGGACGAGGCTCAAGCTCTCCAGAAGAAGCTCTCCAAGGGTGACTGGGTGCTGACCAAGGCTGCCATCGCTGGTACCAAGTCCGCTATCCAAAGCTATTACGGCTACGGTGGACACCCTCGACGACCTCTTCCCCGCCTGACACCCGAGCAAGCCAAGGGTATCGAGGAGGGTATCAAGGAGATCATGGAGATTGAGATGTCACTATGATTGATTCATGTTGAAGTTTGAATCGTCATCTGGTTGTCCAATTGGCCAAAAAGCCACTTATATGGATATATGAGTTTGCATAGCGTTGCATTTAATAACAAAAGAGAACACAATTGGCTCGGCAGTTGGATATGCATATGATATTATCTACTGCCAGGACTTGGTCATGACTAAAAGATTATGAGCATATAAATGAATAAAAAAAGATTATATATACTATGTCCCTCTTTATGAAACTGGTCTAGGCCTAAAATGGTACAGTTATGAGGAGCAGTTAGCAGGTCTCTAGCAGTCAGTGTGTCGTCTCATCATGAGCACATGTGTAATGGGTCATGTTAAACCTAATCATGATGGTGTTGCCTGAATCTCATGAGAAGGGTATTACATGTATGATGGATGTCTTCGGCTGGAACTCCGTCCTCGGCTCGAGGTGCTAAGATAGTCTTAGACTAATGGGACCTAGACGGACGACGTCATTGGTCACTCACCGATACCTCCTTGCGTCCTATCCCTTCTTCGACATTAGCGGAAGGTGGTTGGGGACGGAAGCCAATAGCGTCCGTCATTGAAACGGCAACTTATTATTCGAGACTGGCGAGACCAGACCTTTACACGGCATACATCAATCTCACATAATACTTACCGACATACAAAAGATTCAAATCCGTTGCCTTCTTTTCTCAATTCCCTCGTCATTGTTCCATTGATAGGAGTGAATATGAGAGAGGGTGCGAGCGGCAGTGCGGCTTCTGCCGTTGCCGAGAACGGCGTCGCTGCGCTGAATGACGAGCGAACGCCCTTGCTCAAGTCGAATGGCCAAAACCAAAATCAAGATGCTGAACCAGCAAGTGAGACTCGAGGGGATGGTCCCAATCAAGGACTTCCAGCAGGGCAGGAGGAGGAGACGACTGTTATTGCTGATGAGGTACCGACCACAAAGCTGGTTCTTATCTTCGGCACTGCCTGGATAGGCGTCTTCCTGGGTGCTGTCGATTCCACCATCATCGCAACTCTTTCGGGACCAATTTCGAGCGAGTTTCAATCTTTGAGTCTGCTGTCATGGCTCGCGACAGCTTATCTCATTTCTAATGCTGCATGCCAGCCTATCTCAGGACGATTGACGGATATCTTCGGCCGAGGACCAGGTCTTGTTTTCAGCAACATCTTCTTCGCAGCTGGTAATCTCATTTGTGGTCTAGCCCACAGCCAGACTACTATGATTATCGGGCGCGTTGTTGCGGGTATTGGAGGCGGTGGTTTGATGAGTATCTCGACATTCTTGGGCTCAGATTTGGTTCCTCTACGCAAGAGAGGTATCGTCCAAGGCCTTGGTAATATCTGCTACGGATCCGGAGCAATGCTCGGTGGTGTCTTTGGCGGTTTAATCAACGACCATACTTCTCAAGGCTGGAGACTTGCATTCTTGATTCAGGTACCACCGGTACTCGTCTCTGCTGTGGCCGTTCATTTCTTGGTCAGAATCCCTCCCAAGCAGTCGGATAAGTCGTTCCTTGCCCGCATAGACTTTATGGGAGCCTTCCTGACGTGTTCATTCCTGGTCTTGCTGCTGTTGGGACTTAACTCAGGTGGTAATCTTGTCCCATGGACGCACCCCCTTCCGCTGACCACGATTCCTCTGGCTATCATCACATTTGGGCTATTCTTATTCTGGGAGAGCAAGGCCCGCCAACCAATCATTCCCGTAAAGCTTCTTCTCGATCGAACTGTCCTGAATGCCTGTCTTTGTAACTTGGCTTGTACCATGGCAGTCATGGGGGCCCTTTTCTATGTCCCTCTTTACCTGCAAGTTCTTGGTAGCAGCGCCACGCAGTCGGGTGTCCAGATCCTACCATCCCCAATCGGCATTTCGATCGGATCTCTCTTTTCTGGCTTCATCATGAAAAAGACTGGAAGGTACACCAGACTCGGAGTGGCAGGCTTGCTCGTCCTTATTTCAGGCGTGGTGGTTCTCACTGTCCAGAACCAGTATAGTCCCAAGTGGCTGATGGCTGTTTCTTTCTTCTTAATCGGTTCCGGCTATGGTGCGACACTCACGACGACGCTACTGGCATGTATTGCTGCTGTGGACCACTCGCAACAAGCTGTTATAACTTCCGCAACCTGTAAGTTCCCTATTCATTTATTGACTTTCATTATCGCTAATAAAGTCTAGACCTGGCACGTAGTCTCGGTAGTACTGTTGGGGTTACCATTGGCTCAGCCGTGTACCAAAATATCCTCAAAGCGCGACTTTGGGATAGATTCGGCGACCAGCCTGGCGCTGCAGATGAAATTCGCCGTATTCGAGATGATCTCGACGAGATCAAGCATCTCCCCGAGGGATGGTATGATGGTGTTGTCACCTCCTTCGTGGAAGCTTTCAGGGGTGTTTGGCTGACGCTGCTGGCGTTTTCCATCCTGGGTCTGATCTGTGTATCACTCATGAAGCAGCACACTCTGCACTCGACTATTGAAAGACGTTGATTTTAAAGGATTGTCTGATGGTACCTATGAGAAGTTGGGTGTTAGAGACATGAGAAGTCGCAAGTCCCGAGTACATACCACTTTGCGAAGTACTAGTTCAAGTAGGTGCGATTTGAAAAGAGCTGCAAGGGACACAGTTGATAGACACCGGGGGAAGGTAGGTGAGTGAAACTGGGTGTGATCTATGGTACAGTCTGCAATATGGTCACCACCCACCAGTTAGTTACCTGTGGATATTGTCGCCCATCTAGAGTAAGAGAGGAAATAATTTAGAGACTTTATGCCAGTTATATTGATATTTAGGCCATTTAATTTGAACACACTGAAGCCTAGAAGACAGCGTCTCTGTCACTCCGTAGCACTGATTGGAAAGTAGCAGGAGAAGAGCTGGTGCTGGGAGCCCCTTCCCTTAGGTAGGTGGCATCAACAATGCTAACCTACTACCTTCGCGACCTCTCGATGGTCCAACAATCTCAACCTTGCATCCTCGTCCCAACTCATAAAACGACTTTTTTGGTAACCCATCATTACCTTCTCTCATATCAGGACGAGACTTAACTATGGCTGATACACACCAAGGCCCGTCGGCCTCGAACAACTCTAAACGACCTTCTGCCGCCGACCGTCTCAAACTTATAGCGCAACCACTTACATCGAAGTATTTGGTACTTACACCAATAGAAAAGAACCATACAGACAAAGACTATATTCGATTGTCCATGGTGTTCCCGGTCGGGTTTACCTGTGAGGAATCGAGCCAGTTGTCTGCCCGTCTCGCTTCCCAGGCGAGAGAACTATTCGAGCGGACTTTGCGCCATTGGCCGTTCCTCAACGGCGACTTTGGGACGAAAGTGATCGGAGGAAAGATAAGATTGGTCCTGTGGTACACACAGCCGGTCACACAGGGCGATGTCCGCGACCGATTCACAGAAGATATGTGCTGGCTTTGGCCGAAGAAAGTCGCCCCCGAATGCCAAGATATCTCGACATTACCTTTGAAGCTGTTTGAGTTTGGAGAGATTACTGGCAAACACACAGAGCCCGAAGAGATCGCCGGTTACTTTGACAATCCTAATTATCCCGTGATGGTCAGAGTGAAACTTCTCAAGGAGGGCGTCTTTGTGATACGTTTCGCGTTCAGCGAACGCATCTTTGATATGCAATTCGTTCAAAACTTCTTGCGTCAATTTCTCGATTTTACGCTGCCAGAGACTTCCTTCAAGAACATCCAGCCACTTGGTATTTCTTCCTACTAATAGACTGGAGTATAGTGCTAACTCATCTCAGATGTTCGAAGAACTATGCCCAAGATCGAGGTACATGACTGGCATATAAACAAGTGGAAGTTCAGTTGTTTCGATTAGAAAAGGGACGGACTGATCCATATCCCAACAGAAAAGTCTCGCCTAGGATACATGATTTACCGCTTGAAAGAACAATACGTACGAAATGCCTTCGGTTGGGCTGTCGGCATGACTTTGCACGATGGAGCAATACCCATTAGCTTCAGCGATTGTATCTTCGCGTTTTTGTGGTATCGAATCACCCAGGCCAGGTGGGAAACGGGGGGTATTGAGCACGACGACATGACACGTGCCTTTATCAAATTCCCGGGGCATCACTCGATTCGCGCAAAAGCCTATTACGGCAACAGTACTTACACGGCGGCCTTTTCCCTCCGGGTTGACAAGTTGATCGATTGTATACTCGACGAAGAAGATACCGGAGAAAGGAAAACAGCCAAACAACAATTAGAACTCAAACAAAAGCGTGATGCGAGAGAAAGTATTCGCTTGGCAGACGCAATCAGAAGAATATCTATAGCTAGTCATGTCGACGGAGATGTTCTGCAGAAGTTCTACGGAGTGAAGCAAAGCCTCAGTCCCGAAGAAGATGAGGAAGCGAGTTCCCGTGCTCTTCGAACCCAGCACGATGTCGTTTTTGAGAATTGGATCGACTGCGGCTACGCTCGTGGTAGTTATATTCGGGCCTTTTTCGGGGGAAATGATGTTTACCCCTACTTTATGCCTTGTGTAGACCATATGGAGGAAGGAAAGGTGATCTTGCTACCGCCCTGGGGGAAAGGAAGGAAGATTAGCAACGACATGTCACAATAGGATGGCTGGGATGTCTACGTGTGCCTCGAAAAAGAAGACTTGAATGAACTTGAACGGGTCCTGCGGGAGAAAGGGGCTATCAGGTAACTTGGAGCTGCTGAGATCAGCTTTAGAATAGCATTGGCAGAAGAACTTATAATCACTTTCTTTGAGGGTATGAGCAGCACATTACAATCATAAAACTTGACACTAAGAGCGTAAGAAACAGAATAACTTGGTGATCTGTATGAGTTTAGACTAGAATTTGATCACCACTACTTTATTTTGGCAGCGCAAGCCTCGGAAGATAATCTTTTGCTATGCAGTAATTACCTAATGTTGATCGAACGTAGCATAAATAAACTTCCTACTTTCGTCTTTTACTCTAACAAAAGGCTTGTGTAACTTGAGTAGCCTTTTTCTTTCAAGCCAAGTCACATTCGGTTGTCATTCCTCCCAGGCAAGCTTTGTGACATTTCAGAAAGCAAGATATCAGCCGAGAAGCCATGTGATTGGACGAGGAATAAACTGACAGCTTGGCTTATGTTTGGTTATGCTAATATTCATCATTGAAGACGATGGACTCGAGATTCACATTCCTGGTGTTGATCACTGAAGACAGGGTCTGAGACGTATTGTCTGTACAGTACAGCTCTCTTGAAGCTATCTAAACAAACTCCAGGACGAAGGTCCAAGCTCCCTCTGCGGACATTTTAGACCGGAGATAAAGACCACCGCGGGAAACCTCATCGCGGCGGCCGCCAGGGCTATATCGGTTGTCTGGCTAGCAGATGGGCGAGATCCACCATATCGACGTTGCGGATGAGAGGTTGATGTATCGTGAGATGGCTTTCAAAGTTAAAGACGGTGAAATAAGTACTCTACCAAGAAATAGTGTACGAGTGTTGAAGTTATTGTGTCAACTCCATGATATGGCTTGCCAGGCTCGGCCTAGATCTGAGACATCTTCAATCCAGGCAACGCCACCGGTATGCTTCCGCCGAGACCAAAGCCTCGTTTTCGCTTATTGGTAAAGTATATCCATGCCTCTCCTCCAGCTTGAGAGGATACAGTATTGAAGTAAAAAGTTAATGAGTGCACCAAACCAGAATTGGAAAGTGATTCGCGGAGTACGTAAAGGAATTGACTGAAGCACAAAGCACAGACGACGGTCTCGTAACGTCTGCTATTTCCTCAAGTGTCTGTCTAGTGTTAGCTGTAGGTCAGAGTGGCGAGAAGATACAGCATCATCCGTTGAGTCTAGACAAAGTGAGTGTTGGTCCCTGATATGCTGATCTTGTAAATCCTTTGATTCATTGAAGATCCTCACATCATATGTCGTTTATAGAGAAATGGTGATGTAACTCGCTTCATTGGACGGATCCGTACAAACATACTTACTCTGCATCAGGAGCGGGAAGCCTTCCGTTGCCACAGAAGATTTATGGGTATCCAATGGTGAAGAACCGTTAAGACTCTTTCAATGCTTTCAGGTTAGTTCAGTCCGGAGCAAAAGTAAAAGTGAGCAAGGAGCTATGGCCAAGGAACAGGTGCCTTGTTGTTAGGGGAGCAGAAAGAGTATTCTCTTCTACTTGGGTGGCAGAAATAATTAGTCCAAGAGACGGTCTCGGTTCGCATGAAGTGACTGGATTATTTTATCTCCTACTCATTTGGTGGCCACCCTTTCTGACACCCTCTTGGCGGGTGCCCTGTTACTACTGACGACTTATTTAGCTTCCGCATTGGCATCTTGACAGGCGCCACAATCGCTTTACATACGGATATAGACAGTTCTTGGCCTGGTGGCTTCGCTAAAGAATGCCTCTGTCCCATCTGAGACTCGATCTACCACCCGTTACGATACGAACGCTAAAGGGAGTTTAGACTGGTGATCATCCGTAGAGGCACCTGTTAGTCTCTTCTCCACCCAACAGTCAAAAGCGGTCTTATACAAAAGTGCGTGATGTGAATCAAGACGTCTGATACGTCAGGATCCTACAAGGTTCTGCTTTGTAACATTTTGAAGTTTTGAACAGAGTTTTAGGGGTTTTTCTTGTTAGCTAAGATAGGCCCTAGATCTGGTCGATCGTGACGAACGTTGATATGCAGTACAGCGAAGCGGCCGACCCTCAGATGTGATGGGTCACTCAACATGACGATTGGAAACCCGGATATGGCTGAGATCCGAGATAGAGTTGAGCTGGGTATGCAAGGCACCATCTGCAAGGAACCTTGAGGCGTTGATTCGTCTGGACCCTTGGATAGATCTGCATATCATATAGATACCCTTGGTAGATCTACTGTCTCACTTGGACCCTTCATTTTCTAAGAATATTCCTTTTGTCTCTAATATTATCATCACTCTCCTTAAAATGAAGTTCATAGCCTCTACCCTTCTATTCAGCGCCTTGTGCTCTGCACAGCGATATACTTATACCACCCGCACAATGACAGAATGCTTCAGCACCACGCAAGAAAGCTTCGGTCCTGCGACACCTACACAAGGCACAGACAACTATTACACTGTCGAGATGCCTGAGTGTCAAGATTGTGGATGCACGGATTGTGCTTACACAAATACTTATACAACAACACTCGATGTCTTTGTTCCTACTGGCATCGCCCAGTTTCCTTACTCTGTTAAGGAGGTTTATCGGGGCATGTCGGCTATGCCAGCTGATGCTACACCGACTGCTGTTCCTTATGGATTCACCTCTGGTGTTGAGACGTGTGACGACTGTGGTGATGAGCCTGTTACTGCAACAATGACTTATCCCCGCGGCGGTTCGCCATATCGAGAAACTGTTCCCACAGGGACACCCGCTGCATCAAGCTTCGAGCGTCCTTCAACATTGAGGACCGAAGTTTCTGATTCATCACCCACTGATGAGCCTACGATTGCTCTTCTAGAGAATACTATTCTCGAGCACAAGGTCATCGAGTACAAGGGTCAAGGTCAAATACCTGGCTCTTCCAACTTTGCCAACCTTGGCCTCCGAGGCGACTCTGAGGATGACTTGAATGGCTCTGGTGGTTTATCCAGAAATATCAAGAGTTACGCCAAGATGAGAGATACCGCACCTTCGAAGGATGCGGATGGTGCGGCTATGGGAAGACGACCACCTGCTGGTGTTGCGGTGGTTGTACTTTTGCCCATAGCTTTACTACTGTAACAACAACCAAAAAAGAGAGAAGAATGAGAGGGATTCACAGGAATGCATTCAGCGATGGCGTTGCATTGATTGATCGCATTGGGACACATTTCTTTTGTGTATTACGATTATTACGGCCGAGTGTCATGGAAGGACATAATACTGGTTGGAAGAGATACCACTACAGCGATTGGAACGCCCGCTTTGGGCCAGGGATAAAAGCATAGTAGGCAGAAAAACTAGGTAGTCATCAACAAAGAAGCCAAATACTCAACACTTGGATCAAATCGGTTTGTGACCCCTTGGTGTGGTGCTGGGGGATGTTGATGCTGTACTTGATCAGTCAGATCCCCCGGCGCTGGTAAAGTTGGGTAGAGAATGTGATGATTTTCTTTCTTAGATTAAGTTAAGATGAAACTACCCATATGAAAGCTATTCCCAGATAGATCTTACACATGACGGTTTAGTAATGGGCAATGTGTTGAGGACCATTATGGTTGACTGCAACGGGGTGGGCTTGAACTCTTACCAATCACCAAAGCAGCGATGCAGTAAGAGACTTCGCTCATTTCAGAAGCTCTGTAAGCACCTTTGAGCTCAAATAGCTATTCGTAGTCTTATCAGAAAGTTTAATAATTCACTTTAAGCTATCGTACCAAGACCAGTAGGATACTAGGAATCCAGGCACCTGGTTTAGCCGATGTCTCAATCGACGGAATGATGCTAGATGCTTGAAACTACTAATCAGTATTTCTCTATAGATGACCCAAATACGATCTCGGGTTCACCAAGATAGCTTTCTCTTTTGCATTAGTGTCACATAGCCATTGCTTCCCTTCATACACCAAGCTTCCTTCACCGAGATGAGGCTGAATCCCACACATATCTTACACCAAGCTTCAGGCTAGCCTCATCTCGTGTAGTCACCTACTCATAATGATGTTGCTTTCACTAGTCAAGTGCTTATATCTGTAAACTTTCAACACCATGTCCAAGATCGAATTATCTTTTATCCATCAAGTAATGCACTCGAGGTCATCGTGATGAAGTGTTGCTATGCTAATGCCGTGGCGTCAAGGTCTATAAGACCGAGGGCTATTGCAGATATTCATAATAAGCTGGATTATGAGGAATACTTACCAACAACTTGTTTCTCGCATGGCGTAGCATGGAATTCAAAATGTGAGCTCAATGCCAGAGCAGATGCAAAAGACTGTTCACCGAGGACTGTTTACCGATGATGGCTGCTCGTTGGCCTCCAGTCAAGTCAACCCAAAGCTCTATGATGGAAGGAGTTTTAGTCACAGGCGTTACTCCGTCGCCGAATTATCACTTTCACTGAAGATGAGGTGCTCGGGAACCATATTCTCAAGAGATGCATCATTCACTATCCACACCTCCGAGACAAAGCGGCCATGTCGATTCACGATGTGGCAGCAAACTTGAGAGACACCATGGGCATGCTTGATGCAGCTAGTGGTAGTGAATGACTTGCCATATCGATTTGCGAGATCCAGGATCGTTCTCATGAGAGGCTTTGCTTGGAAGCATGGGGCAGAGTCCTTGAATTCTGCTGGTCTCAGCATTTCGAACGAGACTGTTCAACTTGTACTTTGCATCTCTTGACCATAGTCATGAGATGGCTTTGAGTATCTTCTCCCTGTTATCATACATTTCGTTTTGGGCCAAGCTGTATTTCTGACACCCAGTTTCGTGCGCCGATATCGCACTTATCGGATGGTAGTTCCTTATGAGGCTCGACGATAGGTAGAATATTTTGTCGAAAGCGATGGCCGAGTATACACAGAAGATTACCAGCATTTCCCATTACATGCATCTCACCTAGTTAACCGAAGGACCTGATCATCTTTTGTAAGATGCCAAGTATTACGATATCATAGCTTACTCTAATTCAGGGCCTCCTTTATTCTGTGACACTCTCCACGATACGGAGTATTTTTTTGCGAAAGTGACTCAATCCTTAGCAGGATTTATGAGGCTATTCGGAGAGAATGAGAGCGACAGAAGAAGATTGGCGGAAATAGGCCCCTGTTTTAATGACGGTTTCAAAGGCAGATTAGGTTGGGACCCCAGTATCCGCCATGGCCCCTGGCTTGTGATTGTCTTGAATATCAATTTGTTGGTGACAGCTTCAGTCAACGGCCGGTCACTCAATTGATTGCATTCCTTCTCTCAACGACCGTCCTTTATTATCTTGGTTATGATGAGATGTGACGGCAACTAATGCACCTCGAGTCGTAGTGTAACATCATCTGCGGCACAGCAACCCGTATCATCCGAAAACAACAAACGTCATCAGCGTCAACAAAGATGCGTAATTATCGTGGCGGTTCAAAGTATAACAGTCAGGATCATATGGATGGATGTTGAGAGAGAAGTCGTTGGATTTTATAAAATGAGAGACGATCATCTTTCCTCATCAGGAATGACATAAAACGTCCGCAACAAAGTGTCAGAGGAAGCGACTGGGCTAAATTACTGACGAAACTGCCGAAGCGTCACTGAGCTGAAAAGCATAAATTTAGAAGAATTTCGCATCTCGGTTGGTTTCATTGGTTGAGTGTCTCAAACAGAGTGGTCCCCTAATTCTTCGCCCGTGGCGCAGCTGTGGCATGGCCTCGCAGGGCACTCTAGGCTGTTAAATAGATAGATGCCTTAGACCTCCGCTATTGAACGGCTATTCGAGATCACGCGTAAAATATTTTATTGACTAGATTGTCCTTTTAGGAGTTATTTCTCCCCCCTGAACTAGTGCTGACACTATCAATTGATGGACGGAATCTAACAGACACAGATAAAGAGGGAGGACAAGCCAGCCACAGCCACAAAGACAGCCCTGCTGTTGCGTCTAGCAACGCGTGGACAACGCTAACCAATAAAGATCCATTGTGGAGGCTTAGTTTCCCCAGTCGCAGCGAGCGTCATGTCTCTCGCTGGCACTGGCACTGGCCTTGACAGTGGATGGATCCATGGAGTTGCCCGCTGGCCAGGGAACCTGTTTCGTCAGGGTTTCCAAGGACCATCGAACTTAATTCAGACCCAGCCCAACCTAACGTAACGTCCCGTCCTCCAACGCCTACCAACGTCTTTCCTCCTCATAACAACAAACAACTTCTATTGACGATAACGCTCTTTGTGTGCCTGTTGTGTGTTTGCATTTTTAACAAGTACATTTTCTCATCTAGCGAGTCTCGAACAAAGCATTGACGACGGCGGATACATTTAACCGATATACCTGTGACGAAACAAGCCCTTGCGATTTCAGCTGAAAAGCCAACAAGACACATTCATACAACTCAGCCTGGTTCTCACTTGATCAACAATTAGGACGTCTCTTCGGGTTTCTATACATACTTTCATCTACACAGTCTGCGCATTAGCCTTCAGTCATGCGGTTCGACATTGATCCCGATATCGTCCCCAACTTGAAACTGGGTCTTCACTCGTTCCAGATCATTCTTTCTCTGGTCGCATGGTGTTTGCAAATCGGTGTGTTTAACGCAAAGGATGCGGAGGTCACTGGAAAGAATGGCTGGACCTTTGGAGTGGTAAGTCGATATGCCTCGACCTTTTCATGATCTGTCATGTCAGCTAACGATGATCTCTAGTGTTTCCTTTCGGTGCCGGCTTGGATCTTCCTAATCATGACCCCCCGATGGGGCCGCACACGACGATTTGCCCAACCACATGCCATGCTTGCTGTTGATGCTGCTTTCACTGTTATCTGGCTGTCTGCCTTTGCCACTCAGGCTTCTTACAACGCCGCTGGCCAGTGCGGTACCGCCTGCGGCATCAGCAAGGGTGTTGTTGGCTGCGGTGTCATTGTAACGTATGTATACGAAATCTCGATCAACAGAAACCTTTGCTAATTATACTACAGCCTCTTCTTTGCTGGTACAACCTTTGTCTCCCTCTTCACTCTCAACTACTACAACAACCACAACACCCTACCAGGCTACGACAACCGCCAGATGGGCACCGACAACATCGACCCCGACAAGGCTGCTTTCTCCATGGCTCCTCACGGCGACGAGGCTTACGAGCGAGTTGACATGGACGATCACGAGCCCTCGGGTAGTGCCTACGGCGGTGGCTACAACCAGAGCAGCTACGGCGGCCACTCTCGCTACGGCGATGCCAACCCCTATAGCGCTGATGACGATGATCCTGACCGCTTCGGCGCTCTTCCCCCACGAAACAACACCATGTTCGATAACGATACCGAGTACCACGGCGGTGCTCCTCCCTCTATGCCCGCCAACTATGCCAACCCTACAGGCGGTGCCCCTTATGAGGATGTTCCAGTCGCTCAATTCCCCGCTGCCAACTACAACAGAGGGCACTAAGTCGTAAATGCATGTAAATGAAAGGAAGGATATGGATTGGTTTCATTATTTTATACAACGGTGTTCATTTTGCTTGGTGTGAATAGCCTGGGAAACGTCTGCGTCTGGAATGCGGCTCAACATTTTTGTATGGTGGAAAACGCCTCTAAATGGAGGAGAGGCGTAACGGCGTCATGAATTGCGCAGAAAGGGCGATGTGACGAATTGTCTTGGTTTGCATATATGAAGTTAGACATTTGCACACAAATCTATGTATATTGAAGACATTTAAATGTGCTTGAATCCTGTGTTTTTGACAGTATCTTTGACAGTACAGAATGTTCAGTCGTGTAAATGAATTCTATATACGACGTCTTGTATTATTCAAGATGCTCGAGCCCAACTCCCAACGCCTTCTGTTCTAAGCCAGTTTTGATGCTCCGTACTTGATGATAGCGATTTTAACCTTGGGTCTTTCTCAGAAACCCTTCTTTTAAAAGACACATCTCCTTTAATCCTGAGCCTCCTTCTGCATCTTGCGAAGGCGCTTGGCGATATTGGCTGATGTCTGCTGCATAGGGTTCAACTTGCGATCCCGAGACATAGCACCCGTATCGTCACCATACTTGGCAACCAACTTCTCCAACCACTCAATCTCACGAGCACTCTGGTGTCTCTTCTTGGGAAGATCAGGCTGCTTAGCCTGCTCGAGGAGCTGCTTGACAACATCGGTGGTCTCCTCGTCAGCGTCGTCCGCAATACCGCCCCACTCCTCGGCAGTCTTGCCCTCGTCGTCGCTGTCCCTGTCGAGGTCGTTGAGCGGATCGTTGAGAGGGTTAGGCTTGTTGTCGCCGATGATGCGGATGATCTTTCCGTCTGCATCGCGCTCAACGCGCGCTTCGGACACAACAGCGTTGTCGATCTTGGCGATGGCGAAGGGGTCGTTGGGATAGGCACGAGTTGTGGTTGCGCCGAGCTTCTTCTCTACACCACCGGTAGGAGCCTTAAGACGAGCCACGAGACCGAGGCGGCGGTAGTTTTGGGACATGGTCTCCTTCTTGTTCCTTTACTCCTGCGTTAGCTTCTTCCCCAAATCTTCATGTCGATAAAAGCTTGATGGCGACGTACCAGTTCTTGGCGATGGCATCGTTACCACGGGGGTTAAGGATCTTCTTGGTTCGGTTGAGTTGTCTGACGGGCTGGCGACCAGATCTGGCCTTCTTCTTTTGGAGTTCGCGACCCATGGTTGATTATTGGTGTTGTTGAAGTTGATAGGTATTGTATGGATTGGAGGCTTGCGAGAGACGTACAAAAAATGCCCGCCAAAATTTGATCGCAAAAGCTTATCGATAAGGAAGTGGGTGTGCCGCCACGCTAGTACCCCAGCTCAACCTCTGGAAAATGTTAAAGTTGGCAAGCAGTATGGAATGACAATGAAATATGAAAAGAAATAAGACTTCGTCATAATATTAGCTGCAAATTACCTTCTATTTTCGTTCTTTGAACTGTTGTCTAACCTCTGTCAAATCGATCCCCCCACTAAGTCGACGCTATGGTGAAGACTGGACAAGCTTGCAATCTCTCACGTGCAACTATCACCACCTCGCAAAACTCCATATCTGCAACATCAAAATAACAAAAGTAAATCGTATCTACAATCATCTGATGGGATATCAGACACTTCAACCTAGTGCCAGAACTTCTGATGTTTTGACGAACATTGTAGAGTTCATATACGGTCTCATTATCCTATCGTCAAGTTTATAATCATTATTTACCAACTTCCTATACCAGGTTGGCCATTAAACCTTGAACTTCCGAGGATCCAACTTGTCAATATCCGCACTTTTAGCCACTCCATCAAAGACAAACTCGGACATAAGCTTGCCTGTTCCAGGACCGTTCTGGATACCCCAGCATGTATGACCCGCGGCGACGAACAAGCCAGGTACACTCGTCCTGCCAATTAAAGGACCGCTCTCCTGCCCAAAGCGGATGTGTTGTGGGAGGTAGCATGCTTGCTTGGCTTTGATAGGTGCGGCGGCCAATTTGGGACTGAACGTGCTGATGTAGGAGATTATGTCGTCGCATTGAGCTTCATCGCATTCCACTTGGTCTGCTGTATCGGGGAGTGGTACAGTTTTATCTGGCTCGCCTGTGCAAAGTCAGAATTGGCATCGTTGCGTTCAATATTTGTACTTACCGCAGGCATAAGCCTCGTTGAACGGTCTAGCGTAGATTTCGGGATCAACGTTACCCCTATGCCTCTTCTTCTGTCCCATTTTGGCACGATGCTCAGGTATAAAATCTTGAGGAAGCTCTATATCTGTAAAGACAGCATAAGGACTTAAGTCCACGTCATAAACGACGCTGTGTGCCCTTAGGCTCTCGATCTTAGCTCGGGGTAAGACTCTGCTTGTCCAAGGACCAGCTGCCACCACGATATCTGTGACGTCCGCGATGACCTTGTTCTCGTTCGTGGTGCGATCCAGGTACTCTATGCTCGAAACTCCAAACTTTGAGGAGTTGATCTTTGTCACCTTTGCGTTGGTTTGTATTTGAGCGCCGCCTTGCTGAGCGAGTTCGGCGATGGATGTTGTGAAGTGCAGGGGATGCACCTGTGATGTTTCCGTTTTGCCTGGTGCACCCATCTCAGACCAACTCTCAATGATCTCACGGTCTACCCAGTCCAGATCTTTTGGCAAGTTGCCTGCTTCAAGGAGTTCCTTTGCCGCGCCGTTCTGCTTGGGGAGCTTCTCCCATTCCTTTCCATCCTGGTTTCCGTTGACACTTCCATTAGTTTGAAGTGATTTGAGTTTATCGCTGGTAACTACAGCTTCAAAGCTTCCGCAGCCGACTTGACGATAACCCCATCTCTGAGGACCGTTGTGTTCAGCGGCAAGCTCGGAGTGGAGCTTGTATGACAGAGGAACCAGACATTCCGGGTAAGCCCAGAGGGCGAGAAGACCGCCAGCCTTGCCTGATGCGCCGGATGCTACGGTAGGAGCGGCTTCAAGAAGAGTGATTGCATGCAGGGCTTTGTTGAACTTGGGATGGCGGGTGAGATAGTAAGCTGTAGTGGAGCCAATGATGCCACCTCCTGGGAGATTGTCAGCCTTGTTCCAGCCTTGGACTATTTTACATGGGAGAGATAGGTGTCATGATGAGGCTGTAAAGGTACAGGTAGTGGTCATGAGGTGAGGTAGCGAAGGGTGTGGTTATGGAGGGGCGACTGACCAACGATGACAATGTTCTTCCTGCCCTCCATGATATGATAATGAGAAATGAAGTTAGTTGGTATAAGTAAGACTCGATGGTGAATACTAGAAGTGAGTAAAAGTACTTGGCATGATAATCGCCTTTGCACTTGCAACGTTTTCTGGGCTGATATCTGATTTGGAGTCAGATCAAGGGACCAATCCAATGGAATGGATCTAATCGGGCTGAAAGTGACGTACAGTAAAGATACAGCGCCACCCTGAACCACTTTAGCTGTGCTTATCGATAAGAGCTGATGTCTTTGAGATCAGAAGAGGCAGTGACATCCGAACCGGAGTTATTACCGAGCCGAGAATTAGTGAAGGATTCTTCGGTCAGAGGTTGCACCGATAATGATTGATTCCAAATATGTTGAATATCAATTAAATAATACTGCCGATCAGGTAGATATCCATTGTTGAGGCTCTGTAGTAGTACCTAGTAGTAATCATAATTGACATATGATTAGCGAGTAAGGGACTGCCTAGGCATGGCAGTTTAACCGCATTCGCTTAATATCATCAGCATATTTCATGCAGTACCTATAGTATTAGGTAGACTAGGTAGGTATCTGTTGATACGAAAACTACCTAAACCAAAGCACGGCTCGTACGGATACCTGAATACCTACTAAGAGGTAACTAATTAATTACAAATCATCTTGTTAAAGAAATTATCGGTGCCGGCGGAACTGGATACCCCGAATCACTCCACCTCGGATACGTCACCAAACCTGAAATGGAGTCAAGTGCCGAGGCTTGTAAGGGAAGTGGAAGTACAGAAGGGTACAGCAGAAGCTTCTTCAGGCAATGCAATCAATTTGTATTCGATACGTCCAATTATCTTATTAGGAAGTGACCATGTCCTTGTCCATCTCTCGAGCCCCTCTTTGGTCCAGATCCGTATCCGTCCTCAGTTCAATACGACCTTTATCATCAGGTTCCAGGTCCAGGCTGAATAAATACTACGCCTACACTACTACCAGTTCCCCGCCATTTTCATTTTCATCTTTCAACATAAACAATCACAAAAACCGTGTCAATCAATTCAGCACAACAAACAAGATGGCTTCTGCTACCAGCTTTTACGACTTTAAGCCGCTTGACAGTATGTCTCCCTCATGATTGTTACACTCATACCCCGCCTTAAACACACCACTCCATGATAAATAGACTCACTCAACTAACATCTCATCTCTCAGAGCGCGGCCAAGAGGTTCCCCTCGCCGACTACAAGGGCAAGGTCGTCCTCGTCGTCAACACTGCCTCCAAGTGCGGCTTCACTCCTCAGTACGCCGGCCTCGAGAAGCTCTGGACCGACCTCAAGGGCAAGTACCCTGAGGACTTTGTCATCCTCGGTTTCCCCTGCAACCAGTTCGGTGGCCAGGAGCCTGGTACCGACGATGACATTCAGGAGTTCTGCCAGCTCAACTACGGTGTGAGCTTCCCCATCATGAAGAAGACTGAGGTCAACGGCGACAAGACCGACCCCCTCTGGGCCTGGCTCAAGGACCAGCAATCTGGTCTTCTCGGCCTCAAGCGCATCAAGTGGAACTTTGAGAAGTTCCTCGTCGGTCGTGACGGAAAGGTCAAGGGTCGCTGGGCTAGCACTACTAAGCCTGAGAGCTTGGAGAAGCCTATCCTTGAGGCTCTTGCTGAGAAGCCCTCCGCTTAAGTTTATGAGTGATGCCAGGAAAATGTGCCGTTGTTAAACCCCATCAATCCAAAATGAGATACCCTGTTGGAGGAAACATAGGCGCGTGGTTTAATGAGAGCTTTCACGCTCATGAGATACTAGCTAGAACTAATACACAAACCAGATCATGATCAGGTTAATATTTGATAGCATTCACCTGTGTCACCAATTCGCACGTCACTTGAGCACCATCTTGCGTGATTAAAGCCATCATGTTTCTCCTGTTAACCACTTTATGCGATACCATATGTTTTTTCTCGGTTCTGTCAACTGTAATTTCCCTGGTTGACTTGTACTCAAATCCCTCATCCCAACCACTCATCTTACACGTTCTCATAGTAATACCTCGTTCCAACATCATACTCCAGCAAAACCTCAGCCTCCATTGTATCAGCAGAAGCCACAACCTGCTGCCACAAATAGATCTCAAAAGCACCCGGCATGATAGCAGGCACCGTAACAGCACATCGATAACTCTCTTCACCTTCAGAACTCAAGATCATGACAAGATTCCGTCCCGGTAGACGGTAAAATCCAGGAGTATCGTCTGCAGGATTCCAACTAACCACCATTCCTGGTCGAAGACGTTCTTTGAACGGGACATTTGCCATCTCGGGCCTTGGGTCACGACTTGAGAGACCTTTGTTCTCAGCTCCATCATTCTCGGTCTCTGCGTTTGTTTCCTTCTGGTACGCCTTTGGCTTGTTACGCTGGGAGTCGATGTGAAGACGCCAGAACTTGGCTTGGAAGGCAGTCGCTTGTTCCAATGTTACACTAGGTGTTTTGAGACAACGAGTGATAAATTCTGGAACTGGTAGACGAAGAAGTTGGAGTCCATTCTCTTCGGGTGCAAGATAGGCGGGAGAAACAGGTGGTGTGCCAGACTATCGATACTTTAGTCAGCGGGTATCAATCAGTTAAAGGGTTTGGGTAGCTCACATTCTTCAAAATCCAATCCTGGAGCAAGTCATGAGGCCAAGTGCTCGGCTTCGCAGCATCATACTTCTGTACCACCGTCTTCGGCACAGTAACTCTCAACATCTCCCCATATCTCAACGTATTCTTCGTGGCCCCAACGTCCAGGAAACTCGGGTTGACACAAGCCACGACAACAGTCTTGCAGGCCCGCTCAGCAGCAGGGTCAAAGACGTGTTTGAGGACTTTTGTCAAAGCACTCTGCCGGAATGGTACGTATACTTTCTTCCCAGTTGCGAGACTCGCAGGATCGACACTTGCTCTTCCACGAATACAGTCTTTGAGGACTGAGAGACTGGCGTTGATTTCCCGGGATTCTTTCATACGTTGGTTTGAGTGCTCTGTCACGTCACGGGCGGCTTCTGAGCCTGCGAGATCGATGAGATACAAGAGTCCATCATCAGATTGGGGCAACGCAGGGTTTTCGAGACGGATCTTGCAAATGGCGTGGGAGCGAGACGAAGAGTCATTCTTCTGTGTGGAGGCCGTACTTCGAAAAGACGCGGCATTGTTAATATGCTGAATAAGAGTATCTGCATCATTGACAACAAACTCAGAAGCGCCTGCAAGATGAGTTGATCCAAAGGAGTCTTCGAGGATAGAGATGGGCTTCCGGGCGTTGAGCAGATCAAAAGCTGAGTTACCTGCGAGCTCAATGATGGAGATGGAAATGTTTCGAGTGCCTTTGTGTTCACCGGAGAACAGAGTCTCTGCGATGAGTCGCTCCAGGCCACTGACTGTGTATGTCTTCCCTGAACCAGTCTGGCCGTAGGCGAACATGGTGCTAACTCCGCCGCCCCAGGCCCATGGCACAAGAGGTTTGACGAGCTCTTGGTAGATACCGTCTGTCGTATCATCAGAGGTGAACACTCTATCAACACGGTAGTTCCATGACTATTCTTGTTAGTATCTCTGGGTGAACTTGGTATGTAGACTTACGACTAGTGTAGGAGGACCCCTGACTGGTCTCCTCAGTTCATGTAAGTCAAGTGTCCCAGGCAAGTTCTTTCGAGGGAAAACGCCAATGAGCTGTCCTTCTTCTTTCTCATCTTGCATCATAGGTCGAATGCGAGTGGCGATGGTGATATCAGGATTGGACTCTTCATCGCTTGGCTTAGCCTTGGCGGGTGCTGGTTTGAAGCGCTCTACCAGGTATTCGAAGCGCTGGGCGTTGTCGAGAATAAATTGCTCCATGGTCATTACTTTGAGTCAATGATACTGTTTGAGAAGATAGAGCTTATGATATTGATGCAGTTCGATATCAGTCGAAACGTCTTCTTCATATACTCTTGTAAATGGTGTTGCCTAATCGCTAATCGATCTGATACAGCTGTTGTTGTGGCGCGCTAACCCAGCAACCCCTTGATTTAATTCCACGTGACACTGAATCAGTTCAAATAAACGACAGAATATGAAATATCGATTGTTGTTCAAATTGAGTCGTGCTGTGGAAATTATTGTGCAACAAAAGCTGTGTTTTGAATGAGAGGGGGGAGCATTTGGGCGTTAATCAGGAGTGGCTTGTATCACGAACTTTATTGACCACCGAACAGTGAGCCTAGAATTCATAATTGCCCAATCCAAGACTTGTTTCTTTTTACAATATTAGTACTCTTTCCAGTTCAATTGATACAAGTTTATATACAATGGTGACGATCTTGCAAACACAGATAGTATCTCGAGTTCGAAAGCAGCTTACCCTATAACTCCGAGCATATAAGCATCGGCCATCTATAACACCATCCACAATTTTAAGGCAGCTGTTTCAGATTGTTCTTTCTTGTTCATTAAGTCAATTAATTATGTACAATCTAATCCTAAGATGTTCTCTTTTTAAAATGCTGCCTGATTCCCCCTTGTCTTGATCCTCAAAGTCTAACCCCTTTCATACGTTCAACCAGGCACCAGTTTAACGACAGGTTGGTAAAGTGATTAACTCCATCATTATGTTTCAATAGTCAAATCTTGAGTTTGATTGCATTTAGGCAAAAGAATAATGACTGGTGAGTTGGAGAATTTGCTGTAGCTCATTCGGGATTGATCTTCATGTCCGGATTCCTTGTTATTCAGAACGTAGAGACCTCAAACACTCAACAAAAGTGACTTTTACTTCATGTACGTTGCTCATTACTGTCCAATATTCGACTGGTAAGTTAACCGCAATTAAAAGACTAAAGAAGGCTGGAATCGAGGGTTTAGGAACAAAGGGCAGCACCAAAAACACCAATATCACATTCTACATCAACATACTCATGTCGAATCATGAATATATACAGAACATTTAGTCCTTTACTTGTATGTCTTCCTTGTGAATGCCATTTGAATTTCTAGAATCTGTTGTGAAATTGAATAACCAAACTTGCTTTTCCAAAGGTCTTAGAAGCTTCATTGACATGCTTCTGGTATATCGTTCAACGAGACAAACAGTGGCCTATTCTCTTGCTCTTCACACTCAAGTAAACGATAGCCAGTCTCTCCAACTAAACCACTGTCTTTGAATATCGAAGTTTACACATCAAAGAACAAAACAGACTCATAAAAACGAGAACCTATCATGTTGCATAGTAACTCGCAGATCTTCCAAGCATCGAACGGAAAGTCAAGTGGACAGATTCAAACCACAGCTTGGTGACCTGACAGTGACTCTGCAAAACAGCTTGCACCAAAAGACGTCCGGGCCCTTGCTTGCTTCACCATCCTGTCCTCAAGACCATGGTGAGCTTATACCAGCAATATCCAAAAGTCAGACTCATTTGTCATATCGTCTTTGTTAGGCTCACCGCCGATGCTCTTTCAAAGTTCCAAAATCATAACCGACGTCGTACAAAGAAAACTCGACCCTCTCATATGACACTTGTCAATGTTCCCTCAAGTCAGCCCAGATTACAATTGAAGAAGGCTCGACAAATCGCATAGGTTTCTCCGACATCTCGAGCGCAGCGCCGGAAGCATACGCGGGATGGATACTATCATACGTAAGCACGGCTCGCATGCAGATGACGGCTTATTATTGCCCTCGCGACAGTTTGACCGTGCTTGACCAAAACCGAGTCAATATTCGTTGCAGTATCGAGAGCCGTACAGTTTGAGATAGTGGTTAAAGTGCAAATAAGGCTTCTTCAGCTAGGCGTTCGATTTTCAAGCTAAATCGGTGCCTGGTATAATGCAGCTTTATTGTAAGCCCTTGAAGCTGCACAAACATGTTTGGATCAGCATGTCAGCAGCGGTCCGTGTCAACGTGGTTCTGACAGGGACAGAAACCAATCGCCTCTCTAACATCAAGTTTATCTAGTTGCCTAGAAGTCCCGGACTTACCGATGTCGTGCCAACCATAAACCTGCTGGAAAGAGATCGTATCAAGAATGAAGGATGACGCCAAGCAGTGGGCGACTAGTGTGTCATTCGTCGCTATCTGGCAATGCTTATCGCCAGTTGTGATAACTCTTCGAGGCTTTTCTGGAACGAGACGATGGGGGTTCGTGAAGAATCAATGCCGAAAATTTGTCGAGGAGCAACTTTCAGGCTGAATGCTTGTCGCTTGTCAGACGAAAGCAGTCGATGCATTGCACTCTTGCTGTTGGTCAGCGGTTGGCGATTACCCTGAACCATTGATCATGGATTTGAAATCGAGCCGTGGAGAGCAACGTCTGTATCGTCGCTGAACATTCCCACAAAATGAAATCGCTGCCCTGTTAGGTACCCAAGGTAACTCGTGGGGGTGCTTTGGAACCGCTGATAGACAAGCCATACAGGAACTACCTGTGAAGAAGCATCGTCTCTCAGCTGGGTCAGTGATAACGAGACTGCGATCATATTCCTTCGGTTTGGGATCTTGAGGATGATAACCAAAAGCTCTCATCAAGCTGTCATAGCTAAAAGACATAGCATCACGTTTCCTTAAATGAGAAATGATCTTTGTTTGGTGATGTGCATCAGAACATCGGTTCGCCCTTCTAACTGGTAAAAACAAATCTCGATCCCGGGTCATGAGGATTCAGCCAAGCCAACGGACTTCTGAAAGCAAAGTCCATCATTGCCATGCCTAGATAATCGATGTTGTTGGTCCTTACCCTACATCACAATTGGTTATCTCAAAACTGCCACACAGCGACATCATCAGTGTCGTCATCTTGTAATAGCTTGGTTGTCTCGAGTGATTGGATATCTTGGTCAAGCCACAGTTTAGGTCAGACTGGCGATCAAGCTACAGTACCAAGTGTCGATCACTCACTGATCGTCGACCGCGCACCGAGAAGACCGACAACCTACAGTAGGTGCCCTCTGCTCGGGTTGCGGAAGGGTTTCCGCCGTCAGATTGAACCAACCTCGGACAACCACCACCACCACCCTCACCAACTCTTCCATCTTTTGCGTGCGAATCATACAGTAGTTTCGCGCTTCCCCGGATTTCCAGAAGTATGCATGCCACCCTCCCCACACAGTAAAGGCCGCACACCGGGCGGTAAAGCAAGTGACGGGAGCCAAATAAATGCAGGTTCAGGTTTTGATCGCCCAACTCAAGATTACAGTACTGTACTAGCCACTTGGCTGAAAGAAACTGTTCCAAGTTCAGTAGTACAAATGCAATTTTAAGTGGTAGGAGAAACTCAAAGTTAAAGAGATTTTGAAGCCTCGTCATCTCATGGGTTGGGCTACCACCGGCCCTTCGTCGGCGTTTGTACAGTACCAAGGCAAGGCATTTGAATATTACGTACAAGCGGCGAGAATAAGAGAAAAAAAAAGGGGAGTAAGTTTTTCGAATGTCATCGCGTCCAGCTGTAACGTAGGCGGAATCTCCACTCCGTTAAGCAAGACGAAGAGAAACTTGTCGCAGTGGCCACTAAAGACTTGGGTTGAGAGTCTCAATGGTTCGTGTTGGTAGGACAAGTTCGCGATATTGACGCCGTGCACGCGGTTTAATACGATGCCGCCTTTTGCTTGCGGCGCTTCGAGTACCGTGATGTATCCATTCTTGGTGGAGAACAGGCTTCGTAAGTTGCAGTGCTATTGCTCCGCCCTCTAAGCCTGTCTCCATTGCATCGTGAAAGTCTGGGGAATGCGGGGGACGAATGAGAAGCATTATTGTGATGATGACTGTCCCGCTTTGTTTAAAGGAGTCAGGAATGCAAATTTGAACGGTCGACGTAGAACGCGCCAAGATATCAGCCTCCCCTCGACTCAGTCTCTCCCCGGAGCATTGTTTGCGCACGAGACCCATTTCAAACTGTTGATGTGAATCAAGTGGAACTTTTGCACCGCCAGAGCGGAGAGCCAGGCTCTGCCATGCCATGCCATGCAGCAGCGGCGTGTTGCCCACGAGGTTTCATGGCTACCAGGGCATGTGCGTCTGTACATGGAATTGATATGTATCGACGGCGATTTGAACGTTTTCGAGTGTGCAAATTGCCTTCTACAACCGTCCAAGCCTTGCATGGGAGAAGGTGGTGTGGCTGATTTCTCAACGGATGAACGTCTCACTATGACAGGGCTCGGCCCTTGACGGCCTGACGATTCTGATGCTCGGCACAAGGAAGCTGAAAATAATCGACTGTTAAGACCGCACGAGCCAGCTCAGCGACGGTGACGGTCCGAGACAGAGAGTCTACTCGGACGCCGAACTCTAAAGGCGGGCCATGCACATGAGCGCCATTGTATATCCCCACGGTGGTAATCTCATGACACACTAGCACTAAGAGGCGCGGGGTTGGTAGGGTTCTCCATCTTCTTGTCGGGGATATTGGAGATCAAGGGTGCCCGTTAAACAGTCGGCCAGACTTGTTGAGAATTCCCCTGGCCCGACTTTTAGTCAAAACCCCGATACTATTACGAGATAATAAAGCTGCCCAGCACCAACTCAAGGTCATGGCAGCCCGATATGAAAACTCGCATCCCTAGCTGCCCGTCCAGTTTGCGGGGAAATCTGGGGACGTGGAGACCGAGCTCCAGAACCCCTTCACGAGATATTTCAGAGCCTGGCTGTCGCAGGGCCTCGGGGTCTCTCCTGTCATCCCTTCTCGGAATGTCGATCAACCGTTGTCATGAAGTGAGCGGGCCCTAAACCGTTCAGGTGAAATGTCCAGGGGAGCCTCGGTTTGTCTTCAACTAGGATGTGAGATTTGCTTTTTGCAATCCTGGCCTTGTTTGTTTAAACACGATTCAAACAATCAATCGCAAAGAAACTGTTTTACGTTGTCATGACACCTAGGGACCATAGAGTTCTGCTCATGAGAAGCCATGATATGTCCATGAGTCGAAGCACCTAGGCAGAGAACCGATCATAACCGACGCCAGGCTTCTATGCCACGCCAAACAGAAAGTCGCCAGCTCAGCAAGATAAAAAATGGGCGTAAAAGGTCTAATCAAAATTAACGGTTCGCTCGAAGGAGTAAGGTCCCGGCCTTGCCTAGAACCGTTCTTGATTCGTTGCCCATCGTCCCCTTGCCAGCAACGTAGCATTCAACATCACCTCAAGCTTGTGGCAAATCGGACATGGACCCTAACACGTCAACGTCGGTTAAAGCCCTTGCAATAGATAGCAGAATCCCTGGTTCGATGCAAAACAAGACAATCGATGTTGGGAGTCCTTCTGCGGATCACCTTGGGATCTCGGAGATGCACGCAGTCGATAGGGGAGCAGACCGACTTCTGACGAGCCAAGTGAAATAGCCGCGTCAAGGAGGTATTGGGAAATTCGCTTAAGCAGGGGTTATGTGCAAGTCGCTCGAATTGTAAAGCCAATTCGGAGGACACTATCAAAGCCACCTGTCGGACATTTGTGTCTCGGGTATTGGCGAAAGGAACAGCATTCTTAACATGGATCAGCGATAGTTGTGCGAATGAAGAACCAGGACCAGACAACCACGTTGGTTGGTTTCTGCGAATGGCGACAGTCGTGGCATCTGCACAACGTGTTTGGCTGGAATTGCCTGTGGTTCATCGATACGATGAATGGCCTTCATACAATGCTGGATGAGTGATTGGATGATGCCATCAGAAATATTCGTGTGCTGCCAGACTCCACGATCATGGAGGCGGCCACTAGAACCGAAGTAAAAGACTTGTCCAGGCGAGGACTAGCATAATAAAATGAGACTATGACCATAGACTTGACACGGTCCTAGGTGTTTAGTTCGTCGAGCTTTCGCGACATACATAGTAGCGCTTGGTTCTTAATTTTCCAGCGACCAAGAACGAGGAGTTCATCAATCGCACTTTGGCCAATAAAAAGACCATATAGCAAGAGAATAAGGTTGATGAGCAGGGGCCAGGGACCGTAACGACCGAGACATGATTGGCATGGTTATGTCTCATTGACAACAGGTTGCTGTTGATTCTAGGCGCCCCCCTTGTCCCTGAGGTAGAGATTGGGAGTGCAGAAGGGGAGCTAGCAGAGGGCTTTTTGCAGAGTGCGAGGCTTAGACCCTAGGGCCTAGCTTCTACGCAGCATCGTTCGGTCCTTCTAACGCACGATTTATTGTTTAGCGGATGCGGCTAGACGAAGCCCATGTCTGATTTGGAATGGCTGCAGAGTTGGACCCTTGTCCTCCCCGCAGCATGCCCCTGTCGATACTTTGGATTGACTGCCTTGTGAATTTATCGATTGCTTTTAGGCAAGCGGCGCCGGTAGTCGTCCTCAGGTCACGGCATTCGGTCATTAAAGTCTTTCAGATTTAGCTGTGTTCTTGACCACGCCGTCCGCTGCGATTAATTCCACCCACTCGAGTTTCGTTGCTGGAGCCACTGCTGTCACCAAGCGTTTCCGAGCAGGGGTACCTGGTCAAGTTCGACAACCATCCACTGCTAAGGTCTGCAAAGGCATGTTTGATGATCCGACCCTTATTCTGCATATCCAGTATGAGATAGCCCACATAGTGACTTCAAGGACAAGTCCCGTGAATCTTGGCTTCTGCCGGAGCAAGATAAGAGTTTCGCCTAACATTGTCGGTGAGAAGGAAGGTCCGGCGTCAAAAAGACATTTGCGATGGCTCTCCATTGTATCGGTTTTCATACTTTGCCGGATTCCCATAGGCCAGGATAAGCATTGGGGGTTGGGTTTACAAGGGCTCGTTGCTCATTCTCGGTTCCGGCCTTATGAAACTCTTTGTTTGAGGGAGTGACAAAAGTGTTCTTACCGACGACCTGGAAGCGGTTTTGCACACAAGTCGAGGAAAATCTGGGACCACGAACTGCTCGAGATAATTGTCAGTTGGTTCGTTTACTAAACAAAAATTTCCTCAACCTTTGGAGGCTAAGATGCCAGCAGTGTGCTCTTAACCTTCGGGATGATCCCGGTTTAGTGGCCATCTATCCCAATCCCTGACCGAAGGATCGGTACTCATACATAGACACCGATGGAACTCTGCAGCTCTCCCTGACTGCAGCCACCAAAGCTGACCCGCGCAAGATGATCATTGCCTTATCGGCTCACGATAGAGTATGTAAGAGATTGGTCTTCTCTCGGGACCGGCCGACACTTGTGAGTAACGTTGAATTGAGTTTTCTCAGTACCGAACCAGTGGTGGTCCTAAAGATAGAAAACACCGAGTCCAAGTCGTTCACAGGCCGTAACTGAATCTAATTCGCATTGCAATCCCATGAGAAACGGCGATGGTATTACTGCAACGCCGTCCACATCATGGAGGATTGGTTGAAGTACCTAAGCGAATGCGCATGCACTCTCTGTGTGATGTCTGGATGTGTTACCACCAACCAGGGGATATCTCCAATTAATCAAGGCGTCAAACGAACCTCTGATAAACCCCCTGCGATGGAACAGACTATCTCCAGAAAGGCAGCAGCATCGGCGGGATGATAATGTTCTAGAAATGTGGCTGCGACGCTTAAGGCTTCGAAAACCAGCGAAGGTTGCCTCCTGCTGACTCCTGAAGTTTGTGCACATGCATGAACAAGCACATTTGGACGTAGTACTGGCGACAACCATGCCTCACTTTCCACGATTACTAGTGCAGGGCACCGAAAAGCCCATGGTGGTGTGACGCGACAACCAGGGCATACGACAATGGTTCTCTGGGCACTGGAAGCTACTTGAAATTCCTTTGCTAGAGTATGTTCCCGTAGGATAGTGTGATGATGGTAACCGTTGCAAGTGACTGAAAACAGCAATGTGCGTGATGGTGTTGAAGTGGTTCCAGATGACGAGAGCGGCGTGTTCTGGTGTGGCTGTCGGCTTTCAGTGCAAGGGTAGCATGCATCTCTCGCATGCAAGCAGCCACATTCTTACAAGCACTGGGTTTCGAGTGAAATCTTGGAAACCAGACGCCATTTGTAATAGAAGGAATTCGCCGTTCCGCCAATATTCTTCAGAACGAATTGATAGAATACTATAATTCTGACTTTTTTACTCTGACTCTCCTCTTTCATTGTAGAGAGGGTCTATGGAACCTCGGGCCTTTCGGCCGATACCAGGGTTGTGATTGAGGTGTTTCTGGTCTTCGGCCTCTGTCCGGAAGTTGCAATATAGTACCATCATATCGCAACTCCAGACCGCTTGGAAGATTTTTCTTAGGTCGAGTAGAGTAAACAGGCTGGCGCAACTGTTCGACTGTGTCCATGAATGATGTAAGTGAACGGGCGCAACTTGGGTGGGTTGAGTGGGGGGACCACCAAGGGTTAATCAGTCTGCCCCAAGACAGTTGAAGTTAGAGACAGCCTAATCTGTGTGACAAGGTCAGAGAAGCCTGGTGGAAGAATGCATAGAAGTTCTCACAAAGCCATGCTGCTTATGAGGCGCCGCCACGGCCACTAGGCAATTGCAATTTAGCCCGAGTTGTCGTGACTAATTCTTTCACAGGACGTGGAGGATCAACCACTAGCACGTATCGCAGAGCTGCCGTCGCGATATTGCCGCCATCACATTTTCTTTTTAAGATAAATATGGCGTGAGTCGAATTTATGGGCAGACAAATCGAGCAATCGATACCGAATTTGGATATCATACAGCTATGACATTCTGGCAATCGATAAACAAGACCCTGATTGCCGTATGTGATGGTGATAATCAGCCCTGCGCTGTCAGGTTAATACAGCAGACGACAACTCGTGTCGTGTGCGGTTGTCTTGCCTATGATCCTGCAGGGTGAGAGATTCGTTGGTTCCACTGCCTCTGGCAAGGTTGGCATTGGGCCGCTGGTAGAATTGCAGATATGCAAGCAGGCAAAGTGAATGTGCGGCAGCCGGCAGATGCGGAGCATTGGACTCGACAGACAGAGAGCGGATACTGTTATTGCGGTTCGACGTCGCCAACGCAGCAAGAGAGCGTGGGTTCTGAATCTGGACTTGAGTCTGGTTCTGATCCCGTTGAGCACATACCGGCGCTGTTACCAGATATGAACGTTAGCACATGTATTGAGTCCTTGTAATGTACCCCTGAGCTTAATTGATTTACCCAACGTCGTCACAAAACGGTTCGCATAAATTTAGATTTATGGTTGCAATCAGTTGCAAATGAGCCACAACCGAGGTGCTTGTTTTCGAGATTGACGTGACGGACGGAGCTGTGCTTCCTTTGCACACTCCACCGAGCAGTCGCAGTAGCTTAGCTTAACGAACAATAAGCAATCAAGCAAAGAGGCATGACATGGATGATCGTGAGCTTGGCAACCCCAGGCTGTCTGGCCCTTTTGCTTCTGAGAGGCGGGGAGATTTGCTCTGCTGTTGATAAATGGATGTATGGGGAGTGGATGAGGTCGTCTTGGGTGGATATGAAGAAGGTAAAGAGGAGGAAGGAGCGACTCTGATTGGATAATCAGGTTACAAAAGGACCTGACTGACCTGTAGACAACTGCAGCGGATGATTTTAAGGTGCACCCGGCGGCGGTTTTGTTACCCTTGCCCTTGACATCCATGGAGAGCCAGGATGTCCACATGCAGCTCTCCTTGTCTGGTCCTGGCCCTGGCCCTGGTCCAGCCGGTAATATGGCTTGGCTCTTTTGTTCTCAAGATAGCTCGCACGCAATAAAGATCTTTTGTTTCCATTACGGATATGATAACGGATATCTTATCTCACCGTCGTCAGGAACCACGCGCGAACCTGCAGATGTCGAAACTCTGTGATCGACGACTGCCAAGCGCCACACGGCCACAATACCGTATCCGTTGTGTGCGACAGTGATAGTGATGGTACAGCTCGCAGAGCATGGCTTGAATGAACTGTCAGTCAACTCATCGCAGCCTCGTCGGCGTTTCCGAGGCGTTTCTAAGAAGCGTGGAAACTCTTTAGCCTCTAGTGTACCGTCTGCAATGACATTTTGGAAAGACGGTCAGATCAATACTCGGATACAGAGAATTAAAAGTGAAAGCCTCTTTTCCCCTGAATTTGAATCTTCCCAATTTCCATCCATAGCGTCAAACTATTCGCGCGCCAGACTATGTACGGTGTCGGTGGCAGTATGAAAGGTCCCTCTTGATCTTAGCCTCAAACCATAGACACTTGGCCAGCATGCTGTGTTATACTTCCAGATTATCTAGAGCGAACGCATAGGCCCAATCTGGAACAAAGCTTCCTTCAGAGTTGAAAGCTTTGAACAAAGCCTCAGGTGGCTCGGTTGGATACCGTTGTCGTACCGGCTTCCGAGATGAAGTCAACAGTCATTGCGAAGGTGGCGCCACAAGAATGCGGAATTTCAACGAGCCTGTTAGGATTGAAATTACAGTACATGAACCTTTACAAGAATTAGTGAGTTTTGGCTTGTTAGATACGTTTACCATATTTTTAGACTATATTCCGTGGTTCTATACGACCTTTATCGGCATTTCGCTTGGATCAATCGGACGGAGCCTTGACCACAGACAAAAAGCAAAACTTGCACGCACGCACACAATCTTCCTCTACAGCCAGTAGACTTCCTTGCAAATCTTGGATATTCACGCAATCTTGAGTTTATACCCGGCGGATTTTAGGCTTTGAGGCTCTATTCCATTTGTGCAATCGTCCCCGACTTGGCGCTCACTGCACTCCTACCCAAAATGGGCCTAGATTTTCAACCTTGTCCTTAGCCTGGCCTTGCCTTGCCTCTGTCCGTGATTACAGAATAAGGCAAGCTCATATCTGTTGATGAACCCGTGTTCCGAGACGATTCATCTGCACGGGTAAGATCCAAAACAAGAGTTCGGGGCACGGGCGGAAGAGAGCGAGCGAGGCAAGGCTCTTGCAGGGAGTCGGATGTGTCTTGACGAAGGAACCGAACTGGCCAAATCACGAACCCCCAGACAATAGTGGGAACAGTCAGGGCAGTTTTAGGGACTAGGGGTGCTTTGCAGTGCTATACCGACGGCCACTAAACCGTAGATGGTGATGAAGCCGGGGGGGCTTAAGACCTCCGTAGCCCGCCGAAAGATGGGCATGGGTGGAGGTTCCACACAGCGACTTGAGGCGGGTGCTTACCCCAAAGACCAAGGCCAAAGACAGGACGAGAAAGGACTTACACGACCGGTGACAGAACCATTTTCCTGGGGCAAAAGTCGAGGTAGAGATAGGAGGATACTTACGACTGCTCATATTTTGATATGCGAGACCAGGTACCCAAGCTATCTATATCTTACGTAGTAGCCAAGGAAGGTAACTTGTTTGGCAGCGCCTGCCGTTGATTTCATACAGTAGGGCAGGAAGGTAAGGTAGGCACGCCCACGCAATCTTCGATCCCGCCCCTCCTTCTAAGATAGATAGATGAGTGAATGACTGAGTGAGGCCGAAGCCTGTCCTGTCTCCCCATATTTTCGTCCTTCTCCAACGTGCCCACGCTTTTCATCATCACCACCACCCGTTCAGCATGCATCTACCGTACCGTACCAGCCAAGGCGATATTGAGTTTGGTCCGTCGAAATTGAAACCATCTTTTTTCCATTATGTATGTATTAATGGATGCCAGGGGAACCCCTACTTCGGTCTACAATCTCTTGTCGGTCTATCATTCGAACCTCGGCCGAAATAGCATCCATGGATCCCACCCCGCTGATCTTCAGTGTTGGTACGGTGCAGAGTACGGTTCGGTCTGTTAAAAAAAGACGCTTGCTAGGCTTGCTTGCTGGGAGGGACTTGGGATTGGGATGATGATGCCAGCGCCAATGTCAACGGTGCCCCCATCGTCCCCATCCCCATCCTGATCCCCCCTCCCCCGTCCCTCTCTCCACTCCCGTCTCTCACCAGATGTCTCTCCCGCTTTACTCGATCTTGAATGTGCTATCTACTCTGCTGCTACTGTAGGTACATCCATGCTGCCCACGCTACTCCCTGTAATCACACACCCTCCCATAAATATACACCCTTCGAATGTCGCGCTCCCCATCATGATCCCTGCTGAGGCTTCAGGGTCTTGTTGCTGTTCTCAAGGACTGGGCGATACCCTCCCAGGCTCTGGACACCCCTCGCCTCTTATGTCTGGCCTTCGTCTTGCCTTATACCATCCCAGAGCGCCACTTTCATATCTAGACATCGTTCCTGATAAATCTTGTATACTTTAACATCGTGTTCCCACCGGTTCTAAACGTTTCCCATCGACTTTACTCTTCTGAGTTGCCCATATTCATACCTTTTACTTTACTTTAACTCCACCATCAACCTCATTCCACCTTTCCTCTCTACATGTTGACGTAGCTCAACCATATTCTATAACTAAACGTCGACAACCCTCCCAACACCCGCCTCACATACACTTCACTCCTTCAACTTATACGAAAATGACAGCCGCCATGGCACAGCCGACTGTTACAGTCAAGGATCCATCTGCAGTGCGAAAGCGCAGAAGACGTGCTCCTGCTGGTGGCGCTTCTGATGATTGTTTCTCTTGCTCCAAGAAGAACATCAAGTGTGACCGTAGACGGCCATATTGCTCCCAATGTCTCGAGGTTGGCAGTGAATGTTCTGGTTATAAGACACAACTTACTTGGGGAGTTGGTGTGGCTAGTCGAGGCAAGCTTCGAGGTCTGTCTTTGCCTATTGCAAAGGCTCCACCCGTTACTCGTGAGCCCAGAAAACATTCGACTGCTTCTTCAAGATCCAGCTCTTCCATGGTTCACCACGGAACAGAGGATGAGCACAGAAGAATGCGCCAGGGTCCCATTGACATTCCTGCTGTGACACAAGTTGCTTCTGCACCCACAACGCCTTTCGCTATGGGTGGCTACGACTACCTCTCCATCTCCCACTCTGAGCACGCAGCTCCTGTCCACCAAGGAAACTGGGGTGCGATCAACTACTCCCCAGCACAAGAGACAAATCACAACATGCATCGGTTTCCCGTGCCTCTTGTCACAGAAAACCTCTCGTCCTCTATCGATCCCCTCACCCCAGACGTAGGCTATGTATCGCCCATGAGCCAATCTTACACCAGAGACGATGTTTCCTACGTCCACAGCCCATCTTACATGTACGACAGCTATACAACGGGCACTAGTTCCCCGGGACCTCAGAGCCCTCCTTCCTCTCTTTACGTCGAACACGCAAGGACCTTTGCTCCCACCTCGTGTCCGAGTCTTGCACACGCCCCATCCGAGATGAGCTCAAGCCTTCACTCTCATACCGACACCTTTGATTCGCATCTTGGTAACAGGATTGTTCGCGACTGTGATTCATTCGGTAAGCTCAGATGGAACCAATGAATCCCTTGGTTCTAACGTGCGCAGGCGTGCCTGAAGTCGATACATATAGCACAAGCTACGGTTCTATGCCCATCTCCTGGCATTCACCACCTTCGATGCAAGAAGAAGACGTCAAATCTCATCACTCGGACTTTGCTCCCTCGGGCTGGCCCACCGCTTCCGAAAACCAATCTGTTCATGTGAGCCAGGACCTCATCTCCAAGATGCCCTTTTTCATGGATTACTACGAGAATATCATGTGCCCCTCAATGGTCTTTATCGACGGGCCACACAACCCCTTTCGAGACCATATTCTGCGACTAGCTGCAAACAGCCAGAGTCTGAGCCATGCTATTTGTGCTCTTGCATCCTGCAATCTCCGCATGAAGAGGAAACTGAGTCTCGGACGTGATACACGAGAACTTTCTGAGAAGTTGATGGCTGACAAACATGCCGCCGAAGCCATGGCAGACACTCAGCCCGACGACCTGTCCCTCGCCGAGGAATATCAACACCGCAACCTGGCTGTGCACCTATTAAACGAGCAGCTCAACGACCGGACCAAAGCTATCCACGATTCAGTACTCGCCACGATCCTCCTACTGTGCCATTACCGCATGGTCGAGTCCGGTATTGCCAAGTTCCACACCCAGTTTGCTGGCGTCAACAAGATCCTGACTCTTCGAGCTCAATATCTGACGGCATCGAGCAACTCCGCCTGGATGGAAGCAATTTTCACTTACTTTGACGCCATTTCCGCGAGCATCAACGAGCGCGAGGCTCAAGTCTATCCAGGATTCAACGGGATGCCCGACACTCAACTTCTACCCATTGGAGCCGAAAACTTGGTGGGATGCGACCGCGAGCTTTTCAAGACCATCAGTAAGCTTGGTCGTCTCAACCAATTGTCACAGAACCGCCCCGTACAAAACACATCGACCTCGACTCGACCTCAAGAGTTGTCTCAGCGATCTCCTTCTTTGTCCTACATCTCTCCATTGGGCCATGCTCGCCGGGAGTCACTCACTGGGTTTAGCGTGACGGGTGAACAAATGGGAGATATGAGCAGTCACGGCGTTAGTAGCAACCGATTCAGTGCGACACTCAACGACGATATGGCTACACCCACGAGCGCTCCTGCCCCATCGTATGAAGAAAACCGCTCACTGTTCTGGCATGAGTGGAAGGAAGCACGCCTGGCTCTTCAAAATTGGAACTTTGATGCGTCTCGCGTCAGTGCTTCGCTGCCTGAGCCTTGCTCGCAAAGCCAACTACGAGATCTGGAATCACTGTCTGAGGCGTTCAGGTATGCCGCGCTCCTGTACACAGAGCGGCTCGTGAGCCCCTCGTTACCTTCAGGGCACCAAAGCATTCAGAGCCTTGTCAGTCAAGTTGTCTATTACGCAACAAACCTGGATACTGGCAGTAGCGCCGAGAAGTTCCTGCTCTGGCCCCTTTTCGTGGCGGGCTGTGAGTGTGTCAACGAATTACAGCAGAATATGGTGCGGTCCAAGTGTCGAGATATCATGTTTCGTTCTGGTTACATGAACAATCTAGCGGCTCTCGAGGTACTGGAGAAGCTATGGGCTCAAGATTGGTCGGGAGATGAGCCGTTGGTGTTGGGGGCCAGGACCGGGGATCAACGCGGACCGTTCAACTGGACGAAGTGCATCGGGGGACCCGGAGTGGAGGTGGAGTGGATCATGTTTTGATGTGCAGGGATGTTCGGCGATTCACATGTGAAGGCGTTTGACCTCGTGCAGAGGTGATGGGAAACAGGGATCTGGCATACATACAAGGGGCTGTCATTTGCATTACAGGCTTGGGCGTGGGTAGGGGTAGATGATGGGTTAGTCTTCAGGTGTGTCAAATTCGGAGCTATTAAGGGATTGAGTTTGGAGTTCAATTTAGGGTGTAAAGGCCAGCATTATATGTATTATGTAACGAAGCGCAACGCAACAAACAGCATACGGAACGGTTACGTTAGAAAGGGAGCATGGCGTCTCGGCTTAGCATATTAGGGCCAGCACTGGAGTCTATTACATCCATGCTAAAACAAAAGATGGTCGAAAAAGACCGAAATGAAGATATACATACAAAGACTGTTCCCCAAGTGATCGAGCATAGACCAAGCATTGCACTATGGTTTGAAAATGAGACTTGTTTCCAGTAAGGCTAGGATACAAACAATTGAACAAAACACCTTCCTGATCTGTTATACTGAAGTAGCTGCAGTGTAACCCATGTGAAAGTAAAAGCCATAGGCGAGTCAATTGTGGCTGCTGCAAGACGTTACAGGGCTGGACTAAGACTACGGTAAAAGTTCTAGCTTTCAGCCTCTTGAAGTCATCTTCCTTAGTGAGTTAGTAGGATGAAGATTCTACTCCTAAACAAGGACAGGCCAGCTTTGACAACTTGGTCTCAGTCTCAGCGGCGCCACTACGGGAGCACTCCGTTGTAGGTCAGGTAAAGTAAAGTAAGCCTTGGTACCTGGCGGAGCCGGCCGAATAAGAAAATTCGCTGATGATGATAGTGAAGCGCGGTTAAGTCATTGATTGGCCGAATGGGGTTTCTGAGACACACACGACCTAGAGACAAGACGTTCAGACAAGTGTGGCTCACTCTTAGTCTGGATACTATCGGGCCAGCAAAGAAATCTGATAGAGTGTGGGGATATGATCGACAAGAAGGATACTGTTTAGCGTAGAGCTGAGATGGAGCACATCCATGTAAGTCGCGGTAGTAGTTTTTAGGCATGTCGACTACAACATCAAATTTGTTAGTGTACGTACTTTTTATTACTGTATACCGCCTTGCATTGCATTGTCACCACGAGACATGCATCGGACGTATGGAGATGGCATATGTACAATGTTGGACCTGCAGATGGGGATAAGATGGGACGTATTCGTAGATGGTTGGTTGATGCTTATTCTCACTTCCAAGCAGCGAAACAGTAAAGAAGAAAAAAAGTCTCATCTGACAGCGAAACAGAGAGCTTGAGTAAGGTACCAGTTGACCAGGCACTCTCTTACCCTGGCGTCTTCACAAGACAAGAGAAAGTGACAAACCCTCTGTTACTTCTCTCCACATTGTATCTGACCAATCTCCTGGAACTAAAGGGGGGCAAACGCCACGGCATGTAACAATCCCAAATCCTGCTCAAAGCCTTGCAGGGCAGGGATACAAAAATGCCCGGCTTCGGTGAGAAGGACGATGCACGGAGATCATCCTTCAGTCTTAGCTAATGCTAGTTTCAGGACGAGGGCTGTGGTGTTTGTATAGCAGGCCGAGGCTGGTGGATATGGGGAAGATGGGTAGGGGATAGGGGCGAGGGTGTGTACTATGTTAGGGCCTCAGGCTGGAGATGTCGTCGAGTTTGAGATTGTGATGCTATTCCCGACGAGGTAGGTCGTGAACGATATGTAGCTTGTCGATGATGACCGTAGCTTGTTACGAGGGTCGTTAGTTTGCGAATAAATCAAGGACTATTACCATCACGAAGGGGTGTAAAGCAAACAACATGGTCATGCCTTGTCATGAAATAGAGTAATTGCGCCCGCAATCACATGTGTATCATTAGGAGTAGAGACGATTTCAATTCTATGCTCGGTATTCGAGACGACATCTAGGATGATCTTCTGTAGTGGCGATGTTTCGCAAATGTCCCGATTTCTGTTACGACAGGTCCGTTACGACAAGTCCATGTCTGAGTCGTCTGTTCCCTCAGACCAGATCCCTAAGGCGTTGGCCGCCTCTTTGGCAAAAGAATAAACCTCTGGTGGGGATGATTCTGGAGTGGGCTGTTGTGCTGTTGGTGCTTGTTCCTCCTTACCATCCTTGACCACCACATCTCCATCATCGTCGCAAACGAGGGTGCTGGAGCTTGCACGGGAACGTCGTCCAAACTCGTCGTACGTCCAAGGGAACAGAGGAACTGGTGGTAGTTCACGGCGAGGAGGTCGCGGCAATTGCCTCCGTCGCAGCCATTCCTCCTCAAGTTGGTCTACCAAAGTTAGTCACTCATTCCTTTATGCCAACTCTGTTTGATCTTACCACTGATGGACCAATACGTTTCATTATGTTGCTCTTCGAAGAGCTTCTTGGAGTCCCTCAAGCCATCCTTGACGACCATCAAGTCCCACGGTCGCAAGTCCCTCAACTGCCTGATTCTCGCCGCCGCAACCTGCGGGATCCAATTCTTCCTGATCAAGACCCCATAGAGCATAAGACCGTACTCGTACGTCCATTCGACAACCCATTGGAGCTCCTCGATAGCATTTACTCGCTTGTCCTCGCACAGCTTCTGCTCCATGTCTTCCATCATGGAAATAGTAGGGATCCATGCCTCCTGCCCCTGCTCCTGGAGACGCTCCTTTTTGAGGGCCCATTTGTTGCATCGTTCATCGAGTTCGACGTTGCTTATCCTCTCGCGGCAGTCTTCGCAAAGCCATAGGAACTTGGAGATGACAAGTGTTTGTTGTTTCTCGGGAGGGCAGAATTCGGTGCAGCCATGTGTGCAGCCCAGCTTTAGCAGGAGGGCGTGCTGACATCGCTGGAACTGGATGATGCCTAGACAGCAAGGCATGCTGATGTTGGATACTGGTTTAGCTCTATCAAGTTGTGTGTGTATGTTTGAGTGTAGAAAGAGGGTTGCGAAAAAGAATAACCGATGATAAAGGTAACAAACTGATAAAATGCAGCAAGGTTTCAAGGCGCTGCAGATTGTAACGCATATCACACTACAACCCCCTCAACGTCGATGGTGGCCGACAGTTGTATCGAATATCGTCGGACGTTTGGGGAAATAGCCATAGAGAACAGCTCACAGCGAGGGCTTCCTGCCGCTTCGTTGCCGGCCGAAGCCATCTATACCACATCCTCCTTCCACCTACCTGCTATATGCAATTACTGGCTATAGGATGGCTGCATGTTGCTCGCCTCAACGATATCAAGCCTCATGTTATCTTCAGTGGACAATTGTTGAACTCTCATGGCGCATTTCGCCGTGATAGGGGCGAGTGGACGAATGAGGTTCTCACGTTGACGAGGTTGCTCGGTGTGAGAACGGAAGAAGCCATAAGGCTTTCATACTGTTGTCATGTTAACTCTGATTTGGTCCAAATACAGCGAAAGGGCTTAGGTCATAAATTCCCATTTTCATTCTCGTGATACAACAAGGTGGATATGATACGTGGTATATCCATGAAAAAAGGACCTGTTGTCTCTCCTGATACAGACATTCTAAAATACAAGTAAAATCGGCACCTCAACACCTTGCCCTGACCCATAAAATGATGGTGTAATTGCCAATCATGCATACAATAGAGTTTCAAAGCTCTCGTCTTCGCTGTCTATCTTGTTTTCATCATTCAAACACAAACCAAACCAGTATTCCCTCATCCGGCATGAGTGGCGAGAGTGAGCTCGGGGAAATATTGCGAGAGCTTCTTTGGGTTGCGCACATCTGCCCGAGCTGGCTCATCCGTGTCGGAGATCTGATCGAAGTCATTTGATCCCTGGCCCTGATTGGTATCCAGCAGCTGGACAGATCTTCTCTTAACCTTGATGTTTCCCTGTGCTGGTGCCGGTTTGTTACTTGACTCAGCTTGCGGGGTTACCTGCACTGGTTGCTGCGGAACAGGAATCGATTCAGGCACAGGCTCTGGTGTTGCTACTGGCGCTGGTTTTCTCGTTTGGCGGCAGACATCGGGACTGAGACTTCTCGATTGGCCAAAGTTGAGAGTTCCAGTCATCATCTTACGGTAACCATCAAGCTCTTGTTGTTGTCTATCAAGTCCTGCTGGACTGGCTGCATCACTTCTGTTCTTCTCATTTGATGTCAAACCCTTCGCTTGAACGAAAGCACTGGAGCGAACGTGGTGAGGATCTCGCTCGTAGTACTTGTCGATGATAGGATGGACCATGACGGTCTGTCTGTGAATGGTCAAGAGGGAATTTGTCGGTACGTTGACCCAGTTTTCTACTTTCAGTCAGTATATCATTCTTGGATATGTCGAATATTTTGCCTACCTCTCTCAAACGTCAAGGGTTCGCTTGCAACAAGAACAATATCGGCACCCCGATCCTTGCGCTCCATCTGGTACTGCTTGTCATTCGCAGATTGGGTACGTGTTGTCCATTGTGTTCCTGAAGAATAGTACAAGCTGGCCGCCTCATCCTTTGAACTGCTGATATATCGAGTGCAGATCACGCTGTGGCCGTCGGTAACGGCAAAGTTGAGCAAACTTCGAGTATCAACGTCCTCGTTCTGCAGAATACTCTCGGGAATAGCATCGGTCATCTCGTTGATCTGTGCAATCGTGCGCTTCACGGCCTCTCGAAGGATTGTCGGGCCAAAACCAGTTTCGGGGCAAGCGCTTGGGTCGTGACCGAGTCGCTCGAGGGTATCGAGAAAGAGAGCAAACGCCCATTCGCTGTCGGTGCCGCCCTTGACGCCCAGGTACCACTTATCGGCTAGACGCTCGCCGAGACGTCGCTTGATGTATTTCCATCCACCGAGTCCTCCATTGTGCATCCACATCAAACTGCCGTGTGTGAAAGGGTGGCAGTTGTCTTCGCTCAGGGAACCCTCGGTCGTAGCACGAACATGGCCAAAGATAAGGCGAGATGCGGTCTTGGAGGCGATACGTTGCAAGTTGGTACAATTCCAAGCGGGAATAGTCGATGTGAAAAGGCAAGGCGCTGAGCCAAGCTTGGGGTCGGTGTAAAAGCCTATGCCGAAGCCATCTGCGTTGTTCTGGCCTCGTCTTGTATCCTAATAGCGTCGCATCAGGTCAGATATGACGTTGCTTCAAGTATCGGTCAGGATTGTGGGGGTGACTCACGAGACGCAGTCGGGAATCAAAAGATTGTTTAAGAATGGAGTGAGTAGGATCGAGAATCAGTTTTGACAAGAGGATCTCGTCACTTCCTTTGTAGACCTAGAAAGAAGAGTTGCGAGGTCAGCGTTGAAGTTCTGCGACCGAGCATCCGGCCTCGGAGGCCCAGATAAGGAAAAGGGACCCTTTGTTATAGGGGAGGGACTCACCAGAAAACGACACATGTTTGTGTCTTGTGCGCGCGCAGACAGTTACTTCTCGTCAGATAAAAAAAGAAGGAGGACAAGTACGATAATAAAAAAGAACGAAAGGAGGAATTGTTGGGAGGAAGGGGAAAGAATAAAGAGGATTGCGTGTTACGGGAGGACAGGCAAGACACTGTCGTAGGTTAATTGCGAGAGTGATTATGGTGAGGGATGACACCATTGGCCTTGGACCTCCACTATGGACCTGGACCTGGGCCTTTGGATTCAGGGTTGCTTTTTTTACTGGGCCTCTCTTTGGTGGCTATCGGTGAAAGAGAACGGGCCATCGGCTTTGGCTCCTGCAGCCCTGTCTTGGAATTCCAATGAAGGGGGGGATTAAATAGGGGCATTTTCCTAACATCTATAAAATTAATATAGAATTATCACGATAATGAGATGAAATCATAGTATCTTATTGAGCTGATTCATATGTACTTTATCGCAAAGTAAAAGACTATTACAGACCGCTGCCCATGCCTGGGCAGTATCTTGAGGCTGCATCCGCTGTATCCTTGCAGTAAAGACTTCAAACTCTGGGGAATGTCCCGCTGTTAGTGGATCAGTTTGCGGCTCTCGTCTAGACAAACAGCAGCACCCATTCTCAAGTGCCGGAATTCATGAATTACTTTTCTTTTTCCCTGAACGATGACTCGTTCTTGTCTCAGCACGTCAATAGCCCCTGAGAAGTTGTCATTAATAAATGTCTTGTATCAAAATGATAATTCTCAGGAACAAGAACTGTCCGGTCTGCCGCATTCCACGATAAGACATGAAGGACGGGAGTTGCCAACCGTGACCTTCATTAGCGCCACTATTGAATCCCCTTGCATTTGGAAACTTGGAGAGCCACAGCTGAAGAATGATGTCAAATTGAAGAGATGTGGCGGTCTCTGCGTTGGCTGTGGCTGTCAGTGGCTAGACCCTCTTATATCAATCTACGCGAAAACACCGCGGACCGTGCTCTAGAAAGCGTGTAAATGGGCTGGCGCGACCACGACTACCGCGTTCATCCAATATCCACTTAGTAGCTCGCTTCTAGTCTCAACCCCAGCTTAAACCCAGCCTTTTGCTCTGGCAACCGACCCGAACCTACAATTGGGGCCGTACTTTCCATGTCATTATATTTTTTCCTTTTGCTCGCCTTGTTCAATGTCGACATGTTCTGAAACTTGATACCTCCTGCAAAAAAGATTGAGTCCATGTCAAATCTTGACCTTGTTCTCGTGCATAATAACCTTAACGCGGTCTTCCTCATCATTCATCCATATCTTCAACCCAGCCACCCGCGGCGGGCTTCACCAGAGGCTCGTTTCGCCTACCATGTCCTCTTTTGATCCCGATACTCTTCCCACGCCTTCATCATCATCACGACCAAAAGGAACGCCTTCGATTACCCCGAGAAGATTCAATCGGTTCTGGCAGCCCAGACAGGCCCAAACTCAGCCGTTGCCAAAGTTTAGGACTGCTCTTGGTATCTTGGATGAGTCCGACATCAATCAGCAACCCATCTCACCTCAATCGCTCTTTATTCCTTCATCTCCGACAGAAAGATTTCAAGATGATTCACGGAAGAGGAAGCTTCAGACCGATGAGTCGGAGACGGAAGGCGGTTTCAAGAGGCCAACTCTCAACCTAGATGATATGCCACCACTTCGATTGACTCGATCAAGCAGCACAAATTTACTCAATCAGGATGGTTTAAAAGCATCTGGTAGTTTATCCAGTTCAATTAGTTCGGAAAATCTCGATAGCTGTAGAAAAGCTACTCTGGTAAGTCCCAATTGCAGTCCAATTCTCACCAAACCTTTACTCACAATACAACAGAGTAGTTTCTTCAAGACTAGTCGTGGAGCTGGTAGAACCTCTAAGAAGGGAAACTCTACCACAACTACTCAAATCGTCCCCGAAGAACCTCAGCTTGATACAGTATGTTGATATATGTCCTGATATCTTGATGGCGTCACTGACATCATCACTTTTAGGAGCTAGTCAACTACGCACCCAGACCAATTAGAAAATTCGCCAATCGAGGCTTCGACTCTCAATTACTCAATCGCGAACATGGATTTGGATATTCGACCGGCCAGTCACTTCTTCACACGCCAGCTTGCGATCCCCGAGTCGAAACAGCCCGGTTTCACAGCCGTTGTATCGATTCGCATGAGTTATTCGCTCCTAATAGCGACAGTCACACCATTCCTTTCTGCCTCGCTAGCACTCACAATGCTAATGTGACGGCTCTTGGTGATGAAGAAGGCTGTGTTAGATTCTTCGACACTTCTCCAAACGATGATCCCAGTGTGGATAAACAGCTGGGCGTTCATAACATCCATGATAATGCTATCTGGGACATGGACTTTTCTCACGATGACATGCGCCTTGCGACTACAGCTGGTGATGCAGGTTTAGTTATGGATGTAACGACCAAGACTGTTGCTGCTAGGCTCTCCGAAGGTCATCTTAGCTCAACTCGTCAGATTGCATGGCAGGAAGGGCAATCTGTTGGTAATGTGTTAACTACCTCGGATAAGGCTGGCCGTATCCGACTGTGGGACTTGCGATGTGCACATTCTCAATTGAGAAGCTTTTCGACGGTGAGTTATGATGAGTCAGGTCGTCGAACTGTCACCATGCGAGATGAGACTTCCAGACCACTGCAAGCAGTGACCGCAAACACTCTTGACAACACCCATGAACGTAATGCGCATGGAAAGGTTTCTGTTGCTTCCGTCACCGCTATCCAATGGCTTCCCGCTGGTCGTGAACACCTTCTACTCTCTGCCTCCGAAGCAGAGGCTGTCGTCAAGCTCTGGGATCTCCGATACATCAATCGTCGACACCAAGAAAAGAGTATCCCCTTGTCCTCCACAACCGTACCGTCCAACCACGCCTGGCGCTCATATGGCATTACTTCTCTAGCCCTCAGCAGTGATGCCGCCCGCATGTACGCAGTCTGCAAAGACAGCACTATTTACGCATACTCCATGGCCCATCTCATGCTCGGCCACGCTCCTGAACTCAAGGATGATGCTACTAAACGAAGACCTGTTGCTTCTCAAGGCCTAGGGCCCCTTTATGGGTTCAGGCATGATTCGTTTGCTGCGCGAACGTTCTTCGTCAAGTGTAGCATGCGACAGAAGGGTCTTTCTCACTCGTCTGATCTCCTAGCTGTTGGCAGCTCTGAGTCTTCAGTCGTACTTTTCCCTACGGATGAACGGTATCTTCGCTCAGCTTGCGCCCAGCGCGCTCATCTCCTTGATCCCCCAGGATCCGCCCCTACACCCTCCCGCTCCTTCTCATCCAACACCGGCGCCGAACCCAGCTCCTCTACAACCCCAATCTTCCGCAACGGCACGGCCCTTGTAAACGGTCACACACGTGAAGTTAGCAACGTCAGCTGGAGTCATGATGGCAAACTGGTTAGTGCATCTGACGATCACCTCGTCAGACAGTGGCAGGAAGATGATGGTCGAGCGCGTTACTTCAGACAGGTCGGCGACTTTGGCGGTGAGCGATTCAATGCGGGCTGGGCAGACGTGGGTGACGACTGGGACGTTGATGATGATGAGTAAATGAGACGAGACGATAGCATCCTGCGGTAGCGCATGGCGTTTTTCTTGATTAAACGATACCCCCAACACCAACATGGGCATTTCAAACATATATGTTATAATAGCGGAAATCTGGACAGTCACTCAAGCACATGAACGGATTCACCAGCGGGATTTAGAATAGCCTGTACAAAGAATGGCGTTGTAAGGTAGCATTCATGAGACGAGAATAAGAGCATACTTTTCTTTGAAAGAAATAGCATTTGAGCTTTTGTATCGTAGGGTACTATCTCGTAACGTGATCTAATGTCGTAATCGTTTCTCTCTGTAGAATATGTATATACGTATTTGGGTATCGAGTACAGTCGTATATGTGTGTCCTCGTGAATAAAAATGCAACCAACCAACTCCAGATAGACGTGTTTCTCCCAGCAAGGGGTATCCTGAATGCTTCAACTCCTTTAAAAACGCCAAAACAAAATGCAATCGCTATGCATGACAAGACATGTGAACTCTACTGTCTCATGCTTCCACCATGGTTACATCGCGGCCGTGACGTACAGAACACAATGTTCCAAGGATAATAACCCCAACAGTCAAAATTATCAACCAGTTGATGAACCCAATACTGGTCATCTTCTTAGAAGCAACCTGAATACACTCGTTCAAATCATGCTCTCCCTCCATCGATTTGACAGAGTAACGCGTCGGTCGTGGCAATGTCTTGTCAAATCTCATAGACTTTGAAAATGCTGGACAAAGTTCAATTGATGCATCATCCTTGGAAAGACCAGGGTGACCGATCGGCATCTTGATCCCACTCTCTGGCTCCACAGGTGATGAAGCCGCACCGTATTTCCAGATCGACCAAACTAATTTAGTGCCGTTCGGTTTTGGAGATCGCTGAATTCTATCTTTGGCAATAGAAACGCTATCTCTGAGACGGGAGCGGAACGGGTGAAATTGGTCGACCAGATCAAGCAGTGATGTCGGACTGTCGTTTCCATCATGTGTCGGGTCATCGCAGAGCTTGTCGAGTTGCTGGACTAGAAGTGTCATATTGTCGAATATACAAATTGACTCTTGGACAATATCCTGCTTCTCGCGTGCTGATAATTCCCCTTCTATGCTGGCGAGTCGTCGCTTAAATTCGCGTTTTAAATCCTCCCCGTCTTCAGGAGTCTGGAAGTGGAAAAATCGAAGGGGCATCGTGTGAGTCGCATGGTGATGAAAGTCGTCCTGTGGAATCTGGTCGTCGGACAAGCCACTGGCCCGCTTAGTTCGCCATGTGCTCTCCTCGCAAGGTACAAGGGATGGCAGTACTGGTGAAGGTAATCGATCCCAGAATTCATCCCCAGCAGATTCTAGCGTGGCCCTGATGAAGCGGCCGCCGGCAAAAAGAGCCATGAACAAGATGTAGGAATAAGCCAGTAGTACATGGGGCCGGTTTTGTACAGATCTTTTTATGTGCTGAATAAAATCCCCCAACCGGCCATTGGTTTCAGCAATGCGTAACTGCTCCTCAACAGTATTACTTGACCACCCCGACAAATTTGCAATATCCGCTTTTAGACGTTCCGATCGCATTAATCCTGGAAGATAGAGTTGTTGAAGTAGTGCTGGCATTCTGCTGCAGCTTGATAGCTCGTGGGTATCGGACGAGAACGAGGACTTTGTTGATTGTATTGGCGAGTTCTGAGAAAAGCAGGCATTGACGTTATTATCGCAATCTATAGGCGAGCCGGACTCTATTATATCTCTCCATAATGTCTCGAAGGTGATGTAAATAGGCGTAATATGCAATAGTCCAGTAATGTATGAGGACGAATCGGCAGCAACAGGAGGTAACGCAAGCGGTAGCCGGGCGATAATAAGCTTGTTAAGCTTGGCGTGCACCGACCTGGTAGCAATGGCGATAGATTCAGCTAACGGACGATCATGCTGTTGAAGTTGAGGCTGATATCGAGGCTGAGGATGTTGTGGGACATCGGCTTGAAGGGAAGCCATTTCCCCTGTTGTCTTTGGCCTGGGTTGTAGGGCCACCCTAAGACCAGGGCTTGCGAATGGAGGAGTTGGAGATTATAGGTTTGGAGTCGAAAGTATAGACGGAGACAGAAGATGGAAGAGAGTAATAAAGGAAAAGAGTGAGAGACGAGGTTCAAAGTCAACAAGAACTAGGGTTAAGTCAAGTTGAAACAGGTCAAGTCTGATTAGGTCAAGTGAATGTATAGATGCTGTAGTAGGGTTGTAGTGTAGGTAGGAAGAAGAAATTGATGTCAGGTTCGAGGTCGAGGGTCTAGGCCGAAGGGACCCTGCAGATGAGATGAGATGAGATTCGAGAGAGGCAAAAGGGCAACGTCAACAATGGAAAGCGGAGCTATGAGGAAAGAAGAAAGGGTCTTTTTGCCAGGATATGATGTTATGCAATGCACCTTCTTTCTTTCTTTCTGGTCTATAACAAGAAATTGGACAAGAGACTATAAAACCTGAGTCAAGCCGCTCCTCCCAATTTTGTGTCATTGCTAACTTATGGATTGCTGCTTATCAAGCCACAGATGAAGAGTGAATCTGATTCACAGCAAAAAATATGAAATCACATCTCCATTCCCAGCAGACGCCACAGGTACAAGGGCAATGCAGATCCCCCTCATGACAAACTCACCCCCGAAAGGATAAAGGACCCATGACCCGGAGCGGTTTGCTAGAAAAAGAAGCTCCCCCACCAGCTAAAAATCAAGCCATGATCGGGCTTTTGGCGTGTAATCGGCCTGTGGCGGACAGTCTACAGGGGTGTTTCTTAGTGTTGACGGGCCCCCGGAGCCCCGGGTCAGACAAAAAGGAAGCAGGTGCCACGGAGCACCTCCGGACCCGGGATAAGGGTACAAGGATGCAGATTCACCCAAGATATGCATTGTTCGAGACCACAGAATTAATGATGGGGAATGTTCAAAACAGGGCGAGATTTTGTTGATTTTTGTGGGTGAGTTTCATATTTTATCTAGGGTCATTTTCAGCTGTCAAAAAGCAATGACATACACCCGACGTCAATGCAGATTGTGTCATAGTCAAGTCTGTACCCAAATAAATCTCAACAACACCAGAAACATACAGAAACATGATACGATACTCACTTGATCAACGCCTCATCCATTCTCTACACCTTCTCCAAAAGTGCAACCGTTAACTTACTATCGCACGTTCACAATCCCTGCTCCTCATCCTCTTCCCCGACGCTACCCTGGTTCCGCGACATAGACTTTCACTTTGCCTGCCCAGCCAGCGGGGACCTTTGTCTGTGCTGTGCATTCGATCTTGGCAGATCGTCGGCTTTGATCCAAGATCGAGATAGAAATTATAACGTTAAGGGTCCAGAACCACGACACTGGGCACAGGACCCTGTCGCGATCATGACTTGTTTGCAGAAGTATCTGAATCGGGAAACGGACATAATTTAAGGTTTCTGACTCGTTGTTTTAATATCGATGCGATGCTTGAAATAAATGCTCGTCTACTAATCAATAAATGTCTTGCGGTTGAAACGCCGGCTATATCCAATGCCCATGTCCTTATCCATGCCTATTCCTAACTTGCTGTTGAAAGCAACCCAAACGCCCCATATGTCCATAAACTCATGCATGCATTCGTTATCATCACTATCCGTACTTTTCAAACCCCAACCGATCCCTCAAGATCATCGTCCTTTTTCAAATCCTCCTCATCGTGGCTTTCTCGGCTAACCACAATAAATGAAACGAACACAACCACTGCACCAACCCAGTAGGTAAAGCTTGAATATTGCTGATATTGGAGAATTTCTCCAATCAGAGATAATGGGATGGTGAGAGATAGGCCAACCGTCACCACTAGTGGTGTTGTCATGAGAAGGGCGAGGGCCCATGAGATATCGCTAATGAAGGATGATACCGCGTTGAACTAAGATGTGTCAGCACTCTTCTCCTTGGGTAGACTGGGCAGATGACTTACGAGAATAATACCCCAGATGGTGCCGCTCGGTGGAAGTTCAAACTAATAACCGTTAGTCTCTAGATCGCCTGGGACAGCTCAACAAGGTCAACTTACAGGCTCGATGCCCGTATAATGCAAGACAAAGAAGAGAGGCCACAAGAGAACCACGTTGAAAACACCAACAAGACCAAAGAACATCTGCATATCGACCTTGTCCTCATTCGGAACCTTGCGCTTCATCACCGTCACGTAAAGACCATAGATAACAGCACTCAAAAGCGCCATCGCATCTCCGAGGGCAATCTGGCTAGATGATTTGTGAGGGAAAGATCCTCTGTCCTCATCAGACTTTCCAGATAGATCCACTGTTGAGATGAGAATGACGCCTGCGAGTGAAGCTGTTACGCCCATGATCTTGGCTGTCGAGAAGCGCTCGATGCCGAATAGGGAGCAGAAGATGAGTGTCCAGACGCTACTTGTAGATGTCAAAATCGTTACACTCGCGACGCTGGTGTGTTCGAGACAGGCGGATGAGAAGTAATTTGCCGAGAACCAAAGCATGCAGAACTCGAAGCTCAGAACAGCAGTGTCCTTGAAGCTCAACTTCTCATCCGAGGAAGTGTTCGTGGTGCTGCCGTAGCCTTGCGCTATCAAACGCTCTGTCGCCTGCTCGTCTTCGCTTCGGTGTAGGGATTTCGAGTAGTTTGTACCATGTTTGTAATCGATCCAGAGTCGGTTCGCATCGTGCTTAAGTCCGTGAAACCCATTCTTCCGTAGGTAGTTGAAGAACTTTGGTATCAAGGAGATTGCGAATATCGATGTGTTGAGATAGACAACGAAGAAGGGTTTGTTATACGTCTCGTCAGAGAACATATACTAGAACGGCGCATCAGTATCGATGCCAGAGTCAACTGTCCAAGGATTCTTACACTGGCGATAAAGTTGTACATTGTCCATAGGAACACCGTCAGTAGAAGCAGCGCAAAGCCAACAGTCCTTCGAGCGACGCCGCTCAAGCCCAATCTAGCCCTTAACCCAACTGGCGACGCTGACCTCGACTCGAGGAGCGGACTTGACGGTACAGCCTCATCGTTTGTCTCGTGTCCATGCGGACGCTCGCGCGGATGCGATCCCTCATCTGAAAAAGTCGACATAGCCGGTGCCATTTGAAGAGTTTAAATGCGACCGACGTCAATTAAGTTTCCCCAGAATAGCGCAGTGCGCGTTTCGGGCCGAGTCGAGTCGCGATAAGCGATGATGTATGCGCCACGCAATAGATTGGATCTTAGCGAACAAGATAGAAAGTCAAGTCAGTCGGGTGACTCAGACTTGGAGAGGTAAAGAAATGCTTTTGTTTATGTGGTCGCGGATGTCGGTATCATGACTTCGCTATAGTTGAGCACGCAATTAATCGAAGCGGGGAGATTGGTGACTGTTTTTGGGTAATCTTTTGCAATTAATACCTAAGATAAGGGTTCGTTATTTTTCGAGCCGGTATCGGGGGTTTATTCCCGGTAGGTTATCGGTGGTTACAGTGCTAGTGACATCACCTCGTGATATAGTCAGGTCGTGTAAGTCGTGTAACAATATAAATATTACACTACAGAATTTATTCCCATGATTATCTTTGTATAACCATCTGGAATGCTCCTGCTGACCGCCTTCTTAAGTAATGGATATCATCATTTTGACCTTAGGGCAACACAGTTTGAAGCTATCGTGGTGTATTACAAGGTGATCTCTCTTGGCCGATGGCTATACCTTGAAACAATGTTGTTCTGTTGAAAAAGATACTTAGATCTATACCTGCCTGTGTGTTATAGAGGGTGGTAACAAGGCGTTTGTTTTCTAGGGAACTTGCCCAGGTGTATGTGGGATCTATGCCGGGTACCACTCCAGGCAAACATGAAAAGCATTTTTAGAGATGAGTACCATTCATCAAACAGGAAGTAGTTGTGAGATAATTTGTTACGTTTTAGGGCTGTTGAATCAACCTTCTAAACTCACTTTCAAGTACATCGGACCGCCATAGAAGTGTCGACGAGGAACAGCATTATAGTGAATATGCAGTAAAAGGTTTTAAAGCACCATCGGGTCTTGTTAACATCCAATTCATGTTTAAATCCAAGTACCTTAGAAAAGAGCAACTAGTTCAGGGGTTCTTTATGAAACTAAACGACATGATTTCTATCGGGAAGCGGCATCTGGTGCGCACTGCCAACTGGTGCGAGGAAAGCAATAGCCTACCTTTTGTTGACGACACTTAATCACTGTCATCTGGAGTTTAAATAAACTTGACCATTGCAAAGCGATGCAGCAGGGGGGCAACAGAAGAAATATCCTCTAAAGCTTAACCTAAAAGCCAGTCTAAGCTCGCACAAGGTGATCAAATTGTTTCGTCTCTTATGCTCTCGGCTGCCAATTCTTGTATAGAAAATTATTTATACCCCTCGACAAACTTAAAACGACATTTTACTTCTATCCTACAGAGCTTTGATGGTATGATAACCGAAGTCATATACCAGGACTTTGCACAAGAGAACTCGACAATAGCGAAGACATGCGAAATGGCTCCAAGAAGACCCTCCCTCTCGCCCGGAGAGATGTATTCCTCAGCAGAAGAAACACAGAGATCCTCTATGATCGACGTGGAGAAGCCTCCAGAAGGTCCGGGAGGTGATATGGAGAGATCACGCTCCAGGGTTTCGAAAGAAACCCCAAAGCCTCCACCAGGACCCAAACATTCGAAATCGAGGACTTCGAAATTACCTAAGAATCGGATTTCGAAACTGCCTGCAAAGCCTCAAGAAAGCCGGTGCAAAGGGGGGCAAAGATCTTGGTCGCCGGTCAAAACACTATCCATGGTGAATAAACATGATAGCATTATATACAGCGTTCGGATCACAGTAAGAACAATGCACAAGGCATGCAAAGGATGGTCGACACTACGCCGCTTGAGAGATGGGAACAGGAGCATCCGGATTGCAGTTATGAACGGGGATGATGGCGGCGACATACATGTTCCTCAGGTGAAGCGTGCCCTCAGAGCCGTCGTCCAAATCATCCATGGCAACCACACCGAAAAGCACTATGAGGACGCCGACCCTCGCCTTTTATTCTATATGGTACTGATCCACGAAGCCCTCGGGGCGCAATCATCTGTCAAAAGCTCCGAACCTGACGTGAAACGCTCAAAGAAGATGCCGTTCTTCTCGCACTATGCTATCGAACGAGAGGTTTCAATGCTTGTTGCAAAGGAAAAGTATCTGTACCGTGTTTCGAACTGGCCTTTACTGGCCGTGGTCGCTGACAGAATAAAGTCTCGAGTGATCAAGCAGTTGGTTCGTGATGAGCTGGTTCTATTCTGCGAAGCGGAACAGAAAGGTGTGCCAGAAGGGACGAGGCATATGATCAAGGACAGCGAATGGGCCTTGATACAGGAATTGCCGTTGGTTGGTAAGACACCCAGACACTAGAGGACCTTACAGAACTTGCAACTGATATATTCACAGATGATCAAATGTTGAACAACCGGTTATTTTGTGTCGAAAGGATCTTCAAGGCTCTGCGACTCCTCTCGCACCAAGTCCTGAACATGGACCAAGGCATACTCCCGAATCGAAACGAACTCAAAGTTTACCAAGATTATAGAGTGGCGACATGCGAACGGTGTTACTCTATCCCGTCGAACGATCTTCATGAAAAACTTTTGGAGGTAGGGCTTTGGCCCCTAGGTCCCAGCTCGTCGTACAAGGGCACTTTGATCCGATTGATCCGCAAGATAAAAGACACGGAACGGGATTTAGTGCACAGAGCGCGAAGGGATTGCAATCAGCTGACTCATCTGTCCGAACGTTTGTATGACATTACCAGATACATGCAAACCTAGAGCTGGCGAGTTGGCGAGTTGGTGAATGGAATTGACGAGGGTGAAGAGGAAAGGGTAAATGGACAGGTAGGTGACGGAAAAGTTGTCCTCTGAGACTTAGGCTTCCAAAATAAAGTAGCCTGAGTAATAGTATAATCTGGTTTAAGATAACTAACTTTTTTCGTCTCTTATGTTTCGTCTCTTATGTTTCGTCTCTTATGCTCTTGGCGGCCAATTCTTCTAACACTCTGACGATGGGCCAATTGGTATCGATTGGTTCGGTATACTTTTGTATCTCCAAAGAGTAGGCATTCAATTTAGCTTAGGATGAGAAAACCATGGCTTGAGGTTCCATTCCCTTGCCTTCTTCCAAAACCCCGGCCTTTCGCAAGATGTTGACGGTGTTCTGCACCACCTCAGGGCGAACTCCCTCAGTCTTTGTAGGGAACTTAACCGTCTTGAGCCACTCTCGCGCATCAGGCTCCGTGTAACCAAGGCTACTCGAGATATACGCCACCGACTCCTCCTGGTTCTCATTAAAGTGCTTAATACCCTGATCCAACTTTCCAAAAAGATCCTTCACACGAGCATCCAAGCCGTCCTGCGTCAACTTGGTCGAAGCGACGATCTTCCAGCTGCTCCAAGGGGTGTAGATCTCACCAACACGACGGATCTCACCGGAATCGTAGAACTTCTTGGATGTGAAGTGTTCCCACATGAAGAAGTCAGCTTCACCACTGTTGACGGCATTGCGCAGGTTCTCAAAGGTGTTGAGGACTACGGTTTCTTTGTAGGGCTTTGCTGCGGCGCCAGGGGTTAGCCAGCCTTGTTGATCGGCTAGCACGAAGCCCATCACGTAGCTGCCTGAGCCGATTCGTGAGACGCCGATCTTGCCGCCCTTGAGAGAGTCGACGGATGAGATTTCTGGACGCTTTGCGCCGGTGGAGATTGCCCAGCCTAGTTCTTAGTGAGTAATGGCTCTGTGTATGAGGATGAGAGACTTACATAGGGGAGTCTCGACGTAAGTTCCAACAAGACGATATCCACCATCTCCTTCAACACCCTCTTTGCCCAGACCCGCAATCCATCCTTCAGTCAAACCGACAGCTACATCAATTTCACCGGAGCGAATGGCTGTGACCATATGGCCTGTGCCGGAAGGAAAGGGAATGAGAGTTGCATCGAGGCCGAAGTGTTTCTGAGCGAAGTGAAGAGGTGTTGAGAAGTGTTCTGGTACGAAGCCGATGCGAAGAGGGGAAGACATGATGGGCTATATAGAGTGAAGTTTGTATGAAGCTGTATTGTTGGGTCTAGTCGTTGTTATAAGATCATGAGTTGATAGTGTAGGGTGAACTACCGAAGCGGAGACGGACCGGATGCGGGGTTTACGGCCCCACCGGCCATGGAGGAGGTTTAGACTTTCATGCTGCTTCATGCCAATGCCGATAGGATCACGGCAGTTCTATAGATCATATGAGATTAAGAAGTTGGATCATAAGTCTCTATCTACAGATATGAGATTGTGTAAGTACCTAGTACTTAGTAGTTGCCATCGATACCATGCTGTGAACCCAATCATGACAAAGAATTCCATGAATGCACAATATAAAATGCAGTGTAACCAAGATCCGAGATTCTAATACGCGTATAGCATTGCACGGGCTGCAGGCCACGCAATTATCATTGTACAGCCCTACAGCAGGGATCATTACAGCCCCTGAATTAGATCAATAAGTACGGATAGTTCCGTAGCCTAAAGCTATCACTGGAATTTGTAGGGTAAATATGCGACATCCAAGCCTCAACTTTTTGGCGCTTAGTCATTTTAGTGTAGGACGGCTCAGCCTCCCTTTTCTCACCTCACTCTTTTTCATTCTTGTCCTCTTCAACACGTTGTTCATATGTAGCGAAATGGCATCTCATTGAGTCGCTCTTTTATCTTCAAGATGCCATCCAAATATCAACCTGTCGCAAGTGAAGACGTCGAATTAGAATCTCATCTAGACGCACCCTTGCTCGATCTAGACCCTCTAGAAGATGACGCGACGAGCTCCAATGCCAATGGAATCTTCCACGCCCAGGCCGAGCCAGTTCCTAGTTATCGCTTCTCGCGATGGGGCGTCCATTCACCGAAGCGCATTGTCATTTTGGTATCGATCATCAAGTTTGTTGTTGTTTTCAGCGGCATGTTGTTAATGCTTCCGACTGCAAGATTGATTGAGGATATGTTCTGCCATATACATTACAAAGATACATCGACGGACATCATTGATGAGATGAAGTGTAAGGTTGATGAGGTGCAGTCTCAGCTGGGCTATTTGTTTGGGTGGACTGGGCTTATTACGTCTCTTGTTGGTGAGTATTGATTGCAATGGGTATTGCTATTGACTAACAGTATATAGGCCTTGTTGTAGCTTTTCCTTATGGAACCATGTCTGATAAAATTGGACGAAAACCAACGCTTATGTTTTCTTGGGTTGGCATTGCTGTTTGCTATCTCTTTGCGCCTTTCAGCATCAAGGCGTTTCAGGGTTCTTTGAGGGATAGACCTTATATGCTCGTGCTTGGAGGTTTCTTCCAAATCTTTGGTGGTGGTATTCCAGTGTTAATGTCTACTCTTTACTCAATTGCTGCTGATGTTAGCACAGAAGAGAACAAGTGAGTCACCTCAATCTTCTTGTACTGCCCTTGACTAATACAATCTCCAGGGCGAAACACTTCTTATGGTCTGCATTTGGTGCCACGGCTGGAGGTATCAGTGGTCCTGCCGTCGCTGGAATCTTGATGAACAAATACGGTCCTTGGCTTCCTATATATCTCGTCTTGATCTTTGTTCCTATCGTCATGGGAATCCTTGTTCTCCTCCCCGAGACTCTGACAATCAACGTCAAGAAGCAACAAGCCGGTAAAAAGTCTCCGAGTACTCTTAAAGAGCATATTTCACACGGTGTCAAAGACCTCAAACATTCACTCAACATGCTCAAGAATGTCAGCGTTGCCATGATTCTCATCACGTTCTTCATCCAGACCGCGCGATACACAGCATACACGACGACGATGAGCCAGTACATCAGCAAACACTTCAAGTGGAAGATGGCAGACGTCAGTCTGATCCTTTCGCCGTTGGGAATTCTTGACTTGACCATTCTAGCTGGTCTGCCAAAAGTTGGAGATAGGCTCATGTCATCACCTCGCTTTCGCATGACAGCTTTTGGAAAGGATTTATTTCTCACTCGCGTTTCAACAGTCATGCTCGTTTTCGGCGCATTCTGGCAAGGTCTGAGTCACAATGTAGGCATGTTCTTCTTTGGTGTGTTCATCGAAACATGGGGTGCTGCTACAGGACCACTTGCTCGCGCAACAGTCACGCATTATGTGCAACCAGAGTATACGGCTAGACTGTATGCTTTGATAGGCATGATTGAAGTGATAGGCTCGTTTATCGCAGGACCTGTTTTGGCCTGGTTTTTTGACCTAGGGTTAAAGAAGAAGGGCATTTGGATTGGACTGCCGTGGTTTTATGTTTCGTTTCTGTGTGCTGTAGCACTTGCGGCTTTGTATCTTGTTAAGCCGCCTGTGAAGCGTGCGAGAGAAGATGTGGTTGATAATGAGGGTTATGAGACGGATGATTATATGCCTGATGATCCTTTGAGACTTCGATAGACAAGATGATCATTAGATCTTAGATTTATGGATTCTATATCGAGATACCCAATTCCGTTTACAGAGTATTAATTCCGTTATTCGTATCTAAACGCTTTCTTACTGATTGCAGGGATCTACATCCGACTAATGCTCCCCAGATAGTCTAGACTCTCCAGCTTATCAGCTCAATCCTCACCTTCCGGATAAGGCCATATCAAGGGTACTTTTGCAAGGCGTCGTAATTCCACCAACAAATCAAATCCTCGAGCCGAAATCGCAATGAATTTCTTACCAGGTATCTGGTTCTTTTCTTCGGATCTCATTCGTCCGAGTTGATGAATGCTGACAGCTTCGACATGATCCGACCTTTTTAAGACTTTCGCATCCTCAAGATCAGGAAATAACAACATCCGAGATCATTTGCATGCCTGTTCAGAAGTGCATCAATGCATATGCAGGGCGTCGCGGTACCAAGCCATCGGATATAAGCCACGGACGGGTAAAGTCCCATCCAGATTGCTTCTTTGAGGACGGCCAAGACTGGAGTACTTATACCAAGCCTTGGCTTCTCTTCAAGTAATATTTCTTGTCTTCATCCATCATGGGTGATTACAATGCAACTGCTTGTGGCGATGGCCTCTTTGGACCAAGTGTTTGGACCGAGGGCTGTCGTGGGGGATTTGACTTTACTTGTAAGAGCACCGCTATGAATCGATTTGAAGTGTTACTGATTCTGGGGCAGTGTCTTTTCAAGAGAGTATATTGAGTATTGCTCCGTCTGCTGTGTTTCTTGCTGTTGCGGGCCCGAGAGCGTATTATCTCTTCAGAAGCCCGGACAAGGCAAAGAGGCACGCGACTTATACACCTAAGCTTGTAAGTCATCTCCTGCTGTGATTTTGTACCTTTACTGATATTGGTTAGATCACATCGGCTGTATATGCAGCGTTGCAGGTGGTTCTGCTAGCATTCGTGCCCTTGATAAAGAAGCTCAACACTCGCTTCTCCCTCGCAGCAGCCATACTAAATCTTCTAGCCGCTTTCTCAATTCTTCTGTTAGCTCACGTAGAGCACGTCAAGTCCGTTCGACCTTCTTTTCTTCTGACGGCTTATCTATTCGTCACACTGCTATTTGATGCTGCACGACTACGCACAGAATGGCTCGTTTCTCTCAACGTCGCGTACGCTGCGACTTTGTCTGCCTCGACAGTCTTCAAATTGGCTCTTTTGGTCTTGGAGACGGTAGAGAAGCGAAAGATCTTGATCACTGGCGAGAAAGAAATTTCGAAGGAGAGCACAAGTAGTCCTTTTAGCCGTGGTTTCTTCGTCTGGCTGAACTCATTGCTTATCTCGGGTTGGGCTACTGTTTTAACCATGAATGACTTGCCTACTATTTACGAGAAGTTGGCTTCAGAGAAACTTGCTGTGAGATTCGGCAAGGCTTGGAAGAAGGGTATGTTCGAATTGGCTGGCTGGCGTGACACATTCTAACACGGAACTACAGCAATTTCGAACAGCAAGAAGCCCTCCCTGTTCAAGACGACTGTTAGTGTTTTGAGATGGGAGCTTCTAGGCATCATACCGCCTCGTATTGGCATGATCGCTCTAAGCATCTCTCAACCTTTTCTTGTTAGCAATGCATTGCGCTTCTTGACTATGCCTGATTCCGAGTCTACTACCAACCTGGGCTATGGCTTGATCGGCGCATTCGCCTTTGTCTTCATTGGTTCTGCTGTATGTATCCATCTGAACTTATCTGTATCATAAGCTAACCCTTTGTAGATACTTACAGCGTGGTATGAGCATTTGACATTCAGAGCCGGCGCAATGGTTCGTGGTGGTCTCATCACTATGGTCTACAGCAAGATGATGAAACTCCCCACCAATGATCTCGCCGAGTCCTCAGCTGTAACACTGATGGGTAACGATGTCGAGACACTCATCGAGAAGCTTCACTTCCTGTTAGTAGAGTCATGGGCGAACACTCTTACTGTAGCTATCGCTATGTACATGTTGGCAGCTCAACTCGGCGCTGTCTGCGTTGCCCCTATCGTCACAGGGATCAGTAAGTCCGGCTACTTCTAACGTGGTTTTTAGGCTAATTTTGTAGTTTGTCTGTTGCTTACAGGTTCGATTGGCAAAATGATGGTCTCCCGTCAGATCAAGTATCAGAAATCTACACAGGATCGTATCAACCTTACAAACGAGGTCTTGAGCTCCATGAAACCGGTCAAGATGCTTGGCCTATCGGAGAGATTCGAAAGTATTATCTCTGAGAAGCGAGACGTGGAGATCAGCACAGGTAAACATTATCGTCTAATTAACGTCTACCTCAACATGATCAGTAAGTTGATCTGAAGTCTCGCGCCATAATTATAATGCTTTGCTAACAGTTCTAGCGAACTGCAACATTGGTATGACTGAAGCCATCACCTTTGGCGCCTACGCCATCGCAGCAAAACTTGGAAATGGCGAGCCTTTCTCTGCAGCCCAGGCTATCACTGCTTTGTCCATCCTGGCTGTTATGATGGAGCCCCTCTCCCAGCTCCTCGGGAGTATTCCTGGATCCTTCTCAGTATTTGGCTGTTTTGAAAGAATGGAGGAGTTCTTGAAATTAGAAGAAAGAGTCGATCGTCGCCAAATTCAGTGCCGCTACAAAGAATCCTCCAGACCATCTCAAGGAAGCTCTCAGCCTTTGCAGGAAACCTTCAACTCTACAGTCATGAAGGATATTCAGGTCGGAGCTGATGGAAGTAAGATCTTGATCGCGGACGGAAACTTTAATTGGGGTGAAAAGGCTGTTCTTCAAGATATCAACACTTCTTTTCCGAGTCACAAGGATGGGTCACTTACTATGCTGGTCGGACCCGTCGGCTCAGGCAAGTCGAGTTTGCTCAAGGCCATCTTGGGTGAAACGACTTCTTCAAATGGAAACGTATCCTTGAATTCATCGGAAGTGGCTTTTTGCGATCAGACTCCTTGGGTTATGAACGCTACCATCCGCGCCAACATCATCGCAGAGTCGAAGGGATATGACAGTGCTTGGTTTGACACGGTTGTCAGTGCTTGTGACCTTACCATTGATCTGGGACGACTTCCTGAAGGAGACCTCACTCAAGTTGGTGAACAGGGTGTCAAGTTGAGTGGAGGACAGAAGCAACGAATTGCCATTGCTCGAGCTGTTTACTCGAGAAAGCCGATCGCTATTTTTGATGATGTTTTTAGTGGCCTTGATAAGGTCACTGAGCAGATCATCTTTACTCAGGTTTTTGGAAAGGAAGGCCTTTTGAGAAAGAATGGAACGACCATTATCCTGGCTACCCATGCAGGTAAGTTCTCGTCATTCCAGTCGTTACCATCAATTGACATCCTGTAGTGAATAGGTTACCCGAATCTGATTTCGTGATTGTTCTCGACAAGGGCGGAAAGCTCATCGAACAAGGCACATACCCTGACCTTCGATCTGGAGAAGGATACATCCACAACCTTGACATTTCTAACCACGAAGAGCATGATCAACCCCAACCGGAAGCCAAGATCGAACCTCAGAAGGAAAAGACCGAAACAAAGACTCAAGCACAACAAGAAGAGCCTGCCGAAGTACCTAGTGACAGAAGCGTCTTTATGTACTACTTCAACTCCAACGGTATACATAACATGTTCCTCCAAGCATTTCTAATTGCTAGTGCTGGAGTCATTACAGCATTCCGATATGTTTGGGTGACTTGGTGGGGTGATGGAAAGGGACGAGATAGTACAGATGTTGGGTATTGGCTTAGCATCTATGCTGTTCTGTCTCTCTTTGAGGGCCTTCTCATCACGGCTGCTATTGCAATGTTCCTCCTGGTTTGTGCTCCGATTAGTGGAAAGGTGTTGCATTCACGACTCTTGAAGGCTGCTATAAATGCACCTTTGTCATTCCTCAACAATAGCGAAGCAGGCTCTCTTATCAACAGATTCAGTCAGGATTTGCGACACGTCGACATCGTTCTTCCCATTGCTTGTTCAGTCTTCCTCTTTGAGGTTGCTGCGTGCTTCGGTGCTGCTGGTCTGGCCATGGCAGCCGTGAGTTGGTTCGCCATCTCAATCCCTTTTGTCATCGCCGTCCTTGTCCTCATTCAGCGTTTCTACGTCCGGACTTCTAAGCAGCTCCGTCTTCTCGAAATCGAACACAAAGCTCCTCTCTTTTCGCATTTCCTTGAAACCATCAACGGCCTCGCTACCATCCGAGCTTTCGGCTGGACGCAGCCATACACTGATAAAGTCCTAACTCGTATCGATGATGCTCAGAAGCCATCTTACCTGCTCAACTGCATTCAGCGATGGCTTACTCTTGTTCTCGACATGGTGGTCGCCTTTTTGACAATTATCCTAGTCATCTTTGCCGTCACCCTCCGTGAGAAGATTAACCCTTCGCTTTTGGGTATTGCGTTGGTCAACATGATGAGACTTGGCACGAACATGAAGGGTATTGTTCTCAACTGGTCAATCCTTGAGACTTCACTGGGCGCTATTGCGCGCATTCGCATGTTCTGCTCTTCTGCGCCAAGTGAGGAGAAGGTAGGAGAGGATAAGAACCCAGGGGAATCTTGGCCGATAAAGGGTGGTCTGGAAGTCAAGAACGTGGATGTTCAGTATGAGTAAGTTTACACCCTGTGTTCAACTGCAAAATGCTAACTTGCTAGACACACAACCGAGCCTGTCCTCCGCGGCCTTTCGTTCAGCGTCAAGCCCGGCCAGAAACTCGGCTTCTGCGGTCGAAGCGGCAGTGGAAAGAGTTCTTTCGTCCAAGCACTTCTCCGAATGGCAGAAATAGTCAACGGCCAGATCACTCTCGACGGAGAGGACATCTCTGTTATACCCCGCCATTTAATCCGTCAGCGCTTGAGTTGCTTGACTCAAGATCCTTTTGTCTTTGGAGATAGCATCAGAGCGAACCTTGATCCTTGCAACGAGTCTTCGGATGAGGAGATCAGAATTGCATTGGAGCGCGTGGGTATCTGGTCTGTTATCCGAGCTAAAGTCGATGATGAGAAGGATCCCATCGATGAGAAGATGGATGAGAATTTCCTTTCGCATGGTCAACGACAATTGTTCTGTCTTGCGAGAGCGCTTCTTAAGAAGAGTTCTCTTCTTATCCTTGATGAGCCTACAAGCAGGTACGTTGCCCTCCCCTGATGTCCATCTTTCACTTTGTTCCATTACTCACATATTGCAGTGTCGATACGCAAACAGACGCCCGAATGCAGGAAGTTATCCGCACCGAGTTCTCAGACTGCACTATCATCATGATTGCGCACCGCATCGATACGTTGCTTGACTTTGACAAGGTTGCTGTTCTGGACAGGGGTTCTTTGGTGGAATTTGGAGCACCGGAGGAGTTGTTGAGGGATGACGGTGGTGCTTTTACAAGACTGTATCGTGCTAATAAGGGGAGGAAGACTGATGACTAGAGTGTCAGTGCAGTCTGTAAGACAGTGGTGTTTCCTAGATCTAGGGGATTAATAGCAAGACGTGTATGTCTTTCGTTTGACTTATTCGGAGCATTGTCGTCAGGTTTGTGTTACATGAATTGTTCATCACAATTAGATAAGACTAGTGATGCAGCAAGTATGTTATGTGCTCTGAACAAGAACTCGCGGTTGCTGTGAAGCTTTGGTCAGCTGCCCGTCGCGGCCATTGTTGCAGCAGAAAGGCATCGCCACTGAATCACCCCTCTGCATCAAGTCGACCAACTATATGATGATCCCCTTCGCCCGCCCCGAGTTTCTTCCCATCCCTTACCATAACTAAAGACCAGTATATATCAGACTTCTACTACTCTCGCTACACCATCCTTTGCCACCCCTTACACTATATCAACAGGAACCCCTTACTATTATATCGAAAGCAACTCTTTTCACGACTTAGTAATGTGTCGCGGCTATATCTTCTGGGCCTCATGTCCCAGCTGCTCAGTCCAGCATGAAATATCCAGAGCATTCCATCCCATATGCGACGAAGCCTAGCAGGCAGTCTCGCCTACGTATGGATCTTGTAGCGGAGGTGTACAATGGGAATTTCGACAGATCAGACCTAATGGATGGCCTGTACATCGATATTGTAGAGATTTCAGACCTACAGCTTTGAGGAGGAGTCGCAGGTTGGGAAGGAGGGAGGCGCGCTTGGGACGGACGGTGAGGATGCATCGTGCGGTCTATCCTGAGTTTATGCCGAATAGACCGGATTTGAGGAGAGAGTGATCCATATAGATAGGTATTCCTTTTAGCATAGTTCGACAAAGAGATTACCTCAAAGCATCATCCAAAAATAAACTAAGGTTTCCACGACACAATGCTGTTCTTCCCACATATTCGAGTCCTCTTTAACCTTCACAACGCAGAAGTGAAGCTTTCTTCCATTATTCGCCTTCTTTGACCACGTTATTTGCTTTGTTTGCAGTGACTTGAGGTGTTCACCTCGCAAATAGAGAACAATAGGAACAATAGGCCTGACAAACTAGGGCTCTTCACCGGGGGTCAAACACCAAAGTGTTCTGTCAACTCAAAAGACTGTTCACAAAATACTTAGAAAAGTCTATTCAGATTCTCTTTGACTGAACTTTATTATATGAAGGTCTGCGAGACTCCCTCCTAGACTTTCCAGTTCACTTTCTCCTCTCTCTCTCAGTTTAAGCAATAGCAACAACCAGAACATCCACACAATTTTCATCAGTAAAGAAAACACCAAACACCGCCAAAATGTCTGACATCAAAATCTGGCACCGCATCTGCATCGTCTGCAAGCACGACGACGTCGTCCAATACACTCAACTTCCCACGCCGCCTCCCGAAAACGACAATCGCGAAAATGACAAGGGCGAAAACGACGAGGACGTTGCAGTAGTCCATACCAACTGCCCTGATCCCTCTCTGAATGATACCAATGCAGCCTATCAATGCCGCTCGTGTCGATCTGCTATGGCGCTTGAAGGTCACAAGCTCCAGCTCAAGATGATGGACGAGCGATCGCAGGAGAAGAAGTAGGTTTTCACAATCAGTATGCTAACAATTTTAGTATGAAAACTGAGCAATACTAACGTGGATGAAGAAACAGGGAGCTTCAGATCCAGACTGTGGATAAGCAGAAACAGGAAACAAGGTGATTTTGATGCTATGTAAGGAGCATGAAGACTGTATGTAAGACTAACGTGGAGGAACAGAAGCGGAAACAAAAACAACATGCAGTCAGGATCAGGATGTCATTACACAGCATCGGGAAATTAAACACGGAGGATAAAGGCATGTGATGGAGGCTGATTGTATGATCGCACAACACCGAGATAGAGTATCACAAGTGAGTTGCCTTTCAAAGGTCCATTTAACTATGATCCTGCCAGTGACTCAGAAAGTGATTAAACTTTGTAAGTGATTCACTGCTTATGACAGTGACAAACATGTTCGTGACAGTGCCTTTCAACCCTTTGTTGTTAGTGCATGAACAATGATCTTATTTCTATCGTCTCTTTGTTAGGCATAAATACTCCATCTGCCACCTTTGACTTCACCACTTTCACTCTCAACACCAAATATAATAAAGGATTTTCCTCCTTCACTAATTCTGATTCCCAATTATCTATACCTTTTCCTGTCACTCCTCACCCACAATCTACCACTTTGCTCACCCTTTCATATATCGCATCTCCCACCTTTCATTGCCCTTTATTCCCTCTCAACATGTGTCAAACCCTTGTCCTTTACAGAACATGCGCCCATTGCGAAGTACAGTATCGCCTCTAGGAGACTGCGAGATTTCTTCCCGACTGCGACGGCTGTGAGACCTGCGGCCGAGGCGCCTGCAACGAAGGCGTCACTCTGGCTCTGGAACCGCACGCTGAGGATAGTATGCGGACGTATGTTTGTGAGGAGTGCGAATACTATATGATGCGACATCAAGCATTGTTGTGGTTGCAGAGGTGGATGCTTTGGTAGAGATCCAGTGCTGCATCAGCTATCAAGGCAACAAAGGAAGGGAGCTTGGGTATTAGTAGAGGACGATGTCAACAAGGCTCTCAAGACTTTCCAGCGAGTGCAGTTATTGTTGGTATAGGAGGTCTTGAGGGTGCAACAGGATCTGACAACGGCGGTTCTTCTGATTCAGGATATATAAGACTGCCCTCGAACCCAACTACTCCGCCAAACTGGATTCTCCTACAAGGTACACAAGATGGACTTCTGACTATCCGGCATGTAAATGCTAACATGTTTTACTAGGAATCCCCCATCTCAACCTACACATAAATCAATGATAAATTGTCAGATAGCCAATTTTGAGGCAGAAGGACAATACAATGGATCAAGCAATGTCGGGTTTGAGCTTTGGTGGTATAAGAGCAATATATGTTGTATCAAATCATGATCAATTCGGACTGAGCTACGTGTAAGGTATCAGTGTATTTACACTGTCATGAGCCCCAACGCTATCTGCGCATACATAATGACCAATAAACACTTTTCTATAAGAGTTATTTCCTACAATTATAAGGCTTGAGTGTGTGAACAATATAATCCTTGTCATGACTTGGTTCAAAAGACATCATTTCAGCACATACTACCCTGCAGCTAATGACCTCAATGACCTCGGCATTGAAACCAAGCACCAGGACAACGATGAATGCAGAACTTATCATTATAATCCCAAACCCAATAAAAACATGTATTGTATGCAAATATGTACCGAATATGTATAGGGGTATCTAAACTAGCCATTCTTAATTTACCATGTCCATAACCAATTATATTTCCTTAAACCATCTCACCAACCGTAACTTGGCCATTAATATAGAGTGCCGTTTCAGTGATATCTAGAAGTCGATGTCCGAGCTAAATTCTCGGCTTCAGACATCTCAAGTAGACTAACAGCCTCATCTGCATCATCCTCATCGTCAGACTGCTCCTCGGCATTAGGATCTTCCTCAGTCTGCTCCAACGGGCGACGCTTCTTCTCAAAGTCCTGCTTATGCGCTTCGGCAAGCATACGTGAGAGCGTACGCTTTGGAGGAGGTGGTGCGGCAACTCCTGCCCTGCGGCGAGATGTGCCTTCTTCCGCTTGTCCAAGCGATACACCTGTGGATTCGGCTGTGGTTTGACGAGTGGGTTCCTCGAAGGAGACGGCGCCTGTGGTACCCTCGTTCTCCTGAGCAGCAGTAGATCCGTCGGTACTGGCGCGGGCCATGAGCGGCTCCATGTTATAGGGGAGAGGTACGTCGCGAGAAGCTTTGTATTGGGATACATTACTGCAGTGTTCGTTCTCAACGCGGAATAGAGTCCACATGCCACGGCGAGTGACTTCCATAAAGGCCACCATGAAAGAGACGACGGTAGAATGCTGGGTGTTGTGGGTGAAGATGGCGTAGAAGATCCATGCGAATCGCAGGATGGGGTCGATGACCATGATGAAGTAGTACATCCATCGACGCTTGAGGGCGAGAATCTCTCGAAGACCCTTGTGTTTGGAACCAGGTTGAAGAAGAGAGAAATCCATGAACAGATCCCAAAATGCTGGTTTTTGTTAGTGTAGATCTTTATAGGTGCGTCGACAAACTTACAGCAATAAACACTGTTGATGGTCGAGAATGTAATGAAGAGTGCCAGGTGGGTCTTAGTGTTATGTATACGGTACAAAGAGAGCATCACGGCAGCTATGATGGTCATTGTATACTTGCCGCCGTTGACCAAGTGAGGAAAAGCATTACGGGTATCTTTATATCGGCGAAGACATTGTAAGAATCGCCAAATGGGTGGTAGAGCCGTCAGGAATCCAAGAGCACGAGAGTGGCTGGAGTTGCACTGAACGGGGTTCTGCCAGTAGTTGGCGTATAAACAGAAGAATAGTTCAATGTTCTGATACCATTAGTCCCATTCCAAATAGGCTTTGGCTTGAACTTACCGCAGTAGCATATGTAAGTGAACAATAAATATCTCCAAGAAAGAAATCACGAAACTCGACTGGGTAAAGACCAGCCAAAAGCAATCGCCACTAGAATATGTTAGCTTTGTTGCAAAGAGCCGGTAACAAACTTACATGAGAGTATGCAAACCAGCGCCGACTTCTATGCAATATCGTGGGTGCCGGAAAGAATAGAATAACAACGGTGAAGAATATAAGAATAACCGGATAGTAAATGTACATGTCAGGGTCGCCATATCTACTAAAGTTGACCCACATGAACAGACCTAACACGAGAAAGAAGAAACTGGGAAACTGAGCCAGTTCTCTCCAGTCTAGATGATGCCGTTGGTCGAACTCGAAGATAAAGGGGTAGTTGACCTTGTTCTGGTTCCAGAGCAAGCAGTCGATGCAGAAGAGTGAGAATAGATAAAGCATGAGGAAATAACCTCCGTAAATCTGCATGAGATAGCTCGTCCGGAGACGAAGTTGGTCGTCGTCATCGTAAAGGAGTTGCGCTCCGTAGATGAGACCTTGGATGGCGAAGACTGCACCAGTTCCGATGAGCAGACCATTCTGGAACATGCCAATTGACTGATCTTCAGGCTTCTTGTTCAAGCTGCGGAGCTTACCAGCAGCCAGTTTGTGATTGCCACGCTCAAAGTAACGAGCGTACAGGTCTTCAACTGTTCGAATGTGTCCCTCAAGAACATCACTGTTAACGAACCATGATTGATTGACCTTCTCATTAAGATAACGGTACGGAGGTCGAGCATTAACGGCCTTGTCGTATTTCTTATTGAGTTTTCGGAAAGCAGTGCGGTTAAGCAAAGCATATGACTTGAGCAGCTCAAGTCCACGGTAGAACTCTTGAAGAGCGAGTTTCAATTTTCTCTTAGCTGTACGGTATGGGACTTCGTGCTGGCTCGGACGGCGGATATAGTCTCTCTCTGCATCCTGTATGACACCATTAACATTGGGTGTGAGGCTCATCTTTTGCAGCGCCCTGGTGTTGGGTCCAACAGGAAAGATCTTGGCTTTGATAGGGTCCATAAGTCCGTTAAGCTTGCCATTGCCGTTCTCGTTAGGACCTTTGCCATTCTTTGGTGGATTCGCCTCGCGGACACGTTCGTCGGCCATCTCCTGGATTCGTCGGTTCCGCATCTCGTGGAGTTGTATTCTCAGAATGTCCAGTCTCTGACCAGCTTGCTCTTCCTTCATCTTGTAAAAGCCCTCGACCTTGTCCAGCTCTGAGTCGAGGAAGTCAAAGAACTCTTTCTCCTTTTCTCGTACCAGATCGAAATTCTGCATGTCGAAGTCGCCGCTTCTTGTAGATTGATGTGTGAATAGCCGTCGGAGGTGAGAGGGTGAGTCTTTGGCGGTTGCTCCAGTAGGGGGTCGGTGGCTATTTATTTCGGGCGATGCAACTGTCGTTACGACACTAGCTGATGATGTCCGTCGCGGATCGATTCGCTTCAAGCTCCGTCGCATGAGCTCGGACGGCCCGGTGGTAGCAGGCGATCCTGGGAGGTGATGATCATGAACATCGTCGTGGTCGTCAACTTTCATTGCGGGCGCGGGCAATTGAAAATCGCGAATTTTGGGCTCGCCATCATCCAAAGGCGATGGTTCTGGGGGCGTTTCGACGAAGCTTCCATAGTGGCGGTTATCACTAGAATCTTTGAGTGACTCATCCTCGCGACCTGTGGTTCGGGGAGTGGGAATTGATCTCGGTGGTGCAACTGCTGATGGAGATGCTATCGCCGTCGTCGCAGTGCCTTGTCTCGTAAAGGGTGTTCGTGGCGTCGCAGGTGATTGGAAAGTGTTTGTCCGTATCGGCCCAATTCCTCTTGGGGTTCCATTCGCGCGCGCAAGAGCTCTTCCAACAGCTTTGATGTGTTTCTTCCCGACCTTGTAATTGAGATACTTGATGCGCCATTCTGCACGTACAAAGTTAATTTTTGCAGCACTATTGACCGTTATTTGGAGTAAAACTTACCAGGCACAGCTTCTCTCTCAAGCTCCTTGGCGAACTTCATGATAGCGGTTGATCGCTAACAGTAACACCCTGGACGAAAGTGATACCAGAAACGTCCAGCATTAGAAGCAATGAAACGAGTGCAACCTGAGGTCAAGGTCGATCGTCCTGATTAGGAGGTTGTACTGTCAGAAATGGAAATTGAGCTCGTGGTCGAAAACAGAACGTGCCCCCTCCCTCAGAAGATCGCGAATATTGTTTTGACCAGTCAGAAATCGATAAAAAGGAGAGTTGAAGCACATTTGACGTCAGTGCACGAGGAACAATTCACATGAGAATATCCGTAAATTGAAGCCACTAGAAACGGGGAACCTTCCGCTAATACCGATAGGCAAGTCTAGCAGGGTTCAAGTGCCGGGTTGATTACCCTAGACTTTTGAGACTGATGATTCGAATAGATGAGGATATTAATATCCATACAATGAGGCTGATACAAGGCCAAGCAATTTAATATTCTGACCGCCATTCATTAATTATTCGGGAACCATAATGAACCCTTCATTTATCTGCCCCTTTATAACACCGCTCGGAACCCGCAAGGCGAGTTTACAAGGAGTATCCCGTCAGGGAGATATCGCTAGGGCCCCCAAATCAGATGACAAGTTAGGTGATTTACAGCGCTCGACATCGTTAAACAATAATGAGATAAATCTTAGATAAGACGGCTAAGGCTGCAACACCGTTGATATCTGGCTTGCATATCCACTTGTGTACCCAAACCTTATCTAATCGTTAAACTTACTATTACACTTGTTACCTCTGACCTGGCTGTGTATAGTATCATGTAACATAACAACATATCTGACTGTACGCAGAACACAATAGTGCAACGATGTCTATTACTGTCCTCTCACCATTTACCTTACTCATTGTAAGATCAATACTCTGTGTTATAGTAACTGTGTTCTTGACCATCGCCCCCAATCATATAAGTGAAGGAGCAGTCTTACCTTACCCTATTGTCAGAAGCGAGAATATATGCGTTGCACAGCTACTCGCTGGGGCTATGTTAATAGTATGTTTTCAGAGGACCGAATGCGCAGTGTTAATGAATCTCTAGCAATTTTGTTCCATCAAGGTCTAAGCGATGAGTCGTGATGTGTTCTCATGAAGCGCTGTCGCAACATGCCAAGTAAAGCCAACAATGGAACAAGCCGATTACGAGCAAAGAAATCACATGTTTTTGAGAGACAGATTGTGCCAGCACTTTGTGCTCTTACTTTGACATTATCTGTGAGATGGAAGGTCTAAGCTGGTCCAGCGAAAGAGGAAATCTAGATGGGCCTTTGGGACAGCGAAGACATGATCGAATACCTTCTCATCGAGTCTTTTCGTGGAGAACAACCAACCTATACAAAGAGTCAAACTTTGCTACTGACAAAAACCCGCAATGCTTCATTCCAAAAAAATATTTCCCTCATTAAACTGAGAATTGAGGGGTTTATTGGTGCCTTTGAGAAATACTAATCAACTCGACTTACACGGACACTATCGCCAAGCACCGGTCTAATGTTTAGAGGGAGACCAAAACTTCGTAAGAAGTAAGAACCACTTAGGCCCGATGGACCGATCCAGATCGCCCCCAATTGGCGATGTAATGACTTCATTATTACCACGTGTGTTTTGGCTTGTCCAAGACAGTTCCTGGAGACGGTTAGACCTAACCTAGCCTTGGGACCGAAGCCAACGGTTCGACGCTATGATAGCGTGAAAGAATCGTTCGTCATGACAAACAAATACTGTAGTGTATACTGTACTGTAGTATCATAGTAAGTAAATGGGGTGGTTGAGAACTAGACAGCGACAAGTTGTCCGAAACCGAACTACATCATGATGATACTGTAATGTCAGAGTGTTGATTGTTTTGATCTGCATGCATACATGATTCACCCGAAAACATGAAACTGGATACCCGTTGCCGATACCCGAGTCAATTGTGCATAAAGTAAACAAACTTTAGAGTATCATGATACGTCCCCAGTCCACATGCGATGTCATCACAACAAGAACAACAGCGAATGAGAGACAGAAACAGAGACCGGATTCAGCTGCCTGTTGCTAGAAACAACTTTGTTCCCCGCAACTTGTTCACCCACACACGTTTCAAGAAAGCCGGCATACAGTATTCGGTGAAGGATGATGCATCAATAAAGATGGTTATATTGCTCACGTGCAGGATGAAATGCAATGCCATGTCATGTCATGTACTGTAGATTGAGTACCTTGAAGATCATCAATAGTGTATCATGCACGTACCAAGAATTGACATGTAAGCTGTGAGCTTCAAAACGGAAGAGCATCCGCGGTGTGACAGTGTGTCACTGCAGCCAAGAGACTGGCGATCTTGGTTCCAAGCTCTAGGGCCTGTTCATAGCTGTATGGGCTTTCTAGGACCACTCAGCGAACAACACACGGCTATTCGATACTGGTTACCCTTTTGAGCTGAACCCTTTTGTGGCTTTCTTGTCCTGTTCCTTGTTCCTGGATGTTGACCGGCTCTACGGATAGACGGAGTAGCCTATATACCCTGTAAGCAAGCCTGGTCATTAGATAGACTTATCTGCGATTAAGCTCACTCATCTCGATTAACAATGCCAACTCACAATCACGCATTGCATTGCATTGAGTTTCAACTTGCTGTAACAAATCGAAACTGGGTTGTGGCGTCTAAGATTACCACTGTAAATCCTGCTTGCTTCCCAGACTCCAGTTTGTGATGGAGTGGGATTGGATTTCTAAAGTTTCTCACTGACACATTCTACATCCAGTAAGTTTCCCATTGCAGGGTCCCTTTGGCGCATAACAGAGCCGCCATATAACATGTCAAAGTTGGCATATACCCGGTCAATATAGAGACGTTATATGTCCTCTTACCCACCATCCCGATCGGAACGTTCCTTAAAGGGCTGAGACTGACCGATGGTTTATATGGATATATGACGCTGCGCCTTACAAATCGTTGGAGTGAGTGACATACAGCCCGGTCCAGATAATCAATGCAATGCAATTGATATGAAGTCACAATCGTTCACTCATCAATTGATTTGCGACAGGGACCAGGAACTTTCCAGGGCGGAGAAAATCTCCCGTGCATGTTACAGCAACTTACAGGTTTCATAGCATAACCAACAGGCTCGAGATCGAGATCGCAAGCATAGTCAATGGGTCTTTACTTCCCTAGCCTGTCAACTTGCACTTGCACTGGCTCTTCGCTTAATAGTGTTTCATCCGGCGGAATTGGACCCTTGGCGGAAGCTTCGGAGAACGGCCTGTGCGCCAAGATTCTGTTCTCACAGATACAGTTACCTGTTCGGTAATACTGGAAGAATCTGTGGGCCAGAAGATTGGAAACCAAGGAAGCTATCGCGGATATTCAGGCACGTAAAAGCAGGTGAGAGCTTCAAGCTTGAAGCTATCGGGACCAATAAAATCAATCCTAGCCGTCCATCCATTACCAGCTTTAAGCTCAAAGCGTTACTTGTTAGCTTGAGGCTTTTCAGGTTTTTTTCTTTCTTTTTTCTTCTTCTTTCTGTCGGGCTCAGACTTGATGTAGCAGCGGCACGGGCATTTAGAACGCTCCAGACCAGACAACGATGAGTCTATACCGCCTCACGAACTGGATATGGACCAGGGAAGTGAGACAGAGAATTTTTCTCTTTTCCTTCTTTCGCCACTTTAATGTCCTTGCAGATAATAATACTCCTAAGATGTTGGAGAAAAAGTTGAATACATAAACGATCTGCATATAAGTGCATTGTGGCGGAACATGACAAACAAAACAAGGCCCTATAAGCGATAGCCTTGTCATGCCAAGAAGTCAAGACTGGAAGAGAAGGGAAACTCGCATTGCATCTGCAGCTCCGAGTTTCCCTTGCTACCTTGCCATGTTCATGTTCTTGGCGATCCGGAAACACACGGACAACGTTTGTGGGGATTCTGTCTTGTTCGTCTAGAGTTTGATTTTATTAGTGGTTTGTTCTCTGGAGATAAGACAAGACGAGACTCGGCCAAGACGATGCCAGCAAGCTTTGTCTGTGGTGTTGAGTGCCATCACTGATGGGGGTAATAGTGGCACACCATACGGTCATGGCCGAAGCTACTGTATGGCACCCCACGTGGAGACTGCGCGCTTACAAGCGAACGGAAGCGAGTTTTTGGCGGATGTTGAGCGAAAACTCAATTCACTGACTGAATTGACCAGAGAGACTAGAGGCTTCTGGTTGTTGGTGGCTTCGGAGCATTTATCGATGACAACTTGAGGTGCTTCCTAGGGACGGGACAAGGATGAGGGATATTAGGATATGCAGCTAGATGGACAATCATCAATCTGGGGGCTGACGCTTACATGACGAGGACTGTATTAAGACATTTCTTTCGCAGTCTTTGTGTGTTAGATCATCATCAACTGTAACAGCGCACTGAGAGAGTATGTCTTGGTACAGTATAGAGTGTAAGAGAACATGGACGATTATCCGATCCGTTACCCGATATATCGACTGGTGGCTGCATGGACAACTTGACAACTTGACATGGGCTTCTCTAATTTCTGACTAGACAAAATGATCTGATGAATCAGACGTCAAGAATCACTTTGTTTTCTGTCAAATGAAGCCATTGACAGTCATCCTTGGGGTAACACACCGGTAGATGACCCCGCTATCATCCTTGTATCGTGCACTTGCACTTGCAAGCTGCCCGGGCAGTTTTCCCCAGTCCCCGGAGTCGGACGGAGCTGAGAGTGAAGGTACAGAGCGAAGGTACAGTACTGGTGCTAGCAAAGTGGGCTGAAGCCAGAGCATTTCATTCACTGAGGGTCATGAAAGAAGGCTTGCAGAGGTAAAAAGACGTGTTCCAGTCAGAACTGCAGCAAGCCCGCAGAAAACCGGTGAGAGGAGGAGAGAGTTTGGTCTTGGAAAAAGCGAAAACTGTCAGTCAGCTCTCGCCCCAGCTCCAGCTTGACAGGGCTCCTCGTTCTCTGGCAAGTAAGAAATAGATGCTCGTAAAGCGGGGAAAGAAGCCGAGAGATGTTGACTGAGAAAAGAGGAGAGAGTTTAAGATGGGAATTCGTCGGGACAAGTTAACCCAGAAGCGAAGTTGTACTCCAATTTGTTAGCGTGACAGTAACATCAGTTCATGTTTGGACTGTCCAAAGTCAAACCAAGAGGGGCACGTTCTTCAATACCCCAACCGGGCAGGGGATCTTACTACTGTAGTCTATGCATAAACTTAACCGAAGCTTAGAGTAACTGAATTGAACTGAACTGATCTGACTTAATGATCTGAGTAAGGACGAGGTATCGTCGCCAAGTTACATTGACTGCACTGCACGTTTAGCTCGGGTGGTATCATCGTCTTCTCCTCTCTACAAGGGTATCGGGACATCTGCCTACGGTATGTAAGATAAATACCATGGCGCCATGAGACGGGGTACTTTGCGCCATTGAAGAAATAGTCTGACTTTCAGCCGTTGACAGCCAAAAAAGCCACTCATCATGGCAATCACTACCCTTAAAAAGTTGCTTCTTCCTTCTTCTCATGCATGCACGCAGCCTGCCCACGCCCTATAGTTATAGTTCACGCCAGATTGACATTTCGGTCCCGGACGATGGGTATTCCGATTGCAGTACAGGACAGTACATTCATATTCCATCAATGTACAGCGGCCGACTGCATTTGCATGGCACAGCTCGAGGTTGCACTGGATCTCTGTAAAGGTAGGCCCTTGTACAGCAGTAACTTAACCTTGCCATTCGGAAGACCCTATTGAGCCTAGGAACTTTCCGCATACTTGGTCAAAGACATTTCTTCTATCTTCGATTGGATCACATGGGGATTTCAACTCAATCCCATGCCTTTGCCTTTCGAGGGTCCATCCAATAGATGCCATTGCTCTACACCTTCTTCTACGACTCACCAGAACTGTGCCTGGATTTTGTCTCAGAGCGATCTGGACGCTCCCAATTTTATGAGAGGTATGTTGGTGGTATTAGCCCTCCCTTATCTCGAGTAACAAAGGCAGTGTAATGTACTGCACCGTCATCCGGTGCTAAGGCTTATGATAATTACTATGAATCACCATACCGATGCTTTTTGACTCCCACCCAATCCGAGTTGATTCCTGGTCTTTTGCTGGGCGGCATGGCTGTTCCTCAAGGGTCACGTAGGCTTTCCGCGTGCTACCCTTGTGAGTGCATTCTCTGGGTCATTTGTGTTACCAAAGCAGAAAGCTTTTTCATTGATGTTGCTCGTTGCTATCGAATTCCTGAGATCCTCCATATTAACGCGGGGAGAGGGGCCACATGCTTCGCAGGGAGTATCGCTGTTGGTTCCTTTGGATCAGATTTTCTAAGGCGAGACAATTATTGAGTTGGCCAGTCAGAGCACAAGAAGCTTCCATCAAACCAACCGGTTACGGCGGATACAATGGGAAGTGAACGCTCTAGACCGGGCTCTGCTCTGTGCTGTCCCGTCTTTATCACTTCAAGGATTGCCCGTGGTGCTACTGTATCACCCGCAAAAGTGAAAGGAACTCCAAAAACCCCCACCTCCACTGCATCTGAATCTCAGAAGAGCGCAACCAGTGACCATAGCGCTTGGGGGAGTCCTGAATATGGATGGATAGACCTGACCCTGGCCCTGGAGAGAAAGGGCAGTCCTTGGCGCGGCTCATGCTTGCAGCGCTGCAGTAGGGGACTCCCATGTACAGTACCATGTCATGGATAACCATGTCCTCGCCTTTGCTCACATCACCCTTACTATCGGTCTTGTCAGCGCGATGCAGAATTCTCTCGCCTACTGAGGAAAGGCGAGGCATTGTTACTTGACGCATTGTCAGCTCGCTACAAATCATATTGCAGGACTCGGGTCGAGTGAGTAATTCCAATAGTGCAGTTTGGGACGACAATTGACTCGGCTCGGCGAGAAATTATGAGTCGACTTTTCTTCGCACAAAGGAATTGATTGCCCCCCATCCAAGCCGCTAACTTTCATTAGCAGTCATCAAGGTAAATGCCGTCGCCTTCTCCTGTCGGTGACTGTTACTCTACTGTATTGTTGCATCCTTTCACCGGCTCGACCGCGCTCTATCGCTTATCTCACAATGACAGTTTAAACAAAAACGCCTCAGAAATAATCGCATCACTTTCAAAAGCGGCTGCGGCCCTACAGTACGGGGATAGTCATAGTCTCTAGTGTTAGCAGCCCAGCCCGGCGAGGCCAGCCCACTTGGAGTTGCATGCAAGACCATGACATCACGTCGATTTTCAGCCTCTAATTGGCCAGCGCGCCAGGCTCTTCTTCGGTGGTGTGCCTTCAGCTGGGCCCACGTTTGGGGGACGCCAGGGCTGACTTCGTTCTAGCACTTTGGAGTTGAAACTGGAGAGTGTGGGAGGCTGCCTGTTGTCTTGTAAGAGGTTGATTTATTAATTTATTGCCTCTAATCTGTGCTGCATTCGAATTAAGGACCAGCATTCTTAATAACATGCCAACAAATCTGTTGCAGACCAAGGCAATGGGTAGATGGGAGGTTGAAAATCAAGTAAATCAGCATAATGAACATGACATCCATAACAATGGAAGTCCTCGGTATCGAAACGGATGTAACAAGTGTGAAGCAGTAAAGCAAAGCACAGAACCTACCTCACCTCACTTTGTTGTTCCTCGGCCGAGATAACGCCCCATGAATGTTCCACCTCAACTTCATCTACTAGAGATGAACTTACTGTATCTTACACGCTCCGCTTATTACTGTACAATCTAAAGGAATTCGGACAGATCCTTTGTAGTCAAACCTAATGAAGTGAACCCCCAATGAATGTCAAGTCCCAATCCAGAAAGCAATGTCCCTTTGCAACATGGCCAAGACCGCTGGTCTCGGAGGCCAAGAACTTAACGATCTACACCTCGACATCATAGAAGAAGGTACATGCCCTCAAGGACTGGACAGGACAGCCGCCGAGTCTCACTTCACACTCCTGGGCCTGGCTTGGCCGTCCTGTCCTGTCCAGTTCCACTCCATGGAAAGTGTCCGCCTGCTAGCGGTGATCCACCTGCAGGCGACCACCACTAGCTCTGGAACCCACTAACCACTATACCCACTTCACTCAAGGTGCCCTCCGTTCCCCTCCATAGGCTGGCCCCATGCAACGTTGGACTGCTTGGCTGCCCGCTGTTGCTGTTGCTGTTGCTGTTCGGGTCGCTTCTGCGGGTTGCTGCACTGCGATCGAAATCCTTCTTTAGGATGTCGGCGCCTCTGCCCACCATCCATTTTCCAAACCCGCCCTGCTCTTCTCTTCACCACATACCATACCTACATACAATAACAAAAACACCAAATATTCTTCGTCACTTGGTATAATATTCTTCTCATTCACGATACGCAAGCATAATCATCCATTCACTGCTTTCGTCACCCTCCATCTTCCGTCTAGGGCCCCGCTCTTCTGGCGCGCTACTCAGCTCAGTCTCACTTTTTTCGGCTCCCTCTCATTCAACTATAACCCGCCCAGCCGCGCCCGACGGGGTCTACTCTCTCCCTACTCTCGGACAGACGCCACTACCCGCGATCAGCAAATACATAAAACTCTCGACGTCCCCCCCTCGACGTCGCCCTTGGTCATGTTGGAACCACAGGCGATGAGAGGGCCCATCGACCAAACCGTGGGTTACGGACACTCACGAACACGAACATCTTCTTCTCACGCCTATCCCATGCAATTCCAGACTTCCCACCTCGCCCAACCGGGCCCCAATTTCTCTCAGAGCCGGCGCTCGCCTTCTGTGAATACTTTCAGCACCGCTTCGAGCATTCCTCCCCCTGCCGCCTACCGCTCTTCTTCACAATCTGACCTTCGTCGCTCTACATCCAGCCGTTCCGGCGGAACCAGCAATCAGCCCTCCAGCTATGTTGCTCTCCTGCGCAAGCAAAAGGGCACCGTATGGTGCGACCGCTCACAATACGAGGACCCTCGACTACTAGCCCAACAACGTGCTGCAAAAATGCGAGCAACCCTCGAGGTAGTTGGTGGCACTCGCAGTGCTTCGGGTGGCGCTGGTGGCAGAACCAGTACCGGCCTCAGTACCACAAATAAGGTGGCCGCCAAGATCCCCAAGATTAGACATCATGGAAAGACTCCTGTGGTTGGCTACGCTCCGGGCGAGAACCATGTCGGTGTCGGCGGTGTGCCGATGCGGCTGAGCGCCACCGAAGTTGAGGCTGAAAGCAGTGAGGATGAGAACGTGCCCGGCGGAAACCGCCCCCATCACCGTAGAACGGGGAGCAGCGGACGAAGCAGCACAACCAGCAGCCGCCGAAACCTTGCCTATCGTTCCTCCGGAGGCATGGGCAGCCAGCACAGCCGAAGGTGGAGTCCCGGAGACACACCGGAGCGCACTGGCAGCTTGGTGGAAGCTACACCTGAAGACGTTGCTGATGACGCCGCCAGCGGCAGGGCTCGCAGCATGGCGAGTGGCAGCAGTGGAGAGCGCGCCGACAACGTTGGTGAGCTGAGCAACGCCCCCAGACTGGCTTCTAACTCGCTCATGCACTCGGCGCTTACACGAGAGAAGAGTGTCAAGACAGCTGATGAGCTGAAAAGACGAGGTAGCGTTGACGAGCGAACGTCAACCCTCAGCTCTGGCCGCCTTTTCATTGCCAACCCTGATTAAAATGATTTCACGCGACACACACTCCCACCAATGGCCACGAATCACTATATTATGACACGATTTGCCATGGGAGTTTTCCTTTATCCATCATTCGTTACAGCACACTTCGCACCATGAGGTGGCTTGCATTGGTCGGCGTTCCAGCATTGTTTTATTGCCGTTTGATTTCCAACACCACCTATCGTTTTCAGGGTCCTCATCACATACCCGACGAAATTTCCTTTTTCAATCTCTCGCTATTATCGGTCACCCTTGGATGGACAAAGTGTGCAATTGGAGCGGGGACTCCACTGTCGTTGACGGATATAATGTTTCAAAAAGATACCTCTGCCTCTGTAGCCAGGATCCAAGATAAAAGTATGCTTAATGAGATACCACCCCTTGATCTCTGCTGAGAACAAGGGGCTTCAAGATCAATCAATGACTTTGCCCTGTTGCCTTTGTGAATTGTCTGATTGCCTTTCGATAAACTTCAACAGTGTAGTATTGCAGTAAAGTTTTCAATGGATCCAAGATCATCGGTTCCCTCTCGTATACCATCCGTTAAGAAAACTTCACTATACGTGCCATAAGTGACGTTACCCCAGCTGGGATGTCGGCAGGCTGTGTTATTTCAGGTCAGGGCCCCTTGAGTGCGCCAATCGATTGCTCTCGGTTGCTGTTACAAGGTCCGCCCCTTATGATATCACTGGGGATTCCCATGTTTGTCAATGATGTCGCAATGGCAAATGAACAAATAGCATGACATGAAGATCGTCAAAGTGCCAGGCACTAGCATCAAGGGCGGGTCATGGGATTGGGGGTCCTCTTCTATTTTTTACTGCGATGAGGGGCACCAGCCACAGACCCTTGAAAAGTTGGTGCCACCCGAGGCTTAGCCGCTACTTCCCTGTCTTCCATCAGTTCTCGTGCCAACTGGTTGGGGGAGACGCGAAACCCGCGTTCACTTTAACTGAATGCGCGATTGACGCGTGCTCATTCGCGACTTCCCACTTTAACCTCCTGTTAGGCGTGCTTGCCTAGAACCTCGTCACTTTATGCCACTGCAAACACTTTGCACCTACCAAAAGAAGCACTTTTCTCTATCACCTGCCAGGCAACACTCGCAGGCTTCAAGGCGGGGAAGGGCTTTTCTGTCAAATGATCATCCGTGCATCTATTCCTAATTCTTTCCATCGACACCTCATCTCATGATTTTCTATCTCCTCACGAGACTCAACAAGCACCTATACTAAAACCGATACGAACCGCATACCGATTAATACCTTTGACTACGCCTCTGGCGATACGTAATTGAGCTCTTTGGCTCTTTAACATACACCATGCCGCTCTTCGAACTTTCACCGAACATTCAGGAATCTGAGGCTACTGGCCGAAAGAGAAGTCACGATGAATTCGCAGGAGATGCCATTGGAGTTGAAGTTTCTGAAGATGTGAAACTACCACCCCCAGGCTCTGATCAGATCAATGGAGAAGAGAGTAAGTTGAGACACAATGATTGAGAATGAATAAATACTAATTAATGGCAGCCCCTACAAATGGAGGCCGAGCTCCATCACCAGCTTCGTCGGAACTTAGCGATCCCGGCACTGCCACACCACCACGTGCATCTCCTTCACCTCAAACTCCGGCTAAAAAGCAGGCAACACAGACTACTATCACATCGGCATCTAAATCGACGACTACCCTACCAAAGCGAAAGAAGTTGACACCAGCTGAGAAGGCCGAGAAGGACCAAGAAGCAGCCCGGATCAAGGCCGAGAAAGAAGCGGCAAAAGCCGAGAAAGAAGCGGCAAAAGCCGAGAAAGAAGCGGCAAAGGCTGAGAAAGAAAAGGAGGCTGCCAAGCTAAAGGCAGAGAAGGAGAAAGCCCGGGAAGAACGTGAAAAGAAGGCTGCTATTCGACAAGTTGAGAAAGCCAAGGCAGAGGAAGAAAAGGCAGCCAAGGCTAAGGAACGCGAAGAAAAGAAACGACAGCTCGACGAAGAGAAGAAGCGAAAGGAGGAGGAGAAAGAGAAGAGGGCTCGCCAGCAACCAACTCTAGGCGCTTTCTTCAAGGTTCCAAGCACTCCTAAGAAGGCTGCCGACAATATTCAACCTAAGAGCAGCACTCCTGGAAAACCTAGCCCCGCCAAAGACACCCTCAAGGCTTCGAAAACCGAGTACGAGAAGCTGTTTCAGCCATTCTTCATCAAGGACCATACACGAGTTGCACATATTGGGCCCCAGATGGACACTGAAACACGGGAGGCCAAGTCGAAAATACTGGACGAATCCATCGGTGGACAGAGAGAAGAGGAATTGAAGACTTCCCGTTTTGACCCGGTCCGCCTATTCGCTCTACCTAGCAAATCTTCCCCTCGAGGTATGCTCCATCATCCAGTTAGGCACATTATGGAGCAGGTTTTCAGGGAGACAGAGAAGGCGGAAAACGCAGGCCCCGAGCATGTTGCTAAGATCATGCGGGACACGCGCCAAAAGCTTTCCAAGGTACCCATGAAGGTGATTTCATTCTCACAAGATGTGCGCCCTCCTTACTACGGAACAAACACTTTCAAGCCATTTGCTCTCGGAAAACTCAACATGAGCCAGTTGGCTCGCCACCCTACAGGAAGACGACTGCCACTTGACTACGACTATGATTCGGAAGCTGAATGGCAGGAGGAAGAGGAAGGCGAGGATCTTGACGTCGATGACGATGAAGAGGAAATGGACGATGAGGACGACATGGACGGATTTCTTGATGATTCAGAAGATGCTGGGCTTTCTCGACGAATCTTTGCCAACACTTTGGAGCCAAACAGTACTGGGATCTGTTTTGATGATGGGAATGGTGCAGCAAACCAAGTTATCCACGAACACAGGATGGAGTTTATGCACGGTAAGTTTGAATTGTTCTTGAGGATATGGAGACGGAAATTGACCTATTTCAGATGGCCTTCAGCAAACCTGGGGTATTGACCCATTCTCAACGGAATACTGGGAGCCCGAAATCAAGAAGACGGTGGGCAGACCCGCCAAGACGAGTCAGGCATCCGAAACCACAACGAAGATGCCTCCCCCGCCTACGCCCTCGAATGCATTTGCTGCATTGACAGGCGCCAGCGGTAACAGTGGTGCATCTACTAAGCTTGTCAAGTCCGAGCTTTTAGATGACGTGAAGAGAGCTATCTTGGACAACAAAGCTCTTTCTAAGGTTGGAATCATTGACTTCCTCTACCACCAATTTCGAGACGACGTGTCTCGTGCTGAGGTGAAGAACACGGTCGAGCTGGTGGCAGAGAAAACAGGCAAAGGACGCTCCAAAGAGTGGGCGTTGAAGAGTGGACATGAGATTACCTCATGAATATTGGAAGAGCCGAAACAGCATGATTATTTTTTTGGGTGAATATTAGCGTCGGAGTGTACGGTTCTGCATGGGATTGCTTCATGATATTCGTTGAGACGGAAAAGGAGGTTGATGTACCATTTGGCGTGCAATGGGGATAAGTCACGGTATCTGACATACTATGGGACAGACTCGGAGTAGATACCCTCATGTTTTTCTTGAAGAGAATAACAGCCAATTTATAGATATTAATGCAAACTGGTAAAATACCATCGTGACTGGCTGGCTATTTTGGGACTTGAATATAGGGCGGATGAATGTCATTTTACAAGTCCCGCGATGACGGAGTGGGCGGGTCCAAATTAGTCTACAGCGTGTTAAAGGCCGACCTGGGGGAACGCGCCCCTGAAGATTTATTTCCATCCAGGGCTCCACGAATAGAAGGAGACGTGTTTCTGGAACCTCCCATGCTTCACATTCAAAACATTAACACCTTATCAATTTGTTCTGCATACTGCTAAGCTGCTCGACGCATCTAACCAAGCCACGAACCAACTTGTCTCATTCTACAACCGATTGGTGGCGCTCAATCGCTGAACTATCCTACTGCCTGTGACGATTACGCACCTCGCCTGTTGCGCCTCGAACTTTAAGCTCTCGAGCTATCCTAATACATTCCTCCTACCACACGCAATGATAAACCGATCACAATAACATTCTTCGCTCATTCTAATTCCCTCGACATCTCTTCCCGTTATCGGCAGCGCGACATGTGCGCTCGCCCAGCATGGAGGATCCATGGGGTTCTCCTTGGACCAACGATGCACCCCCGACGATAGATCTTCCCGCGCCGCCGCCGACTGCGCATTTCACTACGGACCACTCGGTTAGCTCACAACGCGCTTCGCCTGCCCTTACGCCATGGAACGAAAACGATGATGCTTGGGGCGGTTGGGCTGAGGCGGGTAACGATGGTAGTCCGCGCTGGGGAAGAAGTCCTGGCTTGCGGCCTATAGGGGGTAGTCCTTCTGGTTCGAGGTTACCGTCGCCGTCGCCAGATCCTTGGGGTCGACGACTTTCGGCAGTTGATACAGCACGTTCGAAGAAGGAGGATAATGGAGATTCTGCGATTAGTCTTAGTGATGGACTACGGCCGATCATGGGGAGGGTTGCGACGAGGTCGCCATCTCTACGCTCACTTAAGGAGAATGCGGCGGATATATGGCAACAACATGAGCCGGCTCCTTCTATCAGGAGTGTCAGTCCTTTGCCGAGCGACGATGGAGGACGACCGGGTTCGCCGGATGGAGCACCAAGGCCTGCCTTACAGCATGAAACAAGACCACCTCCTTCACGACAACCGTCTAATAAGGTTTCTGATTTGGTGGAAATGTTTGATGATATTCACAAGAGAAGCCACAGTGCTTCGCCTGTTGACCCGTCTATGCGCAAGGTTTCAGGAAATGCGTCGTCTATTGGAGATGTTACGTCTGAGCCAAGGACCAACGGATTCGAAGAGACCGGGGAAGACTTGCAGGTGAAGAATGATCTTGAGCCGGAGCCGAAAGATGATTCAAAACCAGAAGAGGAGCCCGAGTCTAAGGTATCTGAACCGGAGATCGAGGTGGAATCAAAACCCGAGCCAGAGCTAGAACCAGAGACAAAAGCTGAGGTTACCCCTGAAGAACCATCGGAAGACGAAAAGGAAGTGGCGGAAGGAGAGACGAAGGAGTTGCCCAAGGAAGATTTCCAAGCAGAATCGGACTCATGGTCGGACTTTGAATCTCCTACTCAAAATGCTGCCCAGAAAGACACCCAAGAATCGGAACCAGAAGCTTCCAAGGAGCAGCCGCTTGTGACGAAAACGCCAACCAAGAAAGAGGCACCTGCGGAACCAGCAATGCCATTACCAAAACCACCCTCGGAACCCTTCGAGATTGACATGACCAAGCTCGGTGATCTCTTCCCGTCGGTTGACACCTCTTTCCCAGCACCAGAGCCAGTCCCTGATGTCATTATTGACGATAGTTTTACTTGCATCTCTGAGCGCAAAGCTTGGTATCTTATGTCAAGGCCTGGTTCGATGCGAAAACATAACCTGGGAGATGATGAAAACTACGTACGTATCGGATGGGGCAACTCAACTGTTCGTGAACAGTCTATAAGAATTGTGAGACGATGGATGGAGGAAGACTCTATTACAGGACGTGTGATTCTTGGTCGACGAGGTGGTGCTGCTGGCGCCAAGATCTTCAATTGGGATTCAGCGGCTCCATCTACCGAGATCTCAATCTCTGAGCTTTTGGCACGAAAGAACCATTCGAGACAGACCTCGGTGGCCTCCAAAGGTACTGTCGCATCTCCTACGGCGGCAACATTTGGATGGGGTAGTGCACCACTTCCCTCGCCTACCGCTGCTGCACCACCATCTGCACCTCGCACTTCGAATGTCAGTGAGCCTGAACCAGCCTCGACTGCTGGATCATCGCCCGTCGAAGCTACCAAGACATCTCCCGTCTCGAAAACAAGGCCGCCTCCTCTAGAATCTCCCCCGAAACCACAAATTACCGAAGAACCCCCTTCACCTATCAAGCCAACACCGCTTAAACCTACAAATCGGCCTGCAACTATAACTCAACCACTGCCCTTCCCTGCATCCCCAACAATCTCTGAACCTCAGTCTCCTATTCACTCTACCTCGCTCTTGTCAACAAACCGACCAGTTTCAATCTCACAAGCACCAACATCTCCCCTAGCTCAGCCTCCAACAAATGCAGGATGGAGCGATGACGAGGACGATGATGATTGGGGAGACATGGTTTCCTCACCTACAGTGGAAACAAATGGCGGATTTGCTTCTATGAATGCGATTGTCGATGACAGCGAAGTTGACGACAAAGAGAATACTAGCAAATCTTTGATTGCAGGACAATCGCCCATGGTTGATTCTTTCAAGGATGAGCCTGATGTGAAAGCACAAATCAATGGCCGACCTTCCATGGATACTTTGGCAGTGCCATCGCCAGGTTTTGCACCCAACAATTTCCGATTGCCCGCGAATAATGGCAAAACACCGTTATCAAACATCAAGGCCTCAAGCCACGCCAGATCCACGACAATCGATCTTCTCACTTCTCCTAGGAAGAATTCAATTGCTGGCCACACGCGATCAACAACAATCGATTTGGGCACACCTCATTCACCCCTGAATGGATTTGTCTCTGCAAACCTGACCCCCACCCAAACAAATTCCCCTATCGATCAGGCGAACAAAGTAAATACATGGGACTCATGGGGTCTAGGACTGATTGATGATTCCAACAAACCAGTCAGTCCAGAGAAGGACAACAGCATAGCAAGCCAATCGCTAGAAACATTAACAACACCCCTCGACATGCTGAAGGGCAACTCTACACCTAAGAAACCACGACCAATGTCACTACCTGTTCCTCCCCGACCACAGACAATCACAGACTCTCCAAAAGACGACGAAGTCGTCGCAGATATTCTTCAAGGTCTTCCGGACCTTTCTTACATGTTACGATAAACGCGAAGTAGTTATGAGGAGTAAGAGATGGAAAAGGGATGCGGTGGATTGCTTGGAGCAAAGAGAGGTTGCTTTATGTACATTAATCATTCATATGGCGTTTGCTTTTGATTGCATCGGCATTATATAATAACAAATATAGAATATATGAAATCGGCGTGCCTTTGTCTTTTTCCATTGTGATTGGGATATTTTGATTGTAGATGACTCAACAGGGCAAACATCTTAAGAACAGGTATAAATAGCCCTGCCTCACGACGGTCATCTCAACTTTCACCGCTTATCATCTACTCTTATACATTTGATATATATATACATTTCTACCCACATGAAGAGACGGATGGCAGCTCACCCTCGTCGCGTCTACCTTGTATTTCTCGTGAGAACTCCACGAATATTTACGAGAAGGCACTAGGGAAGAACTGAATGTCTATTGCGGGATTCCCACGGACGCCCCTTTGTTTCAAGTCTACCTTTTCTTATATATTGATCCAGTCAGTGAGGTCCCCGCCAATCTGAACATTGGTTCTCGTAAGTAGCACGCCGATAGACAAAATCATTTGAATGGTACTAACTTCCAGTCAGTGTTGGAGCAAGGAATGCCACAAGGTCTACCGACGCTCATAAGAAGCTGAGACCAGGTCATCTTTTGATGCCCTCTCAACGACATAGGCAAGGCTGGCATTCATGAGTTTAACTTCAGTTTGTCCGGACCAAGGTAGTCCTCGACTTCTAAAAGGAAAAAGGAAAAAGGCACGGATGCTAATATGGAGGCAGACATCAGCAGCTCTAGTAGCGACGCGGAACTGCGATATGGATGAACACCCACTGCGCTCCAGCAACTGGCTTTTCACCTAGGACCAAGTCTTGTTTATTGTCGAGTTACCTCCTAGCTCGTTTTATCAGGGGATACTCCCGTTATGGTTGGGACCTGTAACTGCCAGCCAGTGCCAGCCAGTGTCAGCCAGCTGTTAGTTGCTGCCCGGTAGTGCCATAGGAACGTATTTTTCCTTCCCTTCCATTCCTTTCGCTTCTATTTCTCCTTATACTCCTCCTTTCTTTTCCCTCTCTTCCTCTCTCCCATCTCTTCCTTCATCACGACCACCCGCAGCGCTCTCCTGTCATGACCAACAACAACAGCAGTATGGAGGACACAGTAACGGTGTCTGAAGCTGTCAAAAATACCACCAAGGTATTCGGCCGTCAGGCAGGCTCCATGATCAGCTCCGCGGACGAGATGGTAGAGGATGAACTCCTCACTATCGGATTTCTTGCCAAATTCGAGAACAAGTATCACCATCGAGGCCGCGATACCCCTCTCACCATGACTGACTGGAGACGTTTCTTGACCAAGATCTTCGAAGTCTGGCACACCGGTTGCGTAGAAGAGGAGGAAGTCCCCTTGGGAAAACTCCCCGAGACTAGAGTTAAAGTTGGGAAGCTGAAGTACGACCACCCTCCTACCAAGGAGTTTCCAAAGGCCCAACAGCCCCCTTCACGCCGACGCGATGCACCTGTGTACCTCAGTGTCACCACCAAAGCTATCGGAGAGATGGTCGAATTCATGTGGAAGGATGGGAGGGGCAAGTTTGTTGGCAGCTCCCATGTCGAACTCACTGTCGAGAGCTACGGCAGAGCCATGTACCAGACGGTGAAGCAATACGACATGATTATCCGACAAGCCTATGCTCGACACAACGAGGCGCTCACCATCCGCCAGGCCCGCCGACATATCGTCTTCTTTGCCGAACGTGGCACTGCTCACGGTGTTCGAAGCGGTCCATGGCCTTTGCCGCCTGATTATCTTGAACCCGAGTTTGCTGGTCCTAGAGTTCAACGCCTCGCGGGGCATTATACTGAATGCATGCGACTGTGGGATGAAGTCGACCAACACGTCGGTCATTCATCATAAGTCTTACGACTGAAACGCAGCGAGTGTCCCTGTTGGCCTAACCATCCGGTATAGGCTCTTACTGTATTGCGAAATTAAGTCACCATGTATGAGGTGTTCTTTTCGCTGGCGTTCAAAAGCGGAAAATCGGAAAATCGGTCGGTAGCCTGGTTCAGACAGCTATATTCACAATAAAAAGCACAACTTCCCCCAAGTAACTATATAACTACAACACGGACGTCGGCAAAAAAGCCTAAGTATTTGCGAGCTGTTAATATTTCTCCATCTCCTTCTAGAGCTGCGTATCAGCCTTACTTCTTCTATATATACACTCTCCCTCGCCGTCTCGCACACACAACATACACTCTTATGATTCCTCTGCCCAAAGATTACATCGCGACGAATCGACCTTAACATTTAACACAACACCATGTATGTTCACTCGTTTGTATTACCCTTTGGGCACTCTTGCTAATACAATACAGGAGTAAACGGAAGAGCGGCAACAAGCGTCGACGAGGATAGGCCAGACGACGTCGTGGCACCGAAATCTGTCGTTGGGTGAGTACTTGAAACTCTTCAATAGTCTTTGCTGAGCTAACATAAGTGCGTCTAGTGCAACGAGGACGGGCACCTTGCACGAGATTGCATCAGCAAGCAATTTCAGAATGTATCAATCGAAATTCCAAGCACTAAACAGACCAGAGGCGAGGCGCGTCCTCAGCCCGAGGACTTGATCACGGACCAAAACGAAACAACCGGACACCTTTTGGAGTTGGCGGGTGAAGACCTCGACGGCCTTGGGGCTCAGGAGACTGGAAAGTATCTTTGGGTGCCACAACATGCTGTACAGGGTGGCCATCAACGCGGTATCCCAGTCCATGATGGTGTCTACGCCATTTCCGTGGCAAGCAATCGATTGCGAGAATCCTATTGTGCTCCTGATCTTGGTCTTAAAAACCTGGGTGGCAATAAGAACCTCAATAACAGTGCATAGGCTGTTTCTTCGTACGTGGTCGAATTGTTTGCAATGACTACGAGCTCATGGTGAACTCGTTGGAAGGTTTGGGCTCGTTGATGTTCTTCGGCTATTTCAACATTGTCGAAACGCTACTCGATAGCTTCGAGATGTGGATCGAGATGTGTCTTCATGTCGTATGTGACAGTGGCTGCGATGCCGATCATCATTTGCTCAATGATAGTGGTGGAAGACATGAGGGAAATTATGAAGAATGGGAAAGTAAAGTGAAGTGATCTGAAGAATTATGCGTACTTGACAGTAGAGGATGTGATGTTCCAAAAGTGTGTACGTGAGTGGGAGTGTGGTGGAGGATGTTCCAAAATGTGATGATGTGAGTGGGAGTGTGAAATGAAAGTGACGAGAGAAAGGTCTTTTATGCCGGGCAACTACCTGCCTGAATTTGTTCAGCCTGACCGAGATAGGTAGATGACGGGAAGGAACTCGCGCCTGATGACACCTGCCGACAGACTGAAGAGGGAGGTATGGGCCATTTATGCGCCGTCTTCAACTACTCTTAACTTCTTCCTGTTTCCAACTCTTGGATCCTGTTCTCTTAGAAAATCCCCAGAAACAAGAATCATGACCATGAAATCGACCTCTCGAGATTTGTCGAACTATTGGCACACCAACGCGTTGTTCGCTAAGGTAGGCAACCGCCCACAGACACGAATTATCAATAACTAATACAACTGACAGGCTCTTCTTCACTCGCACGTCTATCCTTTCCCGACCAGGAGGCTCCACGACTGCGTGAGCTCGGCGTATGTTGGCCACACTTTCGGTTAGAATGCCCTGACCTCAGTAGGGAAAGTCGGATCCCAAGCACAACCGCGAGACGACACGAGGGTCATGCGACCAACAAATCTACCAGGAGGCATTCTACACTGCGAGGGCAGCGGTAATGACTGCTCCCCTGAAGTCTTACATCGAAACCGCCTCGACAGTACCCCTACCCCACTTACCCAAAGAGCTTGCCAGCTTTCCCTCGAGATGGCCCTTCGGACGTGGAGATCTATACCACGGGATACCCCTTCTCAACCGATTCGCCCCTTGCCGCCCGCCCCCCCTCCGTCTCCCTATCCGTGGCTGAACTTTGGCGATACCTATGTACTGAGAGCCCAGGATGCAAAAGGACTGGATGTCAACCCGTCAAGGCGAGTCGCAATGCATCTTGTGTTCGGACACCAACGCACAATCTCATTAACCCTCCTGGCCGTTATGAAAGTCAACACCCAATGCCCCTGTCAACTATGCCCCTACCAATCCACCAAACACTACTTCCTTGGACGTTTGGAACCCGCAAAGCAACAGCAGACAGAGGAATAGTTCCCAGTATGTGGCATTTGCCAGTTCCCCTTCATCTACCAGATTTACTGACCCATCCCTCCAGAAGACTTTGGGCCCCTCTCATCTCCTATTCACCTTCACCTCCTACTCAACCATATTGGACACTCCCATCTGCATTTGACCACAGCAGCCTGACGCATTCCGACGCCGCCCCAAACCTTCTAGAGTAACACAACCGCAGTAGTGATCAATCCGAATTTCCTCCTCTTGACGCCAGTAATGTACTCCCGGACGAGCTACAGAGCATAGCTTTAGACCCTGTTGACAAACGGGAGAGAGATTCATGGTCGGAGGCGACAATTCTTGATCGAGAGTTCCGATTTGCGTCTGGGAAGCTCGAAATTGTTCAGATTGCAAACTACTTCAGTGTGCCTCGGTCTGTAGCCGATCTGGATCTATTCCTAGCAGCTTTAAGCCGCCTATTCCCCCCCGTATACCAATGGATACACCCATTACTTCTCCAGTTCGAGAAACAACGAGGCAAGCAGGTCGTTGTGATCATGATGCAATGCCCACCCCGAGAGAAATCTTTCTCGAGCCCTTCGCAAAACCCCTAGTTTACCGAAATATTTGCCACAGGTTTGGAGCGATGTAAGTCCATCGTCGTATTTGATTTTCTTCGTCTAACAGAAATCAGGTTTCGAGTCTCTTGGACTAGGAGTTATCAAGCTCGATTTCCGAAAGCAGTGTCGCCGAAACCCAGAGGACACAAACTGCCCGGCCTGCACACGAATCTATTTCACTTTCCCTAGGGGATTCATTTATCTGAATGACTATTGGTTCTTTTTCCCTCCTGACTCACGGTTCTTATTCCGCAGTACCTTGTAGCTTTCCGCCCCTATACGCATTTCGAGTCCATCAACATTCAATCGGTTCTTGTCTTTATGCGCCTCATTCTTTGTTGTGGATTACTACAACTTTACAGTCTCTCGTCGGGTGCTACCTCCAGGCTTGAAGTCGATCTTGCTGAACCTTCCTTTTTTAACATTCATTGCACCTCTCCGTTGAAATCATAGGGGTTTGGTTAGCTACTTTGTCACTATTGAAAATCCCAAGAAAGAAGCATTCATCTAACCTATTAGCAGAAAAAGACATAAGAGGTAGATAATCTAATCGTATCGAAAGTTGACGAGTTGGGACTTTTCCTTGGATTAAACTGTGCTTGGTGTGACTGGAACAAATCTAGGATGAGTCGGTTCAATCAATATGACGGTCGATTCTAAAATAAAAGCGCAAATATCAATAATCCATTCTTCTTATCTCATCTATCTCGTGTATGATCTAGTCTATACCACATTATGCCAATAGGCAGGTATCGCAAACAAAATGCCCAAAGTCCAAACGCCCTCTCTTCCACTCATATCTAATGCCACTCCGCATCAATCTTCTCCCAGTTGTCAAGGAAACTCTTGAAGAACTTGACGCCCAGACCAGGGTCAAGCGAACCAGTGGTGGCACGGACAGAGTGCATGCTGAGCTGGGGCAGGCCAACGTCCGCGGCTCGGACACCCATCATACTGGACAAAGCAGGCCCAATAGTACCGCCACTGCGACTATCGTTTCGAATTTGGAAAGTCTGAGTTCGGCAGCCGCCTAGTTCGCCTGCTCGCTGCATGATTGCGGTCGAAATGCTGTCTGTGGTCATGTGGCCATTTGAGTCGTTGGCGATAACAACACCAACATTGAGCTCAGGGACATGCTCCGATAGATATTTCTCAAGGAAATTAGGGTTTCCTGAGTGAGTCACGTCGCTGGAGCAAAAGAAGGATGAGGAATAGGTTCTTCCTTTAAGTTCTGGTCCGTATTTGTCAGGGTTGAGGGCCTCGACGGCACGCTCGACGACCGAGGGGAGGAAGTTGCCGCGAGCACCCTGGCGAAGCAGAGAGCCGATTTCCTCATCGTCAAAGAGAGCAACAAGCTTAATACCACCGTCCTCGCTGCTGTCGTTGGAGGCAAGGAGGGCAGTGAGGGCGGACCAGGAGCAGAGCTTGTCATCAATACGACCAGCAAAGATAAACTCTCTATCCATACCACCGGTCTGGGCAGGCTGAGAATCGTAAAGCTCAAGCTCCCAGTTAATAATGGAGCTGTAAGATTGAATCTTGAGCTCCTTGGCAATAAGCTCAACCAGTCGTGGGGGTTGAGTGTTGACGAAGGAACCGGCGGGTCCCAGAACTTTGGCGGCAGCACCCTGAGAACTCTCAAGACCAATGATAGGAACAGCTTGAGTTTCCTTGTTGTTCTCTCCCATCATGCCAACTCCAAAGTGGGGTGCAAGGGTGGGAATTCGGGCAATAGGCCAGTCCAGCTTGACAAGCTTGGTGCAGGTCTTTCCAGACTCCTCATCCCGGACAACAACTCTGCCACCAATGCTGAGGTCGCGGTCCCACCATGTCGCGTTGAGAGCGCCAGCGTAGGGTGCAACGCCCAGCTGAACAAATCCAGCCTTGACGGGCTTTGTGCTGACAGGCTTGAGCTTGGCGGTGAGGGCGTCAATGTGGCCACCAATCATAGCAACACCGTTGCCGGGCTGGTACGCCTTGCCAACCTTGAAAGCGATGAGAGAGCTGCCATTGCGTGTAACCCAGTACTTTCCACCTGGTTGGATCTTATCCGCCCAACTGTCGCGCGGAGAGAGCTTATCATGGTTAGTCTTATCTTATCATGACCCGAGGCTCTTGTTTACTTACGTGCTCATAACCAAGTTCCTTCAGCTTCTTCTCAAAGTACTCAACAGTGTGGAAAATAGTAGGGTTCTCCTGGAGAAAGTCGCAGAAAGGCTTGGTGAAAGCCTCAGGCTCCAGCTTCTCAACCTGACACAAGCGACAAGCCTGACCAGCCTCCAAGTGCCAATTGACTTGACCGACCTCTTCAGGCGCAAGCTTTGCGATACAAGATGCGCAAACGCGGTTGTCTCTCGTGTCGCGGCCCTTCATGTCAGACAGAATGAAGCTCTTGGAGCTCTGCTTATCCTCGACCGATCGCGGCGCGGGCGCATTGTTGTTGTTGAGCATAGCCGACGATGACAGCGCTTGCTGGCGCAGGGAGAGCGACGAAGCGCGAGCGCTCAGCATTGCAGGCGTAACCTGAGTCATTTCGGGCGATGAAGCTATGCGCGAGCTGTAGAGCGATATGAGAAGGGCTGCCAAAGGTTCAAAAGTGAAGTCGGTGAGAGGGTAAAGATGATGGAAGCTCGGTTGCCTATTGACGAGGTTGACCCAAGTAGTACAATGACGATCTCGGGGACCGAACGGAGGTCACCCGGTCACTGCGATAAGATAAGAGTTGCCGACGTGACCAATATCACGGGCCAGGATAAGGCAGTGTCTTGGAATACGATCGTCATAAACTATCGAATTAATCCTTGGAAGTTTATTGGTAGGTATTCCTGATAGATCGTTGATTTGGAACACTTTTGAGACTTCATCTTCTGGATGTAGTGAATCGTCCTGATGTTCATGCCACCTCATCCGGATAGTGTGCAGCAGGATAGTTCACCAGCCAATGATATCTCGGTATTTCGGTTCTTAACTCATCGTATATCAAGTGAATAAGCGTTACATTGAAATAGTAGTGTAACTCATTGGTCAGAACTCTGCATATGTCGCGCTTCTGTACTACTCTCAATATATACATTTTACACAACAGTATCAAATGGCATCAATACTCCTACTCCCATTTTCTCATCACAGTTCTTTTCATGCAACATCTTGACTAGTCGAACATTAAACTCCCAAGTCATTCCGGCTAAGAACACTGAATCTCTGGAAGGATGTTAGTCACATATACAACACCAACTATAGCAGAGGCTTACCGTTACCAAATGACACGAGGCGCGAAAGTGTGCTAGACCAATGGCGCATGGAACTATCCCCAGTTCTCATGTTGCTGAATAGAATAATCGCGTAGGGCGAAGACTTCTGTACATAGAGTAATGTAACGTTCTGATGGCAGTTGAGATGTCTCCAAATCGACTCTGTCATCCTTGTCGACGCCAAGCTGAGCATCACTCCCGGCTGCCGCCCACTTGATTATTCTTCGCCTTGCGGCCTGAACAATCTGGTCAACGTTGTGTTTGTAGATGTGTTTCCTCTCTTGGTAGTCCTGATGATCCAAGGCGTTCTTTTTGGCTTGCAGATTACTGAGACCATCATGAAGCGTCACATCGCGAGCTCTCAGACGGTTTCCGTCCTTGTCGTGGTACTTCCAGTTGATTTCGCCGCCCTCGAGAATCAAAGCGAGGAAGACTGGAATGGTTTGCTTCAGCGCCCTGGACCTTCTACGACCATCTTCCGACTGACTGGGTGGTGTATCCTTCTCTTGGTAGCCAATTTCTATATGTGTATCAGAGCTGCGTAGGGGTCGAAAAACTAGAGGATTGACGCTTTTCCATTTAGTATTCCAGTCTCTGCGAAATACCTTCTCGAAAAACTCTGTGTATGTTTCTTCGGCTGAGTAGGAGTAGCCGTATACTCGCATTACCTCTTGGTACTGCTTGAGAAGGTCCAAGGGTCGCATCTTCTCACCGCGCGTCAGAAGTTCTTTGGTAGTAATGACCGTCTTTGGGGGTCGCTCATCTACGACCCCCTCGTCTCTGTCAACATCTTGAAATGATACCTCAAGATTAGACTGTGGTGAAACGAGGTCAACAATCTTCTCAGGGTACGACTCAGGTCGTATAGAATTGGACTTGGAACGTTTCAGTGGACGCTGAGACTCATCATCGTGTTCGGTAGTCGCGACGTCCTCATCTAAGGCAAACTCTTGATGAGACCGGTGCTGACTTGATAGAGCGCCGTGCTGTACCTGAGTTCTGACTTGTGGGGTAACGAGAAGAGGAGGTTGCGGTGATCCAAAGCTGGACTGCTGAGGATGAAGATAACCAGCTTGAGGGACGGCATGATACCCGGCTTGATGGGGATGGTAAAACCCGCTGGGTGGCATATATGGCCATACAGGCCAGTAAGGAAAGGGATGGGCTGGTTGCGGGGGTAAAGGGAAAACCGGCTGTTGGAAATTCGGAGAAAATTGACGGCTTTCCTCGCGAGGAACTTCTTCATTGTCGTTATTTGTGCCCATGTCGGCGTTTGTAGACATAGCACCGCTTGAGTGTTTGCTCGGAGAGGCTTTGGTATGTTGACGGAGAGGAGAAGTGAGGCAGGAAGAGTTAGGTGGAAGTCAGATAGGTACTAATGGCTGAGGCGGGTAGGCAGCAACCATTCTACTGTGAATCACGGCAGTGCATAGTAGCAAGCAGGTTCTTGGTACACTCATATATTGACTCTCTCTTTCCCTAATCCATAAATACTTAGGCAGGTGACAGAAGAATTGTCTTCTAAGGCTTAGGCTACCATGATAAAGTAGCCTAAGTGTTAGTCTAAGCTACCTTATCTAACACTCTTCTGTAATTATTGTTCAATAGCTGTCCAGTTGTCGAAGATTTAGTGCCCTGACGGTTCTGCATTACCTATGCCACAGTCTGGCAATTTGTTATGGCACTTGTTGGCACTGCCACTGCCTGCTATATCCAAAGCCGTTTGAAGCGGTTTGTTACCAGTAGTACAGTCCCCACCCAAATAAATCACGGTGATTACTTGGGCAGGTGCGAGCAAACACTCCTTCTTTCCAGCTTTCCATACTGATGAATTCCAGGAAGTTCGCCAATTTCAAAACTGCCTCTTAACGGCCTTAGCCATTATTATCGGTAGGTTAAACGATCTTCCTTTCTTTTGCATAGGTACCTACCTAATGCTAATCTTCTTTGCCTCTTTCTTCTTTTAGACGCCCTTCATCATTAACGGAGAAAGAACCTCCCTCAGTTCATCATGGCTCAGAATAACCCGGTCCAGGAGATGGAACTGGCTATGGCCAGCCTTCTCATCCGCACGCCCTCCATTGTTTCACGTCCTCCGGGCGAGATCATCAACAGCGAGGAGATGCTGACCACTCGAGAACTATCCATGTTCATTGACCTTGCTCGTCTCGAGGCCCAGGTCGAGCATCGCGATGCAGAACTGGTGCCTGAATTCTCCGACTGGCGCATATTCTGGCGTATGGTCTTCCGACGATGGAACACGACCCATCCGGATAACGAAAATCCCCAAGTTGTGGGCAATGTCTCCACTGAGACATCTGTCAAGGTTGGCACCTTGATATGCGATCATCCTCCCAACAAGGCCTATCCCGGACCTCAACCTAGATGGCGTTCGGAGGGAGCCGATGTCTTCCTCGGCGTCTTTGTCCCTCAGTGGCAGAGCTGGCTGGACTTTGTGTGGAGAGACTCCAAAGGGAAACCTGTCAAACCATCGCTTGTCAAGCTCGATATGAACATTTCCGAATGTTTCGACCTTGCTATCTCACGATACGACCGCTGCGTACAAGATCGTATTGAAAAGTACAATGAGGATTGTATCATCGCCACTGCTCGCCGCCGTCTTGTTAACTTCGCGAAAAGGGGCACTTACCATGAGCCCAACATCAAACCTGGAGACGAGGCGCCCCACCTCATGCCGATCGAGCTTGCTGGCGACCGTGCTGAAAGGATGTCTGATACTTTCGCTAACCTCAAGCGACTTCGAGACCAGCGAGTCAATTAAGAAGGGGCTTGGTCGTTTCTGTATCAGAGATGAGTACGAGTCGAACTTTCGGTTGGATAGAGGTCGCACCATGCCTGCCAGCTATACCACAGTACGATCTTGTCTTTCACAGATAGTATGGATGAATTCTTTTCCCTTGAAGCATGTAAGTTGAGACATCCAAACACTTCATCACCCTGATCATATACTGATACAAGAAACAGCGGCAGAATGTTATTGAGAAAAGTCTTGATTCAATTTGTATCTAGGTTACGAGATCTTGTCTCTCATGGTAGAGAAAGAACATGCCTTATCAAGGACTGACTGATATAGCCTAATTTTGGACATGTGCGTTCGCACATGGCTTTCTGCCTAGTCATAGCGAACGTCGAGACTAAGGCATAACAGATGTGAATAGTGCTTAGCATGTTAGGGAAAATACAATGCAATAACGCATATGCCAAGCATACACGACAGTGACATTACATGATCTCAGCCATGATTGAGTTTCCTTTCGACCCGAGGTATTGGGCGGCGGCGTCAGGGGGTCAGAAGAATTGGCCGCGGAGATCATAAGAGATGAAATAATTTGATCACCTTATGCAAGCTTAGGCTATCAACCAGGCTACTTTATTTCTGTAGCCTAAGTCTTAGGGGACAATTCTTCTGACACCCACTAGGGCGGATATGCAGTTGTGTTCTGTTCGTGATCATATGAGCGGCCAACGTGCTCAGCGGTTACTGCTTATAGGGGCTGTACACTTGAGCCTCCGGCCGAATGGCTTGTCTGCCTTTCGCTGACAAACGAAATTCTGGGTTTGAAGAGACGGTATCGATATCTCAGTACCCTGGTCTCCTAATGGTAGCATTGATTCGAGCCAATAGGGGTATAAGACAAAAGATCCGATGTTGAAACCGTGCGACGATTCGATCGGGATGGAGATGTTCGTGTTTGATCCGACACAGAAAGTAACAAAAAGACTCAACTCGTGACGAGTCGGATTTCTTCTGCGACGCCTTCATCTTGTCTCAAAGTGCACCATCAAGCAGTCAAACTTCACTCTTTGAGTGAGCGGCCAAGCTAGAAGGAAATAAATTCTGGGACTTTCTGGGAAGACTTCTCTCCTTTCCCTTCAAGCCTATATCCAACAGTTAGCAGTGATCAAAGCAATAGTAACAGTAAACACAAACCTGTCCAGAATTTGTCGAGCTTTCTCCTCTGCCTTTTGAGCCGTGATACAGAGTATCTCTATCCCAGCGTTGTTTGGAGCGGGCAGTCCAGCTCCTGGCCAGAGCTTTTGCAAAAAGCCTGGCATGGTTATGAGCGTGTTGGGGAACATAGTGTAGGTATGATGTATGTTTTTGAAGCACGTTGAGATGCGAGTGGATAGTTAGGGAGACAAAAAGGATAAGCTAGATGACAGATTTATATACCTGCTCTATAGAAAGCTTGGAGATTTCTGGAACTTACTTTTGTGCGAGAAGAGTCATAACCTTATGTGATATTCGTGCTGTTATCAGGGTTCAAAGTTATTATTATGGGAATCGAGAAGTTCACTTTTCGATTTCTGGAGATATCAAGTCCTTTCCTTGTGTGCCTAGAAACAATATTTCTTCTCTCAGAATCATCCAGACCGAACATCTAATCACTCACAGTGGCACTATCTACTCATCTGTTTTGTCCATTCTGCTGTTATGCCCAAGAATGCGGCATGTAGTTTTGCTTTCAGTCAAACTTCGGATCAAAGTGAGTCTTGTGGATATGACGAAGGTGGCCTCTTCCAATCTGAAACTTAGGTATGATTTATTCTTCTAGAGCTTTATTGGACCATCGTTGTTGTGTATATGACTGCCCGTTCTTGTATTCGTGCTTTGTAGCCTATCATTCGCTGGAGGAGACATTTCTATCAACCATACAAAATGTTAAAGCCCATAGACTTTCGCCGGAACTCCTTCACTCCAGATCTGACTGAATAAATCATTAGACTTGTATTCGGAATTCTGAGTATGGAAACCTTCCAGTTCAACATCTGGTTCTCTCAGCGTCGGTATCACCCCTGTGTTTCTTTGGCCAAGCTCGCTTTCCTGTGTCTGCAACTCGCTTTTTACTAACTACAGAGATTACCTACTATTGGGACAATGTCAGAGGTCGATACTTATTGCTTCAGTTTGAAGCCTGGTTTTATTGTTTGGAATATTACGGGAGTTTTTTCCTTTCGTGGTCTTAATATAGTAGGTGAGTTGTATAAAATCCGTCACTGATTAAATGGCTGATAGAAGACAGACCAACTTCTTAGAGAACCTAGTTTAAGAGTGTACTATTCTTTCGTCTGGCCTTCTCTAAGTCCTTGTTTCTTTGCGATCCGCCTGTGCAGGTGGTGGTGCATGGTTGGGATGACGCTACCTTCGCCGGCCACGACAGAGCCGCCTTTGCGAACAACTTGACAAGGCAACAAAGCCCAAGCGAACCGCTTCACTGCAATTTTAACCCCCTCCGAGCTCAAGTGCACATATTAATCTGACCTTGAGGTTGCGAAGTATTCCGTGACATACTGGCATAAGAGACAACTGCTTTACCAGTCCTCAAGTTCTCCGTCCCTTACACCTAAGTCAGTCAACCGTTAGCCGCAAACAAGCCAGGACAAATCGAGAAGCTCGTCGTCCACATGTGGCAAAACAGACTGACTCAAGTCATCCGCTTTTGTACGGCAAGCCCAGATCCCTTTGTCCAAGTGCCACTAACAAAACCAACAATGGATTTGGTGGAGTTTGAGTTTATGTGCCTGCGCCTGGCAGCACTTGATGGCTGAATTTTCTACGGAGACCAAATCCACCCGCTCACTCCACTACTCGCTCTGTCGTCCGCGATTGCCGGGGAAAATAACGTTGGCAGTAGGTTGTCACTTGTTTCACGGTCTTTGTTCTTGTTCGGACTATCCAGCTGGTAGTGTGCAGTTTGTCCTACGTCCTACCCACATTTTGCTTCACCGCTGGATTTGTCAATACGGGACATTCACGGTGCATGCATGGAAAGTGTTTGAGACATACAGATAATTAATGTACAATATTAAAGCTATTAATGCCAATGCTAGTTATAGAGGCTATCCAAAAAGCAATCATTACCCATCATTATTAACTCCACCATGTTCCTTCCATTAATTAATAGTGTCACAGCTTAAGGGCTGTACTTCGACCACTGAATCTTGGAGACGTCCTCGTAGCACTTGGAGTCGAGAGCGTACTTGTGGCTGGAGTACGATCCCTTGGGAAGAGACTCAAGCTCGGCACACTGGGGCACAAGGCGGATGGGTGCACAACCCTTGGGGATGTTGCGCTGGATCTTGTCGTTCTTATCGATGGTGATGCGGGCTTGCTCGATGACAACAAACTTCTTGCCTCGGTAGTACTCGATGCTCTTGTTGCAAGCAACAAAGGTCTCGGGCAACAAGTAGGTATAAGGGTCCTCGGGCTGGTTCAATTGAACACCAGCGGTGCCAGCCTCGAAGTTAAGAGTAGCACCGTAGAGGTTCTTGTTCTCCTTGTCGGCAACGAGACCAATGCCGTTGGGGGTCAAGGGAGTGCCGCCATCGCTGATAACGGTAGCCTCACTGTTTTGACGCTCCTCCTTTGTTCCGTTCTGGTAGAAGATACGGCCGTTCTTCTCGCTGATTCCAAGGAGGGCGAGGCCGGCTCCGGTGTGGATGCCGGTAAGCTCGAAGTTTTGGATGGGAGGATCAAAGTCCAGCGAGGGATCTGTGACGTTGACGACAAGCTTGAAGCCCTTTGATGTTGAGCGTGATGGGTATGAAGGGTTTGTGACGATGTGAGGCTTGACCGGTGAGGCCGCTGCAAGGCCGATGAGGCTGAGGATGAAGGTTGATGTGAGCATGGTTTGTAGAAGGTTCGGATGTAGGGCAGGAGGAAGAGGCAAAATGGTATTCAAGGGAGGAATAGAGTAGATATAAAGGGTCGAGGATGTTTCTTGTAGACGGTGATAGAGTCTTGAAGTTGATAATACAAAAGAACCAAGAAACAAAAGACTCGGGGGTCGTATCGGGTCTTAAATGCCACCTCAAAAGATCGCCCTCAGCTGCGTCGGTCGATGTAACGATGAAGTTTCCGTCTTGGCTCTTGGCTCTTGGGCCCGGCCGATCAAGGTGGCTGGCTAGTATCGTGAAGTGGGTCTTCTGTGAACCGAGAAACTAGAGGCCCGCTACAGTGGACTCAGGCGAGCTTAGCGAATGGCTAGAGGGATCGCCGGTGCGGGGAGTCCCCTGTGGACTGCTGCACGGCCGAGTCGGGGCCCTGGAGGGCTTGGCTCAATACGAGGGTCTTGCCGTGACTATTTCGTCATTGGATGAATGTTTTGTCCGGCCGATACCGCTAAGAGAAATCATGAGCTGATTTGTCTTTGTCTCCATCATGGTATCTACGAGATGCTTCATCTATCTACGAAATTCATCTGATCTCATCTCTATCTATCCCAAACAGACCGTATTCTTCCAATGAATATCAGCATAATAGATCCATTATTCCTGACGTCAAGAAATTATGATGCCCGTTTCGAAACATGACGAAAGTCCACTGCAAATCCGGGGATCCCAGCAATTGAAGATCCGATATCCATAATTAGCCTCCTTTTCCTGTCTTGCTTCACTACTGCAAAACAGATTATCCATTCTGTCGTCACATGCCATGATACATGTCAATTCTCGCCGATGAAAACCCAAATCTGTGGATCTGCTGAACTACGGTTGACAAACATGCACAGGCGAGACCGATGCCAAGGAATAGGATACGGATGTCTTTGTTTGACAAGTGAGAGGATCAACAGGAGTGAATAATCACACACTCAGCCTCGTGTCACTTCAAATGGCGGTCTTTAAGCTTTACTGTGTTATACAAGCTTATCGCGTGGCATTGCAGCCGCAGGGGTTGAGGCTCTCCCTTGTTTTCAACGCCCATGACGTTTCCATCGACCATCTCAACAGAGCCTTACGAATATGGCGGTTTCATGTTTTAGATATGATATCACCAGGGTCTTATTTCTGAGGGTCACTGTGGTGATCATCGTATTGTCGTCTTATCCATTATATCATAAATGTGGTTCACACTTCACTACACGATGATCTACATACAGTATTCATCAACATGAGATAAACGACCGGGTTCTAAGACACAGCCTCAGCCTCGACGGCTCTATGCACTATTACGCAGCTAAATTGAAGCATAACGTTACCAAACTACTCGGCGGCTCATGCGGAGACATCAACACCATCATGATCATATGATGTTGACTAGTCCAGACCTCTCATGATTTCAGAGGGGGCTTCTGGTTAGATCACTTCTATTCCTGATAACCATATTCTCCATTTTTCCTAGTCTAGGGACTTGCTTTCAACGGCGTGGTTCTGCTGTGGGGGCACATCAACAGTCTAGACCTGGTCGAGTTGACGATATTTTCTCCATTCTTTTGTCAGATATTCCACTTGTTATACTTTGGTTACCCCAAATTGTGGCTTGATGACATCGTTGAGTTATTGCAACGTTCGTGGGTCTATGAGATAAGGCATTGAGTAGAGTCGGTGTAGGTTGGAAGAGTAGTTGTCTAATAGTTGAGCAGTTTCGTGCAGGTGGTATTGGGGGTTGAGAGTTTCAATTGAGTCTATTAGGGCCATGGATTGACAGGTGTTGGCTGCAGACTTATTCCAGTTCGCCAGGTACAAGTTTCTCTGATCAAGCCTCATCTCCAATAAGCAGTCAGGGCACCTTCACCTGAGATAGCCGAAGCACACCATCACTATCGTTTGAGTTGTCTCCAAGTTCATTATCTGTATCTCTGTTTGGTCCAAGAGACAAGCCCAAGCCAAACTTCCCGTAGCCCCGAGCCTGCATGCAACCATCCCTCCTCACCAACCAATGACACTTGGCCAAGAAACTGGTCGGAATCCCCTAGTGGACTTTTTTACACTTTCAACCAACAAACATGGCCAACCATTCGCCAATGGGGGACTTTTGAGGGGTATCAGGGCAGTTCATTGGAACTTGCCGGGCCAAGAGGTTGCAAAAATGCATGTTGGAAGTGTCATTGTCAATTGCATTTGCACAATGGGAGGGTGAAACAGTTCGTGTCGAGAAATACAATTGCAAGATATAAAGTCAGCTCTGCTCTTCTATCAAAATTACCACTGTCAAACCATTCTCCTCTCAATTGAACATCCTCTTTACACAAGTTCATGAGCGACCATCAATCGCAACCCCAGATTCAGGACGAGTCTACGGAACAGAGTTTCGTAGACTCGGACTATTCATTCAATGGTAAGTGTCAAGCTCGAGTCATTATACTTGGGGTTACTCCACTGAGCCGCTTGTACTGACGTTGCATCGACCCGTCTCTAGTCCCCGGAGCTGACTTCGGCGGCTTTGCTCTGTCTCCGGTGACATCCCAAGAGGATGTGGATCAATGGCTTCATGTAAGCTCTTGGTTTCGAGACGCCGCTTCTCTTGGCTCTATGAACCAAGACGGTGTGTTAGAGTCTGTGCCTCAATCTCTCGACGAGTTCAGTTTCTCTGCGCCGATGATCGGGATGGATTTGCACCCCAACAATATTGATTCGACCCAATTTGCTTTCCCAAGTTCTCCAGTGTCTTTTCTTGATCTTCTTGATACCCCATATGAGATGCTTCAAGGACAGGCATCGCTCTCTGGTCCATCAGATACCGCAGCCGCTCTATAGAGCGTAGGTTCTGTGTGCGACCAGACGAACGATGTCATTCCTGACATATCGCATGAGGCAGGAGGAAGCGATGGAATACCAGAGCGCTCGTTCGATGTTGCTTCTTCAGGTTTTGACCCATTCCCTTCTGACAAGTCTACCGAGAATTCCAGTTCCGAGACAGACAGCAAGATTTTGTTCAAAGAGATCCGGTCTTACCGTTTGAGAAACAACAAGTGTAAGAAGAATGAAATGTTCCTCTGCGATTGGCCTGGCTGTGATAGGTCTTTTGAGGAAAACCGCAAGAGGAAGTGAGCATAAACCCTACCTGACAGACTGATCTTGTCTTATTAACCTTGAATGCAAGCAATCATATTCGGACTCATACAAAGCCGGTTTTCTGTTCTTGGCCAGGATGCAGATTTCGGGATTCTTGTCAGAAGGATATGCGCCGGCACTTCCTAACCCATCGTTCGCGGAAGATTGCTCAATGTCGATTCTGTGAGGAGCGGTTCACTCGAAAGTGCAACTTGAGCAGACATGAGAGGGAGAAGCATGGTGGGGAGAAGAGGGTTAGGAAGTAATTGTTATCAGGTCTTTATATGTGTGTACTCAAATCACATTCATTCTGTGCTACTTGAGCCGGCTATGCCATCTTAATGTTGACGAAGTGAGATATACACTTCATACCTAGGTAGTTTCAGAATTCTGAACACCAATGGATATCAATCCTCCAAGCCTACTCCACCATCAGACTCATCTTCGCTATGCTCGTCACCGTACTCGTGCTTGTCATCATTCTCATGTATCTTGATGTGCTCATATCCTTCACTTACTTCAGTGACATATCCGTCACTGAAGTAGCCATCACTGAAGTCACCTTCACCTAGATGTCCCAGCGAAACCGAATCTATAAGTGTCAGCCACCAATATGTTAGACGCAAGAAGCAGTCAACTCACCCTCACTGGAATTATTCTCACCGACCACCACCTGAGACTCAGAAAGGTCGAATGCCGCCATACTCGCTGTAATATTCGTAACAGAGTCCGGCTGCCACGGATTCGGTTGCTGTTGGCTGCAAATTTGCATCTGCACAGCATCACCCAACTCCTTAGCGAGCATTGCCAGTACCTTGCGCTGATCCAGCCAGTGTTCATTGTTCCAGCCACCCGGTAGCTCCACGGGTCTCCAGTTCAGATAAGCCTTCTGGTGCGATTCTGGTTCCAGGAAGTTCCCAGGGTGATGTCGGAAGTAGAACTTGCAGCAGAGGCAGGCAAGCTTGCTACAGGCGATGTATCGATCATTTCCCATGAAACTGCGCTTGTTTCTATGAAATTCCTCCAGCATCTGGACCTCAGCATGCACGCACGACTGACCCGATTCCTCGGCGTACATGTCCTTGATAGCCTCCTCGAGGTTCATTGGGCCATTTAGCCTAGCGACATAGCTCTGCATCTCTTCGAGACGAGGGTCATTGGCTGGCAACATTCTTTTAAGTATCGAGTTCAAGTTCGTGTGACCATCTGGAGGCGGCACTTTCGCCGCGATAGGAACCTCTACTCTTCTTATCTCGTATGAGTTGAGTAGTGCACCTAGCAGGAGGGTATCTTGAACGAGGTAGGTGGAATTTCGTACACGTTCGGCTAGACGACCGATGAAATGTCTGACTGCCTGGAACGCCTTTGCTGTCTCTGACGGTGCCACACTAAACTCCTGGCTCAGAGCTCTCAGAGTCGCCATTTGAGAATCATGGCGAGCATCATAGGCTGTTTGGCATAGGGTCAGAGTATCAACGTTTGTAGAATCGGAGAACTGAGGCAGCCATTCCAGCAGTGCTTTTACTCCTGCAATTCTGTCAGTTGTGTTTCCGCGTGCGTGTTTGGTGTAAGTTACCAGGTTTCTGAGCCACGGCCGTGTCTGCCTGTAGGTACTTTTCACAGTATCTTACAGCCCGATGGAGAAGCTTGCTCTCCTTCTTCAGCCGTGGAGCGGCAAAGTCAGCACACTTCTTCGCCAGTCTGAGCCCCAAAGCTTTCTGCTCCGTCTCAGTTCCCTTTGGCTCATTCTTAAGCATTTCCAGAACTTCTCCAAGAAACACGACAACTTTATCATTTGGCGCTGAGTTCGCTGCAATCCAGAACACACAGTTCTGTTTCGTTTGCTCAAGAGCCATCGAAGTCGTAGTATCGCCTCCTTTTCTGTAATCGCAAATGTAACTCAAGTTCTTCAGGAATCTGCGTCGAGCATCTTGAATAGTGACGGGAGCATGTGCAGCGATGACAGGAGGTCCATCTACTCGTTTTAGAATGTGAAAGAGGGCGAGGTTCTCGAAAAGACGAGAGAGTATCTTTCCGTGTTTGTCTAGTCGTGGCTTTCCGACACCAACCATGTTGTGAGTTGCTGTTTCCTGATGATTTAACGAAGTGGTTGAGTGAATGAATTGGAACAATGACGATATGGACTGTTGGATAACACAGAGCTGACTCCTCATACAGTCCCAAGCGGTTCCTTTTATACTGACATCTCTCAGTCTTCAATACGTAAAGGGCCGAGCCTAATTCGAAGGCGCAAAGCCCCCTCCTTCCAGTACTTTGGATGTTGGTCAGCTCCCAACACCAAAGTGCAAGGCAGAATGAGCCAACTACGGTCTCTACGGGCTTGCTTTCCTTTTCTTGGATCATCAGTTATTTTATGTGGAAGTCATACAAAGAAATGGAAAAAGGGGATTGTTGCAGTAAACCCATGTCGAGGTACTAGAAGATGTATGGGCTTTCCGTCAATACTCCTTCCCTTATGGGCATTCAAATAAGCATGTGAATTATGAATAATACTTCGACACTGCTAATATTTTAATGAGTGCTTGATATGCAATGCAAATGAATATGTCATCCCACATCACTTCGCTTAACCTATAGCTGTGACCTTCATTCCCCATTTGCTCAAAGCTATTTGTTTACATGAGGCCTGAATGTGATTCACAAAACAATGTCAACTGCTTTCGGCGTTTCAACCTTCCATCTCTTTAACGCTGCATAAAAGTGAATCTAAGATCTATTACCAGTAACCGCTATCAAGGTTGCACCGATATTGAGGTTTAAGACTTCAAGATGAATCATACAGGGATGGTCATCTCCGTAACACAAAACTTGCAGACTGTCACTTGGCAAGTATACACCAATATCTTTCCTGCCTGGCATTTTGAATCCTCCATACATGTAAGTTTCAAACGTCTCCACGAATGGAGTGGATGTTTCAGGGCGTTACTAGTTATTTTTTCTTTTACCCAGTAGCTGGGCCCTGACGCCCGGGCAGTTTTTTGGGATCTGCTCATAGTGGACCGACCCCCCGAAGCTCGTCATTAAAATGCGGAGCAAGGCTGACAGAAACATTATCATTGGTCAGACCCTAAAAGCTAGGCCGTTCGGCTGCAAGACAGAACTCCACCATTTACCAAAATCGACAAATTAAGACCTTGACCTCCACTACTTCACCTACAGAAGCTGTCCCCCTCACTGCGTCAACTTTTTTTTTCTAGTTCATGGTCTTGATCCATGTCTTTTTCTTTTCCATCTACCAGCATTCCTTTTCGCCCTGTCTCCCAGTCGCCCATTATGCCTTCGCTCGACGGGCTTCCTAATGAAGTCCTACACACCATCGCCTCGTTCCTACACAAGAAATACGATATAGCTGCTCTCTCGCGCACGAACCGACATTGGTACGACATCGCAAACCCGATCTTATGGAAACGCGAAGCTCTATCCGATAGACCCGGTGCCCTACACTGGGCTGTCGATAACGAAGATGTCAGAGTCCTGCGCCTTGCCCTCAAAGCTGGTGTCAGTCCGTCACGCCTAGCCTACACTCACAGACCCAAACCGCGTATCGCCCCGGAGCACAAATGGTATAACTACCATTCGAGTTACTACGACGACCCTATGTGGAGAGTCCAGGACGACGATCAATCTGTCGATTTAGATGCCTCATATGTTTTACACGAAACGTGCGATTGCTTCGAGAGTGGTTGCGACGACGGCATCTTTAGCGACTGTAGATGGGAGGCTATACATGTGGCTGCAAGCAAAGGACGAATTGACATGATGGAGATACTCCTTGACGCGGGCGCTTCCATCGATGCACCTTCTTGGGGTGTGTGCTTGTGTCGTCCCCATTTACCTATCGAAGCCTTCAGCGAGTCCCAGGCCGTCGAAGAAGGAGAACTTGAGGATTTACATGGAGGAAACTGGACGCCTCTGCATGTTGCTATATGCCATGGACATCACGATGCAGCAAAATTTCTTCTCGAACGCGGAGCTTCGACAGTTATATATCAAGGGATTGACTTTGAGCTGGACCCCAACGGCTTCTGGCGAGATGATGACGATGAGGAGGAGACTACTGAAGACTCAGGCCGGTTCAAGCTAACAGCTTTGCATCACGCCGCCAAAGAGAATATGTTGGATTTACTCAAGTTGCTTTTGGCCGAGAAATATCAAGAAGACATCAATGTGGAGGGCCCCTTCATGGGTACGCCACTATTCCAGGCAATATGGTATGGTCACTGGGACACAATAGTTCCGTACCTCCTGCAGCATGGCGCCGACCTCGACAGAAGATTGATAGAGACGCGGCTGACTCCACTCATGATGGCGTGCTTCTCGCGTCGCTTTGATGACGCCGCCAAACTCATTGACTTGGGTGCAGATGTTAAGACTTTGTCAGCGCATCGTTTTAGTATTCTTCACCTAATCCTTGGGTCTCGTCGATTCCAACCAGAAGACTTCTTTGACCCTCTTGGGCCTCCTCCGAAGCCCATCAGCAACACATCAGAGGCTGAAATTATTAGAAAGTTCATCGCTAAGGGTTTCGATGTTAATGCGAAGGAAGCTATTCTGGGAATGACACCACTGATGGTAGCGAGTGCAAGCTGCAATACTGACGCCATACAAGCGTTGCTCGAAGGGGGAGCCGACGTTAATGCGCAGGATAACGATGGCATGACTGCGCTTATACGAGTTGGCGAGACAAGCGAAGGCTCTGCTATCCTTGGGCTATACGATTCTGCAAAGATGCTGCTGGATGCAGGTGCAACATTGAAGGCGTCGACGGCGACGAAAGAGATCATACCATTGGTCGTTATCTGCTCACGTCACTGTGAGCCCTACTTCAACCGCGAATGGGACAGTCAACACGTCGCTTTGGCCAACTTACTGATTGGGTACGGCGCCGACCCCAACGAGAAGGCCGGTTGCGAGTCCCGTCCACTTGCGCAGGCTATCATGCATGGTAATCTGAACATCGCTCAGACGATCCTTGAGAACGGTGGTCGGCCAGAAGAAGGCGACCTAGAACGAATTCTTCAAGCATCTGTCTATGATTCATACGATGATGGAAAGACAGAGTTCATTTTACACATCGATTATGCCAAGTATGGCATGACAAAGCCTTCAGAGGGGTTCTTGGTCGATCTCTTGAAGACAGCGCTCAGCATGCAACTCTGGACAAGGGCGGCGGACCTGATGAAGTCGGTAGAGATACCGAAGGAGCTCTACAAAGGCCTGATCTTCCGCTGCTTAGAGAAGCCTTCGCCGATGGCTGATGAGCCATCCAGTTTGATTCAAGTACTTCTTGACCGAGGCCAAGACCCCAATGAGCTGTTTAAGGGCGAGCCTCCCTTATATTACAGCTTCAAGTCAGGCTCCTGCTGGCGGACGACACCAATTCTGGTGAACGGGGGCGCGGATATTCACATGCCGACAGCATCCATGCCAGATGGTGCTTTCATGTATGCCATAACAAATCACTATCAACCACAAGCATGTCAGATCCTTGCAAAATATCCAGATGCGATGCAAGACAAGCCCGAAAAGCTTCATTCGAAGTGCTGGTCGTCACTTTTCAACTGGGAGCCTCGCACTGGCATTCGCTACCATGGACGGAAACTTCCTCCCATACCTAGACTGAACTGGACTTTCACAAACCGGCTAATTTCAGCTGGTTTGAGAACCGACGTAAAGACGGAAGATGGCAAGGACCTCAAGGAACTTGTGGAGCAATCGATTCCGAAGAATGAGGTCTTGAGAGATGAAGGTCGAAAGGTCCTGGAAGCATTTGACATCGTCTACACAGAACCCTCGGTGTCAGAGATGCTCCATGCCACTATCGGGCTGGACGGGATTGACGACGAAGACCGTGAGAATCTCGGATACAGCTCGGTGAGCGAAGAGATCGATGACCACATGGACGATTCCGAAGACAACTCGGAATTTGATAGCGATGAGTACGAACATCACAACTTTTTCATTGGCTTTATGGAAGGCGAGGAAGACGATGAGGACGAGCCAGGGGACTATTCCGGACCTGAGTGGGAGGACGGCGAGACTGATGTCGACGACGATTATGACGATGAGCACACACCAGGAATGCCTTTCGCATTTGTGCCTGGATTGCTCCTGTAAGATAGTTGGATTGAGAAAAGCATGCTTTAGGGTGGTTCTATTTTCTTCATAGCGACTTGGTAGGGTAAGGGTTTCGACGGCTTGTCCATGGATATGGACGATGCTTGGGATGGCGCTTTATGGATCTTAACAGATGAGTTTTGGATATAGGAGCTTGACATTGCAAGCATGAATAGATGGAACCGCCTCTGCGGACTGAACACTCAGACAAAATATTATTGTTTCATTCACACAAGTCTCTCAGGCCAGTCGACGACCCAACGCTTTCCGAAGTTGAAGTTTTCAAGATTCAACTTAGCATGGATCGTGAGACGACGCCGAAGAGCATTGAGTTTCGGATATCTCTCGTAAGCCCCTCGTCGTCCGAGTCCATTGTAGACGCCGAGTTGCGGAGACAGTATTCCCGACGTCGGCTTCAGGCTCCGGCGGGGGAAGACTAGCACTAACGCCAGGGGCAACAGAGCAGCCTCACGCTAGACTGAAAGTCCTGTTGCTCTTACTTGACAGGTCGGAGATGTCACGGCGTTGTGGGACATTTTTTGTAAAGTGAATGAACACACGACCAGGGATGAGGTCAAAGAACCTTGAAGGATGCCGGTTGTCCGGAGGTATAGGGTATTTTTGAGATTTAACGATAAAATCATGAGTTGTTGATAACCGTCAAAATCGCTTTTAGTAGACAGTTGTGTCGGGCATCTCAGGTCATCCTAAGAAATGAGACTGTACCGAATTATCGCTCAAATTCTAAGTCACAACATACCTTACTCGCTATGCATTTAGAAACCCATGTGAGAATGCGGGGAAATCTCCTAAGAGGCAAGCTCGTGAGACGAAATCCAGGACAAGTCTAGGTCATGCACACAAATATGAAATAGAGTGAATCCAGAAGCTTGGCTTGCCACCATGTGGCGTTATTCACAGTTCTGAAGTCAGATGCATCTCCGGAGATGAAAGTGCGAAACAAGACCCAGCTTCAACCCCCGCATCCGGACCGGAGAACGGGGCGCTACGGCCGTATGGCGGGATGCCGAATAGCGACGGACAACAAACTGGACAAGAATAGAATAGAATTGCATAGCACTTGATGATTTTGAGGCATATGACTACATGAGATGGAACAAGGGGATTGTTTGCGGGATTAGAAGACGGCATGCAGATTTGAGGCCACGGGAGTATACTCGGTGTTGGCACTTACAGGGTAAAAGACTGGACCATTGATTGCTACTGTATGAGTGCAGCTGCCCAAGAGATTGAGGCAATCTACGGAAAACGGATACATAGGTGATATCAGAGCCTCAGTGGGTAGTCGGTCCATCTGTGGTTCTGCCCAACACAGACCATCATTGATACCAGTTTTCCATGATAAGTTTATGCCATTGATAACCTCCAATTCCACTATTGGCGAGTGCTATCTTTTTCTCCGTAAATTGGAGCCCGGGTAGTTACGTATGTGTTAGTGTGAGTAGCAGCGTAGTAGAGTAGGTAGCTGTTACGGCATCATCCCTCCATCATGATCGTGGTCCCCCACTTACACGATCCCTTGTCTTTAGGTCGGTTGTCAGCAGACGGACATTGTTTACCTAGCTTCCTCATTTCTCCAACGGAAATTGATTAGAATGTTCCTTCAATTGGAGACAGATGGATCTAAAGGGTCCAGAGAAGCTGATTCATGACGGTGGAATATTCCAAAGGACGGGAAAGTGCACCGTACCTGCCGTGCCGTGCAGTTGAAACTGTGAATCTCAAAGAGGGGATGAGGCAGGAGGTTGGACCCGAGACCAAACCCCGCTTCAAATCGTACCGAAAGTGGTAGTCTCGATACCCCACCTCGACAGGGCCTCAGGCAAGATCGCTCCGCTTGATTGGTTCATGGCTATAGCTCCTGTCCCTCCACTTTTATCCTCAAGAGCTCTCCCCAGTCACCAAACAGAACCAGAATTCCGAACACCGAGATATGCCCTCCATCGTGGAAGAGGAACAGTTGCCCATACTTTCCTCTTCCGGTAAGCCTCCTCGAGAGTGTGTGGTCGCACTTGCACGCGCTCCCCTTCCCCCGCTCCCTTTGAACGCCGCGTCTGTATCTTGGGACGGCATCTAGCGGGTTATCGGCCGGTCGCCGTGGTCAAGATACTTCGCATTCCTGCCAATTCACTACTGTACGGCATGTATCTCATGGGGTTCGCTATTCAGAGTCCGGTCTCCCATCGGCTGCCACTCTCGGCGCTTGTTGTCGCCTCCTCCATCTAATTCTACGGAGATGCAGATGGAGAAAGCTTCCAGACTTTGACGCCAGACTCCATACTGTTCCGTACCGTACACACATGCCATGGGCCCAGGGGCCTGACCCCCCCTCTTACTACGTAGAGGCAGGCTTAGATGCCGGCGTGTTCGGGGTTCGCGGGATCGATGGAGATTCGCTGTGTCTGATTGATTGAGAGTGTGAGCGAGTGCTCGGCCGCCCTTGACCGTGGCACGGTTCCCGTTCCGTTAATGGCGAGGATGCAGCAATCCATTCATTGCACTGCAGCGTGTGAGACGTGGATCCTTGGCTGTTTCTGTGTCGTCCTGTGGTGGAGAGCATCCATCATTACTTGGTGACAAGATACATAGCCATGGCGTTCCATCACAGAGCATAAATATCTGGCGTTGGACCCTCGATATCCTACTTTCTTTCCTCCTCACTCTCATCATCATCATCAACATCTTCTTTCTTCCTTCTTCTCACCTTTCCAACAAAACAAACAACCCTTTTCACAACCGCCAAAATGGTAAGCTTTCCCCTCTAACCCACTTTCTCCAATATCCTCTTGAGCCTCATCTAACAAATCAACAGGTCAAGGTTCTTGCAGTTCTCTACGACGGTGGCCAGCACGCCAAGGATGTATGTTCTTCCATATTTCTTCTTCAACAGTTCGATTCCTCTTCTTCGATCATTACCTTCAATGGTCGTTGATAATGCCTTCAATCCACCGACAACCACAAACATCTCCCCACACACCATCTCTCCACGCTTGTCGATCTCAAACGCGGGGAAATGGTCTCACTACATGGCAACCAGCCACTATCAGCCCAATGATGCGGGGCAATGCCTGGGCAACATCTGCAATGGCATCAAGGAGTTAAGCTTGGGTGACACTGTCTCGCTTTGTGCCTCTCCTGTGGTTTACACTGCAGGCGCCTAAGCAACAATGCAACCCAACTTACACCCAATGTCTTAATCCTGCATCATTACCCCTCAATCACTTCGCAATTCACATCTTCTTGGTTTACAGCGACTAACATGTTTCATAGCAACCCCTCCTTCTCGGAACCACTGAGAACGAGCTCGGTATCCGCAAGTGGCTCGAGGATGCCGGCCACACTCTTGTCACCACCTCCGACAAGGACCGTGAGGGTTCCAAGTTCGACGAGGAGCTCGAGGATGCTGAGATCATCATCACCACTCCCTTCCACCCCGGTTACCTGACCGCTGAGCGTCTCGCCAAGGCCAAGAAGCTCAAGCTCGCTGTTACCGCTGGTATCGGCTCTGACCACGTCGACCTCAACGCTGCCAACAAGACCAACGGTGGTGTCACCGTCGCTGAGGTCACTGGCTCCAACGTCGTCTCCGTTGCTGAGCACGTCCTCATGACCATCCTCGTCCTCGTCCGCAACTTCGTCCCTGCCCATGAGCAGATCGAGGGTGGTGACTGGAACGTCGCCCACGCTGCTAAGCAAGAGTTCGACCTTGAGGGCAAGGTTGTCGGTACCGTCGCTGTCGGCCGCATTGGTGAGCGTGTCCTCCGCCGCCTCAAGCCCTTCGACTGCAAGGAGCTCCTCTACTTCGACTACCAGCCCCTTTCTGCCGAGAAGGAGAAGGAGATTGGCTGCCGCCGCGTCGACACTCTCGAGGAGATGCTTGCCCAGTGTGACATTGTCACCATCAACTGCCCTCTCCACGAGAAGACCAAGGGTATGTTCAACAAGGACCTCATCTCCAAGATGAAGAAGGGTTCCTACCTTATCAACACCGCCCGTGGTGCCATCGTTGTCAAGGAGGACGTCGCTGCTGCTCTCAAGTCTGGTCACCTTGCCGGTTACGGTGGTGATGTCTGGGACCACCAGCCCGCCCCCAAGGACCACCCTCTGCGAACCGCCAAGAACAACTGGGGTGGCGGTAACGCCATGGTTCCTCACATGTCCGGTACTTCTCTGGATGCTCAGATCCGATACGCCAACGGTACCAAGGCCATCATCGACTCTTACCTCTCTGGCCGCCACGACTACAACCCTGAGGACCTTATCGTCTACCAGGGTGACTACGCCACCAAGGCTTACGGCCAGCGTGAGAAGAAATAAATGTATTCATAAAGGAAGAAATGATATGTACATGATGATGATTTAGTTTTGAACCAACTGCATTATAGACGCGGGTCAAAAGTAATCAGCGTTGCAGATAATACAATTTGTTAAAGTTATACCTTCTCTCTCTCTCTTACTAGTGATCATGCTTTGTGAATGCGATAACATAATCCTGCTTCTCAATATTGATTTATTAGCTTTGAATTTTGATGTCTCTTTTTTTCTTCTCTTTCGTTTCTTTTACTCATCAAAATCTTCAATTTGTTTAAATGAGTTTTTGATATCATTATAGTATAAGCTAAAAACCTTGTTTTGAGCCACTTCCACTTGGTTTAATACTTAATGCTCTCAGACTATGGTCTAACTGCCTTGCAGACATAACAGTAGTTGGCGTCAATGTTCATTATCAGCATAACAATAACCTTGCCATCCAGCTCCTCAGCATCACATGTAGTCGAGGCCTGTAAGAGTAGCACATTATGGGAACACAGCCGTCCAATAACGAGAATCCTTCCTTGATCTGGAAAATAATATTTATACAGTGGTAAGTTGCTCTGCATCTTCATTGTTCCTGTTACAACACTGATTACTGACAACTAATTGAAAGTCGTTACATAACTATATCGGAACAGTTTTATGAGAAGCAAACATTATGCTCCTCTGCGTCTTATTTTACTTTGTTTGCTAGTTACTGATACACATGCATAGTCGCTGTTTTGTTATGCCTCATTATACAAGCCATCGCCAAGCTTCATCTCGCTGTAACCCCATACCCTGTTTTTACCACCATGACATGTACCTGCTGTCATTTCCTTAAATCTCTATTCTTTTGTCATGCGTCTCACGAATCATAATCATTTCCAAAACTGATACCACTTCTTGTCATCATCGGGTTGTCCTCTTCTTCTCAAGACTTGCTCATCCCGTCCCCTGATGCGCCAGAAATAAACCGGCACACCGGCCACCACAAAGAATATGACAGCGAGGGTCTGGAAGGGCTGCGCAAAGATGGCACGTGAGAGGAGGAAGAGACTCACGCAGCAGAAGATGATGGGAGTAGTGATCCATGTCTTGTAAGGGCGAGTGAGTTCAGGCTCCTTAACGCGCAAAACAATCACACCAAGCACCGTAAGAAAGTAAAAGGCATAGCCGGCAACACCGTAAAACGTGACAAGGGTGCTGAACTCGCCAACAACAATGTAACCAGTGGTGAGAACTGCATTGAGAATGAGGGCATACACTGGTGTGTAAAATAGCCCTGCGTCCTCATCGCCAAACATTTTTCTCATCTTACGAGTGAACCAGCTTCGTGTACGCAAGGTGTTGAGCTCATGCTCATGTGCACTAACGCCGACACCAATAGTACCAAAGACTGATGGAATGTAACCCTCTTTGCCAGCGGCATAGGCGAGACGGCTGGAGGTAAAGGTTGAAGAGTTGAGAGCGCCAAAACAACTGACACTGACGATGAGTGCAAGAACAAGCGAGCCCACCGAGCCAAAAACGTGATTGCCAAACATGACGGCAACTGTGTTGGCGCCATCCATACTCTCAAGTGGCAGAACAAGAAAGTAAGCAACGTTGGCCAGGACATAACAGAGAATAACTAAAGGCATTGCTGTATGAATGACCCGAGGCAGGTCTCGAGTAGGATTTTGAAATTCGGCAACCACGTAGTTGGTCTAAGTTGTGTTAGCACTCGTGAATCACAATCAAGGTAGATAGTCTATCACTTACGTTATCCCACCCATCATACGCCCAGAGACCAGCATAAAGCGCCAGAGCCCAAGCGGACATGTCCGTCGATGTGTTGTCGAACAGTGCAGATGGCTTCCAGTCAACTTCTGATTTGCCCTTGAGAGTCTTTCCAGTTATGATAACCACAATTCCGGTGATAGTTATCCCCAGCAAAGCGATAAACTTCATGAACATGAGTGCATCGTTCACACGCGTTCCCAGCTTTGTAGAAACACAGTTCATGAACGTAACGATCAAAAGTCCAACGAGCGCCACGCCCTTGTTTATCCAGGGACTCACGTATTCGGCATCTGGGCCGATGAATGCTCGAACGAAGTATTCACCCATGATGATGGCAATGATGGCGGCACTACCAGGCTTGAGAACCAACATAGCCACCCATGTGAATAAGAAGCCAAAAACTTCATGAAACGTCTTTGCCAAGTACACTTGAGCGCCTCCGTTGAGTGGCATTGCTCCACCAAGCTCAGCATACGATGCGGCACCTGTCCATGCAAGGATACCAGCGATGATCCAGACAAGAATCGCAGCGCCCGGCGAGCCAACTTTACCGCTCACTGAACCAGGCGATGAGAAAATGCCAGAGCCGATAATCAATCCGACAATTAGTGACAATCCATTGAGATATGTCAGGTTCTTGCTCTTCTCCAACGAACCCCCTGACAAGCCACCGGTTGGCCGCATTCTGGAGCTTGACGCCCCGATGGGGGCATAGCCATCAGCACCTGCGGTCGAGCTCAAAGGAAACATATTGCCAGAATATTCAAAGGCTGAGGTTGTCGAATAAGATCGCTGCATCCGACCAGCAGGGTTCGCAGGGTTGGCGCTGTTCAATGGATCATCAAGTTCGAGAGACAGCCTTCGAGACGACGATATACTAGGACGAGATGAGATCTCTGTCGCTCCTTCCTCGTTGAGCTGGCTCGAGCTTGCCAAAGACGCAAGCTCGAGCGAGTCTCTCCCCGGTTGACCGTAAGAGGGCGCCATTGCGATTTGTCGTGCGGTTGTGTTTCCTCCTCTTATTGAACAACAAGACAATTGATCTTGCCCCCAGATATGAGGATCCACGGATGTTTCAGTTCGAGGCTTTGGAATGCTAATAGCAACGGCGCATAACGGTTTAAAGTCGCGAAGGTTTCGAGTGGGTGTTTTCAGCGGATCGTCACTGGAGCAATATCGCGATAGTAAGTTTGTGACGTATGATAGTCAATGTCGTCGGCAGCGGTTGAAGTAGACGTCGTTTGAAGCGGTCGAGATTAAAGATGGGGTATAAAAGTACAATTAAGAAGAGGAGTCGTATTCGTCAATGACAGTATTGATTGCTCATAAAGTCTTTTCCATTTAGCACCAAAAAAGGGGATGTTTGTTTGTGTTGTTTAAGCCAAGTGGGCATTTGGAGGGGACCAGACAAAGAAAAGGACCAAGATAGGAGAAGACCTTCCCCAAATCATCACAAGAAGCTTTGCTTTGTCTATGCAAGTGCTTCCTATTCCTTTCCGCGTATGGTTCGGAAAGAGCAGCGGGACTAGCCCCAGCCCCTTGCCGTTTCAAGTGGGGCCCAGCCACCAGCACCGCCACGATTTCCTTAGTCACCCAATCTACTTCAACGACAGTAGTCCATGATTAACCTTCATCGACTTTCTCCCATCATCACAACAATATGGGGTCTGACGACTATGCTGTTGTCGGTGGCGGCGGCGCCCTAAAGCTCAAGGGCGCCAAGGTCAACAAGAAAAAGAAGAAGCGCGACAAGACCGATCTAGAGAAGAACCTCGATACCGGAAGCAAGGACGAAGAGAAGAGAAAGAAGAAGAAGGACAAGCAGGAGGAAGAGGACGAGCCTCGTCATGGCGACGATGAAGAGAAGCCGGAAGTGCAGAAAACTGAGGCCCAGAAGCGACACGAGGAGATCAAGAGGAAGAGGGTAAGTGCATAACATCCCGAAGTTTGAGGAGTGCCCATGCTAACATGCTCACCAGTTACTCAAACTCGCTGAATCGTCTGATGCCCGACCCGAACTTCTCAAGACGCATAAAGAGCGTGTCGAAGAACTCAACACATACTTGTCGAAACTGAGCGAGCATCACGACATGCCCAGGATTGGTCCTGGCTAAGAATGTAGATACAGAAAGTCGCATTGCAGGTACTTTCACGGGAGTTGTTGGCGTTTATCAATTATACCCTTAAATTTTAACAATCAACCGATTTCGATCCTTACCGTCTGGTAGTCTCGACAGAAAATTATGGGAATCAGTGACTTGCAATCCTTTCATCACTCGTAGTTCTATGCATGAATGTCAAAGCACTTATTAATAACATCACGTAAAATTGATTCTCAACTGAACTGAGTAGAGAAAATGCAAATGCCTTGTATTCGCTCATGTACTATGCATTTTAAATACGATCCCCGTCGGCAAATATTCTAAGTGCCAATTAATAATCCAAATCTCGTCCAAGATGCAGCCATATGTGGATGCTCCTGTTGACGACAACTGCTTCCCCATGTACCCAAGTGTCTGATGCTGCTCCAGTCTATTATCCTAATTTTGTACCCATGAAGAAAAGGACCGTAAAATTCATAAAGATGAACCAGTATTACATGAGCTTCCGCCCATGATTGAACAATCAAGTTCATCCACCACTATGTCTGTGTGGTGATTCTCGCGCAATGCGCAGAGTTGGTAAGCAGGGCTGTTTCCAGCTTACAGAAGAATGACACCACCAAAGATCATACCAGCAACTGCACCAAGAACTGAACCAACAGATCGAGGGGCGGCGTTCTGGAGATCAGGGTCGCTGCTACCGGTAGCTTCGGCTGAGGGGACGACTTCAACCCAAGAGGTCGAGGTCAGAGTGGTAACACCACCATCCTCGAGGGTCGAGGTGAAGGTCTTAGGCACAGCGCTCGATGTTCGGCGAGTGCCAGAGCCAGTGACAGTGCTTCGTGCAGACTCTGTCTCAGTTGCGGTTTCCTCCTCATCAGTCTGTGTAGCCTCGTCTGTCTGAGTTTCGGTTTCCTGGTCATCTGTGGCCAAGTTAGCACATTCGCTCAAAAGAGGTGTGTTTGCATAGTGTCATGAGATCGATGTATGGATGCAATCAAGGTGAAGACATGTCGCAGGTTCTGGCGCACTTGCGTAGATCACGAAATCAGGGCATCAGCTGCTGGAGAAATGGCACAAAGCAATAATATCACTAGGCTTGGGGAGTTAGACCCGCATCAACGTCCCATATATGGTACCATTGATGCTGGTCTTTCCCACATACCGGTGGTCGTCTCCCCCTCCTCTGAAGCCTGCGAAGCTGTGTCCGATCTCTGAGTTGACCTGGAAGCTGATTCCGAGGTCAAATCAGAAATGGCACTGCTCGCACGGTTGGTAGTGGATGAGGGGACGGTGGAAGTGCCGGCAATGGTAGACGCACCGGCGGCAGTGGATGAAGGGGCGGTGGCAGATTCGGCAGCAGTGGAGGCATCATCAAGAACGGTGGATTGATTTGTCTCACCCGAAGATGCCGTTTCGGACGGCGAATCAGAAAAAGAAGAAGGATCAGGCAAAGAGGTTCTTCGAGTAGACGTACTGGCAGCAGTGGAGGTTGGAGCACTTGGAGAAGCAGGATTGGATGTTGAAGCACGAGAAGAAGGAGCAGTCTCGGAAGGTTCCTCTTCCGAGTCGGACGTACCGGAGGCGGAATCGGCGGTTGATTCGGGGTCGGACTCCTCAGTTGACCTGGGCTGGGTCGCCGTGGTACGGCGAGTGGTCTGCTGGGTAGGAGCCGTGTTGGAAGCAGGCTGTGTGGGCTCCTCGTCTGATTCCGTGGCAGAGGGAGTGTCATCAGTGGCAGAGTCCTCCCTGGTAGGTTGGGCAGTGGCAGAAGGTCGGTCTGTATCCGGGTTAGAGGTCGGTTCGTCAGGTTCAGAGTTCGCGGCACGCGAGGGTGAGGATGGCTCACTCGTAGAGGATGGCCTTTGGGTAGCCGAGGGTTGGGTCGGTGATGGCTCGTTGGTGGCGGGGTTGCTGGGCTGCTCAGATGGCTCATCCTGGGTAGCGGAAGGCTGCTCTACAGTCTCGCTCGCATTATCCGTAGGGTCCTCATTAGTTTCTGAGGGTGCCGCTGCGGTGTTTGAAGGAGCGGTAGGAGCTGTGGGAGCCGTTGGTGCGGTAGGAGCTGTAGGGGCAGTGGGAGCCGTGGGAGCTGTAGGTCCTGGTTCATCGGAAGCCTCATCAGCGGTACCGTTTGTTGGATCAGTAGCAGGCTCCGCTGTGTCGCTAGCTTCTGGAGTGTTTTGTCGTCGAACCATCTTGGCCACAGACTCGGACAGGTTTGAGTGGTGAGCGTTCATGCCATGCTTTCCGATAAGATCTCCATGGCGAAGATGCCCGGGGCAGAAACGAGTAGCGCCACCAATAGATGCCACACCGGCTCCCAAGAGACAGCAAGCAGCCAAAGCAATCAAAGCCTTGCCAGCTGGGGAGATCCTTCTGGTAGTCCTGGGGGCGGTCTGGGCAGATTCCGAATCCTGGAGTAGTGCTTCCTTTGACGACATGATTCTCTCTTCTCGGTCAGTGTTCAACAATCCTGCCTCCATGCTGTAGTCGTGCTTGATGTCGCTAGATGCCATGATGTACGAGTGAACAAAAAGGCTTGGAGGATGGGAGGAGGTTGAGTTTTGTATAGAACTCAGGTTGACCAGAACGATATCAAGCGAGGCGAAGACTGGAGACGAATATGCAGAGGACGTTTAGCGGCTGAAAATAGTCCAAAAATATGCGGATCCAAAGCAGCTATTTGGGTTTGCGTTTGCTTTTTGGGGAAGACACGAGAAACGACTGGCTGTGAGGAGGTGTTGGTGTTGACGAGGTGCAGTAAGGGACCCAGAGGACAGTGCAGTAAACAAGCTAGGGTTCAAGAACTGCAGACGACAGCTGATGAGAGGAGCGAATCTCTTTATCGATGATGAAAGGTGTCGTGTGCCAAGCTGAAGAGGAGTCTGAGGAGGTGGCTCTAGCGTCCGAGGGAGGAGTCAACACAGTTCCAGTTATGAATGGATACAAAACTGGTGATGTGCGGACGAGAGAAACCCGAAGGGACAGAGAGATTGACAATAATAGATAGCTAGATGGAGGCGCTGGGGGAGTGGAGGCAGTGGAGGTGGTGGAGTGACTGGGACTGGGTGTTACACGAGCTGAGTCCGTCAAGTTAAGTCAAGGCAATCTCAATTAAGCCCCAACCCAAGGAAACAAAAAAAGAGGAGAGTTTTGTGTTAAAATGTAGCTTGTTCTTTCGAAATGTCAACGTGGATCGTTGATGATGGGGATCTGGTCAGCTAAAAGCCCCGAGAACTAAGCTAGTCTTGGCGAGAGGAGGCTGAGTTGCATACAGTACAGCAGTCCAAGTAAGCTAGTTTGTTTTTATTGCTGTGCCTTTATTTTTGTCGATAGTGGCAAGGAAAAGAAAAAGGTAGTCGCAAATCTGGACAAATTCACTGTCTACTAAACATAAGGTGTGTTTCTTTTTTCGGCCTGGGAGGGAGCCGCTTGCAGTTTTTAACGACCGCCACCCCGAAACTAGACGAAAAGCTAGTCCTTGTCTAGCGGTTTGTCGTCCTGCCAGGTTCAGCCGGAGTGCACGCCCGTCCCTTGGAAACCCGACCGGCAGAGCTGTGAGCAGCAGTCAAACAGGCCCGGGGAGCCTGGAAGGGATGGGCTTTGGTGGGGTTTAGGCGCGAAAGGGCGGCTCAAGTGTTCATCAAGACCAGTCTAGCCCTCTGGTTCTCGTCAATAAGCCCCAGCCCCAGACATGAGGCGTTTCCTGGCCCTTGAGAAGGTCTGTTTCTGACAGACCTGATGCACATTGCAGTCGTGTAAAGCACACCTGACAACGAGGGCGAAGCCGCTGAGGCTCGCAATTCATATTGTCGTAGAAACTGGAGAGATGTTTCAGCCTTCGTTCAGCCTAAAACTGTGACCGCATTTGCCAGAGTTGAGAACTTGGCTGTAACAATTTCGATCTTCAATACATATGTGGCATGGTAGGTGCTTGCTGCACTGCACATGCGATCTAATCCAACCTCATTGCATGGTCCTTTTTGTCAATAGGACCGCTAAAGCGCGCTGGGAGCTTGGATCTTTACCCCCTGGTTCCTGTCCATCTTGCCGTCGTGTAGACGGCGCCGCGCCTCTCCAACGTGACGCTAGTTACCACCTTTGTGATGTCACTGTGGATGTAACGGCAAACGGACGGAGCTGTTGTCAAGGCCTTTTGTGTGCCCATCCCATATGTACGAGTATCGCGTTGTTGCTTCGTATTCTTTAAAAAGCTCCCGAGCCCCATCGTCAGTCCAATTGATGTCAGAACCAGAAGGGGGAGAGACAATCGCCTCCGTGCCATCAGAATACGAGAAAATCGACAGAAAAAGATGAGCATCGGCGTCAACGAGCGGGTCAACGTTCAGACCCAAGCCATTGGTCCCAAAAGATGTGCCCTCTTCTGCCCGCAAGATCCCAGTCATCATTCCATGTTTGACCCACTCGGTTCGACCCCTGAACCCTGTCCCTGACTTGAAGGTTGCCTTCTCGTCTTCCCTTATCCAACCCTTCCATTGAGTTGATCTTGCGTCGCAACGGAGGTGGTCGCGTTGTCAACAGAGAATGATCTGGCCCTTGATTCAGCATGCAAGCATCAAGGCCTATTCAAATAAGGCCTGCCCAGCAGGGTTGATACAAATCTCAACCTTCCATCAAGGTAAAATTCTTTTGCTCTTGTTTTTTTCTGCTTTATAGTATTAAGACCCTTGTTTGATATGTGTAATGGTTGTTCTTAATTGTCATTAATATGCAACCCAGTGACGCATTTTGGCCTTTGATGAACGTGCTTGATTGTTCATACCGGATCGACAGCATGAAGACTCCTTGGGGACCGGAGACCGGAGACTCTCAACCTGGATTGATCGTCCTATTATGCTCAGCAATAATACGAAAGAAATCTCGGTTGATTCTTATTTTTGGTGCTCTACACGCGAGATCGAGTATGGATACGTGCACAGTCCTTGGCTCCGCGCGGCGTGTCCGTCTTAAGGCGAAGCGGATTTGGTAATATGCCAAGCGGACATGATGTATGCGACCGGATCTCACGGCCCTCCACCAAGAGTTTTTTTTTGTTGTTCGTTAGTAGTATTCCCATTAAGCGTGCCTTGGTTAGACTTTGATGGGTCGGTATAGTGTTTTATCGCCGCAAACGCTTGACGTGACCAGGATGAACCATCAGCGTCGATTCTGCAATGCGTATGTGCTGTACTACGAATATGTCTTAGAAACGGTATGGTTGGTGCAATGGTCCATCTTTGGGTCATACACGACCTCTTTTTCACGATGAATCGAATCGCTGACCTGAACACCACACCCAACTGCAAGTTTTGAAACTTCAACCCCTCTCTGGTGAATCAAGAATTGTAGGGTTTCGAAGTTCTTTTTCACGATCCAGCTCGCTCACCTGTAATTGAGACAGTTCTCTGCTGGTGAGACATGCCATCTCAGTAATTACTCAACGTTTAGCACAATTCATGGCCAACCAGCACATGTTATCAGAGACAAGCTGCTGCCAGGCAGCCAATATGCAGATTGTCGTGAAGTTGACCGAGTTTTAGGTTTGAATTCAATGGTTGGGCCAATGGGCTATTGACAACATTGATGCTCGGCGCCCTTGGCGTCTGGTCGTTTTCGTAGCGCTGACCATGCAACAGATAACAAAACACGCACACTCTGGCGATTGATCTCGAACCACAGGGTAAGAAGTGTAGCGAATGACCTTCATGTGATATTGGAGCATCCAGCATGGCTAGAACAGACCCATATATCACATTCGTAACTGCGCATAAGATCTCGCGTTGTCGTATATGGATATGTACAGTATGCAACTTATCCGTATGCTGGAGTTTCTGGGGAGGGGCGGAGTGAGTTTGGCGCCTGCCACTGGCTGAGGGTTGAAGGGCGCCACGTCTAAATTTAGAGCCCTAGCTGATGTATCCGTGAGACCTGCGATAGGATTTATGACAGAGGAGCGTCGTCTTTTTTCGTGATCACTTGTTTGTTAATGAGAAGAATCGTATGGTTTTGTCGTGCCCAGGTCATATTTTTATTTTAATGGGACATTTTGAGAATATTCGTGGAAGGCTCCAGGCTGGGCACATGACATCGTGTTTCATGGCGCTTTCCGTTCCTGACGGGCTCTAAATCCGGAAAGTATATTTTGTTGAGTTCCTGTGCCTTTCAAGGGCAGGAACCAACTAGTTGACATCTATTCGAGATGCAAAGGAATGTTGTGATGGTATACTCTGGAGGGAGTAGAATTACTCCGAAACACGCGCGACATGGAAATAATCATAAAGAAATATATTGATTTCTTTGTACCCTCTTAAGAATCGCTTCCTTTCCAGATCCGTACTTGACTCCCGTCCATTTCTGTCTTGGTATCGGGTAAATTGAAGGTTATCTTAAAAAGTTATCTTAAAGTCAGCTCTTGCCTTATTCTTATACCATGTTGAGCCACTGTCCATTGATCACCGTGGCTTGTGAGTGGCCGTGCCTTGGAAACTCCTCGGTGATTGGAAGATTGTTTAGTTAGCTGACGAAACGGGTGATGCACAAGGCCACTTTCACATGTGGCAGTACCGGAGACAGATGCTCGATCTTCTGTCAACAAAATCGTCGACGTGGAATCAAAGCCACAGACGGAAATTGTCTTTATTCCGAACCTTGATACTCTCATTACCACTTCAATTCCGCCAAAGCGTTTGCGAACTTCTCTCTTTCAAAAGTGTCCCAGGCGCATGCGCAAACCCCATTCATATTCGATGATTGCTATTGCGGCACCTTCAACACCCTCGTCATGACAGAGCATCTCAACCCCGATCCTTTAAATGCCCTCGACCCCGAAGAACAAGATACTACTCAAGCTCGGTCGCGGACTCCTCACCCGTATCACCACCAGAGTATAGACCTTCCGCATCTTCAGGATCGATTTTCTCTACGGAACCGCCAAGCGCAATCCGCCAAGACCGGTGACGATGCCAACCACGAGACATCGCCAACAACATGGCCAGGCTTTCTCAAAGATTCTCCGCAGACGAGTGACAGCGGCTCCGAAGCCGACGACGAGCATTACTTGAGGGGATTACCAGCGCCGAGGTCAAACTTGCACAAAGGATTAAGAGGCATCAATGAACCTCTGTCTGGGTCTTCGTCGCCTCTTCCGTCACCATCACTTCCGGATGACCGTATCGCCCGCACACTTGACAAAACGCCTGTTCCTACCGAGACACCAGAAACCCAGCGCTTAATCGAAGCTCTCAAGCGGCGAAGACGGGTGGTCGTAAGACGCGCAACTGAGGCGGGCATTGTTCTATCTTTGGGCCTTATGGTAGCTTCAAATTCGCAGGTGTTACAGCTCTTGAAGATTTGGGGAAAAGGTGCGTACAATTCTTACATTGTTTATTCAATTGGCTCATAAAATCAGATATTATACTGCTCGGTCTTCTGTACGCTGGGCTTCTCGTTCTGTATCCCATTCGGGTCGTGGCATGGGCCTATCGCAAGAGGTCGCCATCACACCCAATACCCCTCGAACTCCCAGCACATTTCGACCCCGCTCCGATATTATACCCTTCGGCGATTACTCTCTTCGTATCACTCCTCATTTCTTCGAACAATCCCGCCGCGATACTTCCGAACCTTGTTCTGAGCCTTGCTTCTATTCCGCAGAGTGTTATTCCAAAAGTCGACCCCTATGCTACCTACGATGTACTAGCATGGGGCATCACTTGTATACCATTGGTCTGGAGCCCAAAGACGCGCGAAAACTTTGAGAACAAATATCCGGAATCTTTCATATCAGGAGAAACAGCAGTGCTATTGTACCCCCTCCATCAAAGTCTATGTGTGGTACTGCATTATCTTACCACTACAAGTCTATTGACAGCCGAGCTTCAACTACTATCAATTGCACTCATCAACGTTCTACTCCTGGCTTCTTCACCACAAATTGTCATTCTCAAGGCTCTTCTATGGGGTGGTGGTCTATTTCTCCTTGTGTTTTGTGGTCCAATTATTCGTTGGGGAATTGCGTTGGCCAGGGTGCCAAAATGGCGGTTCCGTAGAGCCTCAATCAGCCAGCGACCGCCCTTCTGGAAGAACCTTCGGCAACTGTTCTCTCTTCGCCGCCTGAGGAATGAAATACTGAGAGCTGAGCACGAAGATGCGGTTTATGATACGGCTGGTTCTTCCGAAGACGAGGCAGGCCCTCCTTTACTCAAGAAACTAGCAAGAGTACAGACATTCGGACCCAGCTTTCCCGCTCCAGCAGGTATAGATAGCTTACCATCCTCCCCAACAGCTGCAAATGGTTCCGAGAATTGGGCATTTGCTCGGAGACATACCTTACCACACCTTGATTCAGGAAACAAGCGGAATGCAACACATACTCCCTCGGGTCGTAGGAAACGAGCAACTTCCATGTCTGTTCGACCCTTCTTCAAGCTGACTCAGGAGCAAGCGACAATGAGAAAGTGGCTATATGCAGGATATGTCTATGCAAGCATAATAGTGGTCATTCTGGGAGGTGTTCGCACCTATATCGAAAGGGTTGCGCTAGACGGCAACGAGCCCATTGGCTGGGCCCTGGGTTATCTGTTGGGTGATTGGTCTTGGTTCAGATACCAGGTCGGAAGTTACAACCTGGAGCGATGGATTTGCCTGCCTCCAAGGCTGGATCCTACAGAAGACAAACAATGTCAATCCGGCTGGGTGCAACATGTTCGCCATAACGATTTTGGCGAAGCGAATACTCGGCTTCTGTTGAGTGTGTACTGGCTGGGCATCCTGATCATGGGTCTGATTGTCGTTTTCCGACTCAAGGACATATATGAGGTGGACACGCGGCGAAAGGTGTTTCACTTTATGATGGTCGGCATGTTTTTGCCCGCAACATTTGTCGACCCTACATACGCAGCTCTGGCTCTCTCCTTAATCTTGGCGGTCTTCTTGATCCTGGATCTCCTCAGAGCGAGTCAGCTTCCTCCGTTATCGAAGCCCATTGCTTCATTCCTAGCGCCCTATGTTGACGGTAGGGATTTCCGTGGGCCTGTCGTTATCTCACACATTTTCCTTCTTATCGGATGTGCCATTCCTCTTTGGCTGGGCCTCGCTTCAGTATCACGCACAGGATCTGGTTATCTTTCTGGCTGGGAAGTGCCAGCTCGCGATGTCAGTCTTGTCTCTGGCGTTATTTGCGTGGGACTTGGAGATGCCGCTGCTTCACTAATCGGTCGTCGATATGGACGCCGCAAATGGTTTTGGGGCGGCGGGAAGAGCCTTGAGGGCAGTCTCGCATTTGCGGTAGCTGTTGTCTTGGGACTTGGCGCCGCCAGTATCTGGTTGAGAGTCGGCGGCTGGCCAGTTGCAGGCGACCAGCCTGGAATCGTTGCTGGTACTCGAAACGCCGTCATGTGCGCTTCGATGGCGAGTCTGACAGAAGCGGTTCTCACTGGCGGTAATGACAACGTCATTGTGCCAGTGGTGTTGTGGACATGTGTCAAGAGCCTGGGTGTCTAATAGAAAAGTACATGGTGGGACGGCGTTCCGGTGATTCTTTTGCGAGGATGGGCGGTATAGACATGAGGTGAGGGCGGACGGCTGCATAGAGATGAATGAATGTTCACGAAAGGCTTGAAGATGTGGTCTAAATTTCAGGGTAATGAGCTCCCTGCATCTTATATCTAATACCCCTACCAATGTCATTATGCAAAACTTTGCTCAATGTTTTCTCCAAAACCAGCGCCGATGCTCCCATGCATACTCCCGATTCTATATGTTACAGTGAGAGGTATATCATGACGTGAGATCTTCTAGAATAGCTTCCAGCTCGTCCTTCCTAAACGGCAAGCTCAATAGCTCAGTTCCAAGAGCGTCCTTCATACTCGTAATTATTTGATGGTCATGGAATCTAGCTGCTGTTAGTAACTTTCTTATAGCGCGAGGTATAGTAGACGTACTCTTTTAGCAGTGTTCGGAAGGCCATCTCAGAACTGCAAATGAACTCCTCTACTGCCTTGTTATACACCATTCGGTACTCCACACCAGTTGGCTCATCACCGCCATCGCCCTCTTCTTCAATAGCGATGAGTACTTCACCGACCAATAGTCGGAACAGATTCTTGGCGTTCTCAGGCAAACTGCGTAGAACAAACGCCACACCTTCCCTGCCATTGACTCGGTGAGCGTTCCGCCCGAGAAGTTCGTGCACCTCATCCACAACATCCAATTCTGCGGTGTACGGGGCAAAGGTTGTGCAGTCGTGGAACCCCATGTTAAAGGCCGATCGCACACCGATATCCCAGAGTAGCGCAAAGTCTGGTGTATCAGCTGAGCATGCCAACCGTATACGAGGATGCGCCGCGAGTTGCGCCAGGGCGGTCTGGGATGCGGGTTTGCGAAGAGGTGCCGCATCAATTGAGTTGACAATGAGCGTGATTGTCGAAGATGTAGTATTGAGATGGGAAATAATGGCCGGGACCATAACCGCAGGTTGAGTTAGAGGAATGTGATGAGCTGGATCGACAGCGGCGCCAACAGTACTCAATATCTCTCGTATAGTGGTGTTGGGAGCGTAACCATTGATTATAACAATCTTGTCCCCTTGGTCCTTTCTACATCGAGAGTGGAGGTGGCCTGCAAGCTTCTGCAATAATCGTCGTTTTGAGCCGTACCCATATAGACACAGATTAAATCCTTGCGACATCTCAAAAGCCCATTGAGGGAACGACTCGGTGTGTAAGTTCTCCAGAAATTCCATATCAGGCTCATGGTGATCCTTAGTTTCTCTCACAATTGTAAAATATTCGTCGTGAGTAAGCAGAGCTAATGATCCAAGCGTGTTATTAGATGTCTTCGGTCGTCCAGGTTTATTATGCGCAAAGTATTGTTCATGAGGAGGTAGGTCGCGGGGAGGGGTCGGAGATCTTTCTGGCTTCTTTCGTTGAGTTTTGCGCCGAGGTGTCGACTTTGAGGGTGTCGCAACTTCGTCCACACCTGATGCTTCTGCCGAAATGGCAATATCACCTTCTGCAGCCTCTTCGTCGTCACTAGATTCGTAGATTTGCTGCGTGAAGTCGTCGTATTCCTCCTCGTCTGTGAGATCATCTCCAACAACGTGCTCGATCAAAGCTCTTGTGCTTTTCCGCTTAGCAGATCGATCTGCTCCTCCGGGTGTTGCGCCGTTCAGTCCGAAAGGTGTTTTCTTGGTAGGCGTCTCAAACAGAGCGGTACGGCTCGCTTTAGGGGTAGGGGAGTCGCCATTGATTGCATTCTTCGCAATGGTTGCATTCTTCGGTGGTCGACCTCGTCGCTTAGGAGCAGGTTTAGGGGTTTGGTCTATGTCGACTTTCGATAATGGTTCGGACTCGCTGGCTGTATGATCTTCGCTACCATTCGAAGTGAAGCTTTCTATGTGACCATTCGTTCCGGTAGCGATCGAGGGGGATTCGCTATCTATACTACGTTGTCGCTTTACTGGGCTTGTCGTTTCCTGGTCACTTTCTTCGATGACTTCGAGCTCCTGATGGTTTCTCTTTCGCAGGGATCTTGTAGGAATTTGTTGAGAATCAGGCTCCGCGGCGGCCTTTCTTCGAGGCATAGTGAAATCTTCGAAGTTGACAAGATTGCCTACAGACCTCGAAAAGTCACTTTCTTTGTATGTTGACGTTGTACTGGAATGGGAAATAAATAAAGTGACAAGGGAAGGTCCGTCGCGTAGTAACGCGCCTGCTAAATTGGTTGTGGCGCCTGTGGCACCCCTGAATGTGGCGCGAGCTCAACTTCATCAACGACATTCAATTGTTTCATTTTCAATTACACGATTTTAAGAAGCAACGAAAACATGTTGAATCTTAATCTTTCGGCTTCATTAAATATAACGAGGCTCATCTTCAAGCCGAGTCTATGTTTGCCTCATCACACAGTCTCCACCTTCAATGATTTGCCAATTCCCTTAGAAAAGGGCCTTCAAAAAGATGGCCGAAAAGTAGAGATCAAGGCTGTCGTACTGGACAAAGACGATTGCTTTGCTTATCCAGATAGTATTGAAGTGTACGAATCTTACAAGGTGGCTATTATATGAACTTCTTAATTTTGCTAGTAGCTGCCTACTAAACTTGCTACCAGAATCACTTCGAAAAGCTAAGACTAGCATATCCTGGTCGAAAACTGCTCGTGGTCTCGAATACCGCGGGCGCAACTTCATGGGATAAGAACTTGAAGCTCGCCGCTGAAGTTGAGGAAAATACTGGCATCACTGTACTATCACATTCAGTGAAGAAGCCAGGGTGTGGCCAGGAGATCATGGAGTACTTCAAGAAACATCCAGAGACTGGAGTAACAGACCCCGCGCATGTTGCGTTCGTCGGTGATAGACTGACGACGGATATTATGCTCGCCAATATGACAGGCGGGTGGGGCTTCTGGGTGAAGGACGGAGTGATACCCCTCGAGAAAAAGAGCATTGTGAGTAACTGTCTACCCCTCAATGACAAACGGAGAATATCAACAATGACTGACAATAACAGTTCTCGAGATTTGAGCGGCCCTTAGCGTCGTTTCTAATTGCACGAGGTTTACATGCCCCTGAACCTCGAAGCATATTCGAAGAGTAGGCACCTAGGCCTGAATAGACAATGTCAATGGCATTGTCATGTGCTGGATCGCTGCCTACAAATATGTTCTGGGTTCCTAGATTCAAACAGTTCGTCCCGTCTTTTTCGCTTGCATTGAATCACAGCCAAAACCGCTCTATTGTCTCCCATTCAGTAGGGCCAGGTGACCGTCCATGAGTTTAATCATGGCTCGATGTGACAGCACAACCGGGACTGAATCACTCATCTGTTATCCTATGCTGTCTATAAAGCATCTTCTTGATCTTCCCTTCCATGTCTGCAAGTTTGTTTCTCTCTTCTCAACATCGCAATTCTATACAACCATCATCACTTCTTATATATACCTTGCGGTTTTTGTCTCTGTATCGCCGTATTCGCTAGACTCTACCTTCCCTCCGCTCCGACCCACCATGGGTGGTAAGACCTGGTCTAAGGAAGAGGAACGCCTTTTTTGGGAAGTCATTGTCCCTCGGTCACCAGTTGCTGCGTACCCTGACCCCAAGAACAGCCTTAATTGGGCACAGCTTGCAGAATGGATGAACGAACTTGCTGGCGATAAACGCCGCCGGGAATATACGCACACTATGCTTTGTAAGTTGTTGGCGTTATCCTGTACTATTGCAGTTTGCTAATTCTCTACTCTAGATGAGCATTACTACCAGAACAATAGGCCTGGTCATAAGTCCCCGAAAGCCCAAGAATTTGTTGAGAAGTATTTGCTCGATGCAGGTCAGTGCCGGGCTTCCGTTTGATCTTTCAATGCTAATAAGATCGCAGCATACTACAAAGAACACGGGCTTCCTCGCCCCTCTAGCCCTGCTGATAGCTCTACGTCTGCTTCAGCTTCAACTTCAACTTCCGGGCTCATGGACCCCCAGATCGCTGAAATGTTGAAGAATGAGCCGAAGCCGAAGCAGAAGCAGAAGGCACGACAGCCACGCAAGGGACGTCTGCCCTGGGACGAGGAAGACGAAGACAAACCTTCACGACCGTTTTTCAACATGCCAAAGTCACTGGATGATATTGGAGCCTATTCTATCTCACCAGGTACACCAGCCGATGCAGCTCAACAACGGCCTTCTGAAGGACATATCCCATCTGCTCGTACCGCTTTGCCCAAGCCTGATTCCTGCCCATTCCCAAAATCTGTGCGTGTTGCAGTCCCGGGCTCTGCATCCGCTTGGTACCAACCGGCCAATGGCGAGGAAGTTGACAGGTACCAGACTGATGGGCTTCCAGCACCTGAATTAGGGCGCACTTCGAGACCCAGTTATGGGTATTTCGACCGTCCTGGCCCTCACCGTGTGGAAAGCTCCTACTGGCGTCTGGAACGCAATCCCGACCAGGTCGAAAAGCCTGGACGGACACTTCCCATGCCTTCAGGAAGCACCAGTGCCCACCCATCGCAGTCACAAGCGCCAGGATACGAACCTTTACGACCTCATGCGACTGCTAATAACCAACAGACACCCCAGGAGCCGCAGAGCCAGTGGAGCGGAAAGCTTCCATCCATTCGCGAAATGCTTCCCTATGAGTTCGAGCGACCAATCCATGATCCTTACGCCTATGAGATGACCCGAAGACTTGATAAGCGCAGCTTCTCCCACGATCAAGGCTACATGCAGGTCCCCGATACTACTTCAAAGCGTCGCAAACTTCCCGATGCGCCTGTTCGTCAGCAGCAAGGCGAACGATCTCAACCTCAAGCTCAAGCCCGTTAGCAGGACTGAAGAACTGGGTTGGAGATGAAGAGGGGTCCTTTCAGATGAGAAACATCAGGTTGGACGAAGATTAGATGAGCGTTAAGCGAGGGACACGAATGACGACCAGGAACGAGTGATGATTTTTCTTTTCTTAACGTTTAAGATTTGTGGTTATGGCAGGTTGATTGCCGAAGCTTGACAATCAGGAATGTATAATTAGAGTGACAGATCAGGGAAGATGCGCAGCTCTTGATGAACAGTCTGGTAGATATTTGAAATTAAGACAAACACTTTAAATAAGCAGGCAGTGTTGCCGCCTAATTGTGACCAAAGTGCTAAGATTCATCCTCCAACTCCTTCCGTTCACTCTAATGCATGTACATATTGTAGTGGCCGGAGCCGCCGAAGTCGGCAAAGTGGGGCCGAGCCGAACGCCCCCGGAGGCGGTCAACATCGGCAGAAACAATCCCTCCCAAATATTTCCCCAGGAAATCTCAAAGTCCATCGTCCCGCAGCTAAACCCGCGATAACGTCCTACCCTTCCTTATCCTCAACCATTACAACCATGAACTTCCCAGGAACCACACCTCCAGTCGGCGCCGCAGCCGCACCCCCCGGGATTGGCGGACCCCAAGATCCCAACGTCAAAGCTGTACGTTCAAATGCGCAAACAAGGAAAGATGGGTGGCGGGGCTAATCTGAGAAATATAGGTTCAAGCTGCGATGGAGTCTTGTTTCGGAAAGTCTGTCATGTCCGGAGTGATGGGTTTCGGTATGGGTGGTGTGTTCGGAATGTTTATGGCTTCTGTACGTCCTGGTCTCGAATCAACCTCACTCTACAATAAGCTAATCTGGTTTGCGCTTTTAGATGTCCTACGATACACCATACCACACAGCTGCTCCCGGTGCTCCGCAAAACACAATCACATCTCTCCCTCTAAAGCAACAACTCAAGATCGGATTCAAGGATATGGGCACACGATCATGGTCTATGGCCAAGAACTTCGGCAAGGTCGGATCGATATACGCTGGTGTTGAATGCGGTATCGAGGGTCTGCGTGCGAAGAACGACCTTACCAACAGTGTCGCAGCTGGATGCTTGACGGGTGGTATTCTAGCCAAGAATGCTGGTCCTCAAGCGGCTGCTGGTGGCTGTTTGGCCTTTGCGGCTTTCAGTGCGGCTATTGATGCTTACATGCGGTCACCTCCCAAGGATGACTAAATACAACGAACCGACGAAGGACAAAATTGGAGCTGATGATTGGCTTGTAAGAGATGTACAGATATGTGTGGAATTTCTGCGGCTTGGGGAGTTTTGCGGTTATTATGTTTCAAGAGCATTATAAAGGCGTTAGGAGACGGGCTCTCTGCTCATTTGGATTCTTGGTCGCTATATATGCGAGGTATCACATGGATAGACTTGGAGATGAAGAAGATATAGCACATACGCAGAAAGGTGTGTTAATACCCGTATTTCATAGAAAAGCCACTCGTGTAAAACACAAGAGTCGACAGTGTATTCATAACAAAATTCATGTTTTACAGATACCTATCTCGAAAGTGCAGAATGAAAGGAACCCTTTGTCTCCGTGAACGCCATGCTTCAACTCATAAACCACATATTATTTATGCTCTAGCCATATCCTGGCTTACTTTGCTTGGTACACTTGGAAAGAACCAAACTCCCAGTAGGCATTCTTGAATGCTTCAGGATTGTTGGCAACAAGATCCGTGCAGTTACCAGGGCCTGTGAATATGTCAGTACAAGTCTGATCAAACAAAGCAACCAAACTTACATCCCGAGCTATCCCAAACATGATACACCAGAGAGCCGCACAGGTCGATGTTGGCAATGATACTCTGGTTCTTGAAATGAGAACCGATGTTACAGTCCGTGTTGGGGAAGTCGGCTACCGCAGTGCCCCAGGTACTAGGAGCTGGCCTGCTGGATTTGATGTCTGATGGAATGGACTTTCTGGCAAACTGCCACATGCGAATACCTTCCTTTCGCCACTCCACAGCCATGACACCGCCTCCGTTCTTATTGAAGCCGGTACCGAATCCATCAGTGTCTGACTTGACACCGCATCCATCGTTGTCGTTCTTTTCATGGTTGCAATCCGTCCTCACAACCTCGCCAGTGTTCTTGCGTTTCACGTCCATGGAGCAACCCTTAGTAGTGTGCAACGTCATCTGGTTCCCAGTGTCTGCCTTGTTTGTTGCTTCCATGACATCGATTTCTCCGTTAGCGGGCCAGTTGGACGAGTCTGTAAGCCAGAGAGCAGGCCAGGTACCACAGCCGTAAGGAGTATGCTTGATGTCGAAGATGAAGAGGCCGCTGTCGTATGTCTTTTTGGACTCGACTCGAACAGAGAAACGGCCGGTTGATGCATCTGGCTTATCGCCGGGGCCAACAGAAGTGTCGACTCTGAGGAAGGCAGAGTCAGCGGTAGCAGACGTCAAGTTAAGAGACTGTGCCTGCTCTCGTGGGACGTAATGAACGAAGCCTTGGGTGGGGTCGTATCCTGTAAAGTAGTTGAACTGATCAAAGAAGTTCTCTCCTCCATCTAAGTTATTGTTAGTAGAGGTTGTCGGGGAGTGGGTGGTAAACCTACATGTATCTGCCAAGCTATATGACAGCGGCGAGTAATCGGGATATCTATTCTCTTTCACTTTCATAACCGAAACAGCAATGATGATGATCAACACAACAGCAAAGCTAAGGATGACGCCAGCCCAGATGCTCTTTCTCCAGTATCGGGGATTCCACCAGGGCATTTTCGATGAAGCATGTCGAACCTCTTGGCCTGTACGAACAGGCAAGATCTCATCGTAGGCGGTCGCATCTGCTCCAGCTTTGAACCCTTCTGAGGATCCCGACATGATGATGTTGGGTCGGGTTGTGTCTGGATGAATCTTTTGGTAAGAGTCAAGAAAATGGGGAAGTTGATGTTGATAATATCAAGTGTATTGTGAGTGATGGAAGAAGAATCAAGAGATGGATGGGGCGAGTTGAGTTGATGGAATGTGGATGTTGATGAAATGTCTCGGACGGAGAGCGAGTGCAAGGCAAGGCAAGTCAATGTTCTTTTTTTATCACAGGAAGGAGCGAGGGAAGGAATTTGAATTTTGGATGGAACATTAAAGAGGGAGCTTGCTTCCCTTGGGAACTGTATTGTATTGGTATAGCATTGCGTCTGCCCTTCCACTGCCACTACCAGCTGCCCGACAGTGATTCTTAGACTCAGCAGGTAATGGAACTTACCTTCCCCACATGCCGACTCCCCGATTCAACTCAATATCTCTAGATGCAGTAATGGCTGCGTCTTAAAAGTGCTACTGAATTTGGTGATAATGATGCTGACTGCGTCTGGTGTTCAGGGGTAACACCGCCAACAAAGCCACAAAAATAACCCCCGAAAGTCAAAAGCCAAAGTCTAGGGCATTTTTTGAGAGAGAATACGAGACTAAAATGCGGTAATTGCCAGGTTTTCTTTTGCATGTGTCAAGGGAGGATGGCTATTGATAGATAAAGACGCGTAATCTGTAGTCTCTAACCACCACTAACACTATCATGGTTCGATATCCGGGAATACGACTTGATAACGCGTCACTTTTGGAATAATGGTAAAAGTTTTTTCCTTCGAGGATAAACTCGAGCGTTGAACTATCTAATGGTCTATAAGAAGGGGGCTATGTATTGTCCTTGAATTCCTGGCATAGGCTGGAATGGCTTGATTCACCATTAACAGCCACAGGACGCTAACAAATACGGCGGAAGAGTTGTAACTTATTCATACGAGACTTGCCGTCCAGCCGAGAATAGTTCCTACCTAGCAAAGGTTGTCCTGTGCCGAAATCCGTTTATCTCAAATACATATTAGGAGGATAGAACCACACATCAGGGAATGGTTCTAGAGAGATTAACCACAAAGGAAAATTGATTGTGGCTATCTGTTAATGGCTATATGCGCCTTGCATGAAACATATATACAGTACGAGTCCCCGATGGCCACCTTAATTCAATACGACTTACTCAACCTACCCTATCAAAGACGCCTCCCTTAAACGGTCAACGTCTTTGAAATAGCCACAACAGCACAAACCCAAGCGCCAAGATCTGTAGTAAACATCCTCACATTATTAACAGTCAACCATCTCTCCAACATCCCAACATTATCCGTCCCCTCAACCTCACAATTATCCTCCCACAAGGCTTTAAGCTTCCACGCCACAGCAGGCACATACGCCAGGTGACCCAGCGCCAGAGCAGCAGACCAGCCGTACCAGAACAGCGATCCACGGGATTCTAGGAGAGCGCGCTCATACCAGATGTTTCTGAGCGAGGTGGTGAATGTGAGTCCGACGAATGTTAGGACCGCCCAGGGACCGGAGCCGTAGAAGTTGGTGATGTAGCCTGGGATGATTTCGTTGGCTTTCTTGCGCTCGATGGGCGCTTTGGTGAAGAGGGAGAGGAAGAAACTCTGATCGCGAGCGAACCAGAGGGTGATGCTTGATGAGACGAGAGGGGTTGTTAAGAGGAGAACCCTCGGATTGAAGAAGGCTCCTGAAGCCATGATCGATGTAAACTGAATCAATGAATTGTCGTGGTAGTCTCAGGTAAGCTGTAGTTGTTGTTGACGTTCAAGAGATGGTAGGCCTCTGCCGTCTTATATCATTTTCTCAACTACCAACCAACTAGAATACTTAAAACCTCCGAAGCCCAGTACTTGAATATAATTAATTCCTCGGGTCTGCTGTTGGTTCTCCATCAGCTGATATTTACTCACGTAAAACTCCACCTCCACGATCCTTAAGACCCGATTGAGCGACATCGCAGCATGAAACTTCAAGAAAGCCTCCGATCCTGCAGGAACCACGATCGGAGATTTTTTATTTCTCAGCCTTATCGTATGACGTCGGGAAATTGAGCATAATGCTTCCTAATTATTTTCGAGAAGTAGTTGGATTGCGTTCATTAGGCTAAAATCGGCTTCAATTAATGGTATATACTCGGTGACTCTAATCGATCTCCAGCCTGAGCGCATCGTACTGGACATACACGGAATTGGGCAGTATAGCAGGCTCGTAGTTGGTACCGTTAAAAGGCAAGCTCAGAATAATCTCATTCTCGCCCTTCTTCAACAATTTGGCGTCAAACTCAAATTTGTGAGCAATGTTGTAGCAGCTCACAGAAGAGCGCACAGCACAAGAGCTGCTCTGGTGGTATCTTCCAACTGTTAGTATATATGGTACTCTTGCAGGAACAAAGCTCAACTTACGGAATAACCCATGGCTCGAGATCCTTGCCATTGATGTTGACGGTATACTTGAGATTCGAGTGAGGCTCAGAAGCATTGTAAATGTCGGTATTTCCAGCGGCAGTCTTCGCACCAGCAAGCTGTACTGTAAAAGTAGCTTGTTTCTTGTGCTTGAACTGCGACTCCTTCAAATCGAAAGCAATAGTCCAGTTGTTGACATCGCCATTGCCGACGTACTCCTCCGGACGAGGGTAGTTACCCCTTCCACCAAAGACACTCCAGTGGACGTAATTGAGATCCTTGCCAACATCGCTCTCACCAACCTTGAAGTTGACACCATCAGGGAAGTCCTTGACAAAGTCCCAGTTGGCCCAGTAGATGCGGTACTGTTCCGGCTGCAGCGGCTTGGATGTATCGAGTTCGAAACCATGACGGTATTCACCAGAGGTCTTGTCAGGAGTGCCAATTCTCCAAACTTCCTTACCGGCTGACTCTTCCTTCCAGCGGATATTCTTCTTCTCAGTCTTGCCAGCCTTGACCTTGATCTTGTCCTGAGTATATTGTCCAAAGATGTTATCGGCATAAACAGTAAGACGGTATGTACCAGACTTGACTCGAGGAATCGTGGCGCGACCACTCTCGTCAAGATTGGCCCAGTACTGGTAGGCCTTGGTATCGAAGACGTTATCCTGGAAATCAACGCCACTCTGTGCGAGAACGGCAATGGCATTCTTGGCTCCCTTAGGGAGATCGACCTTGACTTCAAACTTACCACGGCCCTTAGTAGGAACGTAGTTAGGGACGTGCTTGGCGATGGAATCATAAAAGTCGGCGTTCCATTCGGGGTCAGCATATTGAGCGGCGTCAGCCTGGGCTTCGAGGATATCAGTCTCCTTAGGGAATTTGTTGAAGTGGAAGTATTGCTGTAGAATGTTAGTTAAAGTGCCGTTATTATCTTCGGGGATACTTACAGGGCCAAAGGTGCGGTCAAAGCCGTTAGTGATGTTAGGCTGGAATCGTTAGCAAACTGTTTGTGAAAAGATATGACAACCAACATACTGTTTGGTCTCCATGGTGGTTGGAGCTGATGTAGTTGTACAGAATACCATCGACTACCAAGTCAGAGTGTAGAGGACCTCCAAAATAGGTGTCCTTGGTGTTCATAACAAGCCAGGCACCATAGGCATCTCCGTCTTCAGTCTTGGAGCCATCCGCGAACCTTTCATCTGTTAGCCAGTGCCATTGCAGGACTCGGATATAGTAACTCACAGTCCATAAGCATCAAGATCACGCCAATTATCTTGGAAAGTGTACTTCGTAAAGTAATCGGCCTCCTGCTTGACATAGGGATCATTCGGCGTGTTTCCCATGTACCAAGTCGCATCCTGAACCACAACCTGCTTCTCCTTGGCCTCTTTACCAGGAAGAGGTGCATACTGCTTCTTGTTGGTCAAGAGATGAGTCCACATATCGTTATTCGGTCGGAAAAGTGTTCGAAGTTCCTGGAGGTTTCGAAGGAATGGCTGCTCCTCGTTATGGTACGCGACTCGACTAAACGTATGCAGACCAGTCTCGCCATCTCTCAAGAACCAATACTGCTCCAAGACCTGACCCGTCTCGGTGTATGTGTCTGACATGACGATACCGCCATAGTCCTTGCCCTTGGCATCTTTGCCCTTGAAGAGCTTATAGCTGGGCTTCACGGAACCGGGAGTCCAGAAACCCTTTGGTGTACAGTAGCAATCAAGGTAAGGACCAATTCCGGTAGAACCAGATGGGCTGCCGAGTAGGTTTGTTCCGTCGAGTGTGAGCTTTACGATAGCACCACCTTTCTTCTGGACAGCAGCGTAGAGGCGGTCATTGGAAATAACGAGCTGTGTATCGGTCTCTGTTGCGTTGAGAGCCGCGGCTACCAGTTGAGGTGCATGGAGCAGCGAGACGAGGAAAGCCGCTGAAAGCTTGCGGAACTTCATGATGGCGAAGGAAGAAGTCAAAGGAGTAGAGTTGTCGGACTGCCACTTGACAATCCCGTCAATCAATGCGACCTCATCTTGTCTTTATAAATACTACAATCGTCCTCATGACCCCACGACAGGCCCCCAATTACCCCTGTGGGGGACGAAGCTACCATGAGAAGGTAAGGATAGCTTGGCCAAGGCCCAAAATGATGGTGTTTTCCCCATGGGGACCGCTGTCGATCGCTTCTTTTCAGGCTAAGACCTGAACTTTAGCAAATGATTCGGGTCAAAACCATGAACCCTGACCCTCGGGCTCGGGTCAAAGATCAGCGAAATGTCAGGGGAAATCTAACTTGACAGAGACAAATGACCTCTTGAACCTGGTCAACAACATAACTCTAGCTCTCAAAGTTGACGATTCGTTGTACGTACCCCGCAAAACAGGCCCAAATCGGTCAAATTTCCGAAAACGCGGAGGGAGATGAGATGCAGAGATTCCACGTATGAGCGATGCATGTCCCCCAATATCAGTCTTAGCACACAAAGTTTTGGTCGCGGTAATGAAGCTTTTGAATATGATTAATACGTAACAAGGAGGCTGTGCTCCATGTAGCGCCTTGGTATTGTGAATATGCCTTTTTGAAGCACACGAGCTGCAAACAGACGCCTGAGTCTAACTGTATAAACCAACAACACACCTTCCTAGAATTTGCTAATTACTCATCATCGTCGGGATCAACTCTTGGTCGTTTGGACTGTCTGCTGTCTTCCTCCTGCAAGCCATAACCACGCTTAGATGAGCCCTGGTCTACCTCTGACAAAAACTTGTCAACATTAAAAGGATCCTCAACGGCCTTCTCGAACTGAACGGGACCTTCGCGTGCCTGAGTAGAATACGTTAGTGAATGGATAGACGAAAATCCGTAAAATGATGAGCTTACCTCTACCTCTGCGGCACCCTTGAAAGTTCCCTTGCCAAGAGCCGAGCCGAATCGACTGCTCTTCTGGATCTTGGCCATCTCCCGGTCACCCGTCTCTTCATCATCATCGTCCGCGTCAATCTTCGGTCGGTAGATGCTGTTCACGGCGTCTTGTGCTGCGAAGAGAGGCTTATCGTAGGGGTTGTCCTCATTGATACCGCTGTCGAATCCACTTGTTTGGTTGAATAATCGCGAGTCGTACATCGTCTCCTTCGATTGTGTAGGCTTAGCCACGCCCAGAGCAATCTTTTCCGAAATGTCTCGGCCTTGTTCGCGGGCCATAACCTGAGCTCGTCGCTCAGCACCCATACGGTTCTGTCGCAGCTTTCGCTCCTCCTCTCTTTGCTTCTCCTGGCGAGCCTTCATACGCTCTCTAACCCCCTCGTCCTCGCTATCGGAACGGTCTGACTCGGAATAACTGTAACTTCGTGATCGTGATCGCGATCTGGAGTCTCGTGAATCCCTTGAATCCTGAGAACCACGAGAATCTCTACGCCCACGACCACCAGCTGATCGCTCCGCACGAGCTTTCTGAGCCAACTGTCGAAGGGTCTCCTCTTTATCTGCCTTCTCCTTCTCCGCTAGACGTTGTTGCATCATAGCACGTTGCTGAACCTCTTCACGAGCATGGCGCTCAGCCATCTTTACAGCTTCAGCGAATTGAGCATGCTTATCACTAATGGCCAAATCCTGCATACCACGTCCATCTGCAGCCAAACGCTTGTCCAATGGCACTGTGAAACCCTTGGGGTTCTTCCAGTTTGAGACTGGAGGAGGAATCCTCCAGTTCTCTTGGTCTTCAGCTGTGAGTTTTCGGGGTGGTGAGTGCATGACTGGCGGAGGCGGCGAAGGGGGTCCTCGGGGGATCTTCTTATGCTTAAATTTCGGGGGTTCCATGGGGTCACGTTGTCGCTCGACAATCTTCATGATGCGATCTTGCTTCTTTGAGTTATCTCCCATCTGGTTTGCTGGTGTATATCGAACGAAAGTAGGGTCTTTGCGCTGTCCAATATTGACGTTCTTCGGTTTCTGGGCTGCTACGGCACCACTGACCAAGGCGGCCAGTGCGTTCTTCGTCCTCTCTGCTGTTGCCTCGACAGATGCCCTGTCAGGTCGCGAAAGATCGATCTCGCCCGCATCGGCGCGTTGTCGAAGTGGAATAAGATCTTTGAACGATGTGTGAATAATTCGATTCTCGGTGTGGCCTTGTCGCGCGATGGCATCGTATTTGACCTTGCCTTCGGAATCAACCTGAACCGCCAACGCGTTGCTAGAGTTGGCGCCCTTCTTTCCCATCTCTAGCGGATACTGAGCAATCGGAATCTCGGGGAAAGCGCCTCCATCTCCAAAGTCCTCTTGCGATCGTGGTCGCCATCCTGCGCGCTGGCCATATGCTGGGGGGCCAGATCGTTTGAGAACGACCTGCGTTTCGTCAAGCTGTCCGGGGCCAACAATTCGAACACCGCGTTGTTGCGCTCGCGCGGGAGCTTCCTCCTCCTCGCCCGTATATTTGGGCTTAGGCAGCGAAGCCTGTAGCGACCCGGCGATCGATGTCATTTTTCTGTGGTTGTGAAAATGGTGTTGTTGGAGTTGGTCAGGTCGCGAGGCTCCAAGGTTTATTAGAATTTCAAGAGGCGATTGTCCCCAACAGGTTTAGCGCGGGATATCTGGAGCAACCGATAGCGCCAAGATTTGATGGCTTTAACACTTGCTACTTTGATATGTACTCAGAATCCAAGTTCCTAAGCTGTCTTTAAATACTCATTTCGTGAGAATTAAATAGCTTCTGCCTGACAGCTTCCTGGGAACTTAAATTGTCTCTGTTCAATCAAAACTAAGACCTTACATCTTAGGCAGACAGGCGCAAACCACGTGAACGACCAATACTGCAGCTACAAGGCATCAATCAGTAGTACATATGGCTTGCACTATCGGTCTTTCTTCAGAGACAAATAAAGAGATATAGGTTCAATCGATAAAGTCTACTCTTAAATGCCAGTGTTTTACAGTTCAGAAGCTTCTCCAGTCCTTCTTAGCCCGAGTTGTGACTTACAGAGTCGTCAATGCTCCATTACACGTCATAGCTTATTGGTCAACTACTACTAACATCCATCCATTCAGAAAAGCAATCATAATACCGACCACCTCAGGAACTTGATGTGCATTGGTTATGCAAACTTTCGAAAGAGTTGACAGTCTCAAGTCGCTCAGGCTTAGTATAACTCATTCATCATGCTCAGGCACTGTTTATTCAAGCCAAGTATCGAGCGCATCATGACAGCTTTCATTTCAGTATCTCAAACATTTACGTCAAAATCAAATGCCAGGCTTTCCAGCCAGGCCAAGCGCTCTGCTTCCATTGATTATGTATAACACTTCCAATGTCCCTCTCCTTTTTGTTCCCACGCCTCGTAACACCCGTGTCCAGCATTGTATATGAAAAAGCGAATTCTTTAGACGTAACCCTTGCGCGCACCCTGATTGTCGAGTTAGTTTTAGATTACCAATCCCGAATCTGATATCCCTTACCTGGAAAAAGAATCGAACAACAAACACTTGCAGAGCACCCATGCAGATGATAAGACCAATCTGGATCATGCTGAAGTTGATGATTCGTCCTTCAGTGCTGCTGACAGTGGCAAAGTTTCGGTTTTCGCGGGTTCGGAAGTACTTCTGGTTTCGGTGGATGGTGGAGAGCTGGCCAGAGACCTTGAAGATGGACTCCTCAAGGGCGGTTGTCTGTTCGGGGGTGGTACCCTGCTTGGAGGGGAGCTGGGCGCGGGATTCGTTCTCGACAGCAATCTCGAAGTCGACGTACTTCTCGGCAAAAGTACTCATCTCGTTGTTGAAGCAGAAGGAGTAGTCGCCGACGATGTTGGCGGAGAAGACGAAGTCGCCCTGTCGCTCCTTTTCACCATCCAAAATAATCTTGCCATTGGGACCCTCAACAACGTAGTCGACATCGAAAGAACCACCAGATTGGACCTAAAATAATGTTAAGTTCGTCGTTCGGTGGATATGCTTTCAGCGAAGGAGGCTCACGGCAAAGTAGAATGCGATCTTCTCGCCCTGCTTTTTCGTAGTTGTATGGAAGCAGGCCTTCTCGTGAGCATCGAGCTTGTAAGTCAAAGCGGTAGCAGCGACATTGGTGGCAAGACAGGCGAAAAGCCCGGCGACAAGTGTTGGTAGTCTCATTGTTGCGCTGTTGTATGAGAGGTTGTCGCGTGCTGCTGTTCAGGACAAGCTGTCGCTAAAGTGGACATGTACTGCAAGTAACTGAACGGGCCACGATTGAGCTTCCAGAGTCGGCGCGGAATTTTGCTGGCACCGACCCCCTGGAAGACCCCTCCTGAGCTAGGTCCTTTTTTAGAACCATCAGGCATTGAAGCTTTCAAGCCACAGCCACAGCCACAGCCACAGCCACACTTTGGTAGATCCATTTAGCTCAACCCCTTGAGCCAATACGCGTCAAGATGATGGATTACCAGATTACAGAATCATGGATCATGACCTCACTCCCCTGTCAGTCCTTTCATCAAATAGTTCCAGATAAAACGCGGTTGATCTTTTCTAATACATAAGCATCATCAATTCTCATGTCGCGTTGAATGTTCGCTTGACATGCAGTTTTAACTCCTATAGTTTCTCGACTCTCCTTAACCCTTTGACCAATTACCTGAGGTAGGGCCAATTGCCTTACACGGACCGTTTCATCCGCGCTATCGCGCAACACCTCCTTATTATTTTCTTTCCATCTAAGACATCATCATCAACATGGCGGCTCAAACGAGAATCGCACAGCTATCCTCAGTTGCTTTGAGGATAAGCGCCCTAGTATTCTTCAGGCTTGTGCGTACTTCCTATCTGCTTACATGAGATTGGATCATACTAACGACAGCTATAGTTCCCTGTAAGCACAGGATATAGAACGTTAATATGATCCTCAGTCTAACCTTAACAACAGGCACATTTTGGCTTTGTCGCCTTTGCTCTATTTGCTGTCTATGTCCCGTCTTATGTTGCAACCTTCTTCACCAAGCCAGAGGTTGGCGTACTAAAGGATGAGATTGACGTCACTGTGCAAGAGTCTGCTATCACAGCTGAAACCCCTTTGCTCACTGCCGATGGCGTCGCAGTCGTGCCTGAGCCTGAGATCGTCACCGATGTAGTTGACGTCAAGGAGGAGGTCGTTATTGGTGAAAAGGTCCCCAGCATTACCAACATCCTCACTCTAGGAGCTCCTAGTGCTGCGCGTCCTATTGCGAGTTTCTTGACCTTCCTCATCAACGCTCTTCTCATCGGCTTGACTGCTGATGCTCTGTACCGTGCTCGATGGTATTACCCTGCTGATGACCTATCCTTTGTCCGTCTCGGATATGTCTCGCCGTCAGAGGCTAGGTTCGTCATTCGCGAGCCTGACCAGCTGCAAATGCCCGTCACATTTGAGTATCACGTCAAGGATACTGAGCCTTACGACCCTAAGATGTGGCTTACTGGTGGTCTCATCACTTCCACTGACAACATCACCGATTTCACCACAACTCTTACCGTGCCTCTGGACCCGGCCAAGCAGCTGACCTATCAGTGGAGAACTTCTAACAACCACACGGGCGAGTTCCGCGCCGCTCCCAAGGCGGGAGAGATGCCCGATACTAAGGACGGTCTTTTCACTTTCCTCTCCACCTCGTGCATTCTTCCTCGATTCCCTTACAATCCACTGGACCACGCCTTAGCTATCCCCGGTTTGAGGAATCTTGCCAACCTCTTGCCCTCACTGGACGCTCAGTTCATGCTGTTCCTCGGTGACTTCATCTACGTTGACGTTCCCGAGCGCTTCGGAAAGACAGCTGAGGAATACCGCATGCAGTATCGCCAGGTTTATGCTTCACCTGATTGGGCCCCTGTTGCTCAGAACCTCAGCTGGCTCCACGTCCTTGATGATCACGAGATCTCAAATGACTGGTCTTCCAGCACCACTGGCGTCTACAGCGCGGCCGTTGACCCTTGGCACATTTACCAGGCCAACATCAACCCTCCTGTATCCCAAGCTGCAGGTCCTCTTAATCTGCGACGCAATGCCACATGGTTTGAGTTCACCCAGGGACCAGCCAGCTTCTTCATGATGGACACCCGTAGCTACCGCTCCAGCAACAATGCACCATTCAATTCGACCGACAAGACTATGCTGGGCAAGGAGCAGTTGGCCGATCTGTTAGCTTGGCTCGCACGCCCCATGCCCAAGGGAGTTCGATGGAAGTTCATTGCTTCTTCTGTTCCTTTCACTAAGAACTGGCCCATCAATGTCAAGGATACCTGGGGTGGTTTCCTTGCTGAGAGGAAGCAGATCCTTGAAGCTATGTGGGATTCTGGTGCTCGAGGAACCAGCGTCGTTATTCTCTCTGGTGATCGTCATGAGTTTGCCGCTACTAGATTCCCACCTCCCGTTGGCTCACGATGGCCGCAAACTGCTGCAGCTCATGAGTTCTCTACCAGCCCTCTCAACCAGTTTGCTTCGCCTATCGGCACCTACAGACAGACAGACGACGAAGATGTTATGATGAAGTAAGTCTATCTCGGACCTTGTATAACTATTACAGTTGACTAACAACCTTGAAGCTATATTCCTGGCGGCATGTCCAAGTTTGGCTCCTTCTCAATTGACAAGCTTGAGGACAACAGGAGCTCGCTCTACTACACCCTTTACATTGACGGAAAGGAGACATGGAAGGCGACAGTTCAGGCACCGGATCAACCTGAAGTTATTGTTGAGGAGCTTGTTGCCCCATCATTCTGGAATAAGATCAAGTTCTTCTAGGTGGAGGTTAAATGTATTTTTAAGAAGTGGACGGTTTAGGTATTTAGATGGAGAGCTTCGTTTTGCTGTTTAATAAATAATACGTTCTACTTATCAGATGTGATATATGACAATCTGGGGTATTTGTTGGTGATATAAGTCGTCGTTCTCTGTGTAAGCCGACTGGTCTTTGATGGCCCGGCTTTCAAGTGATATGCTACGGCCCCACCACTGCCGGCCCCACGCTGTACCACCCCGAAGCTTAACTCACCGCCCAGACCCACTGTCCAATCGCCAGAAAATTTCCCCGGCAAAATTCTCAAAAGTTTGACGACCAGTCCAGATCTGCGACGCTTCCAATCGAAAGCATTGCACATCCCAGTTTCATCAACACAACCAATTCACAAAATGGCTGGACCCGTAAACAAGAAAAAGAGACAATTTGAGGGTCGCTTACAAAAGCCCTCAAAAAAGCAAAAGAGAAAGCAACTTCAAGCATACAACAGCGACGACTCTGAACCTGAGGAGGAACAAGAGTTTGATGCTGTCAACCTGCTTGATTCCGACGACGATATTCACAATGTTCAGGTCGACAATGTCGGCGCTTCCGACAATGAAGACTCCAGCTCCGACGAGGAACGCCCTGCCCTGAAGAAGACTGCCAAGATGACAAAAACAATCAAGACGCAAAAGCCCAAGGACAACGAGCCAGAAGTCGAGTCCGAGGAGGAGGAGGAAGACGATGACGATGACGAGGGATCAGAAGACGACTCAGACGAGGACATGGATGGCGAAAACACCAACAAGCGCAAGAAGTCCAAGCGAAACGATCCCAATGCTTTCGCTACATCGCTCTCCAAGATTCTCTCCACCAAGCTATCAACATCCAGGCGAGCAGATCCCGTTCTTGCCCGAAGTGCCGCCGCCCATGAAGCCTCCAAGGCGGCTGTCGACAGCGCGCTAGAATCTAAGGCTAGAAAGCAGCTCCGTGACCAGAAGAAGCGCGCATTCGAGAAGGGCCGAGTAAAGGACGTCCTTATCGCATCCACAAATGACAATACCGGAGAGCTGGAGACATCTACATCTGAGATCATGGAGACCGAGAGAAGATTACGCAAGGTCGCGCAGCGCGGTGTTGTCAAGCTTTTCAACGCTGTCCGCGCCGCGCAGGTTAAGGCCGTTGAGGCTGAGAAGGGTACAAGAAAGGAGGGTGTTATCGGTATGAAGAAGCGAGAGGAAAAGGTCAACGAGATGAGTAAGAAGGGATTCTTGGAGTTGATTGCTTCCGGAGGTGGCAAATTGAAAAAGGGTGGAATCGAGGAGGCGTAATAACATTTCTGTGTTCTTTCTTTCTTTTTAAGAGGAGTAGTGGAATCATCAGGCCGTGCTCTTCCGGCCTCGCAACTAAAGTCGTAACAAAGATACCCTGTATGATGCACCTGGTCCCCGCCATCGCCTGGTTCCATTTCTTCCCAAAAGTATCCGTACAATACGTAGTCTTACAAGTACAGGTTTCCTCATCTAGTCTCATATCAAAACAGAACATATGTCTCATGTCGTTATTTTCTTTTAGCTGCTGAAATCGCTTGCTTGCAGGTTCCTCGTCATGGAGGGCAGCTTCACCACTAGGCCGTCGAGCTCCTTGGTCATCTTCACTTGGCAACCCAGTCGACTTGTCTCGGTAAGACCGAATGCCAAATCCAACATATCGTTTTCGTCATCCTCGGGCTCGGGCATCTTGTCGAAGTACTCGTCGTCGGCAACGATAACATGGCATGTCGAGCAGGCGCAAGATCCTCCGCATGCGCCCTCCATCTCTAGGTCGTTCGCTTGGGCGATATCGAGAAGGTTGTCGCCCTCGGAAACAGCAAACTTGTTCTCTGTGCCGTCCTTCTCAATGAAGGTAACGTAAAGTCTAAATCATGTTAATATTCTACTATTTGAGTTTAAGCTTCTCATTGGTACATACTCCTCACCCGCCTTCGGAGGGTCAATATGTCCATGTCGTCTTTGCGTTGACGTAGTGAAAGCTCTCTGAGAAACGGGCGAAAACCGGACAGCTCGTGAGATCATAGAAGATTGACTTCGAGAAGTCTGTGATAGAAAATTTTGGCTGAATCGCATGGGCTGTGCTGTTCGGCATGCCGCAGCTGGGAGCTTGGCCAAGCAAGTCGCAAATGATCGTGACGCCGACATGATTCCGGGGATTTCGGGGTATCGGCCGAGATAAAGGTCGAGAATTAATTGGAATAATTAAAAAGTATGAAAGTTATAGGGTAGATTCGAAGTTGTTAGTTCTCCGGTCGAAGTAGTGAGGCTGGGAATGACTCTAAATGCGCCAATTTTTCTCAATGGACCGACGCTTATAGCCCCGTCTCGTCCTCTCACGTCCAAGATGATATTAAGCAGCGCCGAAAAAAAGTGAGTAGCTTCGGATAGCAGAGGGCGGCGGCGCTTTCGGCCGGGAAATTCATTGGCCGGAGTCCGAAGACTAACTCCGGGTGGCCGATGGTGGGGTGAGTGGGTCGCATTAAGTGTGAAGTGGAGGTATTGGATGATCATTTTCTCTGGTGCCCAAGATTCGAAGCTTCACCCAGTGCACTGCGTCTCTCTATAATTATTTCTGTTATAGACAGATGTCGTCGTGCTGCTCGACTCAATCATGTCGACTCAAAGAGAAGGTGTCAATCCCTTGAGGCCGTACTATATCCCTCCATCAATTGGAGAACCCGCTGAGACCGTCAACAAGTCGAGCCCTAGCCCGAACCCATTCCCAGATGGACGACATGTGACTGCCGCCGGTGAACGATATGCCTCTAAGGCACGCGATATTCTCTCCGACCTTGAATACAATGATTACCTAGGCGATACCTCGCCGTCGATGGTCCAAAACGTGAAGGACCTTATCGACGAGCTGATATGGAAATACAGCTCGGTCCTCATGGCTCAGCCATTCGAGGTAGCAAAGACCTTGTTGCAAGTTCGAAACCAGGATGAAAATGCTGTATATGGACTTCCTGAGGTGCCAGTGACCCCTAAGAAGCTGGTCACTCCTCCCAGAAGCTCCATGTATGATGTGAGTGTATTTCGAGCTCTCCACGAGTTACACCGCTAAATCATGACGCCATAGTTTAAAGACTCCGACTCTGAGGGCGAAGAGCCTGATTACTTCTCCTCGAATATCCCCTCGAACCCCCACGATTCTCCATGGGGCTCAAGCTCGCGAAGAGCTCCGTCACCCGTGAAGAAGCCGGCTATTCCAGAACATTTCCTTCAGCTTCGACGACCAGACTCGATTCTCGAGGTAATCGGTCAGCTATGGACGAAAGAAGGTGCTTGGGGAGTGTGGAAGGGATCAAATGCCACATTTCTGTATACGGTGCTGCAGTCGTTGTTGGAAAACTGGAGTCGAAGTCTCCTCAGTGCGATCTTTAATGTCCCAGACATGGGTGTCAGAGAAGATATTGATCGTGTGATCGATATTGCTTCGCCTTATCCTTGGGCATCTCTTTTTGTTGCTGCGACAGCTGCTGTGGCTACAGGACTTGTTCTGTCACCATTGGATTTGGTGCGAACCAGGTAAGCTATATGAACTATTGTGGAGCGAAAGCAAAGCTGACCATAGTTAGACTCATCGTCACTCCGAGCACAAACGGCCAGCGCAGGACGCTGGCTACCCTCAGAAGCCTCCCATCCTACCTCTGCAACTCGATGCTGGTAGTCCCAACCATCCTTCACTCCTTGATTCACCCTCTTATCACCCTCTCAACACCTCTTGTTCTCCGAACTCAGTTCATGATCGACAGCCAGGTCTCACCTATGGCTTTCTCTATCTCCAAATTCATCGCTTCCTCATCTGCGATTTTCCTCAAGCTGCCCATCGAAACTGTCCTCCGACGTGGACAACTCGCGGTCCTGACAAGTCAGGAGTACGTGCAAGCGTTGAGCCCTGACCAGGAATTCACCACTATTGTTCCTCCTGGACGTTATGAAGGCACTTTCGGTACCATGTTCCACATTGTGAACGACGAGGGAACTCATGAGGTCCCCGTTTCGGCAGCTGCAGCAAAGAAGAGCAAGGCAAAGACTAAGGGTGTTGCTGCAACAGTCTACAAGGGTCAGGGTCGCCAGGGACTGTGGAGGGGCTGGAAGGTCAACTGGTGGGGTCTCGTTGGTCTCTGGACAGCAAGCGTGGTAGGCCGTGGCGGCGAGGGCGAGTTTTAAGACAGCTCAGTTATTAGTATTGAGGCTGCATGTACTGAGGTGCATTTTCCTGGCACGGCGTTGCGGTTGGGATGTATCTCTCCCCTACGAGCTTGACGAAGAGACGGCATGATATCCATCTCCATTTTTCTGAAAATGAAATGGTGAAAAAAAGAAAAAGGGGGTTTGTTTTCTTAGTAGCTCGGATTTAACGACTTATCACAACTCTGAATATCCAACAATTATCAATAAAGATTTGGCCAGCCAGCGAGTTTCTACTATGCAACTCGGCGCCAATGTCTTCTGAACTTGAAATGAGTGAACTTGCTTCTCTTGGTTTTGAAAGCCCTCGGTATCCGGATCACATATTTGCCCGCCTCAGCTTCGGAGTGGCGTGCGGCTCATTGCATATCAACGACTCAGTCCTCTCAATGAATATGCACAGTCGGAATGATCCTTGTTGAAACAACGGCTGCAAGCCCCCATCACGTTTATCCCGTTCATATGCAGGCAGGAACAGCATCCTATTCGTCCAAGTTGATGATTAACGCCTAGGATTCAGCTCCCCCCCTGATTCAAGCAGTCATTTCATGGCGTTTCTCTCTGACTATTTGATCAACTGCTGGCACCTTACTGTGGCTGTTTCTTGGCTGCAAGTTTCTTGTCAGAGAGAGTTGTACAGATCAGGGGATGGAAGTTGACAGCCGAACAGGAGACCAATCATGATGCAACCGATACATCCTTCGGGTGCTGATTCGTCTAGGAGCAGGATAACTACAGTATGTCGGAGAAAACTACATGTGCGTTGAATCAAGGTTGTGTTATCGCGCGTGTGTGGGAATTACAGGATGATCGAGGGCTAACAAGCTGAAGATCCAACAAGCTGTTTTCGATCGATGCTCTCATAGATATAAAAGCTCATGATCGCCCTCGAAATGAATGAGTTGGCAGAAGCAGAGCATTTCCTTCATCTAATCCAAAGACACTCTTTTGTTCGAACACACACACTCATTCAATTGATTCAACTGCTGTCTTTATCTTCATTATGGATTTCCCAAGCATCAGCCCTTCCAAAGCCTCCTTCTGGCTTGCTCTTCTCCTTCCTGCAATCAACGTCTCTGCTCATGGCCATGTTGATGAGATCATTGTCAATGGCGTATCCTACCAGGGATACGGTAGCACCGACTTCCCATTCATGCAAAACCCTCCTGTCGTGGCTGGCTGGACCATTGAGCAAAAGGACAACGGCTTCGTTACCCCTGACAAGTACGGTGATCCGGATATCATTTGCCACAGGGATGCAACCCCAGCCAAGGGCCACATTGAACTTGCTGCGGGTGACACACTCACTCTTCGCTGGTCAGGCTGGCCTGATAACCACTACGGCCCCATCCTGAACTATCTTGCCAACTGCAATGGTCCTTGTGAGCAAGTTGACAAGACTGAGCTCGAGTTCTTCAAGATCGACGGCCTTGGTCTACTCGAGCAGGGTACGCCAGGCAAGTACGCAGACGGCGTACTTCAAGACAATGGAGATCGATGGAATGTCCGAATTCCTGAGAACATCGCTCCTGGCAACTATGTCCTTCGCCATGAGATCATTGCTCTACACAACGCTCTTGAGAAGGGTGGCGCCCAGAACTACCCTCAATGTTTCAACCTGAAGATCACTGGCGAGGGATCTGACTCTCCTTCTGGATACCTTGGTACTGAGCTTTATGATGCTGAAGATCCTGGTATTCTTGTTAATGTCTATTCAAGCAAGGTCCAGTATGAGGTGCCTGGTCCAACTATTTGCGAAGGGGGCACATCATCTGTGGAGCAGCAACCATCTAAGGCTACTACGACTGCAAAGTGTACTACCAGATACTAAAGGAGTTCTCCATGGATTGTGTTATGGATGAATGTCATGATATCAGTGGTGATTGGGCATTGCTTTGTTGCTTGTCTTTTTTTCTTGGATGATGAAAGTGCGCTAGTTTTCTCTGTTTTATTCCTTCGAATACACTAAAGGCCATTCCAGAATACGATCTGCCTTGTTTCCATAACATGTTTGACTGGTAAACTTTTATATGAACGGGCAAAAACATATACGGAGAGAATTCACATTAACTAGTGCAACGAGCTGAGGCCGAACATCGCGACCGTTACTGGTTTCGTGTGTTTTAATATAAAATAAGAGAAGAGGAAGAAGAAGGAAAATAATAATGAAGCAATTAATTAGTTTCAATATGCATCCCTCAAATGATAAAATCGGCTTTCCATATTATTTCCAGGGTAAGCTCCCGCTCACAGAGATTAGATTGAGGCTCGCACGTGACCTGGCGTTTTACCAGTCACGTCGGACAAAGAACCCCAGATTTCAATCAAACAGCCTTCAGTCATGTTGACTTGGAATGTCCTTGTTGAACTTTAGGCATTATAATTTTGAGCCTAATTGCTACGTTACTGAAACGTGCGCGCTATGCGCTGATTACAACAAGTAGCTACAGCGCTCTTCTGACGCGCAAATCCAAACCTCCTTTTTAATTATTATTGCGCCCAACCGCACACCACCGCTATCATGGCCGCACCAGGTGTTGATGATTCTGCGATGGATGTCGATAAAACTCCCGCCCCAGCGCCGCGCAAATTCAAGGCCTCTGACCTCCCGTTACCTTCAGCGACGAGAGCAGCGATAGAATCACTTGCGCATAGCTTCAAGAAGGAGGGCGCCTACGATTCCATTCGAAAACAAGTTTGGGACAAATTCGAAGCTAGTGTATGCTATGAAGAGGACATGTGTGCATTCCCATGCTAACAGAAACTCAGGATTACGAGGCTCAAGTCACAAAATCGATTCTCGAAGTGGCCGAACAAGAAATCGAACGCAACCCGCAGCAGCTCCTTACACTCGACCGCCGAAAGGCTGCGGCCCTT